>NC_142139.1:24508473-25133473 GCF_024610735.1 Ursus americanus
AAAAGAAAACCAAAACTGAGGTTTTATTGAAGGCATTCTTCACCATATGAGATATGTCACATAGTATCTTTGAAACTGTTTTTGAATTTTTTTGTGTGAACTCATTACTTCAAAGAAGATCATTCTCGATTCTTCACAGTATTCAGAGAGATCTAGATTCATGCTTTGTTGAAAGGAAAAATACTGGTATTCACATCATGTTAATATCATAAATGCAAGAAATACACAATCAGAGAAAGAAGAAAAATGCAACTTCTTTGAGTTTTCTACATACCCCTCTGAAAGTTGTTGAAATGCTCTGCTACCAACTAAACTGTGTGTGTGTGCATGTGCGTGTGTAAAGCTCAGATCAAGGAACTGCTCTAGTGCAATTAAAATGCTAAGTTCAGAACTGTGTAAACAATAGTCGCAATTATTTAGTAAAGTTTTAAAAGCCCATTTGACTAAAACAGTTTTGCTGAAACTATTGTAAAACTCTATGTAAAAGCCAACATGCAAAAAATTTTATTTTTTTAAAGATTTATTTATTTATTTATTTAGAGAGAGAGAGAGTGAGTGAGTGCACAAGCGGGGGGAGGGACAGAAAGGGAGGGAAAGAGAGAGAATCCCCATGAAGACTTTCCACTGAGCATGGAGCTCGATCCCAGAACCTGAGATTATGACCTGAGCCAAAACCAAAAGGTGGACATTTACTTAACTGAGCCACCTAGGTGCCCCCTCACAAAGAATTTTAGATGAGTTTATTTGAATCACTTTATTCCAAAATGTTAATGCCATAAAGGTGTCTAAAACTATTTCTCAATTTTTTTAGCTGAAAAACAATATTTTGTGTTTAGTTATAAGCACTCAGACAAGTCTTCTAATATCAAAATATACTATCTTCTTTAAAATAGTTTTTCGGGACGTCTGGGTGGCTCAGTTGGTTAAGCATCTGCCTTCAGCTCATATCATGATCCCAGCATCCTGGGATGGAGTTCCACATCTGTCTCCTTGCTCAGCGGGGAGCCTACTTCTCCTTCTGCCTGCTGCTCCCCCTGTGAGTGCTCTCTCTCTCTGACAAATAAATAAATAAAATCTTTAAAAAATAAAAGTTTTTCATATGGATGGCATTTATTCAAATTTCTGCTTATGTTCTATGCAAAATCACATGTAACTTATGAAAAAAGTGGCTAGGCCAATATTCTTCTGATGATACTAGCAGACTATTAAGTAATCATTTATTTTTTTCAAATGTTTTTGAGAGGTATTTAATTCCATAATAATCATTTATTAAAAAGACAAATGTACATCTCCATCAAGGTTTAGATGAGAAGGGTTTGTATGTCTTTGAGGACCTAAGAAAATACGGATTATTTTAAGTGTCTTACCCAGATCTTTATACACTGCAGCAAATTACAAATGTTTTGATTTGAGTGTGTTCAACAGGTAGAGAGAGTCACCCTTTTAACTGCATGAACACGAGTCACCTTATTCTTCACTATTCTCCATTTATATGGTGAAAACAACAAAACAGCTTCTTGATTCTGTGTGAGCATGTATGTCTCTCTCTCTATATATATATCCACATATATACACATATATAATACACGAGACTGCAAAGAAACAAATTCTAATGTTGCAATGTTCCTCATAACAATTACGAAAAGTATGAATTATAAATGATACCTGAAAATTCACAGGGCCATTGTGGGGATGGGTTTGGCAGGCATGTGCTAAAAGATAATAAAATGAATTAAATTTATTTTATATTATATATAGGAAATGAAATGTACATAACAGATATGAATTAGTGTATTGACAAGCTGCTAAGGAAGTGTGCCATGTTTTCCTTAAATATATGCAAAAAATGTAAGGTTGATATTTGGGGTTTAACATTAAGTCTCTGCCAAATTTTCAGCTATTCATTTATATAAAAATATGGCAGAAATGATGGATATACTTATCACCATGAACCTAATATTATAGTATGATCTAATACAATAGTTGATAGGAAATGTTAATAACAGAAGGCAAATGTGTAAGAATCATGACAAACTTTTAAACATTTTACCATATGAAATAGTCTAACACTATAAAATAAAAACTAGGGTCTGGACAGAGCATTTTTCTAAATACCTCATAAGAATCAATTTTGAGGCAACAGCCTCAAATATCTATATGTTTCTTCCTCTCACCAATCCATTAGTTTTCAATATATATCCAAGAGACAGGACAGTACAAAATAACTGGTATGAAGTAATGAGGAACAGAATTGGTATAGTATATCCTTACTTTATTTTTCTTTACAACATTATGAGGAACATACTACAATGACATTTGAGTTAAAACACTAAGAAGTTACGTAGGTTGTCAAAATCCACAGGGTATGAAATAATATAGACTGGGTTCCAAGGCACGCAGGCGGCCTCTAGATCTCCCACTACTCCACAGGTCCAAAATAAGCCTTTTGAAATAATTTGAAGAGTGGAAAAACTGCATTTTGAAGTTTCAGAAGAAGAAGAAAGACTATAACTATGAAATTTATCTATTGTATCAGCCATAAAATCTTCAAAAAACTGGAAATTTCATAAAGCAAGAAGATACAGCATTTATCAAACAATAAAACAAGGGGAAAAAAGAGAACGAGAAAAGATGACAGAATGAAATAAGATTGTAGATAGATCATATAGGACAAGGTAATGCTGACTAAAGATGTAACAGAACATGAATTAATATATAAAAAACATGTAATAAATGCCTAGCACAAAGTAGTATGCAAGCAGACTAAGCTATTATAACTATATTAATCACTCGCCCTAAAAAAATCAAATATGATCTAGACTCTATTGTTACTTTTCACTTGTTTTCAAATGGGCAGGAACTAGATGGACAATCCTGGTTCTCTGTGATAACCAATTCCCCTTTTTATATCTGAATCTTGAGCATTGTTTTATCTTCATGACTTCACTTTCAGTACTAGGTTCTAACAGTCATTTCATAATTAGTATATGGTGATTTCTTTTTTCTAAACTGCTATGATTCTTGATTTTTTCAATGATTCTTAAATTAATGAAACTGGCCAATCCAATTGAGAGGTGCACAGTAAATATGGTATATATATATTTTTATCCCCTCACTTCTGGTTCTTTACTTATAGTTTATCACCCCTTTTCATTCATTTATTTGATAATACATATTGAGCACATATCAAAGCCCAAATATATTGTAAGTACTATTTTGTTTGCCATGTATCAGACTATGTTCTGGCATTGGCTATGATGATGGAGTACATCTGAACTGAAAAGTAAATTCTGGATGCAAATGGAAAAATTCACAATAATCTGAAGGTAAAAACTGAGAGAGGTAATGAGACTCAGACATTATGCCACCAAATATTTTCAATTATGAGAAGTGAAAATAAGGGGAGAAACAAATCACATTTCAATAAGAACTGAATAAATATCAACGTGACCTTACAAGTCTCTTCATAAACAAATGAGAAATCTGTGAAGAAATGTCTACAAAGTAGGTTTGGGGAAAATTTTGTCACTTAAGATTATTTTGACCTGCCAAATCGTAATTCATAAACATTTGTCATTTGACATAAAGTTTTCTTACATATTTAAGGTTTCAAGAAAACACAGTTCAAGTGACTCTTCTAAAAAAATAGATAAACTAAGTATTTTTTTTTAATCCACCTGAGGGAAAGATCAAAATTAAGAACTTAAGAATGCAAAAGAAATCACTGTATTAAAGCCATTAAAATTAAAAATAAATTTAGAAAAATACTATTCATCTGGTTAGAAATCTGTATGTAAATGTCAATAATTATCACCAACTGAATTCATGTGAATGAAAAATCCAAATTATAGTAGTAGACACATAGTCAACAGACCATGTCAACAGACTATCATTGATAGTACCAATGATAAAGTAGTCCTGACATATTACATAATATTAGCATATGGTAAATAATGAATATTTTGGTTTATCCCAGTTTTCAAATTACAGGGTATAGCTAAAGGAATTATTTTTGAATATTTAAATCATTAATAAAATCTACAATAGATCATATCATTTTAAAAATACTAGAAAGATAAGGCAAAGCATATCTAATCTTTACAGAAAAGGAGTAAAGAAAAGAAATGTGTAAAAAGAGGGGCGCCTGGGTGGCACAGCGGTTAAGCATCTGCCTTCGGCTCAGGGCATGATCCCGGCGTTCTGGGAACGAGCCCCACATCAGGCTCTTCCGCTATGAGCCTGCTTCTTCCTCTCCCACTCCCCCTGCTTGTGTTCCCTCTCTCGCTGGCTGTCTCTATCTCTGTCGAATAAATAAATAAAATCTTTAAAAAAAAAGAGAGAAATGTGTAAAAAGAAAAATTTTAAATGTGTTTCAGTAATAGGACTAAATATGAGTTATATCAATAAGTATAGATAAATACTTTCCATTTAAAATATCCATTTAGGAAATGAAGAAATCTACTGATAAAAAAATTAATATAACTAAGCTATAAAAGGGAAATGGAAAAGACCACAACATATCAAGAACTGTTAAATTCACTGCTAATTAAAGAAACACAAATTAAGATATCAAGGAGACAGTATTTTCAATTGTCATACTTGAAAATCATGTGTTTAAATATTATCTAATTATTTGATGTGATGTTTTCCACATATTACAGTATCTACCTATTACAGATAAATAATCCTTTCTATATAGAAAATAACTACAATCTGTATAAAGAACAGAAATGTATTCATATGTTGAAAGAAAAAAAACTTAGCTATACAAAACAGTGTCTAGGTGGTAGAACTTGCATGCTTTTCATTATCTGATTTGCATTCTTTTGGTAATTTCCAGATTTTAAAAAATAAATATGTGTTTCTTTTGATTCAAAGTAGGTTATATTAATTGTCATAAAGTATAAGAAGAAAATAGTACTTTGAATGATTAAAGTACAGGTTTACAAAAAACAGATGGCAATTCTAAGGTAATTTATCCATAGACCTTCATGAGTAGTATCTTTCAGTCTATTACACAGAAGTGTATTCTAACTTTAATCCTAGATCCTCTAGATATATGGAAGAAAATATGTCCTTGATTTTTAGACCATTATTAAATAGGTATATTAATCCAGTTTTATTATGGTTCCAATCCTAAAGCTTCTACTTTAGATGCCTGTTATTTGTCCCCTATTTATCCTGTCACAGTGAGAAACCATCTGACAATCACTTTTTTTTCTTAAAAATATTGTATCATGCTGAAAGCATTACAAAAACTAAAACATTACAAATGAGCTCCAACAAATGTTCCAGGAAATTTAGCACTTAGTAAATAAAAGCTTTCAATTGCAGGTAAATCAAACTAGTATCAAATTATCTTTAAGTAATAAGTCAGAGAATGGGTTTAAATAGTTAAAACATACTGAATTAGACTGGTTTTAGACACAGCAGGATCCCACTCAGTTGATGTCACCCATTATCCATCTCATCTCTCATGTTCTACCATCTTTTAGCCCTGTGTTGTAATATGTAGGCTTGGTTCTCTAAGCAGCATTTCTAGATAGATTACCCCCTCAACACACACACACACACACTAGGGCTGCATTGTTTTTATATCTCCTGATCAAAGTAGAGGCCCTTTTACCATCCATTTGATTACCCCAATAGAACTCTGACCCTGCTTGAGAATATGCCCAACAAACCACTTACAATACCCAGAGGGCTGGCTTTGGTCAAGTAACCTCTGTAGAAAGAGCTGTAATGACTTAACTCCCAATTCTAACAGAATTAAGGGAGGAAGAAAATACCAAAAGAAAAATTATGTGAGGCAGAAAAATAACCCCTTGGAAACAGCCTTTTATTTATTCTTGGTGGCTAAGACGTTGAAAGGTCAAAACAAATAATGCCGTTTCATTTTTAGGGCTGCCTCTGGCAGGAAACTTAGACTGTACTTTTCTCAGACAGGTAGAAGAAACCATTAGACACTTCTTGTTCTAGCTCTTCTTCCTCTTCCCATCAGATAAGTGTGGCAACATGTCCCAGGTGAACTTTGAGATCTTACTTAAAGTCATTACTTCATAATTAGCCTGAATATTCTAGACATTCTCTATCTCATTAACTAATATATACATTTCTCCCTTCTTCTCATCTAAGGACATAGGTTACTCAAGACAGGCACTAATCGTATTTTCTTTGATATATTGTGAGAAGAGATCATATTAGTCAATTATGAACAATTTATCACCAGGAGACCTTGTCTACTGCCCACCAAGGAGCATTGGTTAAGAAGATTAGAATGCTCTAGCATATTTCAACATGGTTCCTTTTACTTTCATCTTCCCAGAAGATCAAGGGAATTTTTCTGCAGTATTCGTGGCTAGAACTTGCTCGAGTTGCTTACAGCTATCAACAATTTGGTAAGATATACCTTTCTGAACAAAGACGAAACATTTATCCTTTTCTCCCTATTTGACTCCTCCAAAATTTGAAAACTATCAAAATGACTTTTATTAAATACCTGATTGCTTGCACCATATAGGCCTAATTTGGGGAACCACCTGCATCATTGCTTCCTGAAATGAGACATAAACTTTTAACTAAACTGACCTATCCTCAGGGTTAAGACACTGGTTCAATGAGATATGGAGCAACACACCAACTCAGGACAGGCTCAAACCTTTCTTATATCCGATAGCCCAAGATGTTAAAATATCTCACAAATCTTTGAACAAATTCCTAGGGGTCCTGAAATAACAGACTTAGCTTCATCGTGGGTTCCTTTCAGTTTGAAACAATGGCTACAAATTGGCTTTTAGACCACTGCCTGCATAATGATTATAGGACTTGGTACTATAAACCTGCTTAGATTTGTACTTTCTAGGTTACAACATGCCCTACCCCTGACTTTTGGCATATCAGCTACTACCAAGGCACTTAACGTCCTCACCACTGACTTTAATGCCTTGGCATCATCACAGGGTGAATCAGCATATTTCACTGAGCAAATTTTAAATTTTATTGTGGACAGTTCTACTTTAAGTGGAGAATGGAAACTTACCTAAGTTTCTACTAGTTTAGTGGCTTCTTCTGTTTCATGTCAAAAAAATCTCAAGAGATCATCAGTGTATATATGTGGTGATACTTCTTGGTATTAGTTTACCTTCTAGTCATTTTGTTTCTCATATTTTTAGTCTCAGATTGTAAAAACAGTAATAAGATTGTTCATGTTTACTATTTATACAGAAAGTAATAGTATAAAGCAATCATAACAGTGGGAGATTCATTGATGATATCCTTTCTCTTATAGACAGCTTAACATGGCATCCCTCCAAGGGATCAACTTCTATCATTTACTATTCACCTGATGCCCTAGCAACCTGTCCATTGGAACATAAAGTTCCCTTCATAATTCCTTCAGAGTTGGGGAATTTATGCTACTAGTATTTAAGAATTAGGGGACTTAAGAAAAATAGAATCCCTGGTGATCTTATAGGACTCCTAGAGCTTTTATTTCCACCGTGTTTTATAAGTCAAATAGATTATTGGATAAATATAACTTTGAACAGCTCATGAAAAAGCTGTGCAGCAAAATATATACACCAAGATTTCTAGGCCTGAAATAATTAAGTGTAAGCAAGAAAACTGGAGCAAGCCAATCTTCTAATCTTCTAATCATGAGCAATTTTTTACCATTCTTACTTGATCAGTCAGTATATTTAAAAAACACATGCCGAAGTCTTTCTAATTATATCACAGTAAGACAAAATGTATTTTCTGATAAAGGTTATTAGATAACACATAGTTTCCTAAGATGGAGTTCTAAAATATTCTAGTTCATATCAGTCCAGTTGCTTTACACACCACTAATTGTTTCCATTAAGCTTCTGGCATTTTAGAATCATTGATTAAACACCCATGGTGCATTAAACAATTATGTGATATACAACTCTGATACGGATATATTTAATTGCTTCTAGCAAGCCTTAGTTAAAAAATAAATATACATTTTAAAATACAACACTGATAAAATTAATGAGCATATTCTAAAACCGGAATTAAATAAAAAAGGGTTGATACTGAAAATTCAACAGAAACAGGAGAAGTAAAAGCCCCTCATCTTGCCGGAATCTTTGTCACTACCCGTCAAAAACAAAAGTGGGAAAGCTTTGATGAGTCCAGTTAGTGCAATGCATGGATCAAAGTGTCAGACTGATAGGATCAAAGGGAACAAAATGAAGTGGTAATGTTGTGCACCAGATTTGAAACCACGGCAATGATGAGAGGTTCTCACAGGATGGAACAGGGAAGCTTTGATTAGTGCACCTTGTTTGTACTGTGAAGGCATCAAAGTGGCAAATGCGCCTGGATCAAATGGGGCAGAATGCAATGGGTAATGGAGCACTCAGAGCTCACTAGAATTTAAGCAGAGATGTTGATGATGTGGTGGAGGCCAATGCACACATCCCCATCTGGCAGCTGGGAAGAAGAAAAGAAAGGCAAAAGGGGGGGGGGGGAGGAATAATTTTAATCACTTGAAAGCTAGCTGATTATGGCACAACCAAAGAATCAAATAGCATTTTCAATTATTGCATGGGATGTGAAAACTAAATCATTTTTTAAAACTGGGAAATATTACCAATTGTTTGCTGTCAATTGTGCTTCATGTATTCTTTGTTCATTCTCAATAGTTCTGTCTGTTAATTCACGAAGTAGATGATCTTTGACTTTATATACGTGTAAGTCTATATTTGCTGGGGACAGTTGTATGTGTTTTACCGCTTTAGAGTACACTGCCTAAGATTCATTTTACAGTTAAATCTCACTTACCGTGTTTGCAGGGATTTTGCATTCCCTGGGAATCAATTCCGTTTAAAAGTTAAGTCGTAAGGCATCTGTCTAACTCACTTGATTAAATTCTCCTTTTCCCCTCATTCAAAAGTTACAAGTTACAAGTAGTGTTTGTAAATAAAAATAAGCATATTATTGGAATATTGAAACATTTAAAGAAAATATTCCCTGATATAGCATAGTGATAATGCTTCAGATAAAAATATAGAAAGGTGTTTAATTATATTAACAGTACAATAAAATTACATATGTTTAGCATTATGACTAATATTATTAGCTACAGAATGCAATTTCTATGTCTGAGGCTGTGTGCTAGTTCCTTTATATTTATTCCCATTTATCCTTACAACATCCCCATAAGTGAGTATTGCCATGATGGGGGAGATTTTCTGGTGATTTGGGGAAGTAATAAATGTATTTTTCAACCAGAAGGTAAATTAACCATTGTGACCAAGAGGACAGATTTGGACTGCTCGCTTAAAATCTGTGCATTGTTTCTCACCTTTCTGATGGCTTCCTTCTTCTATCAGGGGAGTAAACTTGGCTACTCCACTGAGTTTAGATGTCACCTGTGACTTGCTTTAGCCAATGGAGGATTAGCAACCATGGTCAGTGTAGGGATAAGTGTGCTCTGATTGTCTGGCTTTCACTCTTGCCTTTTGCCCTTCACTTTGAGAAGGATATGCTCCAGATAGCCACTGGTCCAAGAGAATGAGCAAACAGAGCAGAGCATCATCTAACACAAAGCCTTCAACTGAGCAAGCCCAGCTGAACTTTAAACTCAGCCTAGCAGAGCCATGACCTGCCTCCTGAATAATTAGCAACCCCAGTTTGGTATTAATTGTTACAAAGTTTTATTTTGGCAACGACCCTCCAAAACAGCATTATGCCATTTGTATGTTCACATAAAGAGGTCATTGATCAAATATGCACAATTATTTGATTGAATGCACTATCCTTTTAAGCAGAGATTATAGTTGTTACCCAGGTACTATTACTTCCTTGGTTATTACTCTGCCCTCCTCCTATTTTCCCCAAAAGTACTTTGCCTGGGTTACTAACTTGTGAAATCTCTGTGGAATGTATTCTGAAATTTGTTCTCACAAGAGCAACAGGGGGTGGAGAAATCTAGTGCCTGTACCTCTTGAGTACTGATACTCAGTGATGCTGATTATACATCTGTTCTCTCAGGTTCTTGGGAAATCTCTGTGTTGTCAAAAATCTTGTATTTGTTTTTTTCCACCATCATTTCATATCACTTTCGAAGGTAAGTTTGTTTTTTATAATAAAACCATCAAATAATTGAGTCTCAAAAATTATGTTTCATTGTATTTTCTTCGTTGACTACTTAGAGTTCAAGTGTGGGCAGATGAGTAAATAGCCAGATTTATGTTTTAAATATGTTATTGATGTGCTTCTGAAAATGAGGGAAATCTCTACTTAAGATGAAGTTATAGGGTTATAAAACCTTGCCCAAAGAATGGTTAAACCCATTGTAGTAATTTCCTTTATTCATCAATTGAAACAGATACTTTGGGAATACGGGAAAAAACTGGAAAAAATTTAGGTTTTTCTCAACAATGAGCTGATATAGAAATCTTAGGTATATAAACACTATAGCATAAAACCAAATAGTAGTGAATAGTGAAATCAGGAAAGAACAAATCCTATTTATCTTTTTGGATACTGTTTTAATCTGAAGACTATAAATTGTAGGGTAATTAAATTAATTTTTAAGTTATTAAATTCAAATGCCCCTGCTGAACTATATTATAATTTAATAATATGATGACATGTCCTTTAACAAAAAGAGACAATATAAACATAAATAATACTTTATCGATGAATTTATTAGTACAAATTATTAACCTCCTCCAAATATGTTTACTGATATCCTGACTCACACACATAACTATGCCAGGAAGTTTTCATAAAATCTGACTGCACAATAAATATCTGCAGTTAGTTAAAACTCTTTCAAATAACGAAACGTACAGCTCATAATATTAGGATTGTAACATTGGTTAATTTAGTCACTCAGTTTTGTACTAATTGTCCTGAACAGCAGTAGGCATTCTGTTAGTAAAAAGACAGCTCACTTTACATAAATTTGAATGTGGCATAAATGAAATTAGACTCTCCAAACCCAAATGAACTATATTCCCCAAACCTAAATTACTAAATAACTGAAAAATCAACGTGCAACCCACCCTCAACATTAGAAGGTTAGCTCTTGATTAAAATTAACAATATTTATCAGAAAGTTTAAAAATCAGAATCCAGTACATTAGATTCATCCTCAGATATAAGAGGAAATCTTAGAGTATATGAAAAAAGAGTGCTCTTGTTTTTTTCTTGCCTATACTATTTAGACACGTGTCAGTATGTATTCTACATATTTTAACTTTGGTGCTATAGCTAATGACTTTGAATGCAAATATTTCCAATAAAAGATACTTTAAAACATACATAACAGATAATTAGTAAAATTTTAATGAAACCTAAAATATTCTTAATGCTTTGTGTTTATGTTAGAAAAGATAACTTTGTGATATAAAAAAAAATTGTTTACCATGACTCATGATGTTAAGCCATGAATCCAGGAAAAACAAACAAACAAAACAAAACACTTTTATTTTCCTATTTATATTCTTATTTCTCAGCATGTACAAGCATCATTTAAATCATGGTATTTAATTTACTTGAGGAGGCTAATATTCTGGTTTTTAAAATCACTGAATAAACTTATAAAAATATTATTTCAGTTGGTTTAGTTAAAACTACTGAAAGAATGTTATGACACATAAAGTTGATATATATATTATTTTTTTTTAAGATTATTTATTTATTTGACAGAGAGTGAGAGAGTATGTGCACACAGGCAGGGGGAGCGGGGGAGCGGGGGAGCAGAGGGAGAGGGAGAAGCAGACTCTCTGCTGAGCAGGGAGCCCAACGTGGGGCTAGATCCCAAGACCTGGGATCATGACCTGAGCCAAAGGCAGACACCCAACCGACTGGGCCACCGAGGCACCCCGATATATATTATTTTAACAGAAGTATTAGATGTGTAATTTTTAAACCACCAGATACATGTAAAAATTGGATAATATACATTCAGTTAATTTCTACAGCCATTCCTTCCTTCATTTATTCATTTCCCTTTCATTGGTGTGGTGTCTTACCAAGTGCCTCTAATGAGATGCGCAGTTGTGAAATGAGAAAAGCATCTATAGGAAGTCAGATAGATGCGTTCTATTTGAACCTCAGTTTGACCATCTGTAAACATGGGAAATGTGAGAGCTTGCTCTTTGGTTTAAAGATGAGATGAGTTATATCAAAACTGAGCAGAATGCAAGGCATGTGGTAGGCATCTGTGGAAATTTAGTAACTATTAGTCATTATTATTTGTCTGTACTAAGCCCCATTATTTGCTTTGGCCTCATGGGTTTGCTTTTACATGCTTACTGTGTGTAGAAAATGGCTTCAAGTTGGTAGCCTAGATTCCTGTGGGAATATAATTAAAGTCAGAGGCACTGGGCTTGGTTGACCTACTCACAGAAACCCAAATTAAAGGAACCACTATTAATTCAGAAAACAGACATTTGCCATGGAAGCCGTTAAAACCCTTTGATAGTCTAAGGCACCTTATCTCTGACTATTGAGATAAGGGTTGAGGTTTGGGAGTTTTACATGGGGAGACGGTAGGTATTTACATCCACCATATTCACCGCCTCAGAGTAACACCTTAAACTGAGAGACAATTATATCGCAATAAAACTGGAAAATCACTTAAAAATATACATAAAAAGGATAAAAGGGAAGGAGGAAGAGGAGGGGGGAGAGAAGAAGGAAAGACCCGTGTAACTTCAGACGTGACAGGGAATAGTAAAGCTTGTGCCATACGTTCAGCGGGCTGCCTCTGACGGAGCTTCAGTTCAACAAATCCTTACACCATAGGAATTACACCTTGTGTGTTGTCTACAGCCTTGTACTTAAATGGCACTGCTTAAGGGCCTGAAATCAGCTTCTCCTTCATTTATGTGTGATGACAAATATAAACCAAGCAGCCACGACACTAGAAGAAATTAAATCTAGTCTTCATCTGCTTTGAAATTTACAGTGAAAATATTTTAGACAGCAGAGAGCTTTCTTATTAATCTTTAAAACAGAGCAGTATCTATGTCTATTAAATGATTCTCATCATATCTCTTTAAAATATCAGTCCTGTATTTTATGCCTATGATGGTTTAATCACCTGGGCCAGGCAATCACCTGGCTTTATGTCTGCTGTAGCTTTTAACTGTGGAAAGGGTCTGGTATTATTTGTGGAAGAGGCCGTTGGTTGGAATGAATATCAAACTGTTGCTTTTACAGGATCAATATTCTTTATAATTGCTACTGGCATTAACAGTCATCTCTGAAACTGCTCCTGGAAAACTCGGCTGATGGATTGGTATGCAGAATAATCAAAAGAGCTACTGGAGATAATGACATTTCTTTATAGGGAATTGCTTGAGGAAGATTTTCCCTTTTAGCAAGATGACTACCACATATGGTTAGAAAGTTTAGAAAGGGCTTTCCTTTCCTTTTCGGCCTAAGGCGAAACTATAAGCTCAAATAGGCTTTGTCCCTTGTAAGATGTTTGCTTTCTTCAGCAATTCTTAGATTAATGGGCATAACAAGAACGGGATTCTATTGTGTGAAACAGCAGGTCAGCATTTGCTCATGTTCTGACTGCTCCTGAAAAAATTCAGATTTTTCTTGCAAACAACAGTTAAAACATTTCCTTTTACTAAGTACGTTAGTTAGTGTTTTACAAGGCTGATGAAAAGTAACAGGATTAGAAACTTCTCCTTTTTGTGAGCACTGCCCTCAATTCCTTTTTCACACATTCATGTGAGTGCGATGTGGCAGTAAAAATAAATCCATGTTCTTTTTACTAGACTAAGTGAACTTAAATGAATCCCTACTTTATCTTTTCTCACATTATTAGCATTGTTTTTTTTAAGGCATTTCATTTAGTTTTTAGGTCGGATTTGATTAAGAAATGTATTAAGAAAATTAGAAATCACTCAAATGGCAAACACCAAAATTTTTCCAAGGGGCATGCTGGTTAGTGTTCCTTCTTACCTCTTCCAAATGCAGTTTTTCTCTTTATTTCCTCTTTCTTGTAGCTATTCACTGACCTATTCCCTGGGCTATCCCCAACATCCATGCTATTTTATCCCTCTTTTTACCTTCCCACAGCAGAATCAGGGTTTAGGATGGTAAAAATGATGTTGGTTTGAGGGGAAAAACGGTAAGTAAATGCTGTAGCTCAATATTATTGTCCATTTTATCTCAGTTCCTGTTCTTTCCGACGCGCGCACACACACACACACTCATACTCTCACACACAAGATCCCAACTAGTCTTCTAGAATGATGCTATCCAGTAAAAATATAATACAAGATACAAAGGTAAGCCACATATCTAATTTTAACATTTCTAGTAGTCACATGAAAAGCAATAAAAAAGGAGTGCCTGAACAGATGACTTAAATAAATAAAACCTAAGGAAAACAATAAAAAGAAACATAAAATTAATTTTAAAAGATATTTAAACCAAGAGATTTAAAATATTAGCATTTCAATATGTAATCGATATACAAATATTAATAGGATTTTTGTGATTAATGTGATTCTTTTTTCCGTCTGGAGTCTTCAAAATCCTGTTGTATTTTACACTTGAATTATTGTAGGGCACGTATGCAGGAAGGGCAGGGTTGGCAGTATGGATTTTGCCGGAGGTTTCTGGCAAAAAAAGCCACCCTTGGCCCTGCCTATTTCCTGAGTTCACTGTCCAGTATACACTTATAAATTCTATGAACTACCCGCTACCTATCTAACAGGTTATTTTTCTACTTAAGTGTTTTGGTTTGGGTTTTTTTGTTTTGTTTTGTTTTGGATTCTTTTTACAGGTGTTTTGCCACCAGAGACCCTGATTGATATGAACTCACATCTCTTTCGAGGGCTCCTTTCCCTCTGCATACATTTAAACCATCCTTAATAAGCAAAACCTTTATTAGTTTGTTCTAAATAAATTGCAGTCAGTCATGCTTATCAAATTAACAGCCTAATTAACTAGATACACTGCTGTATGTATAATATATGGATTGAGCCAAAATGGAATGTTAATGCTCCATCTTTAACCTCTCTTTTCATTTCCCTCCTAAGCAGATTTCTTCGATACTATCAGGTAAGTATTGCTCTTTTCCACTCTCTTCTCTTTTTTATACTTACTTTGAATTAATTTTCATTTATATGATGGCAAAAAAGCATATTTAATCTCCTTTTTCCAAGATATTCTTTACACAATATTGGGCTTTATCTGTGAAGTAAGAAGCTGTTTTTGGATACTCCTTGTCTAAAATTCTTCAAAGCCAATATCCTCCTGGCCCCTGTAAATTTTACGATAATATCTAAACTCCTCAGATTGAGTTCTAAGGCTTTTCCAATATTAGACCTTTTATCTTTATATCCAGAATCATTTCTAGGTGCTCCTCATTTCAAAAACGACATTCATATAAGCTTTTGTGACACATTTTTGTCACAAAACAAGACACAAATCTCACACTCTTATTGAGTTAAACACTCCATTTAAAACTTCCGCAATACCTTTATTGCAATGTTCCTGCATTCATTATATTGTATTGTAATTCTTTACTCATTTTCTTATCTTCCCCTTGTATATTCTAAAATCTCTGGAAAATAGGCTCAATGAATATTTATTGGATAAATTGAAAAATAAATAGGCAAGTCAGCAAGAAAACCCATTTAAATAAAGATGAACATATTTGTTTTAAACTTAATTATAATTGATGATAATTGTTCCATTCTGCAGTATTTGTTGGAGAAAAACTACTTGCACTCTGAAATTGGACCTGACTCTGAATAATTGTTATACCACTTAGGAGTCCTATGACTTCAGGGAAGTTATATGACCTATCTGAGGTGGAATTCCTTCATCTCTACAACAGAGATAAAATGTCTATTATAGACACTACAAAGATTAAAGGAGATATAAAAAAACAAATGTATTAAATGCTCAATGTAGCACACAACTTTTAGTAAGCACTCATTACATTTCAGTCATTATTTATGATATTTGTTTAAAATATTCAATATTTTGATTATTCAATAAATTTTATTATGCCTATTGAGCACAAAGCAGTAATTATTAGCACTTGTCTATAAGTCCTAACCTAGTAAACTTTTAGAAAAAACAGAATTTAAAAATCACAAGAGATTAGCTATCTCTTACTGAGTACACTTGTATCTGAATGTGTTGTGTGTATGTGCGTACAGATAGAGAATAAAAACAATTTCTATTTTCTTTTCTTTTTTTTTTGTATTCCCAGTTGCATTTTATTTTTTTAATATTTTTTATTATATTATGTTAGTCACCATACAGTACATCCCTGGTTTTTGATGTAAAGTTCGATGATTCATTAGTTGCGTGTAACACCCAGTGCACCATGCAATACGTGCCCTCCCTACCACCCATCACCAGCCTATCCCATTCCCCCACCCCCTCCCCTCTGAAGCCCTCAGTTTTCTATTTTCAAAATTTAACGAGGTTGAGTTCTACATAATAGTGACCTTTTGTGTCAGCATCCTAAATTTTATGAAATAGAGCAACAGTCCCTAAATTTGTATTTTCTTTATATCATCTTTTACTGTAAACAATAAGGTACAATTTGCTCACTTGTAATAAACTTATTTAGGTCTTCTCAATAATTCTTTCCACTAGGGCATCCAATATCCTTGTTGAAGAATCTTCCTGGTATGCTTATGGATATCTCTGTCTAATATAATGAATTCCTTTTTCTATCTCACTATTGAGTTCTGCTACCCTCTGTTTACTTAAATGGGTAGGTGTTAAGTGTATCTCTTGGAGCACTTAATTGAATATAGAGAATAAAACCCATCATTCCAGGACCTTTGATCTTAATGATATTTTCTGGGGCAATAAGAATCACACTATATCTCCTAGATTTAGGTAGATTTTCAAAACTTTGTATGAATATATGTTCATTTAGAAGCCAACTGGTAATGGGCACAAGAGCCTAATAATTTATCTCCATTCTTAATTTCCAGACTTCTTCGCTGGATCTCTCTGCATTCTCAATGTGATTAAAGCAAACAAAGAAGAGGTGTTGCTTAATATTCTAATATGGTGTTTCTCCTGTGGGACAAAGAGGTCCCATCCTGACTGAACTCCCTTAATTCATTAAGATTTTACTCATTTCAAGGGTATGTTGTCTATCATTCATGCACAAATGAATTCACAATAATTTTTCCAATTATGAATTTAGTATTACGATCACTCTGAGTTATTTTATTATCTTGGCTTCTCCACGACACTTGGTCTAGGAAGTAGTCACAAGTTTAAATATGATCTTACATTGGATTTACCTGATTATTATTATTATTGTTGTTATTATATTACCTGATATATTCGGAAATGCATGGTTTCGATAAGGACAAATTTTTAGTAATCTTATTTCTATTATATAAAATCATACGTGGGAAAAGAGTTAACATGTTTAATTTAAAAAAAAACAGATAACAGGTTCGTAATTTAATGGTAAACTGTGCATGATTATAAAGAGTTAATTATGCCAAAATATCCATTCCTTAAAGGGGTTATGTGTATTTTAACATTATCATACGTTACATCTTTAATTCTAATTTAATTTTATGAAATGCATTGATTTTTATGTCGTTTCAAGAAGTAGTCCCTGTGAGGTGACATTGCTGAAAAGTAATGTCATAGAATTAAGCAAATGCATTTGCCAGGTATTGACATTTTGACTGAAGGTAGCACCTTCTATGACAGTACTAATGGGACTCATGAAAAACAAGAACCTGAGTTCATTTAGCTGAGGAGTATTCTGTAGTAGGATGAAAGAGAGAAAAAAATCCATTACATTCATGGACTTCTGAACATGTTATGACATAAAATAATTGCATTTCTTGAAACAGAGTCACTTTAGTTTTATCCATTACCTATAAACCCAAAGTCTATTGCTTCTTAGCATTTTGTCATATAGTTAACTTATAGAGTTGACCTTGAAACTGAAATATAAGAACTACAGGTACAAAAACTCAGTGTTTCAGCAATTTTCAAATTGAAGATTCACATTGGTACCATTATTATTAATATTCCTATAGTGTACACTAAAAATCATAAGTAACACTACAGAATTCAGAATCATATTTTTACTGAAAAAAATGCGAAAAGATTATTTAATTAAAAAAACAAACAATGATCTATTGTCTTCCAGCTTAAGACACAGAGGCCTTAAATCAAACTTCTCTGGACGAGTATTTCTTTCTCCTGTGTTTTCAAATTAAAGACTGTTAAAGCCCATTCACTTGCAAAGCCAACATTTATTGGCCAATTAAAAGTGCTTGGTGGAAATACAATAGAAAACAAGTAAAGACTCTTTTTTCAGTGTCAAAAACTCATATTAAATATTATAATAATATGTTCACTAACAGAATTCATATTAGGATACAAAAAAAGGGCTATAGAAGCATAAAACAGGATCATGATCCAAGCTTACCCTGAGAAATCACTCCTATACCAAAATGCATACATGTTAACTAGGTAAATGGAGTATAAAATGAAACAAATATCAAGAATAGCAAATGTAAGGACCTGTGACTGGAGAGGACAGTTGGGATGGCATACTAACTACAAAGTCAGGAGTAGTGGGAGATACAGCTGGAGAGAAAGACGGGCTAGACCATGCAATGGCATGTCAGCCATGTTAAGACTGCGTATTTTATCGGGAGAGAAATGGGAGCTACTGAAAGTCTTGTTTGTCTTCTTTTTTCTTTTCTTTTCTTTTCTTTTCTTTTCTTTTCTTTTCTTTTCTTTTTTTCTTTCCTTTTCTTTTCTTTTCTTTCTTTCTTTTTCTTTCTTCTCCCCCTCCTCCTCTTCCTCCTTCTTCTTTTTTAAGATTTTATTGATTTGAGAGAAAGAGCTAGAGACAGCTTGAGCAGGGGTGCAGGGAGAGGGAGAAGAAGCGGGGAGCCTGATGCGAGGCTCAATCCCAGGACTTGGGATCATGACCTGAGCAAAAGGCAGATGCTTAACCGACTGAGCCACCCTAGCGCCCTTGTCTTTCTTTTTAATTTTTTTTTTTTTTTGTAATGGGGGTTTGACACAGTAAATTTAAATTTTGAAAACATCATTTTGACTGCAGTGTAGAGAAGTACAGGAGAGGAAGTTAAGAGGAGACCCACCATTTCCCTATCCTTCACAGATTTATCTACTTTTTAGCTTATTCCTGTTTTCCTAGAACATTTTCTTTCTAAATATTCTAGGAATAAAATGTAGCATTGTTCTAATATTTATTTTTGTACAATCTTTTGATGCTAGACCTGGGGGGCACATATGAATCTATCATCTTACTGCCGGTATGTAAGAAGTAGCTAGATAGATCTGAGTCATAGCGGGATGTTATTGATCCTGAGTTACCAAAGTCTGTGGAGTCTACATAAGGTTATCAGATGCTTATATGTATAATACTTCAAAGTTGAGAGTTAAGGTCATATCTGCAGATTTTACTGTCCAAAATATTCACCTATTACAATATGGCTTGTCATGTGAGATGGATTATTCTGCTGATAAACAGCAAGAACTAAACCTTTTAAAATATTTATCAAATATACTCATAACTGGGCTTGTGTCACTGCATTTCCTGCCCCTCTCCCCCAATAACGGAATTCATTCTTTTAAGTCATTTTGGTTTTGCCCATTTTACATTCTTCCAGTGATAGCAATGAGACCAAAACTAAGAAGGCAAATCACACACGGAAAATGATTGATTGTACTTTCCTAAATATCATCAAGACTAATACATAGCCCTTCTTTTCCTCTATAAAATAAAGTTCTGTCATTACATTCTATTTGATAACTGAATTGTATGTTTGTGTGCACACGTGTACTTAACTACAGATTTATTATGTTGGAAAGTTAGTAATTATTAATGTAAACAAGAATAGATACAATTATCAAAGATAATTGAAACCATAAGAAGATTGAAAATAAAAATCTGATTATACTGACATTTTAAAAAACAATCCAAATAATTTTGTTAAAAAGTAAATAAAAAAAAAAGTTTGGTATAGAGTAGTTAGCAAGGTGGGAAGAGGACAGGAGTGACCACCAAAAAAACACAAAGAAATTTTCGTGGAAAGGGAAATTATTTTATAGAACTGCATACCAAATCATAGAATGGAGAGAGATGAAAGAGAGAGAACGCAATTTTTAAAAATGTTTCTGTTTTGGGGCGCCTGGGTGGTGCAGTCGTTAAGTGTCTGCCTTTGGCTCAGGGCGTGATCCCAGCATCCCACATCAGGCTCCTCCGCTGGGAGCCTGCTTCTTCCTCTCCCACTCCCCCTGCTTGTGTTCCCTCTCTCGCTGGCTGTCTCTATCTCTGTCGAATAAATAAATAAAATTAAATTTAAAAAAACTAAAAAAAAAAAAAAGTTTCTGTTTTAGAAAATAGACATTTGATCCATTCATGAGAGTGGGCATTTGGACCTTCCAGATAACTCAAAGACAGAATGAAATCATTTCAATGGCTCTCTAGAAGGGTACACCATCTATTGTGTTTCAATAAACACAAACTCTCTTTTCATTAGGATAAAGAGGTCTTATGTTGTTAAGGACTAGGCTTATTCTTTCCTTTAGAACCACTTTATTGTGGCATGCTATGTCTTGTCTTTGGGATCTAAAAGGAGTTAAAATAGATAAAGAACCTGTTTTATGAAACTCAGAGAATACTAATAACAGAAATAGAAATAAAATTACAACTACTATAAGTTCCACAAGAAGAAGTACATAACAAATAAATAAAGTTTTCTTTTATGAGAAAGTTAGACAAAGTATTGATAAAGAAGCATAAATTGAGCTGTGATGTGAAAGATGCCAGAGGTCAGATCATTTAAATACACCAAATGGTAAATATAAATGTCCTTGGAAAGGAGAAAGGATCATAGCATATGGATCAGGAAAAAGACTAGAGTCCCTAGACCTGAAATAGCTAAAATGAGATTAGGCTAAGTGGAGTTTAGAGAACAGAAGAAATTTCATCCAAACCTTATGGTAGTGTAGTCTTTCCTCTTTCCAATGGATAATCAGTCTCCAACATATAAATAAAAACAATTAGATGAAAAGTTATTGAGTAAGGGGACATAACTAGGGGGTTTTATCAGGGAAGAAAATAAAGGGGTGGAAAGAAAAGGTCTTAACTGAGGTTGAGATGCTGGGCCTCATATTAGGAATTCTTGCCTGAAGAGTGCCAGCCAGTGGCTTGGAAGAAAGACTGCCCGAGACCTTTTCAAGTGACTGAACTGTACCTCATCCACAGAACCCAGCACAGCAGCCCCCATGCAATTTATTATAGCAGTTTCTTTATGGGGTTAAAGAAACATAATAATAATAGTAATAGTAATAGTAATAGTAATAGTAATAGTAATAGTAATAGTAATAGTAATAGTAATAACAACAACAACAACACAACTTTCCCTCAAGATTTTGCAACCAAATTTCCACCTAATTTGGGATAACATTAACATGGTAAGATTTTGTGTCTTCGTAGTCCATATTACTTGATCATCTTACAAGAAAACCTTCCCTCCACACCAAAGTTAGTCACAGTCATTAACATAGGATAAGGAGAAGCTCTTACGTCTGGAATTTGAAGATAAATTAAGGCATATTAAAAGATCCAAATTAGGGACAGTGGGGAATGACAATTCTCTTAAGATAATATTAGCTACTGCTTATTTACTGTGTATTCTGAGTCACACACTGTGATACACCCTGTACATATCCTAATTGTACTTTCTCCCCATTTAAATACCACTACTATATTCAGAATGCTAACGGTTATGAAATTTTATCAAAATAATTTAGCTATGTGTATTTTCCAAATCCACGTCTTTCTTTATACCCATCAACAGTGTGGAGTGATAAAGGTAGATTGAGCTACGGGATGTCTGAAGAGATGTCATGGAGTATAACAAGTGGATGCTTTGGCAAGGTTGATATTCACAGAGCGGTGGGAGAGAAAGTCAGGTGCAGAGGGAGGAGGAGTCAAAAAAAGGTGAGAAAGTGGGAAATAAATGCTTGGTTTATTCTTAAGACAGTTCACAGCAAGGAAAATTATAGAGATGGAGGTCAAGACAAAGTTTATCCTGAAGAGACTGAGTAATGAATTTTAGGAGGAAGTGAAAGAAGTAACAACAACAAAAAAATAAATTGAAGAACACAGAGATAGAAAATGTAACTAATGTCAGAATTTTTCAGAGGTGACAGGCAGTGATATGATTGATAATGTGTCTCCTTTCCCTTAGAAAGGAGAATGGGTAAATCTTTCTTTGATGCAGAAAGGAGAACAATAAGACCAGTTTAAAAAAAAATACAAATAACTGCAAAAGCAATTATTTTCCTGCATAACAACATAACATTCCTTATTCTGGAATCCAAGCTCTCCATTAATTGGTACTAAATCACCCTTCCCTCTAATCATTTCACAAACCAATTCTTTATACAGGCTAAATCACAGTATTCATTGTAATCGTCATCTGAATCCGAGTCCTGTTTTTCCATTCCAATGTCTCATCCAAGTAATTCTCCTAGCGCAGATGTCTCTCCCTTCCCATCACAGCCACTCTCATCTACTATGTACAGTGCAAACTTGCGTCCTCTGTGAAGCTGCCTTAAAAGCACATTGTAAAATTATCAGGCACTCCTTCTTAGAAGGGACTGCATGTACAAGTATTAATCATTTATCTTAATACTTTTGAATATTATTTATTGCATTCTATGTAGATAGAGTATATCTACAGTTCTAGTTATATATAGAGTTATATTTAGGGTTATATCTATTTATCTTTCTAGTTATGGGCTGACTTATGTCTCCCATAATTCATATATTGAAATTCTAAAATCAGTACCTCAGAATGTGACTGTTTTGGAAATAAGGTCGTTAAAGAGGTAATTAAGTTAAAATGAGGTCCTGAGATTGGGCCTAATCTAATATGGCTAGTGTTCTTATAAGAAGAGGAAATTAGGAGACAGACACACACACACAGGGAAGATCAAGTAAAGACAAGGAGAAGACAGCGTGTATGAAATGAGGTGAGAGTCATCAGAGGAAATCAACACTGCTGACACCTTGATCTTAGATTTCTAGCTTCCAGAATTGTGAGAAAAAAAAATTGTTGTTTAAGCTATCCAGTCTGTGGTACTTATGTCAGCCTTAGCAAACTAACTATAATATTATATGTTATACAGAAATATTATCTCAACAAATAAATTATATCCTTCTTGGTATTTTTATATATATCACCCTTAACATTTCATTCAGTCTTTTATACAAAGTTGTAGTAAAATGTAGTGGTTAAAAGTTCAGATCATGGAGAAAAACAGACTTGAGTTTTACTAGCTTCCACATAAAAACCGTATGAACTTTTTTTTTTTAAGATTTTATTTATTTATTTCAAAGAGAGAGAGAGAGAAAGAACAAGCGGAGAGGAAAGGCAGAGAGAGCGAGATTAAGCAGGCTCTCTGCCGAGCAGGGCGCCCAATGCGGGGCTCAATCCCAGGACCCTGGGATCATGACCAGAGCCAAAGGCAGCCACTTAACCAACTGAGCCACCCAGGTGCCCCAAAACTCTATAAACTTTCACATAATATTTAACTCGTCTCATCCTAATTCCTTTATATTATAAGGACAATCAGGGTCTCTTCCTCATAAGTGTATTATGATTATTAGATGAGGATGTTAATATGGAACACTTAACATAATACAAGGTCTATAGCAATTGTTAGCTAGTATTACTCTACATAGTTCTTGATCAATATTATTTTTAAATTTTATAAATTTATTTAATATGACAACTCATTTTTAATAAATTCACTACTATGTCTTTATTAAATATTTTTCAATATTTTATTTCTTAAATTACATGTTATTTTAGATTATAATGTTAACATTGGATATTATTTAGCATTAAACAGATTTCTGTTGAAAAGTTCACATATATGATTTTCTTGATAATCAAAATTCATAATAAATTAAATGATTATACTTCTGGTAGTTTAAAATGAACCATTTATCATGTAGAGTGAGTTCATATATTGACTAGATATTTCTTACGTTAAAAAAAAAGTTGTCATAAGGGATGAAGCACAGTAAAAACACATTTTCAAAAATTTTCTGAGTTCAATAAAGTTAAATGGAGATTCTAAACTAAATAGTAAGCAGTTATCCTGTAAGGTAAGGGAGCACAAAGTTGCCTTTCAGTGGTGAAGTTTCTGCCACATTCCTGAACCACTCAACTTCTTTGTGCATCCTAGAAGGGCAGTAAAATATAAAGCTTAGATCCTACACACTGTGCTGAATATAGTAAGAAACCCAATTAGCTTAGAAGACAAATGTCTGCATTTCATCAGAGTTGAAGAGTTAAGTATTTTTTTCAAAAAATTCTTGGGGCACCTAAGTCGCACAGGCAGTTAAGAGTCAGACTCTTGGTTTCAGCTCAGGTCATGGTCTCAGGGTCATGAGATGGAGCCCCGCATGGGGCTATGAGCTCAGCACTGAGTCTGCCTGAGATTCTCCCTCTCCCTCTGCCCCTCCCGCAGAAACAAATTTAGCTCTAGCTTTTTTAAAAATCCCCTCAGAAAAAAATGACAAGGTTTAAAAAAATCCGCTCAGAAAGAGGGACAAGGAATATAACCAGTATATAATCAGAAGCCATAAGCATACAAAAAAGACACAAGACAGAAGAACTGAAATCAGCAGAGATAATAAGCAGTGAAAAATATCTAAAGAGAAGATTTCAGAAGGTAAAATTTACAGAAAAAATATTTTAAAAGCATGGCTAATTATGTTTAAAGAAATAAAAATATGGAAGTATAAACAGCGAAATAAAGATGAGAAGGAAAACACTGTAAAATTTTATAATAAACCACAATAAAAAAAATAATACCTAGAAATGAGTAGGCTCCACACCAAACGTGGCACTTGAACTCATGACCTTGAGATGTAGAGTCACACGCTCTACTCACTGAGTCAGCCAGGCATCCCTGAAAAATACAATTGTTGAAAAATTTAAAACCAGTAAAAATATCAATAGCTTGATTGAAGAGAAAACTAGAAATCTGAAACATATTTCTGAAGGAATTTGCTAAAATACAGCACAAAAAGACAAAAAGATGAAAGGGGTGTGTGTGTGTGTGTATGTGTGTAAGTACATAAATAATACAAAGAAATAATAATAAACCAACAAATGCCTCAGGTTGGGCTAGGAGGAAGGAGTTCACAGATAACCTATAACATACGGTTTCAACTGGAATATTTTATTGCTAAGTTTAAATAACTTGAATTTTGTTTACAAATACATTTTTACTTCAATTTCAAAACTAAATGTATAAATGCTTACTTTTAATTTTTAATTACAATATTTTAAAAGCACAGGAAAGCTGGAATTACATTTAAAGTAATTATAAGCCTTGTCAAGTACCGAAACACAATCCCTACAAATCCACTGATCACAGACTATTAGCACAAGATTTTTCTTTTATATTCTCCACATAAACATTAAAAACAGTTGTGTGTCATTCAAAATATGAAAGAAACTTTTCCTTGCATATAAAATTGAAAAGCATCTGCATTAAATATAAAATTATTCTTGATGGAATTTGAAGTTTGTAAGGATTGATTGAATTTAGATTCAAAGCAAGTAAAAATCTGAACGAGTATGAAGAGTATTTTTCAAAAAGTAAAATTTGGCTTTCTGAGAAAAAGTTTACATATTAAGATACACAATTATTTAATAACCAATAGAAAGGTAGCTTTGTTCAATTATGTTCAATTGAGCCAACAGTTGAATATAAGACATTGTGTGAGACAGTGAACATATAAACATAAAACTCAGAAAATTTTCTTTCAGGAACAATCTTAGATTTAATACTTTAGTTATTAGCACATTCATTATATACTCTTTGATTAAAAATATAAACTGATATATAAAGTGAAAATTAGGGAACTTACATTTATGTATATAGTGTGACATAGCTGGAAAGCGAATTAGAATCTAAGAAGTCCAAATTAAAAGACCAAGACACTATCTTAGAATCTTACATTAAAAACCCATATGAGTAAGCAATATTTCTACATAAGTCTTGATATGGAGTTAGAATTATTAGAAAGTTTGTGGATACTAAAATGAATGGTTTATATTAACAGTAAGAACCCTCTTACCCTCCATGACACAGCTTAAAAATAAATAAATAGCCGAATCCAAACGCTAGATAAGACTCTACATACTAAGATATGTAAATTTAAGGATGACTATATATAAAGATATAAAATGGTACATGAGAAAATTTTCTTCCTCTCTAAGAAACTGGCAAGACTCTGAAATTAGTATTCTAAGGGAAAATGTCTATACTGGTCTGCGCTGCATTTTCCTATCATCCTACATTTCAAGTGCTGTACAAATTTCATTTTTCATGCTGTTCTTCATTCACAACATATAAACTAAACTTGACTACATCTTCTTCTCGTGTCACTTCTATTTTCTGCAAAATCTTTTTAGTCTTTGCATGTATCCGAAATGCTAAAATTTCAATCTTAATCATTCTTCCCTCAGAAGTTTGCTATCATCAAACACTAAAAATACTTTTTGACTGTTTTACTTATTATCCTACAATAATTTTCTTCTGATTGCTTTGCCCTGAATCCTTGTTTTCTTTATATATCTGTCAACATCTGCCATGCTAGATAACCCAATAGTCAGAGTAAATTCAGAGTACCAGCAAGGCCAGAAAGTATTCCTGCACGCACACATGCTCGTACACACACACACACACACACACACACACACACACACACACATATTCTTTAAGTAAATTACCTATAAGGTGCCCACAGAATCTGAAAATATAGATAACATTTTCTAACAGTTCAGACTATAATTCCTAATGATATTATGTATAATGGTCTGTATTTCCGACTTCATGGAACCTCTCTGTACACACACACATGCACACAGACTTCACACACACGATCATGAAGGTTTTTGCCTTGGGACAAATCAGAATACTGTTGAAACTTCCTAAATTTAATGACTTATTCTTAAACATATATGAAAATGTTCTATATTTTTTAGTGCAAGAAAACATTGTTTCAGATAGAACAGAAAAATAAATCCACCTGTGATCATATAAACATGAGAGCTATGTTTATTTCACATAACTTCATTAGGCATGTAACCCCTTTATACACTGTACACCTAATGAAATGTAGACCATGGAAGCAAAGGGAGCACAGGGAAGAACAGACCTTTCAGAAAAAGGGGTACAGAAGGCTTCAGGTAAGAGATGACATGTAAGTTGGATTTTGAAAGATGAGTAAGACATGGACAAGCCTAGTTCTTATGTTCCATAGATGAGAGAAATCATATGATAATTGATTGTCTTTCTCTGCTTGACTTATTTCACTTAGCATTATCTCCTTCAGTGCCGTCCATGTTGCAGCAAATGTTGAGAATTCGTTCTTTCTGTTAGCTGAGTAATATTCCATTGTATATATGGACCACAACTTCTTAATCCAGTCATCTGTTGAAGGGCATCTCGGTTCCTTCCACGATTTGGCTATTGTGGACAATGCTGCTATGAACATTAGGGTGCATATGGCCCATCTCTTCACTACGTCTGTATCTTTGGGGTAAATACCCAGTAGTGCAATGGCTGGGTCATAGGGTAGCTCAATTTTTAACTTTTTAAGGGACCTCCACACTGTTTTCCAGAGTGGCTGTACCAACTTGCATTCCCACCAACAATGTAGGAGGGATCCCCTTTCTCCACATCCTCTCCAGCAATTGTTGTTTCTTGCCTTGTCAATTTTTGCCATTCTAACTGGCATAAGGTGGTATCTTAGTGTGGTTTTGATTTGAATTTCCCTGATGCCGAGTGATGTCGAGCACTTTTTCGTGTGTCTTTTGGCCATTTGGATGTCTTCTCTGCAGAAATGTCTGTTCATGTCTTCTGCCCATTCCTTGATTGGATTATTTGTTCCTTGGGTGTTGAGTTTGGCAAGTTCTTTATAGATTTTGGATACTAACCCTTTACCTGACATATCTGATATATCATTTGCAAATATCTTCTCCCATTCTGTAAGTTGTCTTTTGGTTTTGTTGACTGTTTCTTTTCTAAATCACCATCACAAAGCTGACTCCTCCTTGTCATCCAGGTTTCAGTTTAAATATCACCTTAATTTTTAACCAAACAGCAAGTTTCTCACAGACTGAGTCAATCTTTATCTCAGCACCCAGTTTCACTCATTTTCTTCTTACAAAGATCACTACCTGTTATGTTACACAGGGTGGCTGGGAAATCACTCTAGAAAAAGTGACACTTAAGCAGGGACCTAAATGAGGTCATGTAAAGTTGTTGGAAAGGAATGTTCCATCAAAGGAAGCAGTAATGGCAAGGGCACATATTGGCTCTCCTTGGTATGCTCATGAACCACAAGAAAGCCAATTTGGCTCCCGTGGCAGAGTAAATGAGGAAGAAAGTCACAGGCTCTGTGGTTAGAGTTTGGATGATGAAGGGTTTTACAAATCATGGTTTGGATTATAATCTGAATATTATGAAAAACCATAGAGGGGATTTTAATAAAAGGAAGAACGTATCATTTATCCACATTTTTTTATTTTAATGTTTTTTTTATTGTATTATGTTAGTCACCATACAGTACATCCCTGGTTTCTGATGTAAAGTTCGATGATTCATTAGTTGCGTATAACACCCAGTGCACCATGCAACACGTGCCCTCCTTACTACCCATCACCAGCCTATCCCATTCCCCCACCCCCCTCCCCTCTGAAGCCCTCGGTTTGTTTCTCAGAGTCCATAGTCTCTCATGCTTCATTCCCCCTTCTGATTAAAACCCTTTCTTTATCCCTTTTTTCCCCTACCGATCTTCCTAGTTCTGAAACCTGGATGACAAGGAGGAGTCAGCTTTGTGATGGTAATTTATAGATACTGTTCAAGGGAAGAATAGACTGCAAAATAGTTTATTGTCTTAGACTCTGACATCAGTGAGCTTTTCTCACGATGTTAATTCTATCTGAAATGTTCCTCTTTTAGGCTTGAGTCTAGCTGCAACACAAGGATATAAATGTAATTCTACTATTTTTAATTAAATAACTCTGTTTATAAATTTGTGGGGCTGATTTTCCTGGTAACATTTCCTATGTTACCATAAAAGAGTACTGAGAAACTTGTGTTTAGAGTCTCAATAAATGTAAGGGAGATGCAACCAGATGTAATCAAGAGCCCACAGTTTCTTCCACAGGAACACATAATAAATGAAATTTCTTCTAGTGAAACCGGTATCCAATCCAATTTAAAGACATACATCTTTAAATAAACTAAAGGGAAGCTCCTCGATGCTGAATCTCCACCCCCAAGTGAGCCACATCGACTTGAAGTCATTGAATAGTACCACTTTTACGAGAGCTCATGAAGCAGTGTGGAAAATTTCTGTATAATGCTTAGTGTTGAATAAAATAAGTAAAGAAGAGACAGTATAAATCTTTGGCATCTGAAGTCTCTTGGTATTCTGAGACTTCAATCATGTCATTATTTTAAGAAATCAAAATGAAGTTTTGGAAGCAGGACTTTTAGAATGGTTGGAGGAAGGACTTGTGTAAATCCCGTCCTCAGTCCAAGTAAAAGAAATGTTCGTGTGCCCTAATGATATAGCCCCGGATATAGCAAAAACTGAAAGAACTAAAAAAAAAAAAAAATAGCAATTTCGTAAAACACAGTTGAAGATTTTAAGACACCTCTCATAGTAACTGATAGAACAAGTAGACACAAAAATCAGCAGAGACATAAAAGATTTAAACTACATATGTAACAAGATTGACCTAATCAACACATCTGTAGAACACAGACCCAAAAACTTCAGAACTCCTAACTCTTAAGGGAACATATAACATTCAGCAAACTGACCATATGCTGGGCCATGAAACAAGTCTCAACAAATTTCAAATGATGGAATAATAGAGTATGACCCGTGATCATAGAGAAAGGAACCAGAAAATCAATTGTAGAAAGATAACCAGAAAATAGCAAAGTGTTTACAACTTAAACAATACATCCTAGGAAACCAATGAGCTAGAGAAGAAACCACAATTTAAATCAGATAATACTTTCAGCTAAATGATTTATGGAAATACAACATATTGTGTGCTTAGGAAAAAAGGCTGTCACAATTGCAGTTCCTGCAATCATTAAAAAGAGAATACTAGATTTAATTGAGTCCCCTCAAAAATTATGTTGAATTCCTAACCCCCAGTGAATTTTGATGTTAATTGGAAATAAGGTCTTTGTAGATGGAATTAAGATGAGGTAACACTGATTAGGCTTAGCCCTAATCCAATATGCCAATATGACTGGTTGTCTTTTAAGGATACAGAGAGACACAGAAGAAGACTATGTGATGGTGGGGACAGAGAATGAAGGGACACAGCTACAAGCCAAGAAACTCCAAGGATTGCCAGCAACTATCAGAGGCAATTTCGAAGAGGCAAAGAAGAATTCTTTCTTATAATCACCGGAGTGAGCATGGTCCTGCTGACACTTTGAATCTGAAATTCAAGTCTGCAGAACTGTGAGATAATAAATTTCTATTATTTTATGTCAAAAAAGGTTAAATTTATTATTTTTCTGACCTCTGGAAATTAACAAAGATTTGCAACCATCTAATGAGCATTGATTTTTTAAAATAGCCGAGTCTGTAAAAGAATAGTGAACTTTGTGGCACTTAATTTACCTTTTTACCAAACTCACCTCTGTTGTATGTTGTCCTAAACAAACAAACAAACAAAACAAAACAAAAACAACAACCAGCTACCTTGCAATCATAGTAACTGAAAAACAACAGTAGAACAGCCAGTGAAATGGGCAGAATGGACTTAAAACCTCTTCAAGAAGCCCCATTATTAGTGAGCTTTCACTATTTAACAGATCTGTCAGCTCCTTGGGAACGTCCCATTTGCCAGACTTGTCATTATTTGACCTGCTTTATTTGGTTGGAAAAGCTTTAACTGTAGGGCATTTGTCAAAAGCAATGCATAGCAATTGTTCAAATCATATCTACCTGAGGTGGCAAAACTAGTTATAGAAAAAGAGATTGGTAAGAAACCATAAATGAGGATACAATGAATCAGAACTAAAGACAAAGATACAGTCATAAACTGCTAGAGGACAGCAGGCAGGGAGCTGCACATACACACAGCCCTGCAGTAAAGGCAAAATGGAAGATTCCTGGTTCCCATATGCAAGTATGAGCAGCGATTTGAATGACCGTACCAGAATACAAGAAAGGGGGTACACTTTAGAAAATAGTTTAGGAAGACCACTAAACAAACAAACATTGACAACAGCAAACGATTGGTGTATAATTTATTTGAAACTAGGTGAGTTTTCCAAAGCGGTGAGTATAAACTAAAAAAAAAAAAAAGTAGATTAGATTTTAAAAAGAAAGAGAGAAGAAATCCTAGGAGTTAAGTTAGATGAGGAGAAACCAGAAAACAGAAAACAGGAAGAGGCAGCCAGAGTAAAGGTACATGTGTGCTATCTTGGAAGCCAATTGAATAAAGGGTAAATAGGAGAAAGGAGTTCAAATATGGCAAATTCAGCTCCTAAGTCAAAAATGAAGGAATGGAAGATGAGGTAGCAAAGGGAAACTGATGGCCTGGAAATCCCGCACTTCTTAAAATGACTAAAGATTCATAAAAGAGCGTAACAGTAATGGTGAGGCTTCATTGGGACGATCACTAAATTGATATTAAGACTTCTTTACAAATAATATATATAATTAAACTCATTCTAATCCCTGCAATAGATTTTTTCCTAGAGTTTCATGCTTCACATCATTTTTTAGGCCAATTCCACTACAGTATATAAAACAAACTGATTTTTAAAGAGAACTTTTTTTAATAATAGAGAAGTATACCCATCTACATAGCATCTGTAGTTAAAACAAAGAAAATCATATGAAGTATTTCAACAGAGAAAAGTTTATAGAGAAAATTAGTTACATAAGTGTTGGGGAGCTTAAAGTACAAAAAAATACAAACTAGATTATCACAGAGATAATAACTGGAGGAAACAACTGCTGGGAAGACTGTAAGAACAAAGGGAATATGCTGTATTATCAGACCCTGGAAGAGACTCTGCAGAGTTGGCACTCAGAACACTGAGTAGGGGGGTTTGCGAACTGGCCCCATGACACTGGCGTGATTAGGCTGATCCTACAAATGACAAAAGAAGCAAGAGGCATGAACTATTATTGTCTTCCGTGCAAATGAAGGGCAGCTTCTTCCTCCTGAAAGACAAATCTACACAGTTTGCAAGCATGAAGCTTAATGTATTTTAAATAGTAAAGCATTACTAATTAATGAACAAATCACGTTATAAAAAATCTATATTGTAAATCCTTTGCTAGAACCTCATATTTTAACTTTCAAGATACATAAATCAGGAGAAGTACCTTATTCATCAAAAGATAGAGAGAATTCCGGGTCAGAGATCTTTCATTTTCATTAGGCATGCATATATAAATAATAAAAGTTACATTTATGGCAATTATTGTAGAAATTTTAGTAAGCACCCACTTATCCAAAAATAATCAGAAAATTGGGTCTTTTGGTTAATTGAACATTCTTGTTAATTGACATTTGTCAAATACATCACACATGGATTAACAGTGCTCAAAGAACTAGAATAAAATAACAGGCACTTGACATCAGAATTTTAACTCTACAGCTCTTCCTAGCTGTATAATTCTGATTCCCTTCAGGATATACAAGTGTTCAAACATTACTTAAAATATGTCATTGATTCAGATTAATCAACAAATAATTATAGTTGTGTAACATTTAGTAGTAGAAGGTGAAACTAATAAAACTGAATTGTTATTGACTCTTGGACACAGCTTGGCGTTTGATTATGTAAGTAAATATCTACATAAAATTGAATGAAGGTACAAAATGTTGTGAGAAGAAAAATAATTTTATATTTTTAGTTCATTTTCTAGATTAATGGGTGTACATCCTATCACATTTTAACATAATGATAGAGATCTACCTCAGCAAGATACATTTTTAATATAATTATTTTTCTCTATATCTATGTGTTCTTCATACTATATTTTTATTTCTCATTTGAATTTATCTGCTAGCAATTTTTTAGAATGCAATGAAAAAAACAAGCAAGAGTTTCATATCTGTAGTACAAAAACAATTTTATAGTAAACTGATTAAAGAGACAACATGTCTTCTGTTTTCTACTAATTACCACTAATTAAAACTAGTTTCGAGAGTTTTAATAATTCCTCAAATATAATGATAGTGATAAAAAGATGCATTATAAATGTGAATGTATGCTGAAAAAAATGACCCTTTCTTTATTGGACCTGTCAAAACCTATTATATTAACCACAGTTTAAACTCGTATAGTAGAAAGAGTAGGTGATATTCTAACAAACAAAAGGTCATTTGCCCTCTAACTTTACAGGCCACAGGTATAGACCACAAAGAATAAAACTTTATTACTGGTTAAACAAAGTCCATACTGTAACACCACTGAATGAATTTTGAAATCAGAAGGTTCGAATTAACATCAACCATGGCCACTGATATTATTTTCCTTCTTTTTAATAAAAAAAAATTAACAGCTTTACTGAGGTACATCTGGCATACAATAAACAGCATATATTTAAATCTATACTTTGATAAGTTTTGACATATGTTTATACCTTTGAAACTACCAATACAATTATAATAATAAACACGTACAAATACACCCAAAAGTTTCCTTAAGACCCCTGGTAATCCCTTACTCCTGTATTTCTCACCCCTTTTCTAGCCTCTGGCAACCTATGATCTGCTTTCTATCACTATATACTAATTTGGATTTTCTAGAATTTTATATAAATATAGTCACACAATATGTACTTTTTCTCCATGTAGCATTTTTCCACTCCGAATAATTATTTTGAAATGTATTCATACTGTTACATGTATCAAAAGTTGATTCAATTTTATTGCTAACTACTATTCCATTATATGAACATACCACAATTTATCAATTTACTTGTTATGGACAAGTTTCCAGTTTTTGGCTATTGCACATAATATGACTATGAAAATTCATGCGCAAGTTTCCATGAAAATTTGCTTTCAGATCTTTTGGCAGAGGAATGACTGTGTGAAATAATAGGTGTTTGATTATCATTTTAAGAAACTGCCGAATTGTTTTTCAAAGTGATTGTCCCGTTTTCATTCCCAGGAGCAGTATTTGAGAGTTCCAGTTGCTTCAAATCCCCACCAACATCTGATATGATCAGATGTTTCAATTTTAGATGTTCTAATAGGTATGCCATACTTTATTATAGATTTAATTTTCATTATGCTAATGACTAAAAATGTGTCTGTCATTTGTAATTCTAAGCTAAAGTGCCTGTTTATAACATCTCTTTTTCTAATTCTGTTGTTTGTTTTTTAACTGGTAAATTTTAAGAGTTCTTTCTATACGCTAGATTCTGGCCTTTTGTTAGATGTGTGATTTAAAAATATTTTCTCCCAGTTTGAGGCTTGTCTTTTGATTCTTTTAATAGTATCTTTTAAAGAGTAGAACTTCCTAACTTTTTGATAAAGTCCAATATATCTTATCAGACCCAAAGAAAATTCCACAGATGCATGTAAAATACTACATGAAATAATGATTGCACATCAAAATGCAAAACAATGTTCTCTTCTATTTATTTGAATCCTAATTCTACAAAAACATCATCATGATGATCATAATCATGATCATCCTCCTCAACACCAACATGCTCAGCTTAAGGAGTCCTCCAGTCTTACAAGAATTACTGGAAATGGGTAATACATGTTATTACTTTTCAGTTGAAGCCAGTCTCCTTTATATAACCAATGCAAACAAATGTTTCACACTTTTCCAAAGTAATTTTCCAGAAAAAAAAAAAATCTGAACGTTTTATTTCTGAAAGGAAGTGATACCAATATGTGAAAACATGCATTTCTCCAGAGTATTTATGTCTAGAATATTTTAAACACCCCTCCTTTTAGTAGACTGGATCACTGCCCTCAATTCATCATTTTCTACGTGTATTCAAACTTTTGTTTTATTTTTTCCCAAGTGACTTTGTACCTTCCATTAGAGTGACTGAGAGTATCCCTGACACCACTAATGTTGGGTGTGGCCAAATGACTTGCTTTAGCTGATGGAATATTAGTGAATGTGCCATGAACAGGGTGTTTACATGCCCATGGCTGCTCTGGCTTGCCTTTTGTGTTTCTGTAGGCACCATAAGAGCAGCATGCCCTCCTGTAGCTGTTGTCCCTTCAGTCTGAACCTCAGAATGGACCAGTAGTATGGACCAGAGCCTGACCTGAAGCTTGAAGCCAACCCAACTGATACACAGCACACCCTGAGATAGAATTGCCCCCGATAACTCACAGAACAGAGTAAGAAAATACATGTGTGTTTGAGCCTCTGAGTTATGAATCATTATTGTAGCAGTAGCTAATTACTATATTTATATACATAAATATGTGGACGAGAGGGTCTTAATGTACAACAGTCACCCTTCTTTTATGAAGGAGTATCACTCCTCCTTTATGAAGACATATCATTCTTAGAAATGGAAAAATAACATCCTTGTTTCAAGGAAGAAATTAAGTTACCAAAAGGAATTCTATAAATAAATTCTCAAGTTTATTCTTTAAAGAAAATAGGGAAACAAATAGTTTAGAGTAATAAGGATAATGATATCAACCAGCTAGCACTTCTTGAACTTTACATTCTTGGGCAGTTGATGATAAATGTCTTATAGATATTACATCTTTTAAGGCTCTTTAACTATACTTTGAAAAACAGCGTTAACAGCATTATATAACTCAGTGTTTCTCAAAGCATGGTTCCCCACACCAACAGGATCAACTTTATTTGGAAGCATGTTAGAAATGAAAATTATTGGGACCCCCCCCCCCAGAACTAAATCACTGACTCTGGAACTGAGACGTAGGAATCTGTATATTAACAACCTTCCAGACTATCTAATGTACACTCAAGTCTGAGAACCACTGAAGATAGGGAAGGTTAGTGGAAGATACAGAGGTTAGTTTATACAAAACAGCTACTTAATGTTTGTTTTGGATTTTAAACAGATATTCTTGCTCTAGAGCTTTATTTACTAGTTGCTGTGCACACATGAGCTCACTTAATACTTGGCAAACCTACAAATTAGATATTGTCATTCTAATTTTTATAGATGAGGAAACTGAGCTCCTAAATTAATAGTTAATAAGTTGTGAACTGGTATCTATAACTAGATCCGTCCAACCCCAAAGGCAATATTTTACTCCTATACAAAAACTCATTCATAACAAATTGAAAATAAGTAGGGGATCAAGGAGACCACTAAATAGAAAATATAAGACTAACTATGCTGTCATAGTGTTAGTGAGCTGGGTCTTACACAGATAAATAAAGAATCAGAAAATCTTCAACTTATGAAACACTTCTACAGAAGCTATTCTGAAGACAGTTTTGTTGAAAGTTACTGTAAGACAAATTTTATTAATGAAAAAGCACAAATAGTTAATGTTACATATTAATTTGATTTTCAACTTAAGACTTTTGAAAGGTTATAAAATACTGGTCAAGGACCATTTCTTAGCAAGTAGAAAGCAGTGTTTAGCCCACAAAAAGTGGGTTTTTGTGTCTGTTTTTTTTTTTTGTTTGTTTGGTTTTTGTTTGTGTTTGTTTTTAGAGGAGCTTAAGTCTAAACTTAAAAACTAGGAGAGATTATACAAAAAAATCCATATATCCAGCTGCTTCTTACAAATCAGTTCTGGCAATACTCGAACTGAATAACAGTCGATAATAATAGTAGAGCTACCTGTAGTAAGCTTTCTCTTTTCTGTTAGCCATTTCCTATTAACAAATGCCATTTGGGTACCTGTCGAGTGTCCATGCTGGAGTCAACCATCCTTGGTCAATCCTTGCTTTACCATGTACTAGCTGTGTGAGCTGCGGCAAGGTCCATGGTATAAAATAGAAGTAACGATAATAGATCCTGCACTCATTTGTGAGAAATTGATGACTTAGTGCATGAAAAGTGTTCAGATTATTTCCTAGCATCTAGTTAGAGCTCAGTAAAGGTTAGCTATTATTTATCACCCTTTTTTTTTCTTCAGTAGGAAAGAACATTTCACTACATTCATGTTTTTCTCAGAGACAGGGCTGTCAGTCAATGGACTGGATGTTCCCAATTAAAAAAAATAGGTGGTATGTACAAATAAAGTTAATTATAGGAATATTTAATAAAAGGACTTTTTAAAAATGAGCAGGCTGCAGAGAACCTCCAGGGAATAGTGGTTGCTGTCACCCATCCTAGGACTGAAAGGCCAGAGGAGGTACTGGCTTCCAGCCTTCTGAAGGAAGGAGAAGTTTGCATGGATAGGGATGACTTCAAAAGAGCTGTGGCTTTTGGCTCAGGGAAGCAGGCAGCTTGAAAGGATCCTGTAGGGGAGAGCAGGCAGAATAAATCCTGAGATCTCCCTTCCGTCTTTCTGTTCTTACGACTGAACTCAACTGAAAGTCGGAGGAATAAGGAGCTCACTAATACAGTCTATACAGTCAGTCTCCAGACAGAGATACAGCAGGGTGAGGATTAATTTTAAAAATTAGAGTATGTAAGTTAGAATATTACCCAGCATACAATAACCATGAAGTAATACTAGATGATTATTAATGTCATATTTTCCAGAGCGTCATGGCTTCTACAAAAGCATTATATATTTCTGCTTCTTACCCTTAATTATCTGGTTCCCCTTAACTTGTTATACCTTTAAAACCTTCAGACGGTTAATCTGGATAGTTAAGTTAATTTTTATCCAGATAGTGTGGATTTCAATTTCTGTTCTCTTAAAAGTAATAGAAAGCCACCTGATAGATGATTAACTTTGAAAGTTTCAGTAAGTTTTGTACTGGTAATTGAGATCACATGATATAAACAGGAGGCTCTTAGCCCCAAAACACCTCACTGCGGCTCTCTGGATAAGACCCCAGAAGGCACCGTGTTGACAGAACTACCATCTCTTTAATGCGGCTATATACTGTGGTGTAATTTTTTTTTTTTTTTACAGGAGTGTCCTTAAAAGACACAAGCACAAGAGAAAAAGCCTCCATATGCTGACATAGGGCTCCCTGCCTCCAAGGAGCTACACACCTTCCTGTTGAATGCTCAGTAAGCTAAGCCACCACACAGCACTTTCAAATAGCAATTCAATTTCTCCCACTTAAATATTGATAGGCAGAAAAGATTGACATCTGAGGAAAATCTAACATGAAGGGCAAACCAAAAAGAAAAAGAAAAATAATGGATTTTGAATAAAACAAGCAAAAATTATAGCAGAAGAAAAGATAAAACTATTAAAAAAACAATATCTTCCGAGAAATAAGAGGAGATCTCTCATCATGAAATAGAGTAGCCCAGACAAGTTGAAATAGAGAGTTTTGTTCTGAGAAATTCCAGTTGCAACTGAGGGCAAGGACAAATCTTACCAATGAAAAAGTAAGAAAGACGGAAGAAGGAAGAAAAGGAAGAAGGAGGAGGAGGAGAAGAAAAAGGACTATTTAATAAGTCCTGAGAGTCCTTCCTGTGAACATGTCCTTGAATTCTAGCTACTAGGCTTATCCTTTAGGCAATACTATAGAAAACAAGGATGGTGTGTTGGGTTTTTTTATTATTGAGTCAGTAATTTCAAGAAAAAAGAAAAGAAGTGGGGAAAAAAAAGGTCAAGACTTCGTTTATTTTGAAAACTATAGTTGGACAAATTGGACAGTCTGTCTAGGCTTTTTTTTAAGGATGCAAGGTAGGTGTGGTTACTTTGCACTTGTGTCGGCCAATATCTGTGAATATTTTCCCCCATCTGTGAGATAAAATAGACATCTAATCATAATGGTGCCAAAACAAAGTATAATCTTTGTTTTTGCATTTCAAATATATTAACATTTTCTCCAAGTACAGATAAACCATTTTTTAATTTCAAATAATTGTTTCTATGGAAAAATGGAGTTTGAAGTATCTTGAATAGCCAATAAACTGAATAAAGTCACTGGGCATATGTGTTGAGATTTTAAAAAAAAAGTTAAGGTTCAGCATATAGGAAGAAAGATTTTTGGGAAATTCTTGAGCAAAGCTTGCATTTCACTGTTAATTCTCAGTCTTTACTAGGTCAAAAGTATAAACTCTTTTTGATTATTATAGTCCATAACCAGAAAACACAGTTTCAAAGGGTTTGAGAGCTAAATATGAATTTAGAAGTCACTGTGTCCTACTCTCAGAAAACTGTGTCCTACTCCCAGAAAACTAAATTCCATGGAAGGTAAATTACTTCCTAGGATCCCATATCTTCTAATGACAGAGCCAAACACAACCCAAATTCTTATAGAGTCCTACTGGTGTAGATTTTCCAAATTATCAGGACACTTAAATAACAGCTTCTATTTGAAATGAAGCCGTTTCATCGGCAGACCTGCATTCAAATTTCCTCTCCCATACTCATGATGTGGCCCTGGGGAAATAATATCTTAGTTTTTACATATGAAATTGGAATCTTGTGGTGCTGAGGTGGTTCAGTCAGTTAAGCATCTGCCTTCAGCTCAGGTTATGATCCTAGGGTCCTGGGATGGAGCCCTGTACAGGGCTCCCTGCTCAGCGGGAACCTGCTTTTCCCTCTCCTGCTCCCCCTGCTTGTGCTTGTTCACTCTCTCTGTCAAATAAATAAAATCTTAAAAAAAAAAAAAAAACAAAACTGGAATCTTGAGGCATCTGGGTGGTTCAGTCAGTTAAGTATCCAACTTTTGATTTCAGCTCAGGTCAAGATTTCAGGGTCTTGAGACTGTGCCCCATGTAGGGCTCTGTGCTCAGCAGGGAGTCTGCTTGAGATTCTCTCTGCCTTTCCCCCCAGCTCATGTGTGAGCATGCTCTCTTCCTCTCTCTCAAATAAATAAATAAATCTTTATAAAATAAGAACCTTGATTTTACTATATTTTATGTTGAACTTGTGTTAAATAGTATGAAGAAAGAACTAAATTACCCAGTGAACTTTCAATCTATTAGGGATAAACTAACACATAAACTTTAAATGCAATATTAAATTCTGGAGCCATTACAGAAGTAGACAAATGGTTTAGTTGTACAAAAAAGAAGGAGTGATGAATTATATCTCTGGGATCCATGAGAAACTTCAGAGAGAAGGTTATACGAACTTACTCCTAAAAGAACAGTAGATTTTATCCGTAGAGATAAGGTGGTCTGGAGACTGATGATGGCAGGAAGGGAGTGACAGTTGTAGTGGTGGGGAACATTTCAGAGACTATTCTTAGCAAAAACAAATCCTAAGAACTTCAAGAATTCTAATACTTGATGGTGATATCTGAGGAGAACTTCAGTAAGAGCTGATGCTGAAAAGCCAGTAGAAGCAGAATTTGATGTCTCCTCAATGTCAAGGTGACTGGGTATTTCTTCTTCCTTTTATAGGCAAAAGCAAGTAACTAAAACAAATAGTGGAGTATTTATGTTTTATAAATTTATAAAAATTGTGAACAATGAATTGGATGGAATACACACTCAATTCTAGGAGACTAGCTGGGCAATTATTATAACAGTCCTTTCTCTATAGTTAGTGCAGTCATTTATGGGAATGTAACTGACTGACTAGGTACACGGGTTTTGGCAGAGGTAGGTTAGAAAGTGATATTCACACACAGAATCTGAGAGAGAATTACCATCTATATTCTGGTGACTGACTTTCATGATCACACAAATTGTGACACAATTCCTCGAGATTGGGAATACTGGGAAATGGAGTATATGGCAGGGAGAAAGTAGGGGAGAATGGAAATGTTAATTAGTTAGTTGCATGTGTCGATGAAATTCAGGAAAAGGAAAAAAATTGTTTGGGACCAAGAAATCACCCAGGTTTAACATGTATAATTTGAAAAAAGAGTGGCAATAAAAAGATTCCATCAGACTTTTAAAAATATTGATAAATAATAGAACATTTTGGTAACACTAAATTCACATCACAGAAAAAGGCTAAATTTCACTTAAGCTCTGCAAATGTACCATAAAAAGGAGTGCACTTCCAATTTAAGTTTGCTGAATCTATAAGTAGCTCTGATATTTTTCTCCACTTTATTTTTATGAGAAAGGGCTTTATCAGAGCAACAAGCTCCAAAAGCACATATTTAAAGCAGAAAATGTTAGATTTTTTACTTGGCTATCCACATTCAGAATCAGCTTTCTTCTGTACATGAAAATGTTGCCAGGAGTCCCTGAAATATTCTCAATAATCATAACGTATTCACTTAAAACTAAAAAATTCCTAGCCGTGAGAACTGCTAATTATTTTACCCAATTCTTCCAAACAACAAACACTTTGACCCATTTGTATTTTATTCTAATGGACTGCATTATTCATGTGATTGAATGAGTGAGTAGGCAATGGAACATCATATGGTATAGGATTTCTCCAGATTTATGGTCAGTCATTACTCACATAGTTGATGTTTCCCTGGGTAAGAGTCAAGTAGCTGTCTCCAAATGTAACTTTTTCCCCCCAGTGGAACAAGTCATATCTACGTATCTCAGATTTGCTGCTGTGCAGCATTTCTGTAGACCCTTTAAAACTATACAACTCGGTATGAATTTTAGTATACTCATAATGAGGACGGTAATACCAAATACCTGAATCTACCTCCATGATCAAACTGTGTGTTTGAGTGGTGTTTCAAGGAATTTAAATCACAATAATCATAATACAAGCCATAGATCTTTTTAGACAAGCTGTTTAAATAAGATTTTTAGAAGTCTTTTAAACACAATATCCTTTGTGGACATATATGTCTCATAGTAAAGAAAAATACGTAGCATATCTAAAAATGGCATCCAATTAAGCAATACTCATGAGTGGTATATATCCTTTAAAGTAATATCAAGAAAAAAATACTAGATATTTTAATGTTGTATTTCCTAAATGTCACAATAGAATGAATAATTTTGTGATGTTAAAGTAATTTTCACATTCAGTCATAATTTTTAAATGATTTCACTATAATTCTACATAGAACTTTTGTGTTTCAGATGTCTGGGGATTTAAATGTCACTTACAAGCTCAATTGTGATTATGATTATTCAATTTCATACAGCCAATTTTTATCAGTTTTGCATATTAAAAGAATAATTTTTGACTATTTTAAATATGAAATCTTTGATTTGATATCAACCTAACAAATACACCTGATTGTACATGATGTGTTTAATTAGTTTGATGAATATTTATGCTTAGTTTAAGTTTGCTTATTGGGTGTTTAAGAGGTAAACCTTTTCTTTTTTTATCTACTGTCTTAAAATATACCTTAGTCTATGCCAACAATATAAAATGAGTTAATCAACTACCCCTGGAATGCTAGACTAAAAGATTTTTATCTTAAGTGTGAAATTCAAAATAACATACCTGCAAATGTACCAAAATATTTCACTTCACTTTGCATGTGGAAACCCAAGCTAAGAAAAATCAAAGATATGCATCTTTCCATTAGGAAAATGTTCCTCTCAGGAAAATATGTCATGATGATAAACCAGATATCAAACAATAAATTATATTCTATGGTCTATTAGTCATTATGTAGATCATGTGTACATATAAAATGTGTTTATGCAAGGGAAAATGGATTGGCAAAACATACTGTACTGCTTATTTCCTCAAGTTCTATTACTGATGATCTAAACTCTGAGAGAGAGAAAAGGCATTCATCCTATGTTGCTATTCCTCTGTAGCTTCCTGTAAAATACTATGAATATCTCTACTAAGAAACAGTGGGTACAATTTACTTTTTAATTTAAATATTACAGCAAATCGGAATAGTGTTTGCTATGAACAGACTAGAGGAGTATTTCATATCCACTCTTAGTCAAACTTTGCAAATCTAAATAAGTAAATTAATTGATACATAATAATGATAAGGCAAGCATTACTCGTGATTCAGACACCTTGGAGTAAAAAATACACCAGTAAAATCCAGGCCTAGTTATAATGGACAAGAGCCAGGATGACAAAGGGCCACTGGGGAAGGGGGATGATAGCAGTTCTATTCTGATAAATAACGGTCTAGATTAAAAAAAAAAAAATCTATCTTTCTAGTCCACTACCACCACCACTGCCATGAATGTGTGGGCACATTGGCTCAGAGTAATTATTTCTGGGCCATGAAAGAGTATATATACCATCCCAAGGATAGTTAGTGAAAATTCTCCTGCTAAAAATCACATGGCCAGTACTATTCCACTTTGATTTAGTAGAGTACCGATATCCATTTGGGTAGAAACTTGGCATAAGCACAGACTGTTTTTTCTGCCCAGTTTGGCTGTAATAGATACTTACAATTTTAGTTTTTTCAACCAAAATAGAAGTTTATTGCTTTCCGACATAAGTATTTTAAGGAAGAAAATGGAGACTTTGCCCTATGAAATCCTCAGGAAATGAAGACTACTTCTACTGTGTTACTTGGTCCTGGGCTACCCCATTCTTAGGGTCATCTCATAGTTCAAAATGGCTGATTCCATTCCAGCTCAAGCCATAGTTTCTGCATTCCAGATAGCAGAAGGAAGAAGACAGAAATAAGAACAGCCAGGGTTCACTTTTAAAGAAGATTTATAGAAACAACTACAGGACATTTTGTTATTACAATCCACTGGCCACAGCTAAGTATCAAAGAGGATAAGAAGTATAGACTGTTTTCAGGGTAGCCAGTGCTGCATGGTAAAAATACCTTCGACATAGGTAAAAATACCTGTAATATAAACCCAGCCTAAAAATACCTATAATATAACACAAATGTTAAACATTTGACTAAGTGTTCAAGAGAAAGTAAGATTTGCAAGCAATGCCAGGGGCACCTGGGTGGCTCAGTCGGCTGAGTGCCTGACTTGATTTTAGCTCAGATCATGATCTCAAGAGTCATGAATCTAGCCCCCTTGTCATGCTCAGCAGGAGTCTCTCATCCTCTGCCTCTGCCCCTCTCCCCTTATAAAGAAAATAAATAAATCTTTAAAAAAAAAATAAGTAATGCCATACATTATGAAAAGTAAAAGGATTAAAGAACTCCAAACAAACATAGTTCTACACAGTTAATGATCATTGCTATAATTCTACATCACTTATGCAGTTTATACTTATCTACATTGACAGGAGAAAGAAATATAACAATAACCCACTGAGCCATCTGAACTTCATCACAATCATTTAATTTTTTAAATAAACTGGAATAATGTCAATTTTGTCTCTGTTCAAAATTATCATTTCATGTAAAGGATTTCCTCTCCTTCCCCATTTGGATAACTAAGAGTAAAATTATGCTTTTACAAACAAGATCTGACATAAGCCATTTTAACTGGCAAAATAGAGGATTTAAAATTAACTGTATAGAACTGTAAGTAGAAATAGAGGGTCTGCAATTGACTGTAGAGATGTAAATGAAGAATAAATCAGGCCTAAGAAACATCAGCTCCCATCAATGATCAGAGAAACTCAACCTAAAGCAATTTTTTGTCCTGAACTATTCAGAGAACTGCAGCTCTCTAAAGCTGTTACAGATACGCCTGCAAAATAATTCTTTCAGACCACAATAATCTGAGAACTACCCCACAAAACACACACATCTGCAACTGTCTACTGAATTGAGACTGTGAAGTCGACCAATTTAAATCATCTCTTTTTTTTTATTTGCTGAGTAGATATTTCCTTCTTGTCTCCTAAATGAGCAAAACTCTAAATTCATAGTTTTTAAACTGTTTAATAAAGGCTTGGAACAAGGAAATTGCCTCAAACTAGTAGGCCACAGATTTTGAAGAGCTGACAGGTAGGTTGAGCCTGCCTTCTCAGTTACTTGCCATTGCTATATTTTGAGCACATAATTGGATAACGCTTTTCTCTTCTCCAAAAAGTCTCAGGATTTTACAGTGACGTTCCCAGTGTCAGCAGTGGCTTCATCAACAGTTACGTAAAATGTGAAGACACCAACCAGGAAGTCCTGTTTCACACTTCAGAAAACTAATGTTAGTAGATGTGTGGGTGTGGAAAAATAAGCTGTGTATTGTAGCAAGGTGTGTAATGGAATGTTTGAAAAAAAAAAAAAAAGATTTCCAGAATATCATTGTCTAGGCAGTGGACAACCTAGTGATTCTGTGAAAAATGAACACTTTTGAGGAAGGTTTCTTTTTTCAATTGTTTCAGGCACAAATTTCTTTTATTCCTAATGTGACTAAATGCCATGGAGATTAAAAATCATTTTATAAGTGGCAGATAATCTAATGTCAATTCCAGTCTTGCTGTTCCTCATAGGCAGAGCTTTTAGAAAGCTAGAAGTGCCAACAATAAATAGAATACTATACCAGGATTCTTTAAATAATAATTCTAAGAGTCAAAGTAAATGACTTGAGTACACTAGAAATGAAATGTTATATTTAACCTTTCAGTGCACACTGGACAAATGAATGAAGAAACACAATAATGAAATTTGTTGTAAGACTATCAAATGAGATACTATCTTAATTAACTTACAAGTGCATGTTTTTGGCATATGATTGTTCCGGTTTGCAGAAAATCTCTTCCTAAACTGTTGGGTGGACAATGATTTTATGTTACTTCCCCCACACTTCAAAAAAGCATTTTCCATAAAATATTTCAGTTGTAGTTAATCAGAGTGGCTTCTATCTCAAAATAGCATCTTACTGAATACTGGCTTTCATTTTCAAAGCAACTTCAAATTTTGACCATAAATACAAATTATTACTTATAATTATGGGTTTGTTTGCTTGTTTGTTTGTTTTTTTGAGAACAATGTGCTGTAGGGAAAGCCACACAGGCAAATTCAAACTTTTGCGGATAGGGATGTTTCATTGTGGTAAGACCAAGGAGACCCGTAAACTACTGAATAACTGAGAAGTTGAGATTGAAAGTTGCCTCACAGCATTAAGACTTGCTAAATCACCTTGGAAAAAGAATCTTTCCGTAACTTGCTTCTTGAAACTTCTTGACAGGATACCAGGTAGGAAAGAAATTCATCTTTAGAGATATATTTGAGATACACTAATGTGACTCCAAAAAACAATGTACAACTTCTACTTTCAGCTCCAATACGCAAAGAACTTTAAAGACATCATTCAATTCCCTATAGGTAGAACAATAAAAGTTGAACAAACTATAAATCAGTAATTTCTGGGACCCATCAGAGAACTGAATTCCCAGGACAAACACTCCCTGAGATCTGGTGAAACAAGTGAACCTGGAGTGATAGTCAAGATCTCCTTACCTGGAGCACAAGCCAATGGAGCCCTCACCTGACAGGGACAATTACAATGTGGCTTTTATGGATTGTTAGAGGCTAAGTATGGACTTAGGTGAAAGTGGGAAACTTCTTGAGGGCTGTAGTCTTTAGGTGATTTGATACTTTCACGATATTTATGTTCAACAACCCCATTAGGTTTTCCTGGTGAAGATGTAAGAAAGATCCCCACATGGCTCTAGGAGAGGGAGAAGAGTAATTCTTGTTAATTATACCACTACAGCACAAGCATTCTCCCTAACAAAAGCCTACTTTTCTAGGGAAGACTTTATCAGAATCTTGTCCCAGAGCCTTGGTAAAAGATCATTCCTCCCACGTATTCCCCTCCAGACTTTCTGTCTCACGTAGGAGGGGAAACAACTATAAGAGATATTATGAATGTCAGAGGCCAGAGTCACAGGCCCACTAAAGGACTGAGATAAACTGAAATGTTATAGAAACTTCCTCCTCAACATACTAACATCACATCAATAGGACTCAAATGTAACAACTGTGGATTACAGCTGAAAAAGCTAAAGGACACAGACTCTCTCCAAGGAGGAGTACTAAGGAAGAAGAGTGACAAAAACAAGAACCATCAAGAAACTTAAAGCTTCTGGCATTTAAACTGCAGCAAACAGAAAACAAAGCCCAATTCCTACTTCAATGAACATAAATATTCCCACTAGAGAACTATTTTACCTCAGTCCTATTATCAGATGCAACATGTTTGGTTCCTAACAAAAATCATAAGGCATGCCAAAGACTAGGGAAAAAAGCAAAGAAGAAAGCAAGCAAGCATAGGACCAGACTATGACATAACACAGATGCTGGAATTACCAGACAGACAACTTAAGAATAAATATGATTAATAAGCTAATGGCTTTAATGGATAAAGCAGATAATAAGAAAAAAATAAATGGGTAATGTAAGTTGAGAGGTGGAAATTTTAAGAAAGAATTAAAGGGATATGTTACAAATAAAAATATTGTAATAAAAATGAAGAATATCTTGATGATCTCATTAGTATATTGGATTTGGGAAAGAATCAGTGAGTTTGAAAGATACATCAACAAAAACTTTCCAGATTTAAATGAAAAAAATAGAAGAGAATATCTAGAACTAAGGGAGAATTTAAAAAGCTGTAATCATAAACCATACACATAAATGAAACAAAAAGAAAGAATAAGTATGAGAAATATTTGAAGCAATATGGCTGTGAAATTTCCAATATGAAGGAAAGTATAAGAAGTTCCAGGAAGCTCAAAGAACCCCAAGCAATATAAATAACAACAATCACTCCCAACCACAAAAAAACAAAAAAACAAAAACCCTATACTTAGGCATAACATAATCAGACTATAAAAAAAAAATCAAAGGTATATTGTATTCAAACTCTAAAAAAGAAAGAAAAAAACAACAAAAAGTTTTTTTAAAAAGCCAAAGACATCTGAACAAAAATAATCAGCACAAATTTTTCCTAAGAAACAATGCAAGCAAGAAGACAATGGTGTGAAATATTTAAAGCATTGAAAGAAAAAGAAATGAAAAACCTAAAATTCTATGCCAGTGAAATTATGCTTCAAAAGTTAAAAGTAATAAAATATTTTTACACTAAATAAAAAACAAAACAAAATCTGAGGAAATGTATCAACAGCAGACAGGAGGTATAAGAAATATTCAAAGATTTTTTTCCGGCAGAAGAAAAATGATATAGGTCATAAGTATGGATCTACGTGAAGGAAGGAAAAGCAATGAAGAAAGAATAGATGAAAGTTAAATTAAGTATTTAATTTTCCTATTTTAATCTATTTAAAAGATAACTGAAGGTAAGAATTATAGCAGCGCATTACCGTGATTACAACATATGGTTAAGAAAAAGGATGAAAGTATTTATCATAAAGAAAAGGAGGGAGGGATTTGGACTACCCTACTACAAGGTACCTATTACATGTAAAGCTGAGTAGTGTCATTTTAAAGCAGATATAGGCTATTTAAATACCAGGGAAATTGCAATTAAAAAAAAAAGGAGAGAGGTGTAATTGATATCCTGGGGAACAAAATAAAATGGAATCACATAAAATGCACACTTTAAAAACAGAACACAGAAAAAGGGCCTCTGTCAATTAACCGAATATAATTACAAACCTGGTTGTTATTGATCCTGGTTGTGACAGTATATCAATAACAACTTTAAATGTGATTGGTTTAAATATATTGATAATCACTTTAAATATGATTAGTTTAAATATACCTATGAAAAGACAACAATTGTCAGAATGAATAAAGAAGAAAATAAGACTCAGATTGGTTAAAAGTAAAGAGATAGAGAATATATAAAATGCTAACACTAATTGAAAGAAACTTAGTGTAGCTACTCAGACAAATCTGACTCCAAATCAAAGAAAACCATCAGGAATAAAGCTATAGATTACATAATGATAAGGAAGTCAATCCTCCAAAAAGACGTAATTATTCTAAACGTGTATGCACCTAACAATACGGCATCAAAATGCATGAGGAAAAACTTATAGAAGTGAAAGGACGACAGATGTATCTCGTTTAAAGTTGGAGAGTTTAATATTTCTCATAAATAATGAATAATCTGAGATGGAAAAATCACTAAGGCTACCTTTGACCTGAGCAACACTGTTATCAGATTGATTTAATTGAAATTTTATAGACTATTCCACCTAAAGACAGTACAATACACATTTCTTAGGCTCACATGGAATATTTACTCACATAGAGGTAGGAAAGAAATTTTTATTTCTTTCACTTTCACTTTCACCTAAGTCCATACTTAGGCTCACAAGGAATATATACTCACATAGAACACATTAGGTCTGGGGTACCTGGGTGGCTCAGTTGGTTGACCATCTGCCTTCAGCTCAGGTCATGATCTCAAGGTCCTGGGATCAAGCTCCACGCTGGGCTCCCTGCTCAGCAGGGAGTCTGCTTCTCCCTCTCCTTCTGCCCCTCCCCCTGCTCATGTTCTCTGTCTCTGTCTCTCTCAAATTAATAAAATCTTTTAAAAAAGGATAATTGGGTCATAAAACACTTTAATAAATTTAGAAGAATAGAAATTATAAAAAGTCTGTTCTCAAACAAAATGGGATTAAACAAGAAATCAAAACAGAAAGGTGGCAGATCTCAAAAATTAAGAAAATTAAATACTTCTAAATGACACAGAATACAAAGAAATGTCAGAAGAAATTTAAAATATTTGAATTAGATTATAATAGAAATACAACTTATCAAATTGCAGATTTCAGTGAAAGCTGTGTTTAAAGGAAAATTTGTAGCAGGGAAAACATATTAGAGAAGAAAAGGATCTAAAATAAGCAATCTAAAGCTTTCATTTTAGGAAACTACAGAAAGAAGAGAAATATAAGCCTTAAGCAAGATTAGAAAATAAATAACAAAAATTAGAAGGAATTATAGAATGAATAACAGTAAACAGAGGAAAACCAATAAAACCAAAATCTGATCCTTTGACAAGATCAATAAAATTGATAAAACTCTAGCCAAATTAACAAAGGAAAAAATGAAAATACAAATTACTAATATCAGAAATTAGAGAAATTGGATGGAATCATCACTATTATTGAATAGATAGTAGAATAATAAAATATATTATAAACAAGTTTATACCCACTAATTTGGTAATTTATATAAAATGGACCAATTTCTTGAAAGATGCAAACTGCAAAAACACATAAGGAGAAACAGATAACATAATTAGCCCTGCATCTATTAAAGAAATTGGAACAACAATCAATGATCTTCCAAAACTTAAATCAACAGGTCCAGATGGTTGCACCAGTGAATTCTACTGAACATTCAGGAAAGCAGTGATACCAATTCTCTACAATATCTTTCAATAACAGAAGCAGGATGAATTCTTCCTAATTAGTTATATAATGCCAACATTAGCTTAATACCAAAACCAGATAAATAATATCTCTCATAAACCAGATGCAAAAATTCTTTTTTTTTTTAAGATTTTATTTTATTTATTTGACAGAGAGAGCGACAGCCAGCGAGAGAGGGAACACAAGCAGGGGAAGAGGGAGAGGAAGAAGCAGGCTCCCAGTGGAGCAGGGAGCCTGATGCGGGGCTTGATCCCAGCACTCTGGGATCATGCCCTGGGCCAAAGGCAGATGCTTAATGACTGAGCCACCCAGGAGCCGCCAGATGCAAAAATTCTTAACAAAGTATTAGCTAATCTATCCCAGCAATGTATAAAATTAACATCACATCTAATGGGATTTAATATATGGTGGGAGAAGACACAAATGTCCTATGCAAAAGAATTCCAAATAATGCATGTAAATACTCTGCCCTCAAGAAAATGGATTAACATCACTAACCATCAGGAAAATGCAAATCAAAACCTCAATGAAGATGTCACCTCCTACCTGTCACAATGGCTATTATCAAAAAGACATAACAAACATTGGTGAAGATACGGAGAAAAGAGAGCCTTTATGCACTGTTAGTAGGAATGTATATTGGTACAGCCAATATGGAAAACACTATGGCTCTTCCTCAAAAAAAATAAACAACCGTATAATCCAGCAATTTCACTTCTAGATATTTATCCAAATTAAATAAAAACACTAATCCAGGGGCGCCTGAGTGGCGCAGTCGTTAAGCGTCTGCCTTCGGCTCAGGGCGTGATCCTGGCGTTCTGGGATCGAGTCCCACATCAGGCTTCTCTGTTGAGAGCCTGCTTCTTCCTCTCCCACTCCCCCTGCTTTTGTTCCCTCTCTTGCTGGCTGTCTCTCTCTGTCAAATTAATAAATAAAATCTTTAAAAAAACACTAATCCAAAGAGACAATGCACCCTTATATTTATTGTAGCATTATACACAAGAGCCAAACTATGGAAACACTAAATAGGCATCGGTAAACGAATAAACAAGATATCGTAAGTGTGTATACATATGTAAATATACATTATATATAAATGTATATGTAAATATACATTTATACGTACATATACATTCATATATACATAAATGTATATATAAATAAACATAAATATATATATAAATATATATATGCACATAAATTTATATATAAATATATATAAACTATATTAAATATAAATAATACATATAATATATAAATATATTATAAACTATAAATAAATAAATGTATATATAAATAAATATATATAAGTAAATGTATTTATATATAAATGTATATGTATGTATAAATTTATATATAAATGTATATTTACATATAAATATATATTTACATACACATAAACACATACACACTATATATATATGTATACACATACACACAATGGGATATGTATATACACATACACAACTGTGTATATACAAATATACACAATGTTTATATACACAAAACATACACACACACACACACACACACACACACACACACACACACAACGGAATATTACTCGGCCATAAAAAAGAACGAAGTCTTGCCAATTGCAACAATGTCAGTGAGCCATAGAAAAATGGATGAAATAGGTGAAGGGCATTAAGAGGTACAATCATCCAGTTATAAGATAAATAAGACATGGAATGTAATGTACAGCATAGGGAATATAGCCAAATAATGTAACAACTTTACAGTGACAGATGGTAACTAGACTTACAGTGGTGGCCATTTTGAAATGTGTATAAATGCAAAAATTCTTAATAAAGTATTAGCTAATCTATCCCAGCAATGTATAAAATTAACATCACATCTAATCACCATGTTGTACCTCTGAAACTAATACAATATTGTATGTCAATTAATCTTCCATAAAAAAGTAAAGAAGTTTCAATAAAAAAGTAAAGAACTTGTTCATAACCATTAGGAAAGATGGGACAGACCACTCAATGTAAAAGGGTTTTTGAAACAAAAATTCAGTTCATTGTAGAAAAATAAAGGTATATTTGTTGCAAAAAAGAGAGAGAGAGAGAATAAAATGGACTATAATTTCCTCCTATCCCGTAAGTGTGGACTATTCATAGTGACTTTCATCCAAAGAGTACAGTGTGCAAAGGGGTAGGGTTACTTTACAGTGTAGAGAACTGACAAACACCATCTCAATCCAGTTGATCAAATAGACAACAGCGCTAAGTCATATTGATAGTCTGGAGCCTTGAAGTGATGTGCTGAGAAAGACAATGTAACTGTGTGGTACCACGAGTCGATTTGTCAGTTTAATCATGAGAAAAACATGGGGCAAATCCTGAGAGACGTTCTAGAAAATACCTAGTTGGGCTCAGAAGCATCGAGATTATCCCAACAAATTCCTAGAGAATGCCACAACCAATAGGAGCCTAAGAAGATATTAGTACCAAATGTAATGTATTATGCTAGATTTGATCTCAGAAAAGAAAAATAACATTAGGGAAAAATGAGAAAATCTGAATCGTTAACTCTAGTTAATAATAGTGTATCAAGGGGTGCTTGGGTGGCTCGGTCATTAAGGGTGTGCCTTTGGCTCAGGACATGATCTCAGGGCCCTGGGATCGAGCCCTGCATCAGGCTCCCTGGGAGTCTGCCGCTCCCCCTGCTTGTACTCTCTCTCTCTGTCAAATAAATAAATAAAAGATCTTTTAAAAAAATAATCGTGTATCGATATTGGTTTATTAATTGTAACAGATGTTAACAGCAGGTGGATATGGATGTGGAGTACATGGAAGTTCTCTGCTCTAGATGGAATATAATTCTGGAAAGCAAAACTGTCCTGAAATGTTAAAGTTTATTTTTTAAAAATGGCAGATTCTGGGACAAAAATATAATTAAGTCCAATGCAGTGTAGCTTATTTCCTCATTCATCCCAGGGACTTTTGCAGCATTCCTTTGGGATAGACATTTTGGAACAGATTAAATAGGATTCTAATAGAATTATAGTCTTTAAGGGAAAAAATTATATACTTTTTCTCCCACCTACTGATTCAGCCAGATGACTGATGATGCAGAACGGAAAAGCAGTTATTACAAAATCAACAGCAGGAGTACAGGACATACCAGCAAATGACCAAAGATGTTTAATGAGGTCACCTCCAATCAAAGATGAAATGATGGATGTAAACATGTTGAGAAAGACTATGGTCCTTAACAAAACTGAAGCACACATTAGTAATCCAATATGTAGTGTCTGAGAGTCAACTTAGATTTACTCTGTTGTTACTGTTATTGTGATGCTATTACATCGCTGGCTGATAGGGCCTGAAAAAATACAGAGGCAGACAGAAGATTAACGTTAATAGACAAAATATAGTACAACAAAACCAACAGAGTAATACAGGCAATACACAGCAAAGGCAAATCCCCCCCTTTTTCTTATTAAAGGCTATTTCAATTACCAAAAATAAAATGTCATAAACCTTGAGGAATTCAAAGAAAAAATAATTCATGCTCAACTTAGTGTCAGTGGTACCCCTTTTAGGGTCTCTTATGTATTGCAGAGAGAAATCAGGAGCTGTATTTCCCCAAATGTAGTTCTGGGGTCAGGTCAACCACTGTGAAACACTTGTCGCAGAGTTAGAAGCTGGAAGGGGAAATAAATCTCTGAGGCAGGTGAAAGCATATCTTGCACAAAAGCTGAGCCTTGAGACTCACATATGCTGCTTCTCAGCCAGCAGCTGAGAATGGATGTTTAAGAGGTCTTGTCAAAAATGCTGAGATCGACCACCACTTCAGAGACAGGTCAGGAAAATGGCCTGCTTGAACAGCTAACAATATCCTGATGAGACTGATGACATTTACTGAGGCTTCCGTGTGAGTGCCTGTGAATCAACTATTTCTTCGTGGCGTTCTTCACCTAACCCTCCAACAATGGTTGGATTAAAATGGCCCGGATTAAGCCATTCCTCCTCAGAAATCCCAGAGTAGCTGTTGTTTTCCTAAGTGAAACATGACTTTTCAACGAAATGGATAATACCAAGATACACACTTAAAGGATGTAAAGTTATAAAATCACTGTTCCAGGATTTGAGAGAAATGTATTCTGTGGAATGCCAACTGATTTGTGGCCTTTTACTATCTTAGAATCAGAACGATAAATGATAAATTTAATATTTCTAGGCCCCCATTTTTTCAACTCTCAAGTAACACTAGACGCTGGCCAGAAACCTTGCTGGTTGTCACTCTACAAGTCCAGAATATTAAGATTAACTACGTTAGAGAGCAGATGATGAAGATGAATGTTCCAGTTAGAAATATTGTTGGTGCAGGGAATTTAACAGAATGGATAATTTGTTTTGACATAATAAATCACCTCCATCTTCTAATATAACTATTTCTTTAGTAAAATATGATTATACAATATAATGGATAGAGTCTTTCCAAATCTCAAGTCCTTTGTACTTTTCATATATATGATGAATTCCAATGATTTCATACCTTTCATACATTGGCAGCAAACACTTAAGCTGACCTTTCAAGATAAGAAATAATTAATCAAAAGTCCATCTTAATTTTATACCTTGATGCTACTAAACCGTAGAAAGCATAACACTCTATTATATTTGGTCACATTGCAAATACAAGGTCCTATCCAAGGGCTTCCTGTGTCTGCTGTAACAAATGACGACAAATTGGGGGACGTAAAACAACACACCTGTGACCTCTGGGGACTCTAAGGGAGAACCTGTTTGCCTCTCCCACCTTCTAGAGCCAGCAGGGCAGCAGTATACTTCAGCTGTCACATCGTCTTTTTCTGTTGTCAAATCTCCTTCTGTTTCTCTCCAACAAGGTCACTTTTGATTACACTGAGGACCTACTAGGATAATCCAGGTGAATCTTCCTATTGCAAGATCTTTAACAATCACATCTACAAAGTTAGTTTTGCCATATAACATTCACAGGTCCCAATGACTTGGACTGGGATATTTTCAGGAGCCATTATTCATCATAATGCAACACTCTTAAACTTATAATCACATACTGCTTAGTACTTCTATTTCTACAGCTAAACTTTCAGTCTTCCTACAGCAAACAATAAAAAAGTATAGCAAAAAAAAAAAAAAAAGCCAATAAGTAGATAGAACGACAAACTTAAAAACTAAAACTGTTCAATTAACCCAAATAATAGCAGAAAAGAAAGAAACAAAGAAATACAGGACAGAGAGAATAAACAGAAAATATGTAGGAAAAATAGATATATTTGAAGCATAACAATTAAATTATACATAAATGGTTGTACATTCCAATTAAAGGGAAGACAGAAATTGTCAGAATAGTTTAAAAAACCTAATATACAACTACGTGCTTCCAAGTGATGCTTTTTAAATATGAAGACATGAAAAGGTTAAAAATAAAAAGACAAGATATAGCATGCAAAATCTAAACTCAAAAAGCTGAGGTTGAGTCATTAGCATCAGACAGGTTAGACTCCAGGACAAGTAGTATTACCAGAGGTAAAGAGGGTCACTTCCTAAAGATAAAATGGTCAATGGAATATTCATAAATATGTACTAAAAAACAGAGTTACGAAGTGCATGAAAACAAAATTGACAGCACTAAAGTTAAAAAAGGATAAACCTACAATCCCGGTGGAGCATTTAACATCCATTTCTTAGGAACTGATAAGGCAAAAATATAAAAATATAATGATGAAAAATATGAAAGTATAATGAAAATAGAATGATAAAATTTGAACAACATGATCAACTAAATTAATCTAATTATTATTTCTAGAACACTACACAGCTAAATAAATGTCAGGTCATAAAACAAACTAAACAAATTATTTAAAGTATCGAAATCATACAGAATATCCACTACGATCCCAACCAAACTGAATTAGAAATCATAAACTGCCCAGTTATCTCCCCAAATATTTGGAAAATAAGCACTGTACTCCTAAACAGCCTATTGGTAAATACTAAATCACAAGAGAAAATAGAAAATATTTCCAACTAAATGAGAATTAAAGTACAATATATCGAAAATATCAGGGGGAGTCTGGATGGTGTAGTCAGTTAAGGATCCAACTCTGGGTTTTGGCTTAGTTCCCGATCTTGTGGTCCTGACATAGAGCTCCCTCCACTGGGCTCTGCACTCAGTGGGGAATCTGCTTAAGATTCTTTCTCTCCCTCCCCCCACTCACATGGTCTCTCTCAAATAAATTAATCTTTTAAAAAAATCGGGGAATGAGACTAAATCTATATAGAGGGAAATGTGTAGCTTTAAACATTAGTATTATAAATGAGGAAAAATTTAAAATCTATGAGCTAAGTTTTCAACTTAAAAAGCCAGAAGAGTAAATTAAAGAAGCTAGAAGACTATATTTTTTTTTAAGATTTTATTTATTTATTTGAGAGAGAGAGAGAGCACAAGCACGGGGAGCGGCAGGCAGAGGGAGAGGGAGAAGCAGGTTCTCCGTTTAGCAGAGAGCCCAATGTGGGGCTTGATCCCAGGACGCTGGGATTATGACCTGAGCCCAAGGCAGATGCTTAACCAGCTGAGCTACCCAGGCGACCTGCTAGAAGACTGAATTTAGGAAGATGTAGGTACAAACTGAAGTTCAATTATTTAGAAGAGAGAAAATGAAATAGCAAAAATAAATGATATAGAAAACAAAAAAAGCAGTGAAGAAGTTACTTCTTTAAGATGATAAATAGAAATGATAGGAATATAGCAAGACTGAGGAAGAAAAAATAATTTGATATCAGATATTAAAGATGGATCATTACTACATATTCTATAAATACTGAATGTTTAATAATAAATATTATGAATAAGGTTATGGCAATATTTAGGAAATCAGAAGAAATGGACAATTCATTGAAAAGCACAACTTTCCAAAACTATTAGAAGAGGAAACAGAAACTTTGAATATGCCTCTATCTTTTGTCAATGGTCATAATTAAAAATATTCCTATAAGAAAGCTCAGTCAGCTTTACCAGTAAATCGTTTCAAGTATTTAAACAAATTTTTGATTAACTAGAACAAAATACTCCTAACTCATTTAATCATTTTGTCAAACCTTCCAAAGATGTTGCTAAGAAGAAAATTATAGATCAATATCCTTCATGGATTTAAATGCAAATGCAAAAATTTTCAAAAAATATTAGCAAATTGAATCCGGTAATACATAAAAAATTAATACAACTTGACTACACAGATTAAACCCAGGAATGAAAAGTTGGTTTATCATTTGAAAATTAATCGATCTAAATCACCATATTTAAAAAAAACAGCAAAATAAGCGCATCATCCCCATAAACAAAGAAAAAGCACTTGCCAAAATTAAATATGAAGGATAAAGCCTTTCAGCAAACCAGGAGTGGAAGAGGACTTTCTCACCATTAATAGTGAAATACTGAATGCTTTTCTCCCCTAAAAAAGTCTCTACTGTCACCTCGGAATGCTCCTTGAGGACCTTGCCTGTGCAAATATACAATGAAAAGGAAGATGATTCATAAAGATTAAAAAAGAAATGCAACTGTTTATGTGCAGATGACATGACCGTTCACACTGGAAGGAATAAACAATAATAATAACAAAGAACCTAAAAATAAGGGAATACAGTTGACAGGAGGATGTAAGGTCAACAAAAAGTATTTTAAATATAAAAGCTAAAACTAAAAATCATCTAGAATAAAAGCCAGTACATTATATTCAAAAGCATGGGTCAGTAAAAATTTCTTAGATCAAAAATTGAACTTTTCTAAAAGGAAAAAAAATTAATTGGACATCATTAATGTTAAAAATACTTTGCCCATAAAGGTAACTCATTAAAAAAAAAAAAAGAAAGAAAGAAAGAAAGAAAGAAAGAAAGTGAAAAGCAGTAACTGCAAAGAAAATACTCCTAATACATATTTCTAGTAAAGAATGTTTTTTCAATTTTTATTCATCAAGAAAATGGAAGCTAAAGCCACAATGAGACACTATGTCACACCCTCCGGGATACCTAAAATAAAAAGACAACATCAATATTACCTTAGGATGTGTAGCACTTGGGACTCTAACATATTATTAGTGGGTGTGTAAAATGATTTAAGCACTTTAAAATGCTGCTGGTCAGCTATGAAGTAATAATACACCCACTCATATCCCAGTGATTTCACTTATATGAATTTACCCAAAAGAAATGAAAATTTTTCTCTACAAAAATATGTATACAATTGTTACATCCAATCAAAAAATCTAGGGAAAAGAAACTAAAACTTTCACAATTTAATGAATAAAGCAAGCATGATCATTAATTTTATGAAAAAATATCAACAAAAAGGTATGATTAATTCATAAAACAAGTGAATCAATATCAAAAGCATAATGTTGAATAAAAGAAGCCGAACACAAAAGAGTACATGCTGTATTTTTCCATTTGTTCAATGAAACTATAAATTGATTAAGTTAATCTATGGAGATAAGAATCAGAACAGCAGTTGTTTCTTTTTCTTTTTTTTTTAAATATTTTATTTATTTATTCGACAGAGAGAGAGACAGCCAGCGAGAGAGGGAACACAAGCAGGGGGAGTGGGAGAGGAAGAAGCAGGCTCCCAGCAGAGGAGCCTGATGTGGGGCTCGATCCCATAAGGCCGGGATCACGCCCTGAGCCAAAGGCAGACGCTTAAGAACTGCGCCACCCAGGTGCCCCAGAACAGCAGTTGTTTCTGTGTATGTGTGTCAGAGCGGGTTTGACTCAAAAATAATATAAAGAACTTTCTGGGATGATCGAAATGCTCTAAATCCTGATTTGGATTTAGTTACATGAAGAAATGGATATTTAAAACTTATTGAACTCCATATAGTACATATTATTTTATGAAAATTTTATTTCAATTAACAAGATTTTGGAGGAAAAATAACTGGCAAAAAATGAATTGAACACTTACCATATAACCTAGCAATTCCATTTTTTGGAAGTTTCCCATGTATATTGGAAACATGTTGACACAAAATCTCTGCACAATAGTTTATAGCAATTTATCTATAATCACTAAAATCTGGAACAACTCAAATATCCTTAAACAGATGAATGGATAAACACACAGGATAATATCCATATAAATAAAAGCTACTCAGCAATAAAGAAAAAAAAACTATTGATTCATACAACAATGTGAGTAACTGTTAAATGTACTTCATTAAGTGAAAGATGCCAGCTCCCAGAGGCTACATATTATATGATTTAATTTATATGACATTCTGGAATAAGCTAAACAACAGGGATAGAAAATAGATCAATGGTTGTCAAGGGGAGAGTATAAAAAGAGGTTGTCTACAAAGGGGCAGCAGGCAGAAACATTTGGAGATAATAGAATTGATCAATATAGTACTATGTAGTAGATACATGACTAGGCATTTGTCAAAACCCACAGAGTGATTTTTCCTGTATACTGATTTAAAATCAAAACAAAAGCATGACATCAGGGGTTCCAGAATGGAATGCAGATGGTATAAGAATGAATTTAATCATATCATAAATAAATGAGATAGCTACATTGAAGACAGTAAAGGAGCCGATCTATGAACTTGAAGGGATTTACAGAGCAGAAAACTTGGTGAATATCACCTTCTCCAATAATCAAGGATAACATCACCAATAGAAAGTCATGATGATATCACGTTCCCCTCGATAAGACAGGATGAAAAAGACAATTCACCTCTGTGATATTCTTCCCCAAAATTTATACCCCCAGTTGAATGATGAGAAAAACCTAAAAATAACCAAACCTGTGGGACATTCTACAAAATTCTTCAAAATTCCTGAACAGTATCTTCAGTTTCCAAGTCACAAAAGACAGAGAAAGACTGAGAAACCATCACAGATTGGAGCTAAGAAATCATGAAAACTGAACATGATGGGGTACTGTGGACCGAATCATGGAACAGAAAAAAAAATTAGTGGAAAAATTAAATCCAGTTACAGTCTTTAGTTTCATTAACAATAATATACCAATGCTAATCTCTTCATGTTGACAAATGTGCCATGGTTATTATAAATGTTTATATTAGGAGAAATGGAATGAAAAGTATACAGAAATTCACTCTACTATCTTTGGCACTCCCATGTAAATCTGAATTTTCCTGAAAATTAAAAGTTGAAACATAAATTAAAAATCTTGAGTCTTTGTCAATGTTTCAGAAATGTGGAAAAACTATGGGGATTATAGGTTCTTCAAAAGGTATAGTGAGTTATCTTGGAAAGGAAGGTGGACTTGGTACATACGTTAGAAATGAGAGTTCAATTTAAAAAATGTAACTTTCTTTCTCTCTATATATATTATATATATTTTATATATAATTACAGATTGATCCCCTACTATTTACCTACATTCTCACTTCCATTCATTGTTAGATCACTTTATAAAATGTTTTACAGCTTTATTGAGATATAGTTGGTATAAAATAAACTACGCATAATTAACGTGCACAATTTGTTAAGTTGTTTTTTTTTTTTAACTTACTATGGGCCTGGGAAAAATGCTAAAAACATTACACTGGATGAGCTCTAAGATTTAAGATTTTTAAGCTTTGATATATGTATAATAAACACATGGAATTATTATCAAAAGGAAGAAAGTGAACAGATTCATCATCTCTGATCATTTTTTCATCGTATTTCTTGGTAATGTTTTAGCTCATGGTTTTCCCTTTGCCTACAACACTCAAATCCTCCTGATTTTGATCGGCTGGATCTTAAACCTTGAAGTCTTCACTTAGAGTTCCCTCATTCAAAATGCCTTCCTTAACTAATCTCATACCACACAGCCCGATGTCTGTATACCTACTTTCATTTAACTTACTACATTTCATTATATCCATGTCTATGTGGCAATCTTCCCCAAATTAGTTATACCAAGAGTGGAAGGAATCTGTTTCACCACTGTATCCATAAATTTTAATACAGATCAGCTGCTAAATACACATCCATCAAATTATATAATTCCATGGTTTGTACCCTTTGCAGAAACACAATCTATGCTCTGTTAAAATATCTTATTTTAGATGGTATTATCTGACAAATAAAACTACACACTTGTTATGATTCAAGAGGACTATGAAATAACATGGTTATCTTTTTTAATTAAAAGCCAATGGTGTGTGTATTTAATTATTTTGGTTAATCAAAACAGAACATTCTTAAAAACGTGAATGTGTTTATGAGTTCAGTGCTTCTACTATTCCAAAACTTTCATTATTAATAAAATTACTGACTTCCAAATATAGTTGGTGTGTTTAATTTATTTTGTTTGTTATCTATGATTGCTTTATAATATAATTATATGTTCTCCATCAGTGATTAAGAACTATACATATGAATTTATATGAGATTAGATACTGTATTTTGGTACATCTCATGATCATAATGATCATAAATAGACAATTACAGCTATTAAAGCCCCTGGTTATTTGGTAATTAATATACCCTAGGCACTCTGCTAAGTACTTTGTATATAGCATCTCAACAAATTTTTACGAAAAATCAATAAATTAGGCTTATCTCTTAAGTATATAATTTTTTAAATGTTGGAATATCAATATTACTCGTGTTTATCAGTAAGTAACTGAGACTCAAAAGAAAGATGGGGGTAGAAATGGTTAAATGGTCTTTTAACCTATGGAATAAATTAAGTCACCTTCACTCCATCCAACACACTTCAAGTAAACATCTCTACTTATTGTCACACCTAATCGGCACAGGGCCCCAGACAATTTAGGTTGTATCATATAATAACATAGTTCTAAAACAGTATCTTACATTTTTATAGCCCTTTACAATTTTCAATATGCTTTAGCAAACATTACCACTTCCCAACTCAGAGGTAATTAGGGCAGATTTTTGTCTCGACTGTGCAGTTATGGAATCAGAAGTCCAGGGACTTGAGATGATTAGTCATGGTCATAAGACAACCCATTCCTTCTGACTAGTAGACAGTGAGTCTTCTTCCGGCCTTCCTGTTTCTTTAGAAAACAGTACATTTGTTCTAGCCTCATGGCATTTACACTTAACATTTCCTCTGCTAGAAATCCTTTTATTTGACATATTTTCAGGACACACTTCCCTTCCTCATTGTGAATTAGGTCTTTATAACTCCCTCCTTCCAAAATACCTATTCATATTTTATCAGCCCCTAGAATTTTACTCCTCACAGAATTTTTCCTTTTTCCATAGGACTTTTCACCTGCCTTCTCTGTATTGCTTTATGGTCTGCATAGCATAATAGAATATAACAGAACCCTATAGTCTAGAACATTACCTAGTAAAATATGTTTGAGAAAAATTGGCAATTACAGTACTAAATGATTTTCTTCTGATTTACTGACCATTATATATAGGTTTATTTTTAGTTGAAGGGATGAGTATATCCTGAATGTTTACTGTATTTTACATCATTGTGGTATATTTGATTAATCATACCAAAACTCTTTGATTGTTAAAATAAGCTAGTAATTTATACATTAATTGATTCACAATTTCAGGGTGATGAGAAACTATTGGCTGCTGTTGTCATTAAGAAATGCTATCATATTTAATGTTGTTTCTTAAACCTAAAAAATAAATAGTGCTTCTGTTTACTCTTTATCTATTAAGTTAATTATATCTATTAAATTTTGAATTCCCTAAAATCTCTTAAGTATATAATTTTTAAAATGTTGGAATATCAATATGTTAATCTTGAAGTTAGATCATAATACTAATATCAACATAAGCATAATCTAACATTTTATTAATTTTGTTTGTGTTAAATAGTTGATGGACTTTGATTGAGCTGTGCTTTGCTTACAAGTTACTAAGTGACAATCAAATATTAGATATTTCTCTCCAGAATTATGCACCTTGATAATTCCTTACTAATTTTTTTAAAGATTTTATTTACTTATTTGTCAGAGAGAGAGAGCAAAAGCAGGGGGAGCATCAGGCAGAGAGAGATGCAGACTCCCAGCTAAGCAATGAGCAAGGACCCCAATATGGGACTCGATCCAGGGCCCTGGGATCATGACCTGAGCCGAAGACAGACCCTTAACGACTGAGCCACCCAGGCATCCCAAGTCCTTAATAATTTTGAGGAAAACTGTATTTAGATATGTTATATATATTATATTTTTAATTTAGAGAGCATGCACATGCATGAGTGGCAGTGGGGAAGGGCAGAGGGAGAAAGAATCTTAAGTAGGCTCCATGCTCCGTATGGAGCTTCATGTGGGGCTCCATCTCAGGACCTTGAGATCATGACCTAAGCCGAAATCATGTGCTTATTAACCAACTAGAGCCATCCAGGCACCCTTAGCTATTTTATATTGTAATAATTTTAGATTAAAAACATCATTAGAATATCCTTTTGGTATTTCAACTAGAAGTAAATTATACACAGCCCACTGAAAAATAACTATACTACAGCACTATATCAATTGTTTGTGACAAATTAATACCACCATTAAATCTTTTGATGGATCAGGCTGAAAAAAGCATTTAAGAGTTTTATTTGGTATATTTTTTTAACAATTCTTAATTTTATAACTTTTTATAGTTTCAAAAGACAAATCCAATAGAGCAAAAGTATTCTTTGTAATCAGAAGTAAAAGATTTTAGAAAATGTAGTTTGTCAGAACACACAGAGTATCTTTAGAATTTCCATGTTATGCTTATTTGTATTTTCTTATTTACCTACTTTACTAAACGGCAAAGTTTTAATATGGAAACTAACTCACAATTCACTTGTTTCATATAAAAACTGATTACTTGGGAATAGAACAGAGGTAATAAAATTTACTTAGCTGGAAATTCTGAGAAAATAAATGCTAATTTTATTTCTTTTTTTACTTCTTTTGGCCTAGAAAATAAACAATTTGGGCTGGGGCTTCAGTTTTATTATTTGCACACAGACAGTGACTAAAGTTAGGTTCAGATTTGTCCAGTATAGTTCACTTTATGATCACTGCCTTGGTTTGTTTGTTTCCCACATTCCTTTTCTCTTCCAAATTCTCCCCATAATGACAACAAATTCTATGGTAATCCTCTACTTAGAGAAAGTGATACTGCCGCAGGATGTTAATTTGTGTAAGTGATCTCAATTTGTTTAATAACTAAAGGAATTAAATGATTTGTTCATACATACATATCTTTTATCTGTTATTTATTTACAAATTAAATATTGTGCAATACACATGCACAACTATAATCAATGTATTTCATTTTTTTCATGTTTTAAGTACGGCAATGTAAATACAGTCAAGATCATATATGCAGATTTGAATTATTTTAACATATAGTAAATTTTAATCTACTTTTCTCTTCTACACTTTTAATTGTCATAAAATATACATAGAAGGGCACCTGAATGGCTTAGCCCAATCAGTTGGGCGTCTGCCTTCAGCTTGGGTCATGATCCCAGGGTCCTGGGATCAAGCCCCCAGGAGTCTGCTTCTCCCTCTCCCTCTGCCTGCCGCTCCCACTGCTTGTGCTCTCGCTCTCCCTCTCTCAAATAAATAAATAAAATCTTTTTTTTTTAAAGATATACATAGTAAAATTTACCATCTTAGCCACTTTCAGTTGTATGGTTCAGGAATGTTAAGTATATTCACATTGTTATGCTTAATTTTTTTTAAAGATTATTTATTTATTTATTTATTTATTTATTTATTTATTTGACAAAGAGAGACAGCCAGCGAGAGAGGGAACACAAGCAGGGGAAGTGGGAGAGGAAGAAGCAGGCTCCCAGCGGAGGAGCCCGATGTGGGACTCGATCCCAGCACGCCGGGATCACGCCCTGAGCCGAAGGCAGACGCCCAACGACTGCACTACCCAGGTGCCCGTTATGCTTAATTTATATTTAAAGAATATATCAATAATGAATCATCAATAAACCCTGAAAATTAAAACTAAACAAATTCTATGTAAAATTACAAAATAAGTAAAAGATCTGTTTAAGTCCCAAATTTCTACTTCCTGGAAGAGAGACAGATGAAAAGCAGCCTCACCTGATTACATTTCATGTTCCCAGATCTACCTCTCAGACAGGCTGGTTCCTTGTTTCCTGTCCTTTAACTCAGGGAGATCTCTAAACACTGAAGTACATCATGACTATGGCAAATCTGTCCCACTATTCCTAAGTGGTTCTGTGAGTCTCCATTCTTTGTAACCAAAGAGCTTTGACTGTAACAAAGAACACGGAGTCAAAGAACCTCAGGTTATAAAGTTTCTGCACTTTCTCATGCTAATAAGAAACAGAAAAACAAAAACTTTGTAAAACAAATGCTAAATGTTTAACATGTATCTCATGCTGCACAGGAAATTTCGTATTATGCTAAAATTACCAAAAATGTTATCAAATTATCTCTTAGAACACTTTTTTCATAAAACCATGAACGTATTTAATTGCACATGTATTAAATATGTATTTTTAATAATCACGGTATTGACTCATAAATTTCCATTTCTATTACCAAATGTATAACATAAAAGACCTCATATTCATAAATTTGTTATTTTTTACTATAAGAGAATAATATTTAATTCAAGGAACGAAAATTTGCTTTATAACATCTTTGGTTTATGGAGTGAATTCTATTTCTTCCTATCAAACTAACAAAATATCCCTTGTTAACAATACTTTATTATAATTTTTTTAAAATAACTGGAAAACCAAAAAGGGCAGTAGGGTTGAGGAGTAAAATCCACTTTCCACAGGTTATTCTGAATGATTAAATAGAAAGGTTAAAGCTTAATATGTAGAGTAAAAGTGGGTGTGAAATGGCTCCTCTGCTTATTTTATACCATACGAGAAAATTATATTTTAAAACTAAATTAAAATAGTAGCTTAAATTAAATGTTCATGGTCCAGTACATTCAAGGTAGCTATCAACCTTAAAGTTATAAAATATCTTTTTAAAGGACAAAAGATATCTAACTGAATTTTGTATCTGTATTAGAGAAATTTAGAGTAACAAAAGTACATTTGATTTTACAAGGGACTGTCACATATATGTAATTTTCACTGGTAAGTGAGGTAGCCAGGTAAGCATTAAAATCCCCAAAGGAGTATTAAGGCACAGAAAGATTAAAGCATGTTCTAAGGCTGTAATAAGAGGCAGTGCATATACTACCAATGATCTTAATGTCCATCTGGGGCTTCATCTTCTGCACCAGTTTCTATAAGACCCAAAGACTGTTTAATTCCACTTTAATGGTGAGGGGGAAATTGAGCAGAGGAAGTATTTTCCTAAAAACCTAATTCTGTGTGTGTGGGTGGGTGTGTCGGCACATGTGCATGTGTGTGTGTGTGTGTGTGTGTTTCATGTGCAAATACTAGTATTCTGTGTTGATAGAGCAGATTTTTTTTAAAGGTTTTTAATTAATTTGTCAGAGAGAGAGAGAGCACAAGAAGGGGTAGCAGCAGGCAGAGGGAGAAGCAGGCTCCCTGTTGAACAAGGATCCCGATGAGGGGCTCAATCCCAGGACCCTGGGATCATGACCCCAGCCGAAGGCAGATGCTTAACCAACTGAGCCACCCAGGTGCCTCGATAGAGCAGATATTTGATGGGAGTTTTACAAGTGTGAAGATAATTTGCAAGACATACGTTATATATTCTGATTGAAATGTTGTTGATGTACTATTTTTTAGAGACTTTTTCTAGAAATTATACTTGCGTTGGGATCCCAGTCCAGTTTCTGTACCATAGAATATATAAGGAATACATAATAAGGCAAGATAGTGCATTGGAATCATAGATGATTAAGTTAGCGTATTACAAAAAGATAAAATTTCTTTGCATAAGGCATCAGGAGAAATAAGGGTGAATTAGGTATCTCTAGTACCTAAAAATAATTTCAGCATATGGCTGATACTCAATAAATAATTTTTAAACAATAAAAACACAAAACTTCTAAGAATAACCAGGTAACCATTTTGTTTGATCCTCTGTGTTGGGAAAAAATTTAAAAATTGAACTGGAAAAGAAAAAAAAACTCATCTCAATAGATTCCTAGTACCCTTACAAGATTTACAGAAACCATTTCCTGAAACTCTTCATTTATTTTTGTTTCTTTTCTATCTTCATAGATTAAGCAATATATATCTACATTGCATTGAGATAATCAAGTGCTTTTTTAAATTCTTTATTAGTCAGTGAGATTTATTACTCATCTTAGTTTTATTTCTAAATTTTAAATTCTATGCTATCTAAACAAACTGACATTTGTGAATTATGTAATATAATCTCACTTATAATAATGAGTAAGACATTTTCAGTGATTTAGTACAGACAGTATTTTCCAAGGAAAAGAGGGACAATAGAGTAGATTGGTTATAATCTGCCATCACCATCACCATCACTCACAAATATATGTGTTATGGACCTATTTGCACATGATGTTTTGCTGGGCACTTCTTCAAATACCATATTCAGTGAATAAATCAGCAGCTGGATGACAACAGTCTTCCCAAAACAATCAAACTTTAAAACAATATTGAAATATATGGTTATGCAAGAAAAATGCTTGCCTTAAAAATGCAGGATATTATGGGAAGTCAATGTAGATATTCAAGATTAAGCTCAATATAAAAGCATGCACTATATTTTGAAAGTGATACTTATCAGAGAGCTCTTCCTCTTCTGAAATGCTTTTGCATTTACTAGAAACAAATCAGAGCAGGAGGGGAAATTTTTCAAAATATTCCATTCAATGAACTCTTATTTATATAGAACTTTGAATTTGGCAAAAGAGTTCAATACAAATCTTTCAAGTTACATGTCCTGTTTTAAAACTGTAGGATTTATTTCCAATTTCTCCTCAAACAAGTCCCTTCTTTGCTATCGCCACTATATATTTCAGTGTGTCAAAGATCAAAACTCAAAATTGAAAGGAAATAATATGAGTTTGTCATGGCACTAAATTACCAGCCCCAATTCTATTTTCCCTAGTACTAATGGGGAAAATGTGGCTAAGTACATAATAATTTTTCCCCTTCTAGAGGTACAAAATTTTTGTCTAGCTAGCTATAAATCAGTCCCAGACTTCATCAGACCCTTTTAAAATGCTTCTCCTTATTTTCTTACCCAGATTCTATTACTATTCATATTTCACAGGCTCATGATTTTTATTCTGAGAATTTGTGAAAAACTAGATTATACAATTGAAAAACAAGCCATTTCAGCTGTTATTCTTTTTTTTTTTTTAAAGATTTTATTTATTTATTTGACAGAGATAGAGATAGCCAGAGAGAGAGGGAACACAAGCAGGGGGAGTGGGAGAGGAAGAAGCAGGATCATAGCAGAGGAGCCTGATGTGGGGCTCGATCCTGGAACGCCGGGATCACGCCCTGAGCCGAAGGCAGACGCTTAACCGCTGTGCCACCCAGGCGCCCCTCAGCTGTTATTCTTGATCAAATTTTTACTCCACAAATATTAATCATTCAAAATCATGACACATACTTTCTAAAATAGTGTCAGACTGATGTGGGTTTGTCATCAAGGTAATCATATGTAATAATCTTCCAGATCAAAGAGACTTTATTCTTTCCTCTACAATTTTTCAATCCTTCACTGGCTACGAAAGTTTGAAAGCTGACATCTAGGCATCCCCAGTTTCCAAGATTACCTGCACACACTTAATGCAAATAGAGTGACTCTCACTTCCCCCTTATTTATATAAAGATTCAAAAAGATATCCTTCCTTGTTATAATGATGGTGAGTGTGGCTGACACCATCTGTCTCTAACCAGCAAAAACGTTTCTTCTTTCTTCCTTCTTTACCAGGAGACCACTCCTTAGCATCTTTTTCACCTAGATTTTCGTACAGAGAGACAGAAATGGAAGAGGAGTGATTTTTTTTCTGATTAAAAGAGAGGTGTGAGAAGATCTTCCTCACTATTTGCTTTGAGTGTTTATTCAGTAAAGAGAAACAAAATGGCTGGAGTTGCTGCACCATCTTGTGACCATTTGGGATGTGAAGCCATCTAAAATCGGAAACATTAACATAAAACATACAAGATACACCTGATATAAGCTAACAAACTAATGTTATTCCAAATAAAATAAAGATAATTAAGGCAAATGCTAAATTTTGTCTTTTTTCCCTAGAATTAGTTATGTGTGAACTCTGTGAAAATAATTCTTTCCACAAATTCAAGTAAGAGAATTATTTGAACCAAATTATAACATTATGGCCGAGACTCCATTTCCCTTAATATTATATAGATATAAATGTGAAATCATTCTTCTCACAACCTAAGTAATAATTTAATCACTTGATAAATTTCATGGATGTGGTTTTCTTTTGTGCCGTAACATAACGTAGTTATATAACTCAGAATAAAACTTTCTCCAAAAGACAGTAGTAGCATTAATTACTTTTGACAACAACCATATAGCATCTTATATGAATTAAGTTTAGCTCAGAGTAAACTATGACATTAATTTCATATCACTGAATGTTGATTTCATACCACTTTTTGAAATAATTCCTCCTTTCTGTGTATTTCTGACTACATATTAATAATTAGATAACTTGAGGTATAGAAAACTTATTGTCTGCCACTACCCCATGCCTTCTGAAAGCTCAGAATCTAAACCTAAAATATATTGAAACAATTACAGATATAATTAAATTAACCAAAATTAATACATAGCATGCCTACCAAAAGGTAGGTTCTTCATTATTGAAGAACATTTTGAAAAAAAGAAATATCACCAAGCTTCCTGTTATTATTTTAGGAAATAATTATGGTGTAACCACTTAACATGTTCCTTTATTTTACCCATTTTTCTTATGACCATTTTCAAATTACGGGAAAGTTGCCACTGTGACTAGGGTTAACCTGTTTAACTGTATCAAGATAAACCACATGGATTTTAAAAGGAAACTCATTTCACTGCGTTGAGAGATCAGTCTGATGTTCTCGCTAAGACATTTGGACAGATGATTATAGCTGTTCAGTCAATGCATGAGTCCCATCTCTGCCAAGACTTCCTCCCTCTAGTCATGGATTAGTGACCTTTGGGCAGCTGCCTAAGCAAGAGGGAAAAGATGCATGTGTCTCCGTCTGAAATCCTCTGTAGTAATTCTAATTGACTGCAGTGATATCTACTGGTGACTGTGGAGAAAGCTGACAGCTGCAGGCCCTGTTGTGGCAGCCAAAAAGCCACTCTCGTGGAGATCTTAGATGAGTATATTAAGTACTTTACTAGCTCAGCTGGTGAAGTTACTTTAGCTCACTTGGCATGAGCACTGGCCTGAGAATAGTAAATCAGCTCTTAAAAGTATCTTCTTGTCATCTGAATTGTAAATGTTCAGTGAGCTAATACTAATCCTCTTTTATAAATAGAACTGACCCTTTAGTGCTTTAGTGTCATCAAGAAAGTTCTTCCTTTCATTTTGCTAACTTTACTTTTTCCTTTGCTTAACCCCATTTGCCCTTCTACACACAGTAAGCGGAAATCTTCGAAGAGCTCAAGATTAGATATCATAAAAGAGGGCCACAGGTGAACCTCTATTAGTGTGCTGGCCTTACACAGTAAAATGCTGTCAGGAGCTAAACTTGAAATTGTAGAGAAGAGTAGGGGGAAAATCCACTGTCAGAAAACTTAGAGCACATGAAACGTACTGTTAGGTAACCCACAGGGTGCTACTGTTTTTCAGTAACCTGTATCGTCAACCTTTCCCCCAAATTATCTGAAGTTGTTCATGAGACTCTATCTTAGATGGTTTAAGGGAATATGGAAGTTCATTATTTTCAATATACTATAATTCATCACTGGTAATAAACTGTTCCACTAGACTCCAATGATTTAGTCCTTCTTTAGGCTTGATTGAACCTGTTTACACATTTCCTCTAACAATACATAAAATACTCCCCCAAACACCAACATAAACGTCTACAAAGAAATCTGAAGACTCTAAAGTCCTGTTTTTAACATAAACAAATAATTGCAGGAGGCACAAAACTTCAACTTTTCCAGCAAAGAAAGCATACAATTAACAGAGAAGCTAAGTGAATTTTTTTCCTTCTTGAAATACTTGACAGAATGGGCTGTGTTTTATTTCCTTTTATATACCCCCTGCCTTGAACATAGGACAGCAGAAATGGTAGATGCTCAATAATTCATTGACAAATAAAAAAGTGAATAAATGCTATTTATGAGTAGTAACACATTCTTGTCATTTCTGAACCTAATTGGAAAGTAAAATTGGCAAAATCAAATTCAGATGGTGTAGTGAGATCTACAAAAATAAAATAATTTATCTGTCCTCCTAGGATGCCCTTATAAGTGAATTTAATTGCTTGTTTTATCTAATTAGAAAACCTCTAAATATCCCAAAGATTATTAAGTTTCCCTCATTCATCACATTTTAATATTATCAAAGTATTATAAATTACATGGTTTAAGCATTTTACTAACAGAGTTCTGTTTAGGATGAGTAATATTTTCTCATTAAAACTTTCCATGTAATTTTTCCAAAAAAACCCCATGAATCCTATTTTTCAAATATAGATCTTGTTATCTGGCTTAATTTAAAATTAATATCCTTATAATACTGTCTTTCTATAGGAAAAGCAGAGCAAGTCACTTTCTACACTGATACAGGTTTACAAAAGGATAAATAAAATTCCTTCAGTTATATAATTGTATAAAGCAACACCCTAAGGAGGCAAGCTGGTCTTTAAAATGGGTTTTAGTTTTGTGTCCCAAAATCAGTGCCACAAAGGTTTTCATTATTGCTCATTTTAAAATATGCTCACTTTAAATATTTTAAACACTTATTGAAAATGCTCATTTAATTTGCCAAGGTCTAGTGCCCTTAGAAACACCTTTCCCTGCAGATGCTGAAGATGACAAATAGTATGATTAGGATAAAAATAAGAAACAGTGGCTGCAAGGTAGAGAGGGCTATTCGGTCTGTTCTCGGAAGTTCAAATTCCCAAGATGCCATCCATATGTCCCAGGCCATTCATAATGAAAAAGCAAACAAACAAGAAATGTCTACAGATCATAACGAGGCATGTTTAAAAACTATTTGGTTGGGATCCAGAACTGCTGAATTGCTTAATTACTTAAATTTAACTCTCTAGAATGATTTCTTATTATATTGGCTTATAATGACACGAAAATAGAAATTAAAATGCAGAAAAGCACTCAGGCAATAAAGTGAATAAAATGCAATTGAATAATATGTATGGACAACTCATGTGCCTTTTAGAATTATGGCTGCAACTTGGATCTCATTTATTCTGTTATTTGCTTAGTGTTGTAATTAACAACAAAAGTTCACAATAGAAAGGTCACGTGAGAATTTTATTAACTCTACAGTCCCCGCCCATTTATTTTCCAAATATAATAATCATCTGTAGTTCATCTAAACGTGTGTGTTATTTTTCTTAAAGGCAACATGGTATATGGTTATTTATACTTTCAATTTTCTTATCAGAAAGATCCAGTTTGAATCTAGAGTTCTACCAGTTCAATTGTTAAAGCCTCTGAATCTGTTACCCACCTAAGATACAGATAATAGTAGCCCTCAATAGCAACTGCTCAGTAACATACCTTTAATATTGAGCATTTGTATAATATTTTACATTAACAAATGCATTGAAATTAGTAACAAAAGTAATAATAGAGTTATACTTATTTCACTTGAAGACTTGTCTTATTTTTAATAAATAAAATCACTGCTGCTAATGTTAAGGTCTACAGAGCATTTCATCAATCCTTCATTTAATCATTTAGAAAAGTTATGGTTGAAAATATTATAAAAAGAAAAAGTTTTATGGTGTCAAAGTTGAATAACCTAAGAAACTCAGGTTTCCACCAATCACAATTAACATACAGAGAACTCTAGAACACAGATCATTTACCATCCTTTTGGAACAATTCCTCACAATGTGTCACTATTTACCTTTATTCTGCCGGAGGGGAGGAGGATGGGTTGTGTGTAAAGTAATTTTGGGAAACAACATTACCCTATGTTTCCCACTTAAAGTTTCACCATGCATTTATCAATAGAAAAGCTTGAAGAAGTTCTGCAGTAAAAAACCTATTTTCATCACAAAATACCTTTTAGTGGTATACGCCCACATGGATGCTGCTTTACAGACACAAAAGAAGCAGAAACACAAGATTAAGAACAATGGAAACAAAAGCTCTTATAGAATTAATATCTAGAGAACACTAAATTTATTTCAAGAAAAATATAGCAGCTTATTTGACTGAGTTCCAACTTTCATAGGTGCATTAGAATGATTATATCAGCTCAAATGGAAAAAAATCAGAGTAATCATATCATTGACTATATTGAATAGATATTTTAAGGACATAATGACACACAATTTCAAATTATGAAGAAACAAAGATTGTTTTAAAAAAAAAAGACACCTTTGAATGCATCAGGCTGTTGTGGCATAAATCCAATTTTAAAAGGCCCTACAAATTGGAAGCTGGCCTTTAAAATGGGTTTTAGTTTTGTGTCCCAAAATCAGTGCCACAAAGGTTTTCATTATTGCTCATTTTAAAATATGCTCATTTTAAATATTTTAAAGAAATCTAATGCTATCTCCAGATAGATCATGTTAGAATTGAGTTAAATTGTAGGCGATCTAGGGGGTGTTGGAGAATTGCTTGGTGGTATGGAGAAACTCCCCCCCCCCATAACACTGGAAACCTGTCAGAATAGTTTAGTAAAGCTTATTCTTTTGGATACTTTATTTTTAAATATTTTATTTATTTATTTATTTGAGAGAGATGGTGAGAGAGGTCATGAGCAGGGGCAGGGGAGAGGGAGAAGCAGGCTCTCCACTGAGCAGGGAGCCTGATGCAGGGCTTGATATAGGTTAGTCCTATGTGTTCACTTTGTATACAGTTCCACTTGTTAAATTATAAGAGAAAATACTGTACACTGAGATTATGGTTATTTTTGAATGTGAAAAACAATTACTTGGAAAGAGGAAATCTGACAGGGAAGGATCCCAACCTGAGAAGACAGCAAAGAGTAGTAAGACTGGGGCACCTGGGTGGCTCAGTCAGTTTAGCATCTGACTCTTAATTTTCGCTCAGGTCATGATCTCAGGGTCGTGCGATCGAGCCCCTCGTGGGACTCTGCACTCAGTGTGGAATCTGCTGGGGATCCTCTCTCCCTCTCCCTCTGCCTCTCCCCACCTTTCTAAATAAAATATTTGAAAAGCAAAATAAAAACAAAAGGGTAGTAAGATGACCCAAAAAGCAAGCAGGTAAACATATCACAACCTAATAGTACTGAAATTCAAGGGATCTGGCAAAATAATTTACTACCTACGACACAGCCAACAGCAGGGGCATCAGCACAGTAGTCAGGTTTCCCTGAGTCTGCGTGCCAGGGGAGACAAAATGGGCCCAGATGGAGACTACATAAAGGTGTGTTCTGCCACAGCAGAGGAGTCTAGGTTCAGGGGCTCAACACTTTTGTCACGAGCAGAAAATAAGCCAATCTTCTCTCCCAGAAGTTGCCTCACAGTCACATGTGATTTCCTTGACATACTTAAGCGTCTATGTGACTAACTACTGAAACTGCTCATTATCAGGAAACACCTGGACCTTGCTATTTGATATATTCAGCAAAGATGTGCAAGGACATTCAGGAACCATGGCAGAGTGATCTCCCAACAAGAGCAAACATTATCTGAATCAAATTACTATGAAGGAATTAAATTCTATAACATATCTGTAGCAGATTAAAAAAAATACTGGTTAGTACGATAGTTGGTAATCATATGAGATTAATTTTTAGCCAATAGTTTTAAATTCTTTTCATCCTTAAGGTATCATGCTCTTATTTTTCGATTTTTGGATTTTAGGGGAATGATCCGCCTGTTGAGATATAACCTAATTTACAGGATAATTATAAAGTGCATGCATACCTAAATTGAAATATCGTATTTAAAATTTGCATAACTTGATGAATGAATCACTACAAGAATTCCATATAAGGAAGCTCAAGCTGGGCCTCAACTCAAATAAGTTTAGCTGAAGTTTGGTTATAGCCCAATTATTTCCCAGACAGTATGGAAGGTCAAGCCATTATAAATTAGAATTTTATTATCTATTGGCAAAATGTTATAAATGTCATACTGTGAAAAGGTCCAATATTATGAAAATGCTAATAGTGATATCAAAAGTAAAATCAAATGAAACGATCTTTGCAAACATTTATGTACCAAAAAACGAGAGTTTTTATTTCATCATATCACTAAATTCCCCTTTCACATTCCTAGTCGGGTGAGGGATAGATACATATGCATGTATTTGTGATAAGGTGCAAATACCATATGTGTGTATGCACACAGTGCTGATGCCATGCAGGAGACCACTTAAAACACATCCTGTGGCTGTGATGGAGGGTGCCTCCCCCCCCAGATATGGTGTTACAGCAGCACCCTGTGGAAGCATTCACTGAACAGACAAAGGAAAGAAGGAAAGATGACACTTCAATTGAAGGTACCTTCTGTGAAACATCAATGTTCAACTAGCTGAAATGAAGCACGGGAGAGTGGTAAAGTTGGAAACCGGCTAAACAGGGTCTTTGTCATAAAAGGCCTGGCGGTGATTATGTTCTGGTTTAAAGACTTTATCCATAAAGTCATGGGAGCCACACACACACACACAAAAAAAAAACTCAACCAAACAAACAAAAAAACCCCACAAAACCTGAATTTAGGAATGACATTACATCACACATTTTTTGAAATAAATTTTTATTCATTTGGAAAAGGGGTTTAAGGAAACCTTAAAATCAGTCAATTCAGGATATAGTGGTAATTATGCAAATGACAAATGACAGGATACCTGTAACTTAGGTGGTAGCGATCAGATGAAGAGCTAGGAGTTGACACTTGAAGAGATGGCATCATGACATTCTTGATGGCCAATTAATTGTTTGTTGAGGAATAAACAGGAGTTCAGGAAGATTACCAACTATAATGTATTTGCTATTATTCACATATAAAGGCATGATCAATGAGATGGATGATTTAGGGAAAAGATCAAGTTGTAGACATCGTCATAGACTAAATTAATGCTGCCCACTGTTCACTCTTTCTCTCTATATTAGAGTTATGGATTCCTACTCATTGTTGTACCACTGGCCCCAAACAAGGAATGTAAAACCAATTTTACTGACCTTAAGCATAGTCCAGTGACCATTCTGGTGAAGGAAATGTCAGCAGACATGATTTTACCATGACCTCATTCAGGTAAAATTTTAAATGTTACTGTGTAATATAGCTTGGGCTCTTGCATTTCTACCCTCTGCCATGAGAACACCCGGGTAGTGGTTCCAGAATCAGAAGTCATGCAAAATCCAGTCAAGCTTAGCAGACATGCAATTGATCTATGGGCCTCATATAATATAAACAAGAAATGTTAATTATAATCCAGTGTGAAAATGGGGGTGTTATCACAAAACCTAACTAATATGCAAATAATATATAGTTCAGTTTAACATGTCAGGTTTGAGTTACTTACTGAGAAATCTAAGAAGAAATGTCCAGTAGGAAGTTATTCAGGTACAGAAGTACATAAAATAAGAGGCAGGGGATGAAGATAAAAAGAGAAAAATGTACCTCTCAAAGTGTCCTGGCAATAGTAAAGAGGATTATTAAATGAGTACCTTTTTCTTGACACTAGATAAGAAGTCATCTGTAGCACCTCTATCCAAAGATGAAGGTGTCATAGACAGTCCCAAATTTGTTACCAAAGTAAAAACCTTTTTGGATCCAAGGAAAACAAGAGCAAGGATGCATGCAGTTGAGATGTTTTATATGAGTAGGCCTGTGTTCAGTGAATTAGCATTGTGCAATAATGACTTTTGGAAATCCTATTTTATATCATTATACTCACAGTCTCTAGAAATATTAGAACTGTGACATCGTTGGTTTTTTTTTTAATTTTGAAGAGTAATCTAATAGTGCCATCAGAAAAGTAGTTGAATCAGTTTTATTAATGACATAAAGTATTAAGATGTTGGATATCTAAGACATACTGACTTTCATTTTATTTCAAACTACTGCAGTCTTAAGCATCAGGTGAATGAACGCAGCCCTCCAAAACTTTCCTATGTGAGTTCACAACATTAAAGTGTTGCAGTGTCTCATTATTAAGCAAGTTAAGTTCTTACGTTATCAGTAATGTGGATTAATTTTATCTCTTCCCAATCCTCTCACCGTCTAAGATTAATTCTGCTGTAAGAGAATGAACCATTTATAGAATGAAAACCTTGCCAAAATATAGTTCATCTGGATTCCTGGGTTATTTATGCAAATTATTTCATCCTATTGTAAATACCCAAGTTAATGGGCAATTTCTAGAGGATACATGACCTATCTTTGTTATAAAAGTCACAAGCATGTCTGAACATGTGTTATTTACACCCAAACATTTAAGGAATTAAAAAAAATGAAAATAAAAAGATTTCAAGAGTTTGTTATTCATTAGTACTTTCAGGAAAGAACAATACCTTCTCTACTTCTGGATCTCCAGCAACGAGCCAGTACATAGCATATAAAAAGCATTACAGAAAAGGTGGAAGAATGCCTTCTTCAGTCAAGGCAGGTGAATAATGTGTGCAAGGATGTGTATACAGTACAGAAAGGGTGCTTGAGGATACCTGGCAAAGATTAGATTTAGCCTGTATTATTAATGAGTTGATTAATGAAAATAAGATATTTAGTGTATAATTTTGAGATGTAGACAATTTTTCAGTCTGGCACCAGATACCTGATCAGGAATATGTGCAGCGGTGTGTTCAATACTGTGCAGAAAACAGTAGAGAGATGAGGGAGTATACTTCTTACAAGACATAAACTGGAAATCAGCTCTCAGAAATCCAAACTACAGAGTAAATCACCAAGATGTGATTTCAACTGTTCAGCTGATTTTAATAGTCAATCTGTTTTTAAGCACAGAGGCAAAGAATAATTGTGTTGGAATGTCTCAAAATTAAGAATGATGTGTAGGATCAAACAGAAGAGGATTCTTGCACCGCAGTGCTCTCTCTATATAAACTGTCAAAGAAGTCTGCCTCTCAGAACAAGATATGTTCCCGTAAATGCTGGTGCTAATAAAAAAGGAACAAATCCTCTGCAGTTCTAAACAGTCTTCCAGTGGGATCTGAGGGGGGAAATACCTCTGCAGTTCATTTTCTCCTGGGATTCTGCCTTCGATTCTGCTTAAGAATATGAATATTGTGTAGGCAGATGTTTTATGGGGTTCCTAAATATGACTATTTTTTAAAATAAATTTTAACTTTTAACTTTTAAAATAAAATTTAACTTTTAAATTTATTTAAAACATTAAGCTTTAAACAATTTGTCATAGCAACTTTATGATTATGGATGTTAAAACAAATTGTTACAAGCCACGAGAATGTAAACGTAGCTCCGTTTTACCACCAAATGTTCCATACTTTGTCTTTACTTCAAAGGTGACAAGTAACACAATTTATGAACATAGAAAAAAAAAAGTAGCAGAGAAACAAAATACCTGGTGATAAAATACAGAATTCGGCACACTGTTGTATGTCCTGGAACACCAAAAACTACGACTCTTCAGATAAGAGAGGAAGAAAGCTAATTTAAATGTCATATATGTTATTCTACCTAATGATCATAGTAGTTCTTTTAAGATGACATTATTATTTTCAATTTTCAGACAGTGAAACTGAGGCTCAGAATGCTCAAGGATATTGTGCAAAATCATATAAATAGCATGCAAATGAGTTTGATATAAACCTACCCCTGTCTTGTTTTATTCATGCAGCAAGCGTTTATTAATAATTCAAAGTAGGCCAGGACCTGTTCTAAACAAATACAGCTCTAATAAATTTTGGAATTTCCTACTTTATTTTTTTAGGTAAATCATTTAACCTTTTTGAGTGTCAGTTTCTCCATCCATAAAATCCAGATAATTGTATCTCCCATGTACATTTAAAATAATATACATTAAATTGTTTTACGAATTACAAAATGCTATTCAGATACTAGTTTAAAGTAAATAATTGGTTTCATGTTTTTGTATTAACATAGGCAAATATTTGTACCTGCAATGGTGAAGATAAAGAATATAACTTAGGGAAAGCATTCAACAACTATATCCCATTGTCTTAATTCATTTGGGCTGATAAAACAAAATACCACAGGTTGGGTGACTTCTAAACAACAAAAATTGATTTCTCACAATTCTGGAGGCTGGGAGGTCCAAGATCAAAATGCTGGCAGATTGGGTGTCCTCTGAGAGCCTGCCTTCATGTTTCTAGACAGGATATTTTTACTGTGTCCTCACATGGTGAAAACAACTAAGGATCCTGTGGGGTCTCTTATAAAGGTACTAACTCCAAGTGTGAAAGCTCTACCCTTATAACCTCCTCACTTCTCAAAGGCCCCACCTACTAATATCATCAACAATATGAATATTGGCTAGACACAAAAATTCAGAGCATAATACCAATAAAAATAAATAAACATCTCTGTGGGAACAAGACTTGGAGAGAGGAAATGAAGAATAAAATTGTTTGGAAGATACTTTTTGAATTCAGGACAGGATTTTTCAAAGTTAGGTTTAGGAATATGTAATTTTTCTGGAGATCTGGATAGACTTATAACATTAAATAATGAAAAATCTGACGTCACCTTGAGTGTTGCTGGCCTGTTTTTGCAATGATTTGTAAGGGTGGAAGATGAATTTTGGCAGTTTAGAAAAAAAGATTTAAAAGTGGGCAAGTCATTAAGTAACAAGGGAGGATAGTAAGATGAAAACAAGAAAGAAAAAGGAAACAATGACAGAGAAAGAGAGATAAGGAAGAAGGAGAAAGAAGTACAGAAGAGGAGCAAGAAGAGAGTTGTAGCAGAAACAACTGGTGAAGATCTTAGCATCATTTACACTGTGCTGATTTGCGTGTATAGGCAATTGCCTCATACATGAACACTAATATTGTTTGGATAATATATAAAATATAATATTACAAAGGCATTATAAGATAGAATTAATACTGTCCATAATTTAATTGGGTTTAATACAAAGATCAAGAATTAAGATCTCCTAAATCATTATGTTGACTTTTTGGAAGCTTTTTCATTAAAGTTCACATAATGCCTTAAAATCTTACATATATCAAGTCTTAATTTTTCAGAAAATACCTAAATTTGAACATTAACTATGTAGACGATAAATATTACTCTCAAGACCCAACCCACCAGAATCATTTCTCAAATTTATAGTTCAGACATAAAGTTAAGGAGTTATTGCTCTACTTGAGAATTATTTTGTATCATGGAGCCAAAATTATAAGGCATTCTTCCAGAATTAAAAAAAAACAAACAAACCCATAATTGTTCTTATGGGTAAGGTGGGTAAAAATGAGGGAAGCAAGCATTTAAAGTCAATGAATCCACATATTAATAATTTAGGCTGATTGTAAAGAGTTGGTCTTCGTTTTGCTATTTATATATACCTGAATTCTTAAAGTATTTATTTTATACCATAATCAATTAATTAAACATTAGTGACTAGTTACAAAAAGTAAAAGCATCATAAATTTTAGGGAACCAGAAGGGACATTAGAATTATATATTTCACTGGAATTAAAATTTTTATAGCATCAACACTATTTATTCAGATGATATCTGATATGAAAAACTGATTATATAAAACATAAAATGCTGGGTAAAATAATTTAATATGCTTCCAGATATGTAGGTCTGAAGAAAATTAACAGAGTCCGAGAAACATAATGGAATACGGTTTCAGAAATGTTATTAAGCAATGAAGTTGCCAGATGCCATCAGGGAATAGATAGGGCTTAGGTACTAGATCTCTTTCATATAAATATTAGGAGCTCCTAAAAGGTAGGTAGATGAATTTGAGAATACCACACACAAGAAATTAAAAGGACATTAGAAGCAGTACTACACCAATATATTTGATGATCCAAATAAAAGGAACATTGCCAGGAAAAAAGAGACATTAATGAAACTGACACAAAAAGGGGAAAAAAAGACAATCTAATAGTTATAGATCAAGCGCCTGGGTAGCTCACTCAGTTAAGGGTCTGCCTTTGGCTCAGGTCATGATCCCAGGGTCCTGGGATCCAGCCCCCACTGGACTCCCTGCTCAATGGGGAGTCCACTTCTCCCTCTGCCCCTCCCTTGCTCATGCTCTCTCTCTTGCTCTCTCTCTCAAATAAATAAAATCTTCTCAAAAAATAGTTCTAGATATACTATACATATACATAAAGACACTACATGACTTTAAGGATTACGATAAAGTTACTTCATGAATACTGTGTGATATTCACATAAGTAGAGCCAAGCATATCAGTTGAGCAGAAGAGAGAGCACAGTAGCCCCTCACTTCTGTGGTCACTCAATAACAAACATCCAAACAATTCCATGAAGGAAAGAATATACTTTCAAAAAACGATGCTATAGCAACTGGAAATGCAGAATGGAATGGATTAGCATTGACTCCTATCTTTCAATATTCTAAACTTAATTCAAGATGAAACCTAAATATGAAGTTAAACTAAAAGCTTCTAGAGGGAAACACTAGAGAATATAATCATGACCTTGTGTTAGACAAAGATTTCTTAAACAGGCCATGAAAAGTGTAACCACAAAAAAAATGACAAATTGGACTTAATCAAAATTATTAAAAATCTGCTTATTAAGTACACTACTAAGAAGTAAGAAGGTAGGCCACAGAAGGGCAGAAAATACCTGAAATCCAAATATCTGCCAAGGATTTCATATTCAGAATATAGAAACTATACAAATTAATAAGAAAAAGCAAGCAACCGAATTAAAAAACAAGCAAAGGGGGCGCCTGGGTGGCTCAGTCGTTAAGCATCTGCCTTCGGCTTAGGGCGCGTGATCCCGGCGTTATGGGATCGAGCCCCACATCAGGCTTCTCAGCTAGGAGCCTGCTTCTTCCTCTCCCATTCCCCCTGCTTGTGTTCCCTGTCTCTCTCTGTCAAATAAATAAATAAAATCTTTAAAAAAAAAAAAAAACAAGCAAAGGATTTGAAAATTCTCTCCTGAAATAGAATATTCAAATAGACTATAAGCACATGAAAAGTTGTCAAACATCATTATTCCATAGGGAAGCTCAAATTAAATCATGGTCAAAAACAACTAGACACTCCTCCAAACAGGAATTCAAAACTATTTATAATCCCAAATGAAAAATCACAATGAGAGACTGTTAGACACCTATTAGAGATCGAAAATTAAATTGTGTTATCATGCCAACTGCAATATACCCAAAACCTAGGAAAACACAAATGTCCATTACACGGAAAATGGAACAAACTGTGGTGCTAAATTCATACAAAGGAAGATTAAGCAGTAATAAATACCAAATTATGGATAAATGTAGTAACACTTTGCAATAAAAGAAATCTTGTCTTTATTTGGTTGGTTGTTACATACTATAAATATAAAAATACATATATAAATATCAGGCTCTACTTTTAAGATTTTATTTCACTGTGTATGAAATATACTTCAATAAAACACCCAAATGTATATCATGTATATGTGCCTATATTTATCTGTGTGTCTGTGTATGTATATACCTCTTTTTCTATGTATATACATAGAATATAAATACATAGATACATGTATACATGTGCATGTATACAGAAAGATATGTGGTGGGGAGGAACAAAAAAGATAGGAAAGACAATACCAAATTAAAGTGGATATGTATTCATAATAGATAAAAATAAGAAAGTTTCCTACATAATGATAGAAGCTGCAATTCCAAAGGAGGATACAAGAATTCTATTATTTATACATCTAACAATAATTCAAAAAAAAAAGAAAAATTTAACAAATTTAAATAGAAAAATAGACAATTCCACGAAGTATAAGATTTGTTAAAATGAGCCAATTAAAGGTATTAAATATGTCAAGATGAACAATTTGTAATAAATAGATTTTAAGAAAACAATACTTCATTCAGTGTGCGTATTTTTTTCTGTATTCAATTGGAAAATACACCTGTAGTATAGTTCATTTGAGAAAATCAATGAGGTGTGACATAAAGAAAATTTCAGAGATTCTGTATTGCACGTGATGTATTTTCTGAGCACTGTACAACCATGCAATTATGTTGAAAATGATGATGTAAACATTTAAAAATTCCCATCCACGGCCCAAAGAAATAAAACATGTTAATAATATTTAAGAAAACCCAGAGAATGTACCTAAATTTAGACACAGAAGGAAATTTACATAGTATATTTATAATAAATATATATGAGGTTAAAGTTAAAAAAAAAGGGAGTTACAAAACAGAAGAAATATAAATGAAGTAAAAATAAGAACAGACTATGGATAGGAGGGAGTTAAGATGGCAGAATAGCAGGGGGACCCTGGGCTTGTCTCAAACCTCAAACATAGCTAGATCGACACCAAATCATTCTGAACACCTAGGAAATCGCCCTGAAGATTAAGAGAACAATCTGCACAATTAGAGGGAGACAACGTGCATGTATGAGGTGTGGAGACATGAACTAGGGGAGAGAAAAGCTGCAGAGCCACAGAGAGGAGGGAGTCCTTGATGCAGAGAGAGGACAGAGAAAGAAAGAGGGGAAGAAAGGGCAGTGGGTCAGGTTCCTGCAAGAAAAACACTCCCCCAAAAGCAGTGACTGGGGAATCAAGAGGAACCGACTATCACAAGTTTTTACAAACAGCGAAGCCCAAATTCGGAGGTTTTAGAAGCCTGCTTCATTTGACAGAATCAAGCAAGGCAGGCGGCGGTGCTCCTGGGGAGGAGGAGGGCAGAGGCCCAGGAGCAGACAGCAGACAGCATGGTGTGGGGATCCTCTGGGTCGAACTGGGAAAGAATGTTCGCATTGCTGGAGTACATTTGGAAGAGGGTATACTGCCTCTCCAAGGACAAAGGACCCACCAGGAGCCACTGAATTGCCATTCATAAGCAAAAGACAGAAGTGCACACAGAGGTCAGATAACCTGGTTGCAACTTTTTGCTGTGCCTCACCAAAGACTCCAAGCACCTGTGGGGCCATGTGACTGTTGTTCTGGGACAAAACCGCACCAGACACTCTAGAGGAGGGGGGGAGGTCTGCACCTTACTGGTTCCTTTAAGATCTGGAGTTTTGAATCCCAGCCACCAGCCAGAGATAAAACACAAGAGAACTGTCGCGCAGGGCGTGCCTATGGCCTGGGCACAGGCAGGTTGAAGGCAAGGATCTGACAAAGGCCTGGGACACAAGAAGGAACACTGTTTGCTTTTCTGTGAGGGCTTCCTGAACAGAGGCAGGTGCAAGCTCCCTTCCCTGGGGATGAGAGTGTGGGGTAACACCATCTTCCCCCCAAACCCCTAGCATGGTTGGACTTCAGTGAGCAGTGGAAGCTGGAGTCACTTACACCAACCCTCCTCCCCCCAATCCCACCCCAGTGCCCTGCAGGGACATCTTTAATAGGGCAGGTCTGTGAGAACAAATGCAGCAGGCCTCTCCCCCAGAGGACCAGCAAAGGCTCCCAGCATGCAACAAGTCTACTGATCATAGAGTGCTCCAAAGTGTCAGCTTCAGTTCTGCTGGAAATAGAACCAGGCTTTCTTTTTTTTTTTTCACTTTGGAATCAGGCTTATAGTTTTTGTTTCTTTGTTTTTTCCTTTCCTCTTTTTTTGGATCACACTTCTTTTTTTTTTTTTTTCTTTTTAAATCAGGCTTATGTTAAAAACCAAATCAAAGCACACCTTGTTAAAGGTCCAAATATTCCCCACTGCAAGCAAGGAGGAATTCAGCAGAGGGCTAACCTGTGGGAAAGAGCAGCCAAAACTCAAGAGCAGAGTGAACACAGCACCACCAGACCCTGTACAGCATATGACCCCTTTTCAATATAACATTACTCTCAGGAGCAGGAAACATAACAAGCTGTTATAACATGCAAAAGACAGAAACCTAGACATAATGACAAGATGGAGGAATTCTCCCAAAAAGAAAGATTTCGAAGAAACCACAGCCAGGGATTTACTCAAGACAGATATAAACAATATAGCTGAAGAAAGAATTTCGAACAACAGTCACAAGAATACTAACTGGGTTTGAAAGAAGCATAGAAGACACCAGAGAAGCCCTGGCTGGAGAGATTAAAGACCTAAAAACCAGTTAGGCTGAAATTAAAAATGCTATAACTGAGATGCAAAACTGGATGTAATCAGAATGAGGATGGCAGAAGCAGAGGAATAAATAGGTAATACAGAAGATAACATGATGGAAAATAATAGAGCTGAAAAGAAGAGGGAAAGAAAACTATTAGATCACTAATATAGATTTAAGAGAACTCAGCGATCCCATAAAGTACAATAATATCCACATCATAGGAGTCCCAGAAAAAGAAGAGTGGGAAAAAGGGGCAGAAGGTTTATTTGAACCAATTATAGCTGAGAACTTCCCTAATCTGGGTAACGAAATAGGCATTCAAGTCCAAAAGGAACAGAGAACTCCACTCAAACTCAACAAAAACAGATCAACACCAAGACATATCATAGTGAAATTTGCAAAATACAAAGATACAGAGAAAATTCTAAAAGCAGCCAGGGACAAAAGTCCTTAACATACAAGGGTAGACACATAAGGTTAAGCAGTGGACCTGTCCATGGGAACTTGGAAGGCCAGAAGAAAGTGGCAGGATATATTCAATGTGCTGAATGGGAAAAATATGCAGACAAGAATACTTTTTCCAGCAAAGTTGTCATTCGGTATAAAAGGAGAGAAAAAGAGTTTCTAAGAGAAGCAAAAACTAAAGGAGTTGGTGAACACTAAACCAGCTCTGCAAGAAATATTGAAGGAGACCCTTTGAGCAGAAAGGAGAGACCAAAAGTAACAAAGACTAGAAAGGAACAGAGACAATATACAGGAACAGCGACTTTACAGATAACATAATGGCACTAAATTCAAATCTATAAATAATTACCCTGAAAGTAAATGTACTAAATGCTGTAATCAAAAGACACAGAGTAACAGAATGGATTAAAACAAAACAAAACAAAACAAGATCCATTGATATGCTGCTTACAAGAGACTCGTTTTAGATGCAGACACCTCCAGACTGAAAGTGAGGGGACGGAGAACCATTTACCATGCTAATGGACATCAAAAGAAAGCTGGAGTTGCCATAATTATATTGTACAGACTAGATTTTAAACAAGATTACAAACATCTGTAACAAGAAATGAAGAAGGGCACTATATCATAATAAAGGGGTCTATCCAACAAGAGGATCTAACAATTGTAAATATATATGCCCCCAAATTGGGAGCAGCCAAATATATAAATCAACTAATAACAAACTTAAACTCATTGATAATAATACAATAAAAGTAGGAGACCTTAACAACCCACTCACAGATCGGAGAGATCATCTAAGCAGATCAACAATGAAACAATGATCTTGAATGACACACTGGAACAGATGGACTTAACAGGTATATTCAGAACATTCCATCCTAAAACATCAGAATACACATTCTTTTCAAGTGTACATGGAACATTCTCCAGAATAGATCACATACTGGGTCACAAATCAGACCTGACTAGTACAAAAAGATTGATATATACCATGCATATTTTCAGACCACAGTGCCGTGAAACTTGAAGTCAACCACAGAAAAAATTTGGAAAGACCACAAACAGAGGGAGGTTAAATAACATCTTACTAAAGAATGAATGGGTTAACCAGGAAATTAAAGAAGAAAATTTTAAAAAATACATGGAACTGGGGCACCTGGTTGGGTCAGTTTGTTAATAAGCATCTGCCTTTGCCTCAGGTCAAGATCTCAGGGTCCTGAGATTGAGCCACGTGTTGGGCTCCCTACTAAGCAGGGAGGGAGTCTGCTTCTCCCTCTGCCTCTGCTCCTCAACCTGCTTGTTCTCTCATTCTCAAATAAATAAATAAAGTCTTCAAAAATAAATAATATGGAAGCAAATCAAAATGAAACACGACAGTCCAAAACTTCTGGAATGCAGCACAGGTGGTCCTATGAGGGAATTATATAGCAATACAGGCCTTCATCAAGAAGCAAGAAAAGATTCATATGTAAAACCTAACCTTACGTTTAAAGGAGTTGGCAAAACAACAGCATATAAAGCCTAAAACCAGCAGAAGGAAGGAAATAATTAAGGTTAGAGCAGAAATAAATGATAAAGAAATTTAAAAAAAAACCACAGTAGAACAGATCAATGAAACTAGGAGTTGGTTCTTTGAAAGAATTGGCAAAATTGATAAATCCCTAGCCAGACTTATCAAAAAGAGAATTGACCCAAATAAATAAAATCATGAATGAAAGAGGAGAGATCACAACCAATACTGCAGAAACACAAGCACTTATAGGAGAATATTATAATTATATGCCAACAAATCAGGTAATGTAGAAGAAATGGATAAATTCCTAGAAACATATAAACTACCAAAACTAAAACAGGAAGAAATAGAAAATTTGAACAAATGCATAACCAGCAAAGAAACTGAATCAGTAATCAAAAATATCCAACAAAAGTCCAGAACCGGAATGCTTCCCAGGGGAATTCTACCAAACATTCAAAGAAGAGTTAATACCTATTCTTCTGAAACTGTTCCCAAAAAAACAGAAATGTAAGGTGAACTTCCAAACTCATTCTATAAGGCTAGCATTAACTTGATTCCAAAACCAGAGACCGCACTAAAAAGGAGAATTAGAGGCCAAATTCTCTGATGAACATGGATGCAAAAGTTCCCAACAAAATACTAGCAGATCAACTCCTGCTGGAGTACATTAAAGTACATTAAAGGAATTATCCACCATAATCGACTGGGATTTATTCCTGGGCTGTAAGGGTGGTACGATGTCCACGAATCAATCAACATGATACACCATTTTAATTAAAAGAAAGGATAAGAATGTATGATCCACTCAATGGATGCAGAAAAAGCATTTGACAAAATACAGCATCCTTTCTTGATAACAACCCTCAAGAAAGTAGGGATAGAAAGAACATACCTCACTATCAGAAAGGCCATATATGGAATGTCCATAGCTAGTATCATCCTCAATGGGGAAAAATTCAGAGCTTTTCCCCAGAAGTCAGGAATATAACAGGGATGTCCATTCTTACCGCTGTTGTTAAACATAGTACTGGAAGTCCTAGACTCAGCAATCAGACAACAAAAAGAAAGAAAAGGCATCCTAATAGGCAAGGGAAAAGTTAAACTTTCACTCTTCGCAGATGACATGATCCTAGAAAACCCTGAAGATGCCCCTCCCCAAAATTGCTATAACTGATACAGAAATTCAGCAAATTCACAGGATATAAAATCAATGTACAGAAATCTGTTGGATTTCTATACACCAATAATGAAGCAGCAGAAAGAGAAAACAAGAAATCAATCCCATTTACATCCGCACCGAAAACCATAAGATACCTAGGAATAAACCTAACCACAGCCGTAGAAGATCTGTACTGTGAAAACTGTAGAACACTTAAAGAAATTGAGGAAGACACAAAGATATGGAAAAACATTCCATGCTCATGGGTTGGAAAACTAAATATTGTTAAAATATACTACCAAAGCACTCTACACATACAATGAAATCCATATCAAAATACCACCAGCATTTTTCACAGAGCTGAAATAAACAATCCTAAAATTTGTATGGAACCAGGCAAGACCCCAAATAGCCAAAGTAATACTGAAAAACCAAAGTGGGAGGCATCATAATCTCTAACTTCATGCTGTATTACAAAGCTGAAATCATCAAGGCAGTGTGGTACTAGCACAAACACACACACATAGATCAATGGAACAGGACAGAAAAACCAGAAATGGACCCACAACTATATGGTCAACTAATCTTTGACAGAGTAGGAAAAACTATCAGTGGAGAAAAGACAAGTCTCTTCAACAAATGGTGTTGGGAAAACTGGACAGCAACATGCAAAAGAATGAAACTGGACAACTTTCCTATATCATACACAAAAATAATTTCAAAATGGATGAAAGACCTAAATGTGAGACAAGAAGAAACCATCAAAATCCTAGAGGAGAACACAGGCCGTAACCTCTCTGACCTCAGCCATAGCAGCTTCTTATTAGACACGTCTCTTGAGGTAAAGAAAACCTATTGGGACTTGATCAAGATAAAAAGCTTTTGCACAGCAAAGGAAACATTCAACAAAGCTAAAAGGCAGCCTATGGAACGGGAGAAGATATTTTCAAATGAAATATCTGATACAGGATTAGTGTCTAAAATCTATATAGAACTTACCAATTTCAACACCCAAAAACCAAATCATCCAGTTAAGAAACAGACAGAAGACTTGAATAGACATTTTTCCAAAGAGGACATCCAAATGGCCAACAGACACATGAAAAGATGCTCAACATCACTCATCATCAGGGAAATACAAATCAAAACCACTATGAGATACCACCTCAGAACCTGTCAGAATTGGCTAAAATTAACACCACAGGAGACACAGTTGTTGCCAAGGTTGAGGTGAAAGGGGAGCTCTCTTGCACTGTTGGTGGAAATGCAAACTGGTGCAGCCACTGTGAAAAACAGTATGGAGGTTCCTCAAAAAGTTAAAAATGGGGATGTCTGGGTGGCTCAGTCAGTTAAGCATCTGCCTTCAGCTCAGGTCGTGATCCTGGGGTCCTGGGATCATCCAGCATTAGGCTCCCTGCTCAGAGGAGAACCTGCTTCTCCTTCTGCCTGCCCCTTCCCCTGCTTGTGCTCTCTCTCTCTCTCTCTGACAAATAAATAAACAACATCTATTTTTTTAAAAAAGTTAAAAACAGAACTACCCTATGACCCAGCAATTGCACTACTAGGTATTTACCCAAAGAATACAAAAATACAGATATGAAGGGGTACATGCACTCTGAGCTTTATAGCAGCATTATCAACAATAGCCAAACTATAGAAAAAGCCCAAGTGTCCATCTACTGATGAATGGATAAAGAAAAGGTGGTACACACACACACACACACACACACACACACACACACACACACACACACTAGAATATTACTTGGCCATAAAAAAGAATGAAATCTTGCAATTTGTAATGACTCGGAAGGAGAGTGTACTTGTGATGAGCACAGGGTGTTAATATCACACGGTATGTTAACTAACTGGAATTTAAATAAAAACTTAAAAAAGGAAAAAATGTGGAAATGTAAATAAAGAGCTATATAAATAAAGTTAACTAAAACAAATAAAACAAATTTAACAAATCTATGACAATAATAGAGATCCTAAAGAGAACACAAAAACTATATAAGCTAAAAAAAAATAAGCATCCTACACACACTGCAAATATTTTTTAAAGACATAAAAATCTCTGTTCAAGAAATTTTAAGCAGAAAAAAATATTTTCTCATTCATAACTTGCCAAAACTGACTCAAGAAAAAATAAAAAATTGAAGACCACTAAACAATAAAAAATTGAATCAATAACTTTAATTCTTTTCACACACACAGAAAATGGCCTAAAAAGTTTTTCAAGTAAGTAAATTCAGGGAATCCATCATTTTAATCTGATAATAACATTTAAAAGTAAACCTGTTCTGACTGAATCTGCAGCTTGAGGTTTTGAAACTTACTGGTTGGGCCTGTTGCCTACTCCTCTCTGAGTTACACTCAGAACCAAGTCCTGTGAGTAGATTAGGTCGTTAATGGCGCCTCTGCGTTTATGAGGAATGAAACCACTGAGCAGTGGCCCTGCCTGAAGACATTAAAAGGACATAGTCTGAAAAGCACGATTTGGTCTAACCCTTTCAATTTGTATGAAAGGATACTGAGAACAAAGTAAGTGTTTTTTTCAGGGGGAAAGAGGGCAGAACTGGGTCCTAAATATCAATAATGTCAAATGATTCTGAGTCCAGTGCCTTTTCAAAATTCTGCACCGAAAGTCTTTTGAATTAAGATATCTCAACCTTATTTAATAATTCTCTTTTGCTGAAAGAAAACTGAAATAGCATCTTTATCCCAATAGAGAAAGAAATATGTGATTAACAAATTATAACTCCAGACCCATCCTCAACATCCAACACAGAGAAGAGACATCTCCATTTTTCAGCAAATAAATTGGGAAATTGGATGTTATGATACCACCTACAAACTTCAGACATCAAAAAAATGCATTACTGGAGGGGGAAAAAAAACTGTAAGTGCTTACTACTAGAAACATAGTGTAAAATGACTTTAAAACTAAGTAAATAAGTATTTGTGGGGTATCTCTTTTTTTAATTTAAATTCAATTAGCCAACATATAGTACATCATTAGTTTCAGATGTACAGATGAATTACTGAACAATATATCCTACTCTTTTAAAACAGTTGTGAAGTAGGAACTTTCAGTTAACTCACATAGCAGAAGCCAAGTGGCCAAGGGAGGCTTATGTGACTAAAATGACAGAAAATAAAATACATGAAATTATACCTGTTCATATCTAAATTGGGAACATATCTAAAAAATAATTTTAACAGGAATTCCTTCACATTTTTTTCAGTGTAATTAGTACAGCTATAGCTTAGAGTCAATGATACAATTCTAACTTATGTTAAAAACATTTTATTTAATTATGCTCTCTATACTATAAATAATCCAAGAAATGCAGATCACGCTTGCACTTTTTACAGCACTGCTTAAATGTAAAAGAAGGATTTTCATTTATCCATATTTAAATATTCATCTCAATCTCCTGTACGACAAGTAGGCGTAAAAACAAACTACAAATATTATTAAAATTTTATTGTGCATTGTTATTGATGGCTCATATTATGGAAATCATTTTTATATAAAAGTAAATTATTGAAGCATTTCATAAAGAAAAATCATCTTATTTAAAATAGTTGGCATGCTGAAGATGTTTAACAAATCTGCACAGGAACTAAATGAATGAGATTTCTCATTTCAGGTAGTTAAAAATCATGTATACTTACATTCCAATTATAATTTGATAGCTATATTTTAACTTGAAACTATTCTTTACAAATAGGTAAAAATGTTTTGTTTTGTTTTGTTTTTTTTAAAGATTTTATTTTATTTATTTGACAGAGAGAGAGACAGCCAGTGAGAGAGGGAACACAAGCAGGGGGAGTGGGAGAGGAAGAAGCAGGCTCCCAGCACAGCAGGGAGCCTGATGCAGGGCTCAATCCCAGGACCCTGGGATCATGACCTGAGCCAAAGGCAGACGCTTAACGACTGAGCCACTCAGGCGCCCCAATAAAAATGTTTTTAAGTAGTTAACATAATGACTTATAATGCTAATTATTGTATAATGCGTTTAAGTTATGATCTGCTACTTAAATGACAACATACACACACACAGAGAGCTATAAAAGAATAGCCAAACTTTTAGCTTTCCTTTCATTTCAAAGTTTGGTATTCTATTATAATAATAATCAGTATCACAACAAAAACAGCAGCATTTAATGGCACTATTAACTCGAAAACCTAAAACAGCAACTACATTAATTATATTCATTATACTTAATTGAACATAATCATCTAACCTAACAATTCCTTGTACACTAATTGATAAAACAGCATGTCTTCTAGATCAGAAAAATATAAAAATAGTCTTTCTTTTTGAGTAGATCATTTTTGGTAAAATGTGTTGAGCCACAATTTAGTGTATACAGAAGATACTGAATAACACTTATTTTTAATATAATTTTAGTGTTCCTTTCATATTCTTGCTGATAATGACACAGAATATAGTGTCAGGTTTTTTTTCTAATGTGAGCAAATGTTTTCCAATAATCCTGGGATTTTTACTGCTCTTGTCAGCAAGTAATTTGGAGAAGCTGTTACCCTTGATCGTTTTATTCCAACTGCTCTCTCTCATCAAATGCCCTACCCAAACCTTTCACCCTCACTCCACTTAACATGATTTTGCATCCTACCTAAGAAAATATTTTACTGCAACCTTGTTTCTACCAATAAAAAACTATATGTTCATATTATTATATTTTTATACCTCTCTGAATGGAAAAGGTGTTCCTTCTTCTCCAAGATTTCTGTCCCCAGTGACACAAACCTTGACCAGGTTAATAATCACTGCTATTATTATTATATCTCACTAAGACTTTTCTATTCCTTTTGTATCTTCTCTTGCAACCACCAGCTGAAGTTTCCGTCTCAAGCTCCCACTCCCTGTTTCTCCTCCCTCCAACTTCCCAACTTCTCCTTTATGAGATCTCTTTCATATTCAGCATCGACTTCACCCACCACCATTTACTTATCCCCTTGATATCTCTCTTCCTTTCCATCATATCATTTCCTTAGTTTTTACATTATATTTCATTCAAATTCATAGATTACAAAGCTGTATCCCACAATTTCCCCAAAGAGTATCTATAATTTTTCTCCCACTATACAAGCCACATACGCTAATGAAAATGATAAAGCAGTTTCCAGGGGGCGCCTGGGTGGCTCAGTGGTTAAGCATCTGCCTTCCACTCGGGGCGTGATCCCGGCGTTCTGGGATCAAGCCCCACATCAGGCTCCTCCACTATGAGCTTGCTTCTTCCTCTCCCACTCCCCCTGCTTGTGTTCCCTTGCTCGCTGGCTGTCTCTCTCTGTCAAATAAATAAATAAAATCTTAAAAAAAAAAAAAGCAGTTTCCAAATGCCAACTAGCACTAAAACACTATGTAATCCGTCATTTTCAAATCAACTCAATATTTTGTATTAATAATTCCCTTTCATGGAAAAGAATGTTGAGGATCAGACAATTTAAGTTGTTTAAGTCTTCACAGCTTATAAACTGCAAAGCCATGATGAAAATCTTAGTTTGATTACATATACCTGCTTTTCCTACCAAAATAGGTTGTCTCTCCATATCTAAATGTCCTAGATGTTCAATATATATAACTCAAACCCAATTCCAAAAATAATTCCATTCCATCATCTCTATTCCTCCACCTCCATGCTTTCTCTCACACAGGGAATGGTACTACATTTCACACCAATAATTCAAGCCAAAAATCACTGAATTATATAGACTTCTTCATGTATAATCTGTACAGAATTCCTAGGGATTATATTTGTTTATTTTTTTTTCCAAACCAAGTTTTTCTTCTATTGAAAAGACAATGACTGATACTGCTTCATGTTAAGCCCTTACGCTTTTTGGGCAGAAGTAGCCCAAAGACTAGTATCTTTCTTCCTTAGAATCCATCTTCTACATAGGAGTGAAAGTGATTTTTTAAAAAGATTTTACTTATTTATTTGAGAGAGAGAGAGAGAGACACAGAAGGAGAGGGAGAGGGACAAGCAGACTCCATGCTGAACAGGGATTCCACAACCCTGACATGACCTGAGCCGAAACCAAGAGTCAGAGGCTTAACTGCCTGACCCTCCCAGGCTCCCCTGAAAGTGTTTTTGTTTGTTTGTTTGTGTTTGTTTTTGTTTTTTTATCCTAAGCCAAATCTGGATACCTGTCTGTGTGAAACAATCCATTGTAGTTAGAATCAAAACTAAATTTCTTAAGATAATCTACAAAGGACTCAGTGAAGTGGTCCTTAAACACTTCTCATCTTGCACTCTCTCCCTAGCTCCCTGCCTGCTTATTACTCTCTGCCTAATCCTCTAGGACAACCAGCAGCTTCCGGGCTTTCTACTTGATTGAAGATATTCACTTCATTGCTCTTCTTTTGCCATTTAGCTCACAAATTACATATTTGCCCCACCTAGACTCTTCCTCTAGTCATTTTCTATTAAGATGCCCTAATTTTCTTCAAAGCATTTTTTTAAATAGTGGTTACATATCTGTTTACTTGTTTATTATCTTCTCCCAGTAGAAGGTAAAGTTTATGAGAGCTGGAATCTTATTCAATACTTTGATTTCCTAAAACAGTATTGACAGCAATTCAAATATTTATTGAACATATGATAATACTTTGTCATTCTAAAGCTGAATTTAAAAAAGAATATCCATTTATGATTAGATAATTTAAGGTATTAATTATTTCTAATTTCTACATGATTTTATTGAAATATGCCTTTGACTTCAAAGTCACTAGTCCCTCTGCCATTTCCTTCCCATTTGCCTATTTAATTCATGGTCTTCATTCTAGACATATATTTCCTGACAGATTACCTGACATAGCTTTTAACCTCATCTGGCACAGATATTTTATACTATAAAATAGGGAGTAATGTAGAGCTCTCAAAGCATTTGTTACTTTTGGAATATAAAAAAACTCAGACATACACGGAGCTTTCCGTTTCCAGGAATATGACTGGATGGTTGTTCTGTTTATTATGTTCAACAGAACAGAATAGGTATTAAGGCCACCTCTTCCATTGAAAGATTAATTCAAGAGATGATAAAATACGATTTTCTGTCCCAAGTACAGGAGAAAGCAAAACCCAAAGAATTAAATTACTCTTGAAGTTACTTTTGCCATGAGAGAATTTCCTAACCCCGGGAACTTGAACATCAAATTTTCCTGCTTAGGCAGCACAACCAAATGCAGGATATGTTCCACATGGGATGAGGAGTGGAGAGATATTCACCGTAAATGTGGGATCCCAAAGTCTACCCCTCGTATAACAATAAACCCCATTAAGCTGCTCCACCACTCATTGCCAGAAGCCTGCCAGGAATCGCCTTACATTCAGCAGATCTGTCACAGGGAGGAGCAAGTTCCACAGAAGCTGTAACCAAAAGGTCTAAACAGCTTATAATCCATTACTTTAGCACATACTACTTCATATTAACTTGATCTTTGTAACTAGTAGGTAAGGTTCATCAAGCAATTGTGGTCACCCCTCACTTGATAGATGGAAAATGGAAAGCAAACTAGGATAAAGTACTTTGCTCAATATCACTGACCTAGCAAAGAGCACAGTTAAAACTACCCAAGGCAGAAATCTTTCTAAACTATTAAAGTGCCTCCCTGTTCATGTTGCTACACAAAATATCACTTGAAAATTTTGACTGCAAAATTCATAACTCAAAAGGATGTGTTCCTATACTCACTTCAGATTTTATGGAATTAAAATGTCATGATGTGTATGGTGTATGAGTTGTGTGTGAGTATTGACTTCCCTTCAGATTCCTATGGTGATTTTCTGCTACTAAATTCAAATGTTTATATATTTCATAGGCAATATTTACAAGATAAATGTTTCAATTAAGATAGTTGAATAAATAAGAAGTTAAAAACAAAGGACACAATAAGCTCCTTATAGATCTTCCATTTTATAGATTGTATATAATAACATGTAATAGATGTATACATATATATATAAATAAATAATTTGCTGTGTTTCTTTAAAATAATAATTTCAAGTATCTCATTCTCTTTTGTCCATTTATTTTTAAGATACAAATCTTGGGGTGCCTGGGTGGCTCTGTTGGTTAAGCATTTGCCTTCAGCTCAGGTCATGATCCCAGGGTCCTGGGATTAAGCCCCGCATGAGCCTCTGTACTCAGTGGGGCGTCTGCTTCTCGCTCTCCCCCAGCCCCTCTCCCCACTCCCTCTCATGCTCTCTCTCTCACTCTCTCTCTCAAATAAATAAATAATCTTTAAAAATTAATAAAATAAAATGAAATCTTAAATCTATTTTAAAAGAATCTAGAATATCATGGGACCATTACGGTATGAACATGTTCTTAAAAAGGAAAGAAATAAGATGTTCTCTTAGATACAAAGGCTAAATAATGATACTACTCCTACTAACCAAAGGTATGTCCAAAATGGAAGATAAGTAAAAAGAATTTGGAGTATAATGGAATTAGCAGTGAGAAATAAAACCAGTTACAACAGCTTGCTGTTGATATATTAATAATAACAATGCTGGTCCATAATAATGGAGTAGTTTAGATCTAGTAGGAAGTAAAACATAGGAGTAGTGGAAGAGGGGAAATCCCTAACTCTGAATTGTAACTCAACATCATAACCTTACCTGTGTACAAAACATTTCCAGATCAAGTCCTTCCCCCTCTACAACATATTTTATTTGATCTGTCAGTAGCCCCTGATCATCAGAAGTTAAGGAAGGGTCTCATGTTCCAAAATACCTTCCTCCTTCTGTAAAAGACATTTAGGAGCAGGATAGGTAGAACCATAACATCTGAGATATTTTAACTTGATTGTTGAATATCTCTCTCATACAATGACCCCTTTCTACATGGTGGTTGTCTCTCTAATATGTCCTCAAAAAACCATGTGGTAGAAGTCTAATGATTCTAAAAGCACTTCTAATAGATGTTTTCCTATAAAACTATGTGTATTCCTTTGTCATGGGTTTGCCTTTTAGGAAAAATTCACATACTTGACTTGTTTTTCCTCGTGGAAAGCTACTAAAGTGCCCCCCTCTTTCATGTTGCTAAACTAAATATCACTTGAAAATTTTGACTGCAAAATTCGTAACTCAAACTTGAAATTCTCGATGTTCACAAACTATCTGATAATATATATTTGATAATAAATACAACCATATACCAAAAGAAATTTATAAAATTAAGTTCAATGATTTATTTGTAAATGCATACTTCTCATTTGCTACATCCCAAGCACTGAGCTTGTTGCCTTAGATATAATTGTGAAAAAGAAAGACAAGATACCTTGGGGAATTCATAGTCGAATAGGGAAGACAGACATTAAGCCTATAGCAGGTGCTTTGATGGGGAAGTCCAAGAGACCAAACAGCAGAAGTTCCTAACTAGGCTAAGACTCCAAGAAATGATTCCTAAAAGGAAATATATAAGTTAAAATCTGAAGAATGAGTAACAGGTACTGAAGAGGGACTGCTAAAAGGAACAGTGTATGGAAAATCTCTAAGCAAAATATCAGCACACTTGGTCCAGTAAATACAAGAAAAGTTTGGTATGTGTGGAGCACAGATTAAAAGGGAAAGAAATCATATGGACAGACAGTCTTAGGCCATTATGCAGGACTTTGCAGACCATGTTAATGTTCTGAAGTTTTATGTTAAGCATAATGAAAAGTCTTTGAATCATTTTGATTCAAGAAGATGAATATGATCAGTTTGCATTTTCAAAGATCGCTTAAGTTTAGTATCCTAAGTTAACTGTTAGTAGATATATTACAGACATATGACTAGTTATGAAACCACCATAATGGTTAAGACATGGATTCATAAAACTGGAATGGCCTCAGGGCTATTCAGAGCAACAATAAATCCGATTTGGTGGCCAATTGGGGTACAATTGAGAAGGGCAGGATGAAACCAACGCAGACTAAGTATCAGGGGATTAGCTTTGGATGAGAATTGATTCCTCTTCTAAGTAAAAGGTGATGGAAGTGTTGCAGGTGTAAATTTAGGTCTGTTGACAGTAAGTTTAATGAATTTGTTAGACAGTTTGTTTTTTCAGGGAAGGAGAGGGAGGGCAATGTGACAGTTTAGAGGCACAAAGTAATGAGACAATAATGAAGAAAGTTAATTATTTAATATAGCAAACCAAGAAAAGTGTTGTTGACACAAATTAATACTGGATTCTCAGGTAGTGTTAAAGACAAACTATGAGGTTATAGTCATGCTAGTCTAACCAGCTGAGAGACTTTTTTTCCAGTGGATTAGGTTGTGGTTTTACCGGGCTGGCAGAATAGGAGCAAGGGGCTACAGTGATGGAGCAAGCAATGTGACCAACTGCCTTGTTTTGTTGGGATTGTCCTAGTGTTGGCAATGAAAGTTCTGTGTCCACAGAAACCTCTCGGTCCAAATTAAGCTGTGATGTTTGGTCACCCTCAGTGTTAGAAAAATCTATCATAGCAAGGTGGAGAGTACTAGATAAAATTAGAGACAGGATGGACTTGAGGAAGCAAAGTGGAAGAGGGAAAAAAAGAACTGAGGATTAAAATAAGACAGGAAGTTGTTAAAAAGAAGTTTAGTTGAAAGAGGAATGTCTGAATTTATTCACACACTAGTCCTACACTTGCAGATGCTAAATTCTAGGGTGTAGGTCAACGAAAGCTGTTATGGATGATAAGCTGTTATTGGTGAGAAAGTCGAGAAACTGAGAAGTCATACTGTTAGATGGGTTGACAAGATCAATATTTTGATGCTGCAACTTATGGGGCAACATTTTCAGTAAAATAGTAGATACTGTTAGTACATTGGGGTAAAGGTTTTTTATTCCCATGGCATGGGCCTTAAATGGGCAAGGGTTTTTTTTTTTTTTTAATTATATAAAATTATAACAGCATGGAATACGCTGAGGAACCAAAGAGAGCATTTACTATACCTTCTGGACAGTACCCAAAGTGTGAAAGAACAAACAAATTCTACCTGGAAGAGAGGCAAAGAAATAATTTCCTAAGGAGAGTGCTAGGTTTTTGTTAAATCAAAATTATGAGAAATGTTGGTTGAAGAGATTGAACAGATAAGAGCCTTCATTAATCCTGAAAAGTGACTTCTAGAGGCAAATAAAAATGCTATCCAACTTGGTAAGCAGACCATGAATTTTTCCTCAACATTTTTACCACAATTACCAGTGGGCACTAAATTTTATCAGGAGGTATATAACCCTCAGACCTCATTTTCAGTTTTTCAATTTTTCTTAGTGCCTATCCCAGTGAAAATTTTGATCAAGTATATAGAACAATCTGCAGGTGCTATATAAACCATTTAATTATACCCTTGTAAATATAACCTATACTCAGGGTATAAACACTTTCTGTTCTGTTCCTTCTTTAATAAATTAAATAAAATTTGTGATATGCTTATTTTATATCTCTATGAGAGTCATGATTTTATTACCCTCTTAAAATTTCTTTTAACTCTACAGCATGGAAATTTTAAATTAAAAGTTTAATATTCTAATAGACTTCTATGGGTGTGGCTGTTTTTCCATCTTAAACTGCAATAATATGAAAACACAGCTACTAATATCTACCTCATACCACTATAATTACTACTGTGATTAAACAAAGACATACACACACACACACACACACACACACACACACACCCCAAAACTGATTTGACCTGCTAAGAAAGAAATAAAAAAAGTGCATGATTCCAATAAAACCTTCTTGTGTTTTTTAAAGAATGTAGTGAGTGAGGTGATTCTATACATCCATCTTTGGCTGTTTGTATTTTATACATAGAAAACCCACCCCGGGCAAACTCTTTTCTGAAGGTGTCACATGAGATGACTGTTAATAGTGAAGACAGCTTAAGGTAACACTCGTGGGATGAGGAAGTTAACTTCACGTATCTTGTTTTGATGCAGCGCCTACTGATTACCTCCCACCCCCAAGCAGATCCCTTTTCCTGCCTCATTTCTTTTCTTACTTGAGAAGTTTATTTTTCTTATTGAACACTTTTTAGTAACAAAAAGCTATACATTTTGTTTTGTTTTTCAAATAAAAATTAAATTCCATGCCAAACCTTATACGAAATAATATGTGAGAAAGCCTGTTTCTATGATAAAGTACCACTAATTATAAAATGCAGGATGCAGATGATGGGATAACTGACAGAACAATGCTAAGGGATACAGGTAAAGCGGGAAACTCAGCTTGATGAACCACAAACAAAGCAGCCTTCTGCCCAGAGATGCAAGCTTCCCTGGCTTTCAAACCTTCACAAATTCTGTCAACTGTGGATTATAAATCCCAACTCTCCCGGTGTAACTGCAACACATTCCTGGGTGTTCACTATAAGGCTGAATGCATCAAAGCTGACTTTTTTCCTTTGCCACCCAGGTTTTAGACTTGCCTGAGGTATCATATTGCTGAAATTAAAAACATAGTATTTATTATGAAAGAATGAGGATATCTTGATCTAATAAGTGCTAGGTATACAATACGCTTTAGACCCTACTCTTAGTTAAACAACAAGAAATGCTAAAAAGTTCTGAGGTTTTTTTGAGTTTTTATTTAGTCACTGAATGTAAGATACAAAGGGAAGTCATGATGGTGACATTCCAATTTTAAATACTTTTTCAAGTTTCTACTAAATTAACAGTTTTTAAATTTGCTATATAAAATGTTGAACTTAATAAAAATCTTTTAAATAATTTTTTCCTTTTAAAAAAGAAATCTTTAGGAGTTTGACGTTTTTCTAATCAGCAAACAAATATTCTGACCAAAAAAAACAGTGAATGTTAAGTTTAATGATGCAATGTATCTAGCTTGTAGCCTTATTATATATTACAGATTATAAAACTCACCACATTTGTCTTACAAGTTTTCAATATTTTTATAAGTGTTAGAATTAGGATTACAAAGAAGTTTTAGAAACAATATTCTATCACTGTCACATTTACTAAAAGCAATTCTTATTCAAAAACCTTTCATGATCTATGTGCAAAACTCTGTGAAAGATACAGGGCAAACCGAGAAGCAAAAGCAGATTAACTCTAGTTTCTGAATATTTGAAGTTTATATTCCAGGAAAGGGAAATATACATCAATAAACAAATCATAATAAGGACAGTAATAAGTGTATATATGAGTTAATAGCTAAGAGTAGTGCTTGTATGGTAGAAATACAGACATTAGAGAACTGAGCATAAGCCATAAATAGGAATTAATGCTGAAAAGTGAGAGCAAACGAATAAAGATAAAAATATAATTAATAAATCTGAAATAATAAAATGTATTAGTTTCCTAAAGCTGCCATAAAGCACCATACAAACGAGGTGTCTTAAAACAGTTCTGGAGTCTGGGAGTCTAAAATCAAGGTACTGACACTCGGGGTTCCTTCTGAGCACTCTTAGAAGCTATCCCATGGTCATCTTCTTTTAAGGACACCAGTCATTGGATTAGAAATCCACCCTACTTCAGTATATCCTCATCTTAAGTAATTACTTCTGCAACAATTCTATTCCCAAATAAGGTCAAATTCTGAAGCGCTGAGTAAGGGTTAGGACTTCAACATACCTTTTTGGGAGAGACAATTCAACCTATATTCTAAGAGCTAATACATATTAAGTAATAAGAAAACATTTTATATGCTTTAACCATTTTATTCTTACAATATTACTTTGTAATAGTTAGTATTCTAATTTTGATTTCACTGAAGTAATCTTACCAAAGTCAGAGAAGTTAAGTGATGGAGTAAGCCCTCAAACACCAAAGCTAATTTAAAAGTCTGTATTTTTTAACCATTAAGCCATCTAAGCCATTATTTACCACTATGTTATCCTGCCTCCCAAACAGTCTGATTTAATTGGATCTATGTATGACATATGACTGAGAAAAGAGTTGGGAAAATAAAAGAATGACATATGTGAAATGGATGGAATTCATACTTCACTTGGAGACAATTACAAATAGTGGTTAATATTAAAGAGGCATCCATAGTCAGATCCCTGTTTTGCCAAAAAATGGCAGAACTATGAATCACAGCAATTTTGGGAGATGTTGGAGGAAAGAAATGGGTTAGAGACTCATGTAATAATATGTAAGGATGTACGGGTGCCTGGACTTTGGGACTGGGAGGTGTTAGCTTAAAAATGAAGAGGAAAAAAATTCAACAAAAATGGAACTTGAATATAATTACATGTGAGGCTAAGAAAGATGAATGATTCAAAGATGACGCTATGATCTCTAACTTGTGTAATTCAAACAATGCTACTGTACCACTAAGACCAAGAAGGAGAAGATAATCACTTTACTAATTTAATCTAATAGATAGAAATTACATTTTGAGTTAATTTTCCTCATCGTTTTCTGTTGTTTGCTTTGTGTCTATTATTTAAGTTTAGTAGAAGACTATGTCACGTTTTAGACAAAAGCTAGGCTCCAAGGTCTCAAAGGTGTGGATCTCAGGAAATCTGCCACTCACCAGTGAACCTCGCAGCAAAAACACACAGTAGGAAAGGCAAACATAGATGACATTAGATATGTTAACACATCAGACTGGAATATATATCATAGCCGAGTTTGGAAATGGCTTTTAAATTTCTGTGTTATTTTATTAGAGGTCTTATTCTTAGCATATATGCCAACGAACTTAGGATACTGGGTTCTCTTTATAGGGTTTACAGGTTCCCACATTCCATCTCTTTCTTCTCTTTAATTAGTTATCTCTTATCTACTCTTTTCTTTATAGATGTCAAGTTGGTTTGTTACTGGTTTTGCATAAGTCTGCTTAGCAGGCCAATTTCTAAAATGAGAGACACAGCAGAAGTTTGGGCCAGTGATTCAGACTCTCGTGGGTTTTTATTTCTGTTAGTACGTACTGACAACCCATACACGGTTAGGAGATGAACTCTAATTTTCTTTATCATTGCTGGTTGCTAATAAATTTTGTTTCAGTGTTTTGCTGTCATCCTTTGAGAAGGATAGTTTTTGTGATTGCTCATGTAATGAAATAATTAGGATTTTTTCAATAATGCTGAAATTGTATGGGAAGACAGCACATTGTTATCTTTTCACATTTTGAAAGATGAGACTTCAAGATACAGGGTAGCAATTTGATATTTTTATACATTGCAAGATTACCCCCATGATAAGTCTAGTTATCATCTGTCACCATATAAATATCAAATCACTATGATGTACATATGAAACTTACAGGGCATTGTATGTCAATTATACTTCAATCAAGTAAAATATGCTGAAAGAAAAAAAAAAAGACACATGGTAGCCTGAAATAATAAAGCTTTGCATGTTGAAAGTACCTATCTTTCATGGAATTCTTGGTTTCACCATGCAGTTGGTATGCGTCTCCAACTGACTGTTAGGCATTTTTGATTAAGAACAGATTTACCAAATGGCTTATAATAAAGAAAATATTGATAATATTTTGCTGACCACACAGCCTCAAATATCTCTATTAGATTATTTTAAGAAAGTAGAGGGCATTGTAGTCTATTGATTGTCAACCCAGATGCACGTAGATCATTCAGGGGTATTTTTAAAAAATATTGAAGCAAGAAATCTACCTACAAAGATTCTCATTTAATTAAATGTTGATGGACTAGGGACTTGGATTTTAAAACTCATTTTCATATACAGCCAGTATTGCAAACTGGTGGGTTAAAGAATCCAATCTCTGTGTACTAAGTATGTCCTTTTAGATTGATTCCTTTGGCCCTGAGTTCAAAACTAAAGGATCTCCCTGCCTCCAGCAGTATGCTTTAGTTTTTGATAAACAACAGTAATGCTGAACAAAATTGAAATAGCTTATTAACATATCACTGCTGAACTTTGTTTTTTTCTCTTGATGAGCATAACTGGGTTTTTGAAGCTGAAAAAGCCTGCAATTAACCCTAGTATTTACAGCCACTGTGATTTGCCAGCAGAGTCTAACACTTGCTGGGTCAAATGGTGTCTGAAGAAATATTTGTCATTTATTTTCTCTGCTTGATCTCTTTATGTTGAACAAATGTGCCCAACAGAAATAAAATATGATGTGCCATGGCTGATGAATCATGTTACTATGCATTTTATATGTGGCTCATCTTTTTGATAAAGTTGTAAAATATTTTTCTCAATTTTAGAGCTTTAGAAATTAAAACTCAAAAGATTTTCTCTGAACATTAATGTATAAAAGCAGTTAACATATATACCTATAGTCCTGAAATTATGCATTTGTTTTTAAATAATAGCATGCTGCTTACTTCAATTTATTTCTAATTTAAGTTTAATTCCTAGAGTTGCATTAAGTGCTATATCAAGGATATATACCAGAGAATCTTCAATTCCCTGACAGTAATCATGTAAACCAACTGTGAGAAATCTGATTGGTTGACTGTTTTCTTTAGGATGGGTTGATGCTAGCTAGCTATACACAGTCAATTTTATACCATTCTATAGTGCCGTTTAAGAAATTCGTAGAAGTAAAACTACTTCCAATGACTTCAGTTTTATTTCAAAAAAAGCAAAAAATATCAGAATTATGAAAATGTTACTTATTTTTGAATATTTATTTGAAAACTTATAATCTGAAATTAAAATGCTGTGCAACTTAATTGTGTCATCCATAGGGTGGTGATGAAATTTATAAGGAAGTTTACTTTGTAATATACTAAAGACCGAAATTTAAATCAGAATGATCAGTATCCTCTTTCAATACTTTCAATGGATAGCTGTTAAAACTTGTTTAGAGATAACATTAAAACTTGTTTTGAAGTCCTAGAAAAATATTAGATGCAAAACATGTAACTCCTTTATCCCACAACTTCAAACCCAGAGTATCCTTCCCATATAAACCTCAAATTGTTAAATTTCCGTGACCAGATATGATCAGATCAGTTGTCCACATTACAGTAAATGAAGTGGTTGTATGATGGGCTTCTCTGAGCTCTACACTGTCAATCATAATATTTTTCAGTTCCTCTAGAAATGTAAACAAGATAATTCAATCAAGTTCTATCTTTTACAATTGTAAACAAAATGCTAAAAAAAGTTAAAGATGTACAAATGTGATCAGCACCTACAGCTACTTAATATTAGAGGTAGGAATAGGAGCCATATATTTCAATTTAAGTTCAAAGTTTTTCCACCTTGCCAACTATCCTATTTGCAAAGGAATTCTCACTTGAACTGTACATTTAGTCCACTGTTTTGTAATGCCTGATTCATTTATCTATATATTTTAACATATATGCCCTTTATATTTAGATCTAATTTTAAGTTACTACCACTGAAAGTTCTTGTTTTATAATTATGCTATGCTTGGTAAGGTATAATAATATAAAAATAATTAATAATATATTTTGGATTCTTTAATTTAGTATCCCCCATTGACCTTTTCTTCCAACTCAGTAATATAAATAAGTAATAAATATGTAACATATTTATATTTTTAAGTATAAATAATATAAAATGATTTTGGTAACATTGTCTAGAATATGAGGTTGATAAAAAAATTAATTATCCTTATTTTAGATATTGTGCTGAAGCTCAGATTAAAATTTAGACATGGCAAGGGGATTGCTTTTATTATTGTTGAAATTACCTACAAACATTTTTATATGATTGAGCAACAGTATTTTCTAGAATGGTATGGTCATGCTGTAGCCCTGTTCAGCCATTTGAAATGTGAACAGTCTGACCTGAGATATGCTTTAAGTGTAAAATGCACAGTGGTTTTTGAAGACCTAGCTTGAAAAAATAATGCAAATGTCATTAATTTTCATTTAGATTTTGTGTTGAAATTCTAATATGTATGATATATTGGTTTAAATAAGACACATTCTTAAAATTATTTTCAGGTGTTTCTACGTTTTTAATGTGACTGATATAAAATTACATTTTGTTGTTCACATTACATTCTGTTGGACGGCACTATTCTACAGCAGTGGTAAAGTACCTGATAAGCATCAATAACATTAATAGATATCTTATAAAGGAAATCCTTATAGAATTTTATACATTTGTGTTCAACTTTTGGTTCAATGTTAGTTATATTAAGTCTATAATCTGGCTGGGTTTTAGGTTTTAAGTGTAATCAGTAACTCCTACTTAACTTAGTATGTGCCTAAAATTTATTAGAGAGGATGTCAGTCTTAATTTTCTGTCACTGTGAAATAGTCAGAAGGTTAGATACAATTCAGTGATAACAAGGATTGTTAGGTTTTTTTTTTTTTTAATTCTGTAGGATATAATTAGTACATCATATTTAAGATCTCACTTAAAATTTTTAATGCTATAAGTACCAGTCTTTAGAATTTAGTTTGTTTCTGTATTTGGTTTGCTCTGTTAATTCAACTAAAAATGAGAGCAGATCCATTTATTGAGATTCTATTCTGTTTCAGACATTACATACTTGAGAAATGTTACCTTATTTAAACTTTGAAATAATCCTATGATACCAACATGATCATATCCTGAGTGTTCTCTCACAAATGGTCTTCACTATTAATTCAGCTGTTTTCAGTCTATCCTAGAAAGAATTAAAATGCAACATTTTTTTAATTTGGGTCCCTTTAGTAAACAAACACCAGAGGGAATAGGGCTTATATTTTGGTTGCTGAATACTGTAACTGCTACTTCAAATAGAAAATAAACATGTTGTCATATTTCCAAAACCAAGATGTGGATAAAAAAAATAAGATCACTGTGTGTAGAGATAAAGGATTGCACCGGAAAACTGATGCATTTTGTTTTTCATGCAGGGACTCCCAATATTGATTTTGATATACCCCAAAATAAGATTGCTTTGTTGCAGTGTTTTTTTTTTTTTTTTCATTTTTGTTTTTGTTGCTTTTGGTTTCTTAACAATGCAAAACAATTGTCTTCTATGGAACTCTGTTAATAAACTATGATATGAATTGACAGTGTGTTTTGTGAATTATTACACCAAAACTTTAATATTAGCAAACACTTATAACGTCCACAGTATTCAAGTGACTTGACATATTAATTCAACTCTTACAGAAACTAAAAGTAATATATTATTTCAATTTTAAAATGGCACAGAGTGATAAGTAACTTCTTCAAAGTCACATTTAGCTATGTCAGGATTCAAAGTCAGGCATCTCAAATCATGAATATGGCAGAGCAAGTATACAAATACTTTGGACCTCAAAGTCCCTTTTCTGTTTGCTGTTGTTTCTGTGAAAAGTCAAATTCAGTAGAGAAACAGTAAAGACAAACTTCTTTCTGACACTGGTAAGGCCCACTTCCACATTCAGAGGATGTAATCTAGAGATTTGGAAATGCAGAGGAAGAAATCACTGTCAATTTCCTTGCCTGCTTGCCTCTTCCGGTTCCAAAACCTGATAGTTAGATATGTAGTCACTTTGTTCTAGACAGATCTCTAATTATCACAAGGAATTTCACAGAATTCTAAAATAACAGTAATTTGAATTTTAAATACTTAAAATAATTATGTGTCATATAGCTTTTGGGGACAGAAAGGGGTTTCACACTATTAACTGTAAAGTTGGAGGTTTCAGCCATCCAAAATGCCAGAAATAATTATTACAGAATTTCAAGCTGAAATTAACCGGGAACAGCACATCTTCTCATAGGTTTGATAGAGCACTTTGAGAGAGTCAAATATAGGTTTCTATTCAGTGTATGAATTTCTTTTTTAAAAAATTAACACAAGTGTTTATAACTGAATCGAAGTCCCCCAGCAGGATGCTTAAACGGAGTGCACTGTGTAAGTCAGTGTTCGTTCACGGTGATAGGATCTTAACTTGATACATACTTTGCCAATCACTTTGAAATGGCAAATATCAAAACGGAGAATTTTCCATGCATGACACTATTCAACCAAAGAACATTTATTACTTTCTGCTAATAGCAACATATCTTGAAAGGACAGAAACAAACTTCACTCAAATGTCTTCATTATAAAATGCAGTATTAATCTAGTGTTAACTCTTTTGTGGTTATACTATACTGTGTAGACTCAAATATTAACATGTATAATTATCTTTAGCTTCATTTCTTTCTTCAACCATAAATGTCTGTAAAATATAGAAAAGAACATACTTGTAGAACTAAATAAACGAAGTAAGCCAAAGGCTGAAATAATCATACCTTGGAATTTCTGGCTTCCATGCTGACAATCAGCTTGGAAGTTATCACTCCTGCCTTCATAACAACAACAACAACATCAAGAAATTAAAATCAATGGCTATTCTTGGACCCACCATAATCAATGATTAGAAAATAAAAATTTCCCCCCTAAGATCTCAAGGAAGCAAGGATGCCCTCTCTCACCACTTCCATTCAGTTTCAAATTCCAAAAAGTAGCTTTTCAATATGTAAGCAATGAACACGTGGGAAAAGGAAAAAAAATAACAAAAAACAGTGCATTGAGAACGGCACCAACAATTGAACTATTTAGGTAAAAACCTAGGAGAATATGTACAGCATTTATATGCAAAATAACTAGAAAACTCTGATGAAAAAGTCAAAGATCTAAATAAGTAGTGTTCTTGGCCAGGAAGATCACTGTTAAGATGTCAAATCATCCCAACTTAATTTATAAATAAAAGGGGAAGGAGAGACAAATCTGTGAAGAATTGCAAATAATTTATGTAGCTACTCCACCCTCAAGGAAGGGGGAGCATAACTCTCTACATTCCTTATGGATGAACTAGGCTTAGCGACTTCCTTCCCAAGAGTACAGTATGGAAAGGGTGCGGGGGAAAAAAAGAAGAATTTTACAGTGGAGAAACCCGATAAATCCTACTTCAGCCAGGGAATCAGGCCAGCACTGAGTATTCATAAATCATGTTGGTGGTATGTACCTTTAATACAATGTGATGAAAATGGCACTTTGCCTCTATGGTCATCCTTCCCAAAACCCATAACCTCAGTCTCATTATGAGAAAAATTCTGATAGCTAGGCATTCTAGAAAATACCTGACCAGCTCTCCTCAATACTAACAAGGTCATCAAAAACAAAACAAAATGAAATGAAAAATTCTATGAAGTTTCACTCTGCTGAGGACTTGGGTTGAGTAGGGAATGGAGAAATAAAAAGCATAAAATCATAGAGATCTTATGATCTATATATATATATATATGTTTATTTCCAAAAATACATATTTTAATAAGCTGTTATTTTAAATAACAGCAGTACAGTCATACAGAAAGGTAACTTTGACATTATATTAATAATCTATAACTTATTTTTCCTAATTTATTGTTTCAGACAAAATATATTACCCTTAGTTTTTTCCAAAAATATTCAAATGGATATATTTATTATGATGTTATTATGAAGATTAAATACCTAAAGTTAGTTGACTATAGTCTGGCATGATGATAGAATTGGTGTTTTTGTTTATCTAACAAAAATAACTGATATTGTAGTGCCTAGGTGGCTCAGTCAGTAAAGCATCCCACTCCCGATTTTGGCCCAGGTCATGATCTCAGGGTCCTGAGACAGAGCCCTGCACTGGGCTCCCTGCTCAGCGGGGAGTCTGCTTCTTTCCCTCTCTGTGTCCCTCCCCCGACTCACACACACATAAACACATGCCTGCTCTCTCTTTCTCTCTCTCTCTCTAAAATAAAACAATCTTTAAAAAAATAATTGATTTTGATTTTTATCATAAAACTGAAGTCATCTCATCCCAGAAATACGTCATATACATGTCTCAATATTTCAGTACGTGATGCATTATGTACTTCATTTATCTGATTACATTTTAATTTCTGACAAGAACTCTCATTTACACCGAGCACTCAAAATGTTTTTTATTTATATTTTTAAAATTTCTCAGTGGTATTCTCTAATTAGCTTAAATTTTCATTTCACATTTAAAATGGCTTTTCTTTGTTCTTAAGAGAAAATTAACACTGGATTGATACTAATAACTAGTATCTATTTGTGTTACCCAAACAACAAGTATTTTTATCTTTATGTTTGACCAATTGCACACTGTAAACCCCTAATTTCACTTGCAAAGAGTCAAACTCTTAATTTCCTCTTCATTTACCCTTTCCAGCTCAGCAGGACATGTCTCTTCTCTCAAGCCTCCATAATAGATTTAATTTACCCAATAGAGAAGAACAATCATTCTGATACATGGTTATGAAAAACTCTACTATTGCTCTCTAGTGATCTGTCCACCAAATCTCATGGACATCTCCCTTAAATTTGTCCCTTTAAATTAGAGGTCTTTTATGCTTGAGTGGTTTCTATAGCTTCATGATATTAACATAAACCTAGAATATTTCCAAAAGACTGTAGGAAAAATGCAAAAGAGAAGTAAATTAAGAGAACATCATATTTCTGAAGAGAATATACTTTTACTTATAAAAGTGACTAAGGGAATGCACATATATTAAAATCATCCAGTAGTTCCTAAAGTCTCCATGTTATTTAGCAGAGATTTAAGGTAGCTACTTAAGTTCTGTCCGAGTAGTTTCTTCAGTTAGTTCTCTTACTCAAACTTGACTCACCCAGAAGTTTCTGGATCAATATGAAAGTTGCACTCAAACTGCTACTTTCTCTAATTACCTGAACCAATAAAAAAAAGAAAAAAGTGACAAGAAATCACAGAATTTGCCTAATATATTCTAATGATTAAATAGGAAATCCTGATAGAGCCAGAACTATGATGAGAAAACTTACTTTAATGATAAGGTATAGGCGAATGTCAACTAGCAAACTAATAACTAATGACTAAAACAAAATTAACGTTTTTAGATTTTGAATCACAAGACTGCTGTTTAAGCCTTTTAATAGTATTATTTTTTAAGCGATCTTAATTGGCATATATGGATTATATTATTTCTAAAATATGAGGAACCTAGAACAAGGGAAGCTTCTTCAGTTGTCCAGGCTGTGACAGAGGCAGAACTCACTTAATCCTTGTTATCTAGTAGTAAATCCACAGTGGATAGCTGTACTAAAATATATAATACCATACATGGAAAGAAGCATCATGATAATAATGTAACTTAGATGTCAGAGCAAAACTATATCTCTATGAAAAATAGACAGTCTTAATGATCAATTCTTGCCTTCCTTGTGCAACAGAGACTCAATTAAGGACTATGTGAGCTAAGCTGTCCATCATTAGGTATCATTAGATCACCTACCATACAGAGAGGCATGAACATGACCAGCAATATTCCAACACCAAGTAGAAGTAGTATACATGAAACAGAATGCAAGCAAGTTGTATAGACACAGCTAAATAGTATGAGAAGCGGGCTCACACCCTCCATTCCATCTATTCTTGCTGCATTGCCATCTCTTCCTCAAATCACAACTAGGCCCCACGAGTCCCCATATTCAAATCCAGCTTATAGATGGTAACACAAGTTGATACTACTGAGATATAAACCCCAGTACCACCACATTCAGGTGGTTCTCAAAGACAGTGAAGAAGGAAAATCCTCCCCATGGGCAGAATTTCAAGTAATAAATTTGATTGGCCATTTCACCTGAAAGACAGATGGCCAGAGATACAGACCTATGGTGGGCAGAGATATTCCTTCTCCCCTGGACTTGGCAGGAAGGGAATCAGGTGTTCGCCCACTCAGATTCTCCTAGCTGAGGCTCTGAAATTTGAAGTCTGAGAACTTTAAACAAAGACACAGAGTCAAAACAGAGATTGTGTCAACTGTGGTGGAGTTAAGTGTCCAGGGACAAGGTAGCAACAATAATAGGCAATTAAAACTAAGATTAGTTGTGATGTTGTAATCAGAAAACTTCTCTGGGTTGTCCTGCTGACACTGACCCTTGTCCAAACCTAGTTCTACAGTACTCCCTGAAACTCCATAATCTAACAGACATTTTTCTAAAATGACTATTTTACTCAAAGTAACCAGAATTCATTTGGTTTTTGAAGTTAATATATCTGACAAATATAGTGTCATCTGCCTCTTCATATAAAGATACATTATTTTTATTCACCAAGAAATATTTTTTATGAGTTTATGCAGGGTATATCTGAAAAAGAAAAATACCTTTACTTTCAACATATGAGCACTTACCTATAATTGGTTTTTTTTTTTTTTTTTTTTTGAGAGAGAGAGAGCAGAGGGAGAAGGAGAGAGAGAATCGTAAGCAGACTCCATGCCCAGCATACAGCCGAATGCGGGGCTCAATCTCAAGACCCTGAGATCATGCCTGAGCTAAAATCAAGAGTCAAAAGAGCTAGAATGACATCCTGGGGTTATGTTTTACAGATAATATAGCCATAGTTAATAACAAACCTCCATAAATTGCAATGCACTAAAATATCTGAATGGTTTTCCCATTAATATAGCATGAAAAAAATAGATATGTAATTGGAAAATGTCCTAAAGTGCTAGAAGCCTTATACACTAACTAGTATTTGGTAACTAAGATTAATGTTTTATTTTAAAGGGAAATATGAAGATTTTTCAGATTATTGCAGTTGAAGTCGAACGGAAATTAAAATTTAATCCACACATTTTAATTAGTTTAATATGAGAATTAGACTAAGTCTCCTAATGTGGCAGGACTGTGAAATAATCAGCAAGCAATAAAATAAATTTTAAAAATGCATAATTAGAAAGCAATAATAAATAATGTTTACTTTGTTTTGAATAATCTATGAACTATAATTGCTGCTTCTGTTTATTCAAGTCTGGCTCAAAACATAACTCATCTTAAGGCCAAGTAAGCTGCTGTTTTCGTCTTTTGATCTTTTGTTTCTTTCAAAAATATTTGCAGGGGGGCGAGATTTCTACTTTACTCTGAAGTTGGAAGAAGCTCCTGCTGAACTCATGAATAGGAAACTTAATTTAAAACTTAATGGCATCATTTACCATATGAATTATTATAATTAAGCATGTTAAGTGGGTGATGGCTCCCACGTCTGTGTTCAGAATACTTAAAAATGAATACTGAAGATATTGTTCCTCGTTGAGCCAAAAAAGTATCATCAAAGGAAGCAAGTGACTGAAAGGAACTGTGGTCACTACAAATGTCAATGAAACCAGAAATAGTCCTTTAAAAATCAGCTATGCTGCCAATGAATGCAGAAAGGTCAAAGCTTATGAGTCATTGACATAATCAAAGTAATAGTTCAGTGGGCTACTAATCAATTAATTATACAAACTAAAATATTCCAGCATTTTAATTCATTTGGATTTATTCAATTTAAAAGCATATACTTCATGTATCAAGAGATATAACATTTATATTACCAAAAATGTTTTTCTACAATTTTTTTAAAAGAAAATAAAAGTGATCTAGAGCCATGGTCTGAACCTCTTTCTGCACTTAAGCATGTAGCTGGGAAGCATTAGAAATAATAAAGAACATTCTTCTTTTCCAATCTCCAAAAACGCATTTAATCGGAATAATGTAACTGATGGATGTCCTCCACAAAAATATGTAGAGGTGATGGACCATGCCCAAGCTGCTCATAAGGCACTTAATAAATGAAAGCAAGAGAGAGACAGACAGAATCATCAAGAATTTCAGAAGGAGTAAGCTGTAGGTTTTTCCAGGTAGAGAGACATAAAAATGTCAGAATTATTTTAAACTGTTTGATACATAAATATGTAATAATGTCTTGGTATCTCAAAGAGATAATGCAACTTGCAAACACTCTTAGGTCAGAATTTATGTACTAATTTTATCTCACTCAGAAGCTAAATTAAAACAAGCCTTGACTCTGATTACATACTGATGCAAATTAGTTTACCAGAGTTATGATAAAATATATGCTTTGATAAAGTTGTGCATCAGGACTCACAAAATGGAGGCCAAACCAGTGGTCAGTCCCATATCACAAATCTAAACCTAAGCCGATTTGCATTTATGGGAAACACCTGTCAAGGACAGCTAACACACCGATCACAATCCTCCAACTCTGCTTTAGCTAGCTTACCTTACACCTCAGAACCTGGGACCTGCCTCGTCTTATAAGAAAATCCCCAACCTCCTAGCCAATCACACTCCATTTCTGCTCACCTCTTTTAATAGTCTATAAAACTCACTTTTGCCCAAAATCATTCAGACAAGGTGCTCCACTTCTTGTGAGGCACTGTATTCCTCCAATCCATGGATCTTTAGAAGACATCAAATTCATTTCTAATTGTTCTAGTTTTGTCACTGACAGTTTCCACCAATCCATAGGCACGTGTTGATGCTACCTAACATGCCACTTATTATATAAATGAATATTATGTAAAATATTCAATTCACAATTTAAATTATAACAAGGAAAGTTTTTTTTTTTTTAAAGATTTTATTTATTTATTTGACAGAGAGAGAGAGACAGCCAGCGAGAGAGGGAACACAAGCAGGGGGAGTGGGAGAGGAAGAAGCAGGCTCCCATCAGAGGAGCCTGATGTGGGGCTCGATCCCAGAATGCCGGGATCACGCCCTGAGCCGAAGGCAGACGCTTAATGACTGAGCCACACAGGCGCCCCTAACAAGGAAAGTTTTAAACAATTTCTCCAAATACCCACTAAAATATCTATGAGAAAGGAAAGAAAAAGACAGGAATACTTATTCTTTATTGAAAAATAAGACTATTGTCACTATATGAGTAGTTTCCCTGAATTACACTGTTTAAGAATTTCATTAAGAAAAAATTCAATCAAGGGAAATAAAAACAAAAGTAAACCCTTGGGATTCCATCAAAATAAAAAGCTTCTGCACAATGAAGTAAACAATGGAAATCAAGGTGTTGACAGGCCTGCCTTCCTTCAGGGAGGCTTTAGGAGAGAATCCATTTCTTGCCTTCTAAAACTTGTAGAGGTTGCACATTCCTTGGTTCATGGACTCCTTCTATCCTTAAATAAGTCAGCATTGGTGGCTTGAGAACTTGCCTTACACCATTTTAACCTTGCTTCCTTCATCACTTTCTTTTCTGACTCTTCTGCCTCCCTATTAGACATTTAAACAACCCTTGTGATCCCATAAGGTTCATCAGTATAATTAGATAATAGTATTTTAAAATCAATTGATCAGCAAACTTAATTCCATCGGCAGTCTTTTTTTTTAAATTTATTTATTTGAGAGAGAGAGAGCACAAGCAGGGTGAAGGGCAGACGGAGAAGCAGACTCCCCGCCAAGCTAGGAGCCTGATGTGGGACTCATGTGGGACTTGATTCTGGAACTCCGGGATCATGACCTGAGAGAAAGGCAGACACTTAACTGACTGAGCCACCCAGGCACCCTGCATTGGCAGTCTTAATTCCCTTTTCCTGTGTATGTAACCTGACATATTCAGGGATTCTAGGGATTTGGACATGGACATCTCAGGAGGGTGGGGTATTATACTCTACCCTAAGCAGTATAACGTTGCTTCCCAGAAACTATTATAAAATTATGTAATGGGCTTAAACTGAAATACTGGGGTTCTTTCTGCAGATTATGTTTTCCATGCACTTTAACAGTGTATTGTACAAGTAGTACAATCGGGATATAAGTAATCTATGTCAGGCCAGCAAACCCACATGATACATGTTAAATAAATACTGAATTGAAGCTAAAAATAATACCTCCAGCAACATGGTACACTAAGATAATTTGAAAAGCTCTTTCCAATCCAAATACAAACAAATAGATACTCTGGATAAAATTCAATATAAAAAATAACTTAAAATACATAGCTGAATTTGGAAGGGGAAAAAAAGACAAAAAAGAAGAAGAAGGAGGAGGAGGAAAAGGAGGAAGAGGAGAAGGAGGAGAAGAAACAAACAAACAAAAAACAGAAAAGAAAAAAAAATAGCAAGGACTAGAAATAGGAAGAAATTCAAAGCCTCTACAGTGAGAAGGAAATGATACCATGGTAGTTTATGAAGAGTTGACTTCACCTATAAGCCTGAGAAGATACTGAATTGCGTTTTAATGAGGGGAGGTACTACCTTGAACAGGCATTAGACTGAAAACTCAATCTGAGAGATTTACACAAAGTCCAAAGTGATGTTCTCGTTTAAAAAAAAAAAAGAAAGAATGAATGAAAGAAGAAAGAAAGAAAGAAAGAAAGAAAGAAAGAAAGAAAGAAAGAAAGAAAAGAGGCAAGAGAAAAGGAAACGGGAAAGGAAAGGAAAGGAAAAAGGAAAAAAAAAGGAAAGGAAAGGAAAGGAAAGGAAAGGAAAGGAAAGGAAAGGAAAGGAAAGGAGGAAGGAAGGAAGGAAGGAAGGAAGGAAGGAAGGAAGGAAGGAAGGAAGGAAGGAAGAAAGGAAGAAAGGAAGGAAGAGAGTAGGGGAAAAAATTATTTCAATGTCCTCTCTTGACTTTTACCTAGGCAAGTAAAGGTTTAAAAAAATATGTGAGAGAAAATGACACGTTTTCAATGTGAAATCTGAATTTTAAATATATTTTTGAACTTGAAACATCAACCGATGAGATTAATATAAAATGGGCTGGAAAGGGTGAGAAACCAAGGACTTTTGGCAAAAAATAAATACAATGCTTTTTACTAAAGTTCTTATCATAGAATGAACAAAGTACTACTAGAAAGAAAACATCCAAATGAAAAGCATACAGAGAAAAAAATCCATATTTACTTAAAATAAAGCATCATGAGAGAGTGTCATTAGATATGGTATTTCTTAATAACCCAATGGTTGTAAACTATAAATAATAAAAAAGTACTGTGACTTTACAGTAAGTATGTTAAGTGATTAGAGTTTAAGGAATGGATACTTTGTTTTAAAAAGGACTTTATGAAACAGGGTCATTTTAAAAGAATAAATACAATTTCTAAATAAAAAAATTGATTTTGTATTAAAAAAAACTAAATAGATAAGAAAAATAATACATTGAATGTTTTGGGAAAAAAACGTGGGAGACCTGGAAGTTCCAAATGATAAAATCACCCAGGATGACTTACAGATTATATAGCATTGAGGAGATGAAGATTTAACTTCAAGGTCCAATAAGAAAAAAGTCCCAGGAAACATTCCAGACTTGTTGAAATCCCTGGCTAGCTCCACCCAAAGAGAATGGGTGAAAAAAGAACAAGAAGCCCTTATGAAAACTCCAACTTTACCTCAACACAGCTCAATCCATGATTAGTTCAAGGCAATATTTCTTTTCTTTTCTTTTTTTATTTTAAGATTTTATCCATTTATTTGAGAGAGGGGGGGAAGAAAGGCGAAGGGCAGAGGAAGAAGCAGACTCCCAGCTCAGCAGGGAGCCCTACGTGGGGCTGATCCCAGGATCAGGACCCAAGCCGAAGGCAGACGCTTAACCGACTAAGCCACCCAGGCACCCCCAAGGCAGTACTTCTTAAAGTATAGCTTACATAGGAAGCATATCTTTTCATAACACTACCAAGGTGCTGTTTATCCTTTTCATTTTGTCAGCATTTGCACCAAAGGTGCAAAAGCAATGATGATAAAAAGTGTTGCTTCCTTAGCACAAATTGAGGTAGTGGTATTAAGCTGTACTAGCCCTCGTGTTATAGTCACTGTTTTCTTTGCAGCTTGCACTCACAATTAAGATGCAATCACAATTTTTTAAATGCCATTTTCATTTATGATGAAGCAGTAAAAATAACTATTAATTCTTGACTGTTAAAAATGCATTTTTACGATCACGTAACTATTGCCAAAGCAATTCTGCCCTCTTCTAAAATATATTAACTTGAGAAAAAATATTTATGTGAATTTTTTAGTTACAAGATGAACTAGCCATTTTTTTTTTCATGGAACATACGGAATCAAAAAAGAAAGAGCAGAGAGATAATGAGGTAGAAGCATCATTTGAAGGGATGACAGTCAAACTTTTTCCTAAACTAATGTAAAAACAACATAGCACTGGAAAGGTAATATAAGGAAAATGAGATAATTTTAAAATGCCATTAATCCAAAAGTAAGGAACATAATTGTAAAATAAGTAGAAAACACACAGTATGTTGATAAATATACAATTATATAATTTCTTACATCTAACATAAAAGGAATCAATATTCTAAATATTATTTTCAAACTGAAATAAAAAATCCTATTTATCTGCTGCTTTCAAGAAATATGACTTAAAACTAAGGACACAGGAAGACTGAAGGTAAAATTACACAAAAAAAGAAAACCACACCCACCCACACAAAAAAAGCTTAGTTTAGTACAATATAAAAAAAATGGAAACCTTAGAATTAAAATCATTGTTAAATGCATAGAGAGTCATATCATAATGATAATATGGTCAGTCTACCAGAGAATGTAATTCTAAAACCATAAACACCCTAAAATAATGTGTAACTTGAACTCAAAACACTGAGATCAAGACTTAAATCAAGAGTCGGACGCTTAACCAACTGAGCCACCCAGATGACCCAGCTTTAAAATTTTTAAATCACTAATTGACACTAATCAAAGGAGAAATCAATTACATTCAAAATATTGACATATGACAGATAACAATGAAATACATAGACGCTGGACCTTACAATGACAAACTTTATTCTTTTCAAGTGCACGTAGCACAATTACCAAAACTTACGACTTTCTTCATTATAGAGCAAGGCTCAACAGGTTTTAAAAGGTTAAAATCCTTTTGAGCATATTCTCTGACCACAATGAAATTAAACCAGGAACCAGTAACAAATCCTCAGAAGAAAATCTCCAACTGTTTGGAAATTAAGGAAAACATTTCTAGATAATACATAGGTCAAATAAGAAATCACTACAGAAATTAAAAGGCATTTTCAACTGAAAGCTAATTTATGACATAGCATTCCAAATTTTGTGAGATACATCTAATGCAGCACTTAACTGAATACCTGGAGCCTAAAGCACATACATTATCAAGGAATGAAAGTCGAGAATAAAGGATCTATGTTTCCATCTCAAGATGACAGAAAAGAGCAATAAATCTTACCAGATAAAATAGAAAGGAGGAATTAATAAACATAAAAGCTGAATCAATGAATTAAAAATAAATAAATGTACAATAGAGAAAAATCAACCGAGCTAAAAGATGTTTTAAGAATATAAATTTTTAATAATTCCCTCAGAACTAATCCAGAAAATGGAAAAAAAATACCAATATCATGAATTAAAAATGAGAGCACACCATAGATCTTACCAACATTAAAAAGATGAGAATATTGTGAACAATTTTATACTAAAATTTGAAAATATAAATAAAGTGGACATATGCCTTGCAAAACCCAACTTAGAAAAAAATTGTAAATATTCTTACATGTTTAAAAAATGGAATCCATTTCTAAAAACTTTTCATAAATCAAACTCCACTTGTGAAAGTTTCTACTGGTAAACTAATTCAAGTATTTAAGAAAGAAACAGAATCAATTTTATCTTCCAGAAAATTATATGAGAAGGAATTATTTCCAACATATCTAAAATATCACACAAAAATATGAGAAGAGGGGTGCCTGGGTGGCTCAGTCATTAAGCATCTGCCTTCGGCTCAGGTCCTGATCCCAGGGCCCTGGGATTGAGCCCAGTGTCGGGCTTCCCTGTTCTCCCTCTCCTACTCCCCCTGCTTGGGTTCCCTCTCTCACTGTGTCTCTCTCTGTCAAATAAATAAAATCTTAAAAAAAAAAAATCTGAGAAGAGCATTAAAGAATGAAAAATTACAGATAATCTTTTTTTTTACATTTAAAAAGTATTTTTCATTTACCTTTACATTAGTTCAAGATGACATTTAAAAATTATTCTAATACAACAGCAACATAAATATAATTCTGCAATTACAAAAAAGCTAAACTGGGACCCATAGTTAAGTTACTTTCATGTTTACAAGTCTGATTCTGAAATAAATATTACTTCTATGCAGTTGTTAGCTTTTTAGGTTTGATTTAAACAACACATACATTTTCAGTTGCGGGGAAGCTTATAATGTTATATTCCGTACACTGTTCTGAAGGGTTCATTAACAGCCAACCAGCCCTAAAAACTGAAGTACTCTACCAGTATGCATGACAGGCAGAAAAAAGTTAAATTAATTGAGGCAAACAGGCTTCCTAGTAACATCAAAAGCATGTGACATTCTGTAGCACCTGGGAGTACTCGGGATTGACAAATTCTAAAGTCCTCTTTAGAACTAATCTCATCAGAAGACTTTATTTTTTATTTTTTTGTTTTTTTTAAAGATTTTATTTATTTATTTGACAGAGAGAGAGACAGCCGGCGAGAGGGAACACAAGCAGGGGGAGTGGGAGAGGAAGAAGCAGGCTCCCAGCGGAGGAGCCTGATGTGGGGCTCGATCCCAGAATGCTGGAATCACGCCCTGAGCCGAAGGCAGACGCTTAACCGCTGTGCCACCCAGGCGCCCCTCATCAGAAGACTTTAAGAAGGTTCATATTTTATCTCTATCAAGGACATTTAAAAGTGACAGGTTTCTTTTGTGCTAATTTGACTCCCCTGAATGACTTAGCTAGTTAACTAGTGACTTGTAATTTCATATTACCATGTTATTGTCTGACACATTCAAACAATTGATTTTCAATATAAACATATATAGTCAACATGAGATGTCTAACTAAAGCAAGCACCACCAATAAAATCAAGACAGCTTCTCTTCTTTTAAGGTTTAGGCTTTGCACAGAACTCCGTGTACATGGAATAGCCCATTCCAAGAGTATTGTTCCCACAACAAAGCCTTGGGCTGCCACACACATTTGGATCAGGTGAACACACATTTTAGTATTTCCCCTGCACTTTGACTTACACAGTTCATTTGCAATGAACGCTACAAAACCAGTCATTCCAACAGGAACAAAAGGTGCCTCTTCAGCTTCTTGGATAAGTTTAGATCCCTACTCTTCATCATATAAAAAGAAACATCTAGCCAGCTGACATAGTGACTGAAGAATCCTCTTAGAAGGATAGGACTTCTCAAACTCCAACCAACTGATAATCCTTTCTTATTAACAGATGCAAATACTATTAACAAAATATTTGCAAACTGAATTCAGCAATAGAAGAGAAGAGTAACATGTCACAAACAAGTGGATTCTACTCCAGGCATGCTAAATTTGTTTAGCATTTGAAAATTAACATCATTTGTTGCATTAAAATAAATACTATCACAATAAATTTTTTAAAGGTTTGATAATATTCAAAATCATTCAACATTTAAAAAAAAAACCTTTTGGAACTAGGAAAATCATGTACTTCCTAAATATACTAAAAATGTATCCATGAAGACACAAAAACAAATCTTATACTTAATGGTGAATTATTACAAGATTTATTCCTAAAGTCAGAAGTGATACAGAGATACCTGGTATGTAAATCCTATTCAATATTATATAAGAAGTGGTAGGCAATTGTATTCAGGCAAGAAAAGCCTTATAAAATGGCAGTTAAGGGAATAAGAAATTTAAAAAATATATGTCCTAAGCTTTCATTATTCACAGTGACTTGACTGTGATGATAGAATATCAAAAAGTATCTATAAATTATTTAAATTAATAAGGAATTTAGCCAGATTTCTGGATTAAAATAAAATCAACATGTTACAAACCATAAAGCATTTCTGTGCACCACAAACAATATAAAAATTAAAATGTTAAATGTTTGGGCACCTGGGTGACTCAGTCAGTTAAGTGTCCCACTCTTTATTTTGGCTCAGGTCATGATCTCAGGGTCCTGGGATTGAGCCCTTCCTTGGGCTATGCACTCAAGGGGAAGTCTGCTTGCGGATTTCTCTCCCTGTCCCTCTGTCCCCACCCCTACTCTCACTCTCTCTCTCTCTCTCTCAAATAATTTTTAAAAGTGTTAAATATTATTCAATTTGCAATTGATTAAAAAAATCAAGTATCTAAAAAAAATCTAATGCAAGATTTGCAAACTGATACACTAAAAACTTCATGGTATTGAGAGATTTCTGTGGAAACCTTAAATAGAGAAATACAGCATATTCATGAATAGGAATGTTGACTACTTGAGTAATATATATTTCCCCAAGTCATTTATAGATCTAATACTATACAGTTTAGGATTTAAGCTGGTGCCTGTGCGTGTGTGTGTGTGTGTGTATAAAGAAACTGACAAGCTGTTTCTACTATGTATATGGGAATATAAAGAACAAAGACTAGTAAATTCAATCTCAAGGAAGAAATCTAGAGGATCTATATTACCAGATATCAAGATTACATTAACTATTATAATTAAGAAATTAATAATAGGGTCTAGAAACAGATATATCTAAGTTTACATTTCAGTGCAGCACACTGGGAAACAATGATTATTCTATAATAATGCTTGTATCTACAAATATGAAAAAAACACTTGCCAAAAGATGGGCAACATTTGTTCATAGCAGTAATATGTAATATAAATTAGGAAAACAATCCAAATATTCATCAGCATGACAATAAAAAGTCATATATTCATACAATGGCTTATATATAGCAAGGAGAAAAAAAGAATTACATCTTTATGCTATAACATGGATACATCACACAAACATAATGCTGAAAGAAAGAATCAAGATGCAAAAGAGACAGGCTATATATATTTGATATATATGAATATGTAGATGCATTTTATATATATTAAAAATGTAAAAAAAAAAGGCAGTAGCAATAATATTAATGTATTGGGGGGAAAGTCAGGATAAACATTGCCCTGCAGAGTTGTAGTGATTGCAAAAGATAAGCATAATGTGAAACACTTTCTGGAATGCTGTAAAGTTCTATTTCTATATCAGATAGTTACAACAGTAATATTTAATTTTATCAGGATCTACATTTAAAATCAGTGCACTCTTTTTCTATGAATTTTACAGTTCAATAAGCATTTATACAAAATACAAAAGATACCAATTATAAATATCCAAATTTAAAATCTGTATTTTAATGAATGTAATTTTATTCAGAAATTTCAACATAATTCTTAACAAAATAATGCTATTTATAATTTTAATATTCAATGACCATTTAATTGTGAAAAAAAAAGCTAGTATGTTTCATTCATGTTCTGTGTAGACCACGTAGGTAAAACTTAAGAAAATTTGAATTGTATAGAGTTGCAAAATGTTTCTCTCCTGCTTTATACACCATTTAGGAGTACCACATTAATGATTGTGTAACCCCAAGATCATGAATTGGAATCCCAAGTGAAGGAAGTTCTGCAATACTGAACTTGATACTTCATCATGCAAAACCTATTGCTCTGGTCCTTTCTAAAAGAAGGATTTGGCAAGGTAATCAGTAAGCTTTCCTTAGCACTTCTGTTCAAATCCTTCTTGTGCTCCAAAGTCCATCTCCAACACTGGCCCACTCTATAAATTTCGTTTAAATGAATTGTCACCTTTTTGCCTTAAAACACAGGACCAAAGATGTTGAGAGTGTTCTTCTGAAGCCTGAAACACGTGGGAAAGTTTATGCTTAGTATTATGGGATGTAGTACGTGAGCAATTGGTGCTGAATTTACATGTGGATGTGCTAGTGGTAAGCTGGAGTCTGTACGTGCAGGCTCATAACAATGTACATCTTCAGGAAGTTTACAAGCCAATTTTTAAACACAGACATTATTAAGAATTAAATTTTGTAAATGTACATTTAAACAGAATATGTTAAAAGTTAAGGAAATGAATATTCAAAATGAATCACTATTTTAATACATTTTATTGTGTTCTATACTGAAGAGGATTTTATATCTATTTTATCTGTATGACAAAGCCAGTATATAATGGTGTGCTACCGTGCCTCTGTTCCACGTGGAGATGAAATCTGCCATGTTGGGAGCATTTATATAACCAAAAACAAACAAACAAAAAAAAGCATATACTACAATCAGGTATTTATTTTTTTGTTGACTGTCTAAACTTAAGAAAGTGAAAAAGAAAATGTTAATAATAGGCATCAAACCAGAAGTATGTCTCGTGTGTATCCATTACATTGAAAGTAGAAAAAAAATTGAAAATATTATTCTGTTGTTCTAAATCTACTATTCAATTCAGCAAAGAAGTTGCTTGCATCACTGATGAAGAAATGAAGTTCTAATACATGTCTTCATTATTTCACTTTGTCTTATTAATGTAAATGAAAAGTATCAGCCAACATTCATGTCAGGACCATACTTGCTAGTCCAACATTCAGAAGTTGGTTATATATACAGGAGCGAAGCAAAAAAAAAAAAAAAAAATCAATGTAAGCATTTTGTGAAAAGCAATTGGCTATAGATAATTTACAATAAATGGTATTGAGTATTTTATTATTTATAAGTAGTATGATATACAACCTTTGTAGCAATAAAATTTGTAAGTATATACACATGTAGGCATATGCATAAACACACACATTTTTGAGAGCCTGTTGTTAAATATTTACCAGTAAAACAGTAAAAGACATTCAAGTATTATTTAATAAATTCATTTTTTGTGTGTGATTGTGATACATAGGACCTCCTAAAGGGCAGGGCCTTGAGGAAGTTTCCCTCTCACCAGCATCTAAGATTGTTACTGTTAGGGAAGTTAACCAACTCTCTCAAGGCCCATAGTTTACAAATGGCATAGAAAGCCTTACAACCAGAAAGTCTAACATTGAAGTCATGCTTTTTTGACTTTGCAATCTCTTCTTAGAGCATGGGATGCATCTCAAGAAAGCACAAGTTTTTACAGTAGAAAATAGAAGCAGAAAAGACATTTTTAAAAATTAAGCACCCATTTACAGTTTTAAAAATGGGGGAAATAGAAATGAAATAATTGTATAATAATTTGTAATGTTAGCTATTAAAACAGTAAACATCTTGCTAAATATTTAGAAGTATTCTATTTTTAATCAAATGCAATACACTATCTACCCTTGATACTGAACATTTTCTTGGAAGTCTTAGCTAAGGTAATATGGAAACAAGTAAACACGAGTAGTTTAAGGAGTGGAATGTAACTAATAATTTTATTGCAATTATGCACATAAAGTATTATTATTTAATTAGAAAATCCAAGGTAATAAACCAATGGTAGAATCACTAAGAAGATGATCCAAGCTCTTAGGGAGGCATTATCAGATATTGATGAAGATTCTAAACTCTGGAGACAAAAACTGCATGGATTCAAATACCAGCTCTTCCTCTTATATAACTTAGTACTGTTATTAAGTTCCCAGTACCTCAGTTTCATCATTAGTATAATGTAGATAATACTCCCACTCATGGCAATATATGATTTGATATACAGACAGTACATTGGAAACATCTATCACATAGTACCTACCATTCAACTGGCTGATACTATTGTTACTCCTCCTCCTCCTCCTACTCCTATTACTACTAAAAGTGCATACTAATATTCAAAAAAGGAAATGAATAATGTATCCATAGTTGGAGAGACTAAATACTGTGAAGAATGCAAATTTTCTGCAAGTTATTCTATAAATTAGATGAAAGCCTGATCCAAATCCCAAAAATTATTTTCACAACTAACAAGTAAGCTACAAATCCATGTGGAGTTGAAGGGCAATGCATAGCCAAGACAAGTTTAAAGCTATAGCATTAGGAGGAGCACTTCAACCTGTCAAATATCAAGACAGTAATACCAAGTGTGTGATGTTGGGACAGAGATACTCAATGAACAGATTAAGGGGCCAGGATGCAGATCTTCACATATGAATATTTGTATCTGGTAGTAGTGCCTTTACAAATCAGTAAGAAAACACTTCAGTATCTAATTCAGCAGATGATGTTGGAATATAATTGATTATATCCAGGAAAAGCATTATACCATATACAAAGTCAACTCTATTTATCATATAACTTCTGGATGACAGTATTAGGAAATAGAACACTGTATCAGACAAAATTCAATCCCATATTAGTGCCTGAAAGAGGTCTACAAAAGAAAAATAAAATCATGCCCCTGAAATATTCTCATTTCATTTTGAAGGAGGATGAACAGAGAGTTGGGGAGGTGATTAGTTATCACCTTATGATTCCATGTATACATATTTTAATTCATGACACTATGGAAGAACTGTGAAATTAACTTCTTTTGAACATCTGTAACTACAGCTGAAATTTAGATAGGTCTTCAATAGTGGAAATCTGTGTGTGTGTGTGTGTGTGTGTGTGTGTGTGTGTGTGTGTGTGTGTGTGAGCATGTGTGTGTTTTAATTACTTTTCCCCTTTACTGATAGATGAACTTCTATCTCATAAATGGGATTCATTCTATGCAGTTCTGTTGTGTCCATACCACAAGGTTAAGCATGTGGCATCAAAATTACAGTATAGCAAACAATTTGCTCTAAAAATGACCACATAATGCAAAGTAGATCAATTAGCAGTCCTCCCAAAAAGAGGTGTTGGAGAAGCAGCACACTACTCATCAGAATACCTAGATTAAAGGCATTCTAAGTGGGCGCCTAGGTGGCTCAGCCGGTTAAGAGTCTGCCTTCAGCTCAGGTCCTCAACCCAGGGTCCTGGGAGCCCATTTCTCCTTCTCCCTCTGACCCTCCACTGGCTCATGTGCTCCTTCTCTCTTGCTCTGCTCTCTCTCTCAAATTAATAAATAAAATCTTTAAAAATAAATATATAAAGGCATTCTAAGCTTGAATCAACCAGTTGCCATCTTTACCACAAAGACCTGGCAAGCAATGAAGCCAACATAGAGGAAATCCAAGCCAAGAGAAATAAAAGACAGATTCCTGGTAACATAACAACACACTTCAACCAGTCATGACAGAAGCCAGTAATAATACTCTTTCCCTTACCACATTTTGTGTTGAATTTACCCATCAAAGTCTTTTACTATTGTCACCGTAAAAAATAATAATTTGGGTGAGTTAAGTAAACATTTATTAAGGCTACACAGTTAAACAAGAATGATTATAAAATCTATTACAAATGACAATAAGGGACTAGAAGTTGAACAGGTTTCATTCAGGAATTATTTATTAATACATGTCTTTACTGCTTTTTTAGTAATCTTGTTAATATTAGGCAAGATCAGCTAACTACTGCAGCAAATGGAGACCAAAATAAATAGCATGTTACAGACTCAATGTCTCTGTCCCCCTAAAATACATCTGTTGAAATCCTAACCCTCAAAGTGATAGTAAGTGGTGGTGGGACCTCTGAGAACTAATTAGGTGATGAAGTAGAGCCGTCATAAGCAAGATTATTTCCCTCATAAAAAGGAACCAGAGAGCTAGCTTGCTCACTTTCTGCCACATGAGGATACCAAGAGAAGACAGTGATCTGCAAGCTGGAAGAGGGCCTTCCCCACCAACTCAGTCTTGCTGGCATTCTGATCTCAGACTGCCAGCCTCCAGAACTGTGGGAAATAAACTGCTGTTTATAAGCCAACCTATCTATGATACTTTGTTATACCTGCCCTAACTAAGACATTCCACAAATATATTAGGTTATTTTTTGCTCCAAAGAGTAAACAGGTCAGTAGGGTATTCCTCCCCCAAATGGCCAACAGACTTTCTGCCATCTTCACCTTATGCCAATCCAAGGCCTTTCTGGCAATGCTCTTCATTCCAAACCGACAGAAAGCACAAAGAGAACTCATAGGAGCATACATGGGAGTTTTTAACAGGCCAAGACTGGAACTGTCAACTCTGCTCACACTTCATTGGCTAGAACTCAGGAAATGTCCACACAAAAGAGCAAGAGAGATAAGAAACCTTTACCTCTGGGATCAAGAGGTAGAGAACAAGTGCATTGTTGAGCAGCTGGTAATTTCTGCACAAACCACCTTTCTCTTGATACATATCTATGTGTGCACTCTTCCCACAGGTGATATATACTTTCCCCAAAGGAGACAATCCAAGGTTTTATTCACTTACCATAGATAGCTGAAAATCCTGGATCTCTGGATATTGAGTAGTCTTCTCCATCGTTGCTGGATCTAGTTGCTGTGGTCCTGCAAAATACGATATAAAGGACAAAATAATCAGTCCTGTGTATGTTATCAGTGGTAGAACAACAACAATATAACCATAATAGAAAACTTACATTTTGGAAAGGGAAAACATAGGGCACACAGCTGCTAATAATAAACCATGCTGCTGGCTAGGCCCTGTAAGGCACTCCCTCCTCAAATTCACTCATTCTGACCTGCTGTGGAGAAAGTTACTTTATTAGACACACATTCCTGACCAAAGGGAATTTCCTTGCTTACTGTTCTCTCACATATGAGAATTTGCCCTCTGAGAGACACTTAACTTGTTCATTACTTAGGGAAACTATACATCTTGCACACGCTATGCTATTTCCTTCTTGTGGGAGTCTAAGGATTGTTTCGAATCTTTTTTTTTTTCCAGTCCTAGACACCCTTAGGAAAAAATAGTATAGTAAGGACAAGGTCTTAAGAAATCAGGGATTTTCATAAACTCTGTAATTATTAAGAGAGCATGATGTCAATGAAAGATGACCAATGAAACAAAAACACACAAAAACATGTATCATTGATAAACGGCAAAAACATGATATATCTTTTTTAAAGATTTTATTTATTTATTTGTGAGAGAGAGAGCATGAGGAGGGGGAGTGGCAGACAGAGGGAGAAGCCAGGGTCCCTGCTGAGCAAGAAGCCCAATGCAGAACTCAATCCCAGGACCCCGGGATCATGACCTGAGCCAAAGGCAGATGCATAACCTTTTGAGTCACCTAGGCATCCCAAAAAATGACATTTTAAATCAATGGGAACCTAGGTTCTATTTAAAAAATAGTGCTAAAAAAATATCCATATGGTTTGGGGAGTGGTTTCACAGCTGTTAAAATCAGACACACATATTCATAAACACATACATACATGTGAATATAACTTTGGATATTATGGTAATATATGAAAAATTAAAAAGAAAAAGAAAAGAAAATACCAGCTATTTTATTATCATAAACTTCATCCTAAAAACTGACACGTGGAGTACAAGAGGGTCCCAGTTTCTAGTTCCTGATGTACAGAGCTTGGAAGTCACCAATCCATCCTAAAAACAAGTAAAATGCTTAACAGACTGAAAAGCCAACAACTCTTCTTGGATCCATAAGAAAGGAGAGGACACAGGGCAAACTGCTCACCCACAAATTAGACAAACAAACAAATACAGAAATCTTAGCTTACGAGAGCAGAGACTCACATGCAGGAAACTGCTGCAAGAACCCAGGGCCAGGTAGGGGCGCCTGGGTGGCACAGCGGTTAAGCGTCTGCCTTCGGCTCAGGGTGTGATCCCAGCGTTATGGGATCGAGCCCCACATCAGGCTCTTCCACTATGAGCCTGCTTCTTCCTCTCCCACTCCCCCTGCTTGTGTTCCCTCTCTCGCTGGCTGTCTCTATCTCTGTCGAATAAATATATAAAATCTTTAAAAAAATAAATAAATAAAAAAGAACCCAGGGCCAGGTAAGAAAAACTGAACTACTGATGAATTACTGGAGGCTCAGTGCAAACAACTCTGAAAGTTAAAAACTCCAGGGGGGCACAGTCATAATGGTATTCCACAATATTGTGAGATTTACCTCCAACAGCCTGACCAAATTCCCACAATAAATGGAGAAATATCTCCCAGGGCTTCCCGCAGGAGAAGGAAAAAAGAAGCCATTTTTATTTAGTTATTTGTTTATTTTTTATTGTGGTAAAATATATATCTAGCCCAAAATTTGTGATTTCTATTAACCATCTTGAAGTGTACAATTCAGCATACTAATCACATTCATATTGTTGTGCAACCATCACACTGTTTCCAAAACTTTTTCTTCTAGGGATGTGGTCATTTTTTAATTTTTTTTTTATTTTCCATACTTTTCCTTGAATTTTTTTGGTTTCAAATTTATTTAAATTCTAGTTAGTTAAGATATAATGTAGTATTGACTTCAGGAGTAGAATTTAGTGATTCATCACTTACATATAACACCCAGTGCTCAACACAACAAGTGCCCTCCTTAATACCCCTCACCCATTTAGCCCATCCACCACCCACCACCACCCTTCCATCAACCCTCAGTTTGTTCTCTTAGTATAGTTAAGAGTCTCTTATGGTTTGCTTCCCTCTCAACTAATCTTCAACAAAGTAGGAAAGAATATCCAATGGGAAAAAAGACAACCTCTTCAACAAATGGTGTTGGGAAAACTGGAGAGCAACATGCAGAAGAGTGAAACTGGAGCACTTTCTTACATCATACACAGAAATAAATTCAAAATATATTAAAGACCCAAATATGAGACAGGAAACCATCAAAATCCTAAAGAAGCCATTTTCAAATACTCCAGAGCATGCTGTGCTTCTTAACAAGGCCTGCCCTCATGTGAAACTACTTAACCAGAGCTAACCCTACTGGCGTATTATCAGAGCATAACTGGCCTAGGGAAGGGAAATACCCAATACCAACTCACTGTAACCAATCTGTCCCAACGAAAGAAAGAGAAAAGAAATAAGAAACACTTGTGAAGTTACAGTCCAGAGACACAAATCACTGAAAGACCGAGACCCACCTGTAGGACCAGAGAATGCGTCCCCTCTCCTGACAACTCACCATGCATTACTAAAGGCCTATTTATAGTAGTTCCTTTTATTCAATGTATCATGTCTGACTATCAAGAAAAAAATTATAATACAATTATATTGTAATTATAATACAAAACTATACTGTAGTTATTCATTGATCCTGCTTTTATGTTAATTCCTCCTTTCTATTTTCTTTCATAAGGTTTATTGCTCTTTTCTATCATCTTGAGATGAAAACATAGCTCACTTATTCTCAACTTTCATTCTTTTACAATGTATGTGCTTTAGGCTCTAGGTATTCAGTTAAGTGCTGCATTAGCTGCATTTCATAAAGTTTGAAGGGACAGAGCAAGCATCAGAACCAGACATGGCGGAGATGTTGGGATGTCAGACCAGGAATTTAAAACAACTATAATTTATATGCTAAGAGTTTTAATGGATGAAGTATATGCAATGTCCAAGAAAAATGCACAAGGAGGAAGACAGATGGAAATCCTAACAAAGGACGAAAAAGAGATGCTACAGATTTAAAAAGTTGTAACAGAAATGAAGCATGCCTTTGATGGGCTTATTAGTAGATTGGACACAGCTGAAGAAAGACTCTCTGGTCTAGAACATGTATCAATAGAATGCTCAAAAACTGAAAAGCAGAGACTAAAAAGACTGAAAAAGAAGAACAGAAAACCTAAGGACTATAGAACAACTACAAAAAGTGTAACATACACATAATGGGAACACCAGAAGGAAAGTAAAGAGAGAAAGGAACGGAAGAAATATTTGAAACAATAATGACTAAGAATTTCCCCAAATTAATGTCAGACACCAAACCCCATATCCAGAAGCTCAGAGAACACCAAACATGATAAATGCCAAAAAACTACACCTAAGAATATCATTTTCAAATTACAGAAAATCAAAGATAAAGAAAAGAAACAGGAAAGAAATCTTACCTATCGAGAAATAAAAAAGAATTACATTCAACTTCTCAGAAACCATGCAAGAAAGAATAGAGTGGAGTGAATATTTAGTTTTGAGAGAAAAAAAGTTACCAACCTAGAATTCTGTACCTTGTGAAATTATCCGTGAAAAATGAAGGAGAAATAAAGATACTCTCAAACAAAAATTGAGGGTATCTGTTGCAAGTAGAAATGTTAAAAGAAGTTCTTTAGAGAGAAGGAAAACAATATAGGTCAGAAACTTGGATTTATATGACAAAGTAAGAGCACCAAAAAAGGAATAAGTGAAGGTAAAACTGAACATACTCTTAACCATATGATCCAGCAATTACATTCCTGTGTATTTATCCAAGGAAGCTGAAAATATATGTCCACACAAATACCTGCACATCGACGTTTATAGCAGCTTTCTTCATAATTGTGAAATAATGGAAGCAATCAAGATATTCTTCATTAGGTAAATGGATAAACTATAGTGTATCCAGACAATGAAATATTATTCGGCCCTAAAAAGAAATGAGCTATCAAGCCATGAGAGACATGGAGTAAACTTAAATATATATTACTAAGTGAAATAAGTCAATCTGAAAAGGCTATATACTGTATGATTCCAACTATACAACATTCTAGAAAAAGGACAAAAAACTATACAGACAATAAAATATCAGTATTTGCCAGGGCTGGGAAGGAGGAGAGTATAAATAAGTGGAGCACAGAGGATTTTTAGGGCAATGAAAATACTCTGTATGACATTATAACATATTTCATTATGCATTTATCCAAACCCATTGGATGTACAACACCAAGAGTGACCCCTAATGTAAAGTGTGGACTTTGGGTAATTATGATGTGCCAATGTACTTTCATTCTTGATTTAAAAATTGAGCATTTCGATGAATGATATTGATAGTAGGGGAAGCTATTCGTCTGTGGGGGCAAGAGATATATGAGAAATCTCTGTACCTCTCTCTTAATTTTGTTACGAACCTAAAATTGCTCTTAAAAAATAAACTTTCATTTTTTCTAAAAAGAGCAAATAAGCAAAAACATACAAAAAAGGAGGATTACATAAAAACTCATGGTTAAATTTAGGTGCAAAAATTTTAAGCAAAAAGCAAGCAAACTGAATCAATCAAGATTTTAAAAAAAGATAAAAGAGACATGACAAAATTGAAATTATTCTGGGAATGAAAGTGTGGTTTTATATTTTTAAAAATCAATACAATACATCACATCAGCATATTAATGGAGAAAAATTATATGGTCCCCTCAAAAGATATGCTAATAAAATTAAACATCCATCTATGATTTTTTAAAAAGGAAAACTCTTGGCAAATTAAAGTAAGAAATTAACTCCCTAAATTTAATAAAAACATGCAAAATAAACAACTTACAGATAAAAACATAATTAAGACATTTTCTTTAAAATCAAGGAAAAGATAAGGGAGCTTGCAGTTCTCATTTCTTATTAGAAGTGTACAGGAGTTTAAGTTACTGCAGTAGGCAAGAAAAATAAATAATGTTTAAGAATTGGGGGGAAAACCTAGACTCTTACTCAAAGATAACAGGATAGGCTATATCAAAAATGTAAATGAAATTATAGAAAAAAATTATATGATTAGCACAAGATTCATAAAGGTTCCTAAGCACAAATCAATATATAATCAACACCACCCACAGAACAAAATGACCTCCTACAAATAAAGTTTTTAAAATTCAATGGGAAAATGAGCAGTGTATGAACAAGTTCTTATAAAGTAATATAAAGGGCTAATATATATACACACCCATATATATTTTACATATATGAATATATATACACATATATTAAATATATATATAAAATGCTCAAATGTACCAATCATCAAAGAAAATGCAAATAAATCAATAGGATTTTTTTTCACATATGGACTGACAATATAATTAAGGCCATGGATTAGGAAGAATCTGCAGAAATGAGTATTCTCACACATATTTGATGAAAATGTCCATTAGTAATATCTATCTGAGGGACAAGTAGATGGTACTTCATAAAATTAAAATGTCCATAAATTTAGACAAAGCAATTCAAATTTCTGGCAATCTATCCCACACTAACATTCACATAGAAGCACAGAGATATAATCATTCATTCATTCAGTCAGTTGGTCAGTAATGACTTATTAAGCACCTCTGTATAGTAGGAACTATTTAGGCACTACAGAATTATCAGAGAATAAGAGAGACAAGAATTACTCTATTATTCCAGAAATCTTACCTTCTAGAAGGATGGGGTATTAACAAATCAACCAATAAAGAACACAACTACTAGTGAGCATGAAAGAAATAAAAGAGGGTGCCTCGATGGCACAGTTCTGTTAGGCCTCCACCTCTTAGCTTCCAGTCAGGTCATGATCTCAGGGTCAGGAGACAGAGCCCCGCACTGGGCTCCATGCCCAGTGCAGAGCCTGCTTGAGATTCTCTCCCCCTCTGCCGCCCCCCCTCCAGCCCCGGCTCATGCTCTCCCTCCCTCTCTCTCTCCAAAAAAGAAAAATATAATATATATATATAATATAATAATAATAATAATAATAATAATAAATCTTTTAAAAAGAAAGAAAAGAAATAATAGTAGGGAGTTCTCCTTTTCTGAGGCATTAATAAATGTATTGATGAGGGAGGCAACATCATCTGTGAAGAGCTTTACGGCAATTGTCCTGTGAGGGATACTGCGAGGAAATTGGGTTCACTGTTTCTGATGGGAAAAACGGAATCCCAGTGTAATATAGGTCAGATGAAGAAGGCATATGAATTAATACAAAGCCACAAGGGTGATGAGAGTATATTGACTTGTAGGAAACTGAAATAGTGGATATTTTAGTATGATATCCGTAGAATACAATAAACGAGCAACCTTTATGAGCTTGACATTAATAAAGAAAATAAAGTCCTGCAGATAAAAAATTAACACAGTAGATTAGCAAATATATGGCCTTGGGTCAATTCATAGATCATGAGTCCTTTGATTAATGAATAGAGAGGCTTTGGGGAAGACCCCTGCAATGGTGCTTATAGCTATGTTAAAGGAACAGGTGTGCAAGCCTTCTCCAGAGAGATATGCAGCCATTTATTTGGGTGCCTTATAATTGGATACAGATAAATACCCAAATCTCCAAAGGTTTGTTAAATATGGGCTCTGAATTAACACTGAAGTTCAGAATACAAATACATCTCAGGCCCAATTGCCAGAATGGGAGGTTAAATGACAGAATCTTCATATATGTCTCCCAGTGGATCCTATGGATCTACAACCAAGCCTGTGGTTATTTTTTCAGTTCCTGAATGCAAAGTTAGAATCCTTACATTGACTCCCCACTATGAGGGTCATAAAAACTAAAAGGAAACTCTTAGAAGTGTCTCCTATATACAAATAGAAGATAAAAAAACAATACTACATCTGTAATAAAACTGAAGATTTTTACTACAGTTTGAAAATTTGAAAGTTGTAAGGCTAGTGACTCCTATCCTATCCATTTTTACTTTGTTTGTTTGACAGTGGAAAAGCCTGTTAGATGTTAGAAAATACCTGCAGATTACTATTCAAGTGATTAGGTTGTACAGTTCCAACAATATTGGAAGTGTACATGGGCAATGACGATGGTACATGGAGTATCTGTTAAGTCTCAATAGGAGAATTACATTAAAGACTCATTAGTTTTAGAGTAAAGCAATGTCCTCATTGCAAAAATCATTCTACTTTTGAGAAGCAACACCTGGCAATTTACTGGGTTCTGGTAAAGACTTCTAATTAAAGAACATCAAGGAAATATACAACATGAATTGCCCATCATGAACTTGTATTTACTCCATGATTAAATGGAAATGGTATGTATGAGACTGGGTCCAACAACATCAAGAACACAATTAAATTGCATGACCTGCTGGCTCAGAAGGGATTCCCTGAGACCAGCTAGCAGGAGATGAAAGTGCAGACCTGATTTGTGGAACTTGGAAGGACACAGGATTACTGCATTACTGAGAACTACCAATAAGGAAAATCCCACAGAGTGTATAATTTCAGGCAGTATATCTGGCTGTCCACTCTTCCTAGAAGAAAATAAGTTTTGACATTCACACTCATGGGCAAGAGCTGAGGTTGGCTGCTGGCCATTCAATTGGAAAGGGAAAGTTTGAAAAGTGGGAATAAGCAGGTCTAAAGGAGAAGCATGCATGAAACTTTCAGAATGGCCAGAATATGAAGATAGTTGTGAATGGCCATGCAAAGTTCAGGAGTCCTCAACATCACCCTTACTTCTGACATGGATTTTAAGTTTGGGGAGTCCCAAGAGCACTCTTAGGTTCAATATTCACCAGAAGAACCGACAGAACTCATAAAAAGCATTATACTCACAGATACAGTTTATTACAGCAAAATTGCACATACTACTATCAACAAGGTCCAGGAGTCACCAAGCATAAGCTTCCATTCGTTCTCTCCCAGAGAAGTTATTCATACAGTGTCCTTTTTTTTTGTTTTTAAACAACGTATGACACTATGCATTGAGTAGTGCCAAACAGGGAAGCTTACCTGGGCCTTTGTGTTTACTGTGCATGCCAGGTACAATTCCAACTGTTTTAAAAATAAAAAGTAAAAACACGTTCACTTGTCCCACATAACCACCTGATAAGGTAGTATCATTTTTATCCCCACTTTACAATTATGGAAACTGAAGCATACAAAAATAACCTGATCAAGGTCCCAGGTAGTAGAGACAGAATTATAAACCCATGCCATCTAGCTAAAAAAAAAAAAAAACCAAAACCCTTCTCTTAACTACTATGGTATGCTGACTGAATTACTGGAGCGCTGCTCTTATTTTCTTGCAATAGGCTTAACTTCCTGGAACTACTCTGACAGACTCTTTCATTTTAGAAGAAACCTCTGCTTTATATTTATTTAACTTAAAAGTTCAAGAGATTCCTCTTTTTGTGAAAGGCAGAATGGTGGGGAGGGGGGTGGTGGATGAGAGAAAGTTGGCCCCATGGTGCTTTTTACATTGCAACCTTTAGAGAAAATATTGGCTGATTTAAAATGGAAATACACAAAAGCACCCATTGTCTAGACTTGAGGTTTTAAAAAATTACTGTTTTTTCTCATTTAGCTGAAGAAAGTGTAACACAGCAGTTAAATTTAAGTATCTACAAAATGCCCCAATTCCACTAAATAATAATAATTTTAATGATTACTTCACTAAGTTTTCTGAATATAACATTATTTGTCTTAAAAATTCCCACTAGCCAGTGAAATATTTTTCATTCACAGTACTTGAGTGATCTGTCCTTTGAATAATAGTAAATATGGCTCACATTTATTTTAAAATGTCAGAAAACAGTCCAGTTGACAATATTAATAGAGTAGAAAAGCCATGATCACAGAAGCTTTACCGTCAAACATGACAACTTCCTAAATTACTTGTCAAAGTTGACCTGCACACAAGCTTAGATGAACTAAATAAGTTTTAGGCAAGTTAACAGTGAGTGTAAAAGTGAGATAAATCTCAGAATTTCAATGATACTTATCACTATACATACCTTGGAGTAGAGAAAATAGAGGAAAAGCTTCCTGTAACCATCTAAGAATGAAAAGTATATTTAAACCAAGTTCAGAGAAAGGAGACTTTTAGCACATATTTAATACCTTCATTCAAACAATACAACAGTGATTTACCATCAATGAGAAAGAAACTTAACAATGATGTCAAATAAATACTGTTTATGATAAAATCAAACTATAAAGATGGCATTTACAATTAGGAATATTAACTTCTCTTCTAAATTCAAACTTTAATTCCTGAAACCTAGGACTAGAAAATAAATAAGGAATAGTTTCATGAGATAATCTATCACCCAAATGCATTATAATTGTTCAGCATATTTTAAATGCAAAAAGAAAGTAATTCTTAAAACTTAAATAATATTTCATGAACTGTATTAAGGATAAATTCTGAAGGTAGAGATCAGAAATTAGTTTATTATCATACTTAATAGTTACTGAAGACTTATAATGTGCTGGACACTCCTGTCGTCTTATATGAATTATTCACTTATTAATCACAATAAACCTATGACAAGGTCCTATTTCTCATTCTACATTTTTAGATGTGAAAATTGGGGATCAGAAAATATAAGAATTTGCTCACGGTGGCAAATGTAGAGTCAAGATTAAAACACAGATGTTTCACCCTGCATTTTTAAGCACCAACACAAGGAAGACTTTGATGTTAAAGATTTTAAATTATTGGTTTTTTGTTTTGACAAAATTATCCAAACATATTCGCAGTCTGCAAATCCATCAAGTGTCTACAGAAGTTTTATAATAGGGGCGCCTGGATGGCTCAGTCAGTTAAGCATCTGCGTTAGACGCAGATCATGATCCCAGGGTCCTAGGATAGAGCCCCACATTGGGCTCCTTGCTCTGCAGTGAGTCTGCTTCTCCCTCTCCCTCTCCCTCTGCCTGCCCCTACCCTGGCTTGTGCACTCCCTTTTTAAAATCTTTTTAAAAAAAAGAAGTTTTATAATAAATTTTGAATTTGCCTTGAATCATTCTTCCTAAAATATTTATTAAAAAGTTAGGGCAATTTGGGGCGCCTGGGTGGCACAGCAGTTAAGCGTCTGCCTTTGGCTCAGGGCGTGATCCCAGCGTTCTGGGATCGAGCCCCACATCAGGCTCCTCTGCTATGAGCCTGCTTCTTCCTCTCCCACTCCCCCTGCTTGTGTTCCCTCTCTCGCTGGCTGTCTCTATCTCTGTCTAATAAATAAATAAAATCTTTAAAAAAAAAAAAAGTTAGGGCAATTCTTTCATTATATGATGAAGACTAATTTTTATGCCAGAAGAGATCTTGTATGTGTTAATATACGTCAAGAAGCTAAGCATCGTGTGTCGTGAGAACACATACTTGAGTTTATCCAGACACAGCAGAAATTGAGCATGCAATAAACCACAGAAAAAGAAGTCAGGAAAAAAAAAACTTAAAAGTACTGGCAAATTCAGATTTCTTCCCATTGTCTCCTGTGAAGTACATTTCTGAGACACTGCAGGATCATTTTAGCCCTGCATTTTCTGCTTCTGTAATAGTTATTATGCACATTAATTAAGCAAGAAGTCTAGATTTCCTCTTGGTATAAAAAGAATTTACTGGCAGCAGAGAAAACTGGCACTTCTCATAGCTGCAAGATAGCTGTGCTATAGACCCACAAGGTCTACAGTCAGAGAAAAATAAAGCAAAGTAAATTGCTGCCATTTCCTGAGCATCACCTAACACCTATGACATAGTGTATCAGCTATTTTAAAACATTGTTTCATTTAGCGCTACAGAAATTCCTGTGCATACCTAAGTGTACTAGATGGCTATAATTTTCCAGCGCTAGAGGAAATTTTAATTTATAAACAATTCTGAGTCAGAAGACATATTATCTACTTACTGCTTATTTCCTTCCAATGCCTCAATCTAGAGCTTTGCCTGGCACTAATAGTATAATGTTCTTAGTGCACTAAGAACTTGTTTTAGTATATTAAATCCTTAAAGGTATCAGCACTTTACGTATGGTCTTTAGCCTTTATTTTTTTATTTTATTTTATTTTATTTATTTTTTTTTTTTTAAGATTTTATTTATTTATTTGACAGAGATAGAGACAGCCAGCAAGAGAGGGAACACAGCAGGGGGAGTGGGAGAGGAAGAAGCAGGCTCCCAGCGGAGGAGCCTGATGCGGGGCTCGATCCCAGAACACTGGGATCACGCCCTGAGCCGAAGGCAGACGCTTCACGACTGCGCCACCCAGGCGCCCCATGGTCATTAGCCTTTAATTCCTCAATTATGATAATAATGAACAAGAAGGCATAGCTTAGATTCTTTTTCAAGAAAATTAAGATAAAATATATTGGTAAAGACCTTAGTTATGTATTTTTTTAAATTGCTTTAACAAATATTTAGAGATTCTATGATATACTGGTCATTATGTGTGGTACTAGAAGCTACCTATGTCAAGGCATTCACATCAACGTCATGGATTCTGTGTGCATGCATGTGTGTATGTATGTTGGAGAGTAGGGTGCAAAGACAAAACCGAATAAAATAATCATGTCTAATACATATATGGATAGATAATATATTGTTGGATTAATTAGTGTTGTCTTTTCCCCCTCCCAGATTTTCTTCTTTTTTCCACTTCCCCCTGAAGAAAGTAGAAAATTCCATGATTAGATGTATTCAGGATAGGTATATAACTGGAAGAAAAAGAAACTTGCCAGAATTCCTAACCCTTGTTTTGTAAATCCCAGACCCACCGAGCATAATAGTATCAATTGTAAATCAGAAAGAGTCTTAAGCAAGAGGCTAGCTGGGGGTTTCCTCTACAGTTTTTGTTAGGTTTGTGGGGTCCCAGAACTAGAGACACAAACATGAAGGGACAGTGCTCCAGGGCCTCCAAAAGGAATAGCTACGTGGGAGTAGAGGAACAAGTGACCACTGTCACTGGTCATCAGTCACCAGACCAAATCTCTGCTTTGGTCACAAGAAGTATGGCCTGGGAGCAGCTAAAAAGTGGCAGACAAGTAGAGTACTACCATAAGCGAAGGCAATGGTCTGTCAGCATGTCTGTCTCAGTCACCAGAAGCTCATTTCCATTCTCTGGGCACCACGTAGGCTCTCAGAGTACGGAGAAACACTAGGCCAGGTTAGGAGAACCTACCATGCTGAATATGGGATTCCCTGTGAAGTTACAAAGCTAAGAAGTCACAGTAAAATAAATTACAAAGGAAATAAAGTAGTATTTTATACACATCTTGGCTTTTTGACTGTAATTAACAACTGCATGACTATAAAATAATAAATGTATGTATGAAGTACATAAGACAGACACAGGAATTATTAAATGTGTCACAGAGAAGGTGATTATCTGAAAAAGACCTCCAATATGAGAAAAAGCTTCCAGCAGCGAGAGTTAACACATGACAAAGTTAGAGATATCTCTAATCCCATACCTTGATCTCAGTACCATCAGCAATCCACTACTGTAGGACTGGAATATAAAAATCCACAAGCAACTGGTTTTAAGAGATACGGAGTTGCGATAAACATAAAATGTATTGAATTAACAGGATAATACTCTTCAATAGTAGTTCTTAAAAAAAAAATACAGCAGTTCTTGAAGTATGGTCAAAGTACTCCTAGTGATTCCAACAATTTTCAAGGGGTCCACAAGGTCAAAAGTATTTTTCTCATAATAATGAGTCCTTTGTCTCTCTTTTTCTCTCACAAGAATGTTTTTGATACTTACTGTAAATGGGATTGATTTATTCTTTTTCAGAAATTTTGTGGTTGGTGTTTAGAAATGTTACTGTTTTTGTATGTTAATTTTGTATCCTACAAATTACTAAATTCACTGATTAGAGTTCACAATTTTTGACTGAATCTTTAAGATTTTCTATATATAAAATCGTGTCATCTGCAAACAACGACAATTTTACTTCTCCCTTTCCAATTCTTATACACTTTATTTCTTCATCCTGTCTGACTGCTCTGGATAAGACTTCCAGTATTATGTTGAATAGGAGAAGTGACAATGGGCACATTTGTCTCATGTATCCTTTCACCACTGACTATGATGTTACCTATGAGCTTGCAATATATGGCCTTTATGTTGAGATGTTCCTTCTATGCCTAATTTACTAGAAGTTTTTATAAGTGGATGTTGTATTGTGTCAAATGCTTTCTCTACATCTATTGAGATGAGCATACTATTTTCTTCTTTCATTCTAATAATGCATTTGCATATGTTGAACCATCCTCGCATCCTAGGGATAAATCGTACTTGATCATGGTGAATGATCCTCATAACATGCTGCTGAATTGTTTGCCAGCATTTTACTGAGAATTTTTGCGTATCTATTCATCAGAGATATTGGTCTGTGGTTTTCTTTTCTAGTAGTGTTCCTTCTCTGGATTTACTATCAGGATAATGTTGGCCTTCTAAGTTCAGTTTGGGACTGACTGTTCCTTCCTCTTTGATTTTTTGGAAGACTTTAAGAAAGATTGGCAGGAATTCTTTCAATGTTCAGTAAAACTCACCAAGAAAACCATCTGGTCCTGTGCTTTTCTTCATCAGGAGATATTTATTTACTTATCCTATATCCTTACTAGTAATTGCCTTATTCAGATTATCTACTTCTTCCTGATTCCTGATTGGTAATTTGTATGTTTCTAAGATTTTTTCCACTTCTTGTAGGTTGTTCAGTATGTTAACACATAGTTGTTCATAGTAGCCTCCGATGATCCTCTGAATTTCCATATTTGTAATGTCTCCTTTTTCTAAAATTTTGCAGATTTGAGTCCTTTTTCTTTTTTCATTGGTTAATCTAAGGGTTTGTCAGTTTTGTTTATCTTTTCTAAGTATCAACTCTTAGTTTGCTTAACCTTGTCTTTGTTTTTGGGTTCTCTATTTCTGTTCTAATTTCTTTTATTCTGCTAACTTTCAAATCACTTTTTTTTTCCTAGTTCCTTAAGGTATACAAGTTAGTCTAGTTGGAATTGCTATTGCCTCTTTTTAAAATTTTTTTATTTTTATTTTTTTAACTTTTTTAATTTTATGGGTTTTTTTATTTTTAGTTTTAAGTTTTTATTTAACTTCCAGTTAGTTAAGATACAATGTAACATTAGTTTTGGCTGTACAATTTACTGATTGATCATTTACATACAACACCCAGTCCTCATCACAAGTGCCCTCCTTAATACCCATCACCCATTTAACCCATCCCCTGCCCACCTCCACTCCAGCAACCCTCAGTTTGTACTCTATAGTTAAGAGTCTGTTTTATGGTTTGCCTCTCTTTTCTCTCCCTGTGTTCATCTGTTTTGTTTCTCAAATTCCACATATGAGTGAAATCATATGGTATTTGTCTTTCTCTGACTTATTTCACTTAGCATAATACTCTCTAGCTCCATCCACACAGTTATAAATGCAAGACTGCATTCTTTTTGATGCCCAAATAATATTCTATTGTGTATGAATATAATGCATGATTGATTGTACATATACATGAGCATATATATATATTTGTGTGTGGGTACACATATATACATACCACCTCTTTATCTATTCATCAATGGACACTTGGACTCTTTGTTATTTGACTATTGTTGATAATGCTGTCATAAACATCAGGGTGCATGTGCCCCTTTGAATTAACACATTTGTATCTTTGGGGTAAATACCTACTAGTGCAATTGCTAGGTCATAGGGTACTTCTACTTTTAACTTTTTGAGGAACCTCCATACACAGTAACTGCACCAGTTTGTATTCCTACCAACAGTGTAAGAGGGTTACCTTTTCTCCACATCCTCGCCAACATCTGTTGTTTCCTGAGCTGTTAATTTCACCATTTTGGCAGGTGTGAGGTGGTATCTCACAGTGGTTTTGATTTGTATTTCCCAGATGAAGAGTGATGTTGAGCATCTTTTCATGTGTCTGTTAGCCATCTCTATATCTTCTTTGGAAAAATGTCTATTCATGTCTTCTGCCCATTTCTTAACTGGATGATTTGTTCTTTGGGTGTTGAGTTTGATAAGTTCTATATAAATTTCATATACTAACCCTTTATCAGAAATGTCATTTGCAAATATCTTCTTGCATTCCATAGGCTGTGTTTTAGTTTTGTTGATTGTTTCCTTCACTGTGCAGAAGCTTTTTATCTTGATAAAGTCCCAATAGTTCATTTTTACTTTCGTTTCCCTTGTCTTAGGAGATGTATCTAGTAAGAAGTTACTACAGCCAATCAGTGTCAAAGATTATTGCCTGTGTTCTCTTCCAGGATTTTCAATGATTCCTATCTCACATTTAGGTCTTTCATCCATTTTGAATTTATATCTGTGTATGATGTAAGAAAGTGCTCCAGTTTCATTCTTCTGCATTTGCCGTCCAGTTATCCCAACACCATTTGTTGAAGAGAATTTTTCCCATTGGACATTATTTCCTGCTTTGTTGAAGATTAGTTGACCATACAGTTGTGGCTCCATTTCTGGATTCTCTATTCTGTTTCACTGATCTATGGGTCTGTTTTTGTGCCAGTGCCATACTGTCTTGATGACTACAGCTTTGTAATATAGCTTGCACTCTGGAATTGTGATGCTTCTAGCTTTGCTTTTCTTTTTCAAAACTGCTTTGGCTATTCAGGGTCTTTTGTGGTTCCATACAAATTTTAGTATTGCTTGTTCTAGCTCTGGGAAAAATGCTGGTGGTATTTTGACATGGATTGCATTGAGTGTATAGATTGTTTTGAGTAGTATGGGCATTTTAACAATATTTGTTCTTCCTTTCCATGAGCATGGAATGTTTTTCCATTTCTTTGTGTCATCTTCACTTTCTTTCCTAAATGTTTTAGCTTTCAGAGGACAGTTCTTTTACCTCTTTGGTTATGTTTATTCCTAGGTTATCTTATGATTTGGGGCCCAGTTGTAAATGGGATTGATTCCTTGACTTCTCTTTCTGCTCCTTCATTATTGGTATATAGAAATGCAACAGATTTCTGTATGCTGATTGTATCCTGCAATTTTATTGAATTCATGTATCAGTTCTAGCAATTTTTTGGTGGAGATTTTTTTTTTACCAGTTCAATTTCTTTGCTGGTTATCAATCTTTTCAAGTTTTCTATTTCTTCCTGTTTCAGTTTTGGTAGTTTATGTGTTTCCAGGAATTTACCCATTCCTTCCAGATTGCCTAATTTGTTGGCATATAATTTTTCATAATATTCTCATAATTGTTTGTATTTCTGTGGTGTTGGTTGTGATTTCTCCCATGATTTTGTTTATTTGGGACCTTTCTCTTTTCTTTTTGATAAGTCTGGCTAGGGGGTTATCAATTGTATCAATTGTATTAATTTTTTCAAAGAACCAGCTCCTGTTCTCATTGATCTGTTCTACTGGTTTTTGTGTGTTTGTTTCCATAGGATTTATTTCTGCTCTAATCTTTATTATTTGCCTTCTTCTGCTGGCTTTAGGCTTCATTGTTTTTCTTTTTCTAGCTCCCATAGGTGTAATTATAGGTTGCATATTTGAGATTTTTCTTGTTTCTTGAGGAAGGCCTGTATTGCTATAGACTTCCCTTTTAGGACCGTATTTTGCTGCATCCAAAAGGTTTAGGACTATTTTGTTTTTGTTTTCATTTGTTTCCATGTTTCGTTTTGTTTTTTTGAATTTATTCTTTAATCTCCTGGTTGACCCATTCATTCTTTAGTAGGCTGTCCTTTAACCTCCATATATTTGTGGTCTTTCCAAATTTTGTCCTGTGGTTGACTTCAAGTTTCACAGCATTGTGGTCTGAAAATATGCATGGTATGATCTCAACCTTCTTGTACTTATTGAGACCTGATAAATGACCTAGTATGTGATCCATTCTAGACAATGTCCCATGTGCACTTGAAAAGAATGCGTATTCTGCTACTTTAGGGTGAAATGTTCTGAATATATCTGTTAAGTCAATCTGGTCCAGTGTGTCAAATTTCCTTGTTGATTTTCTGCTTAGATGATCTGTCCATCAAGTGGGGTGTTAAAGTCCTCTACTATTACTGTATTATTATCAGTGAGTTTGTTTGTTTTGTTTTATATATTTGGGTGCTCCTAAGTTGGGGGCAAAAATATTTATAATTACATCTTCTTGTTGGATAGACCCCTTCATTATGACATAGTGCCTTTCTTCACCTTGTTACAGTCTCTGGTTTAAAATCTAGTTTGATATCACTATTGCTACTCCAGATTTCTTTTGACATCCATTTGCATGGTAAATGTTTCTATATTCCCTCACTTTCACCTGCAGGTGTCTTTAGGTCTAAAATGAGTCTCCTGTAGGCAGCATATGGATGGGTCTTGTTTTTTTGTTGTTGTTGTTATTTTTTTTTTAATCCATTCTGACACTCTTATGTTTTGATTGGAGCATGTATTACATTTACATTCAGAATGATTATTGATAGATATGAATTTAGTGCCATTTTATTACTTCTTTCGACATTTCTGGAGATTTTCTCTATTCTTTTCTAGTATTTGTAGTTTTTGATCTTTCTTTCCCATTCAAAGAGGCCCCTTTAATGTTTCTTGCAGGGCCAGTTTAGTGGACATGAACTTAGTTTTTGTTTCTCTGGGGAACTTTTTATCTCTCCTTCTATTCTGAATGATAGCCTTGGCTGGATAGAGTATTCTTGGCTGCATATTTTTCCCATTCAGCATGTTTAATATACCACTCCACTCTCTTCTGGCCTGCCAAGTTTCTGTGGAGAGATCTGCTGCTAACCTTAATTGTCTTCCCTTCAAGGTTAGGACCTATAATGTCCTAAATAAACCTAAATAAACCTTCTGCCCTCTTTTCGGTCTCTTCTTCTTATGGGACTCACATAATATGAATGTTATTCCGTTTAATGGAGTTACTGAGTTCCCTAAATCTGCTTTCATGATCCAAGATTTTTCTTTCCCTCTTCTGATCAGCTTCATTATTTTCCGTAATTCTATCTTCTACATCACTTAATCTGTACTTCTACTTCTTCCATCCTTTTGGTCATTACATCATTAAATTTCAGTTATTGCATATTTCATTTTAGCCTCATTGGTTTTAAGCTCTTTTACCTCTGTGATAAGGGGATCCATGATGTCTTCCACGTCCGTTTCAAACTCAGCTAGTATCCTTATGATTGTTGCTTTAAATTCTGCATCAGGCATATTACTTACATCTGTTTCGATTAGATCCCTGGCTGTGACCTTTTCTTATTCTTTCTTTTAGGATGAATTCTTCCATCTTGGCATTTTGTCTAGGTATCTGTCTTCTTCTGTTGTATTGTATGGGTGGAGATTTCTGTGATTTGTCATGCATAACCCACCATCCCGACCTGCATATACACAGCAGGCTAAAGATTGTTGTCTGTGAGACTTGTGCTGCATGAGTGACCTCGGGAGCTTGCTTAGTTGACATTAGCTGGTCTCCGGGTCAGAACTGATCCTTCTTATCTGGATGCCAAGAGCTATAAATTTTGCCTTGTATCTCCTCTGGCTCCAGGCTGGGCTGGACCCCCAGAATGGAATCCAGGAGGGGAGACAAGTACATATTGCCCAGGCTCCTTAAAGATGTAAAGACATGATAGAAATGCAGCCTGTTCCAGACTGCACATAGGCAAACAAATGTTTAATTTCAGACCCCACCATTTACCCCATAAATTTATGGCCCTTATGGGGATGTTCATTTGGAAGTCTTACCTGAGGGGAAGATGCTCCACCCACACCTCTCAATGAGGACTCCAGCCTGGCTGTCTCCACGGGGCTTTCCCAGCTAATGAGGTTGGATGTTATAAGTACCTGATTTGATGTAACTCTGTCTTATTCTCCTTTATTGCTTACTATTGCCCTCATCTATGCTCAGATTTCTCTTTTCTTGTTTCTATTAGATTTTTATAATACCAATAAAGTGTTTCTTCCCCTTCAAAACTGAGAGTACAGCTGCCATGAGTCTCTTCTTCAGAATATCTGTGTGTTAGTAAAGTCTGTTAGGTTTCCTGCTCCTGAGAGTAATGGCTTTATGAAGAAGTCATATACTCTCCAGGGCCTGGTGCTTCTGAAAGTGTCTCCTGTGTGTTCTGCAGGCACTCTGCTGCTGTGCTATGCCTGCTTTATCTCTCAAGTCAGTCCTCAATAGAGTTTCTCCTTGCCTGCAGTGGGGAGTGTTTGGACTTTGGCCAGAGTTTGGCGAGTTTTAACTAGGAGTGCTCTGGTCTGCTTCTTGAAAGAGACCTGATGCTATTTCCACTAGAGCTAAAGCTCTGCAGAACTCTATGGTCAATAGACATGGTGCATGTGGGGGTTTGTGCCAATCTTCTGGGGGAGGGGCCCTGCTGAACTGGTTCTTAGGCACACTGACCTGAGAAAAACAGTACCAGCAGAGCACAGGGGGGCAGGGCTTGGTGTAGCAGATTAGGCAATCAGTGTTGGCACGGTGCTGTTTACTGAAGTTAGTTTATGCTGAGGGGTGGAATAGGGAAATGGCACCAGCCAGCTCCTTTGTCCCTGGAGAGAGAGGTTTGTGCTTGCTGATGTCAGGGAAGCCCTCCCAGAAGAGTAAATAAATGTCCCTCATGTGTCCTAGGTGTTTTTCAGATCACTGTTTTCACACTGTGTCCCTGTTGCTTGCCTGCCTGGAGTAGCACAGTGCACTTTGGGCTCTATCCCAGCCAGGTTGGCTGAGTTTTTAAAACTCCAAACTTTAGGGTCCGGTGTGATGGGGACCTGTGCTGTCTTCTGGGGGAGGGTCTCACCATGCTGGGACTGATGCAGGTCTGACCTCAAAGGCCAGTCACACCAGAGCACAGGAGTGTGGGGTTTGGAGCAAAGCACACCATGGAGTCAGTGTCCGGGTTAGCCACCCTCAGCAGGTGTCTCTGTGCCTAGGCCGAGGGGTGGGGGAAGGAAATGGGTCCCACAGGTTCCTTTGTCCCTGGAGAGGCAATGCCACCTCTCAGATGCGCTCCAGGAAGGGGGAAACTTCTCTTCCAGTGCTTCTCTGGGTGCTCAGATCATGCGGTCTGCACTTTGCCTCCCCCCCCCCCATTACCTCCTGCCTTCTCTACAGGAGCACTGTAGTGCCCTCAGGCCTCTATACCAGCCACACAGCAGACCTCTAAAGCTCCAGTCTTTGAGCTCCAATGGTTGTAAAAACTCAGGAAAATCAGCCCATTTTCCCAGTCAGTGGCTTCAGAGCAGTATTTTCCTTTTGTGATCCAATGCTCTACGCTCCTCTCTCTCAATCTCACTGCTCTCTGAGAGCAGGGCTCCCTCCCCTCTGCAACACCCATGATCCTTTTCTCCCCCAAAACACATCTCCGTACCTTTCCACAATGTGGCCTCCTCTCTCCTTCTAGTTGTGCAGTTTGTTCTGTCAGTCCTCAGATCAATTTCTTGGGTATTCAGAAGGATCTGATATTTATCTAGCTGTGTTAAAGGGAAGAGGCAAGCCTAGGGTCCTCCTACTACTCTGGCATCTTAGCTGCTCTTGCCTCTTAATGTAGTAATTTATTGCTATTAGCTTCCTGCTTAGAACTATTTTTGCTGCATCCCATAAGGTCTGGTATGTGGTGCTTCCACTTTCATTTGTCTCAAGAAACTATTTCTCCTTTAATTTATCCTTTAATCCATCAGTTGTTTGGGAGAGTGTTAATTTCCATGTGTTCATGAATTTTCCAATTTTTCTCATAATTTATTTCTAGTTTTATGCCACTGTGGTCAGAGAAGATTATTTGGTATAATTTAAATCTTAATGAATTTTTAAGAATTGCTTTGTGGCCTAATATATGACCTATTCTAGAAAATGTTTCATGTGCCCTTGAGAAGAACGTGCATTCTGCTGTTGTTGGACAAAACATTCTGTACTTGTCTGGGAGGTCAATTTGGTCTATAGTGTTCAAGTCTGCTGTTTCCTTATCAATTCTCTGTCTGAATGATCTAGCCATTGTTGAGAATGGGTATTAAAGTCCCTGTTATTGTATTGCTCTTTATTTCTCCTTTTACTTCTGTCAGGTTTTGCTTTACATATTTAAGTGCTCTAATTTTGGGAGCATAAATATTACAACTGTTACAAATTCCTGATGTACTGACCTCTTTATCATTATATAATGACCTTGTCTTTTTTTACTACTTTTTACTGCTTACTGCTTTTACTGCTTTTTAAAACATGTTTTGTCTGATGTAAGTATAGTTTACATCTATATTTGTCTTATATAGGTATACTTATATATCAGTATATTGCCTTTTTTGGTTACCATTTGCTTGAAATGTCTTTTTCCATCCTTTTACTCTCATTCTATGTGTGTCTTTAAGGTTAAATTGAGTCTTTTATAGGCAGCGTGTTGTTGGACCTTTTTTTTTTTTTTAAATCTATTTAGCCATTCTATGTCTTTTGATTGGAGAATTTAATCCATTTATGTTTAAAGTGATTATTCAGAAGTAAGGACTTACTATTGCCTTTGTTAATTGTTTTCTGGTTGTTATGTAGATCCATTGTTCCCCGTTTCTTATCCTGCTCTCTTTTTCTGTTTTGATGTTTTTTACTATCAGTATACTTTGATTGTTTCGTTGTGTTCTTTTGTGTAACTACCACCAAATTTTTCCTTGTAGTTACCATGAGGCTTAAATAAAACATCTTAAAGTTATAACACTATTTTAAACTGATAACTTCAATAGAATGTGCAGACTTTTAACTTTTTTCCTTCTCCCCCTCACATTCTAGGTTATTTGTTACAATTTACAGGGTTTTTATATTCTGTAACAATAAGATTATTGTATGTATGGTTATTTTTGCTATGTTCGGGGTTTTTTATAACTTTTAAACTACTGTTTTGAGTTAGTGCACCACCATTACCATATTGCAGAATCCAACTATGACTATACAGGTAGCATTACCAGTGAGATGTATGGTACCTTTTCGTGTTTTTATGATGTTAATTAGCATTATTTTATTTGCTCTCAAATAACTCCCTTTGACATTTCTTGTAAAATAGGTTTGGTGGTAATAAACTCTCTCAGATTTTGTCTGGGAATGTCTTTATCCTTCCATCGTTTCTAAAGGACAGCTTCATTGAGTAAAGAATTGTTGACTGAGTTATTTTCTTTCAATATTTTGAATATGTCACTCCATTCTCTCCTGACATGAGAAGTTTCTGTTGAGAAATCCACCTATAGTCCCTTGTATGTAACTTCTCTCTTTTCTCTTGCTGCTCTTAAAGCTCTTTTTCTCTGACTTTTGACAATATAATTATACAGTGCCTCAGTGTAGCCCTATTCAGATTCAATCTATCTGGGGTCCTTTGGGCCTCACAGATCTGGATGTCTATTTCTCTCCCTGGATTTGGGAAGTTTCAGCCATTATTTGCTTTAAATATACTTTCCATTCCTTACTCTCTCTTCTGGAATTCCCATAACATAAATGTTATTTTCATTGCATCCCACAAATCCAGTAGGTTTTCTTCCCTCTTTTTCATTCTTTTTTTCCCTGCACTTCTTTGACTAGTTAATTTCCAATATTTTAATTTCTAGGTTGCTGACTCTTTCTTCTACATCATAGAAGTCAACTTCTAAAAATCAATATTGAATTCTACTTTTCACTTGTATTTTTCAACTCTAGGATTTCTTTTTTGTTGTTGTTTTTACTGGTTGCTATTTCCTTGCCAAACTTATTTTATTCATGCATTGTTTTCTTAATTTCATTTAGTTATCTATGTTTTCTTATAGTTCATTAAACTTCCTTAGAGGATTATTTCTTAGTCTTTTGATGGTTCACAGATCTCCATTTCTTTAGGTTTAATTATTAAAGCTTTATTTATTTCATTTGGAGGCATCATATTTACCTGATTTTTTGTGATCCTTGATTCCCTACATTGGTATGTGTGCATTTGAGTAATGGGGCTCCTCTTCCAGATTTTACAGGTTTGCTTTGGCAGAGACTGTTCTTCACCAGTCAGCTCAATTTGTTCTTCTAGGTATGTCTGCTGATAATGTCTTTGGGCAGTGGGGGCCAGCTATCATGGTCTATTTTGAGGCTAGGCAACTGTTTGAACTCCAAGGAGAGGGATAGTAGGTGTCTCACTGACAGAATAGTTGGATAAGACTATTGGCTTGGTTCCCTACCCAGGTCAGGCTTAGGATGGGCTCTGCATTTGTGAATATTCTGGTCAAACTTACTAGACAGTTGGGACTAGGTACTATAGTAGTAGACAGGGTCATGAATTAGCTTCCCTGCCCTACAAAGATAGCAAGCCTGGGCAACAGCTTCTACAGCTTGTTGGGGGGGGAGGTGCTGAATCAGGGCTGAATGTGCACTGAGTTCTTTGGTGAGGTAAGGTCACCAGTTTTGTTCTGCAGACAGGAGAAGCCACAGGCTATACTCTGTTCAAGGACTACTGTACATAGTCCCACTATTGAATTCGCTATGCAGCTTCCTGTTTGCTCTTATTAAGGTCTCTGGTTGGACAGGCTGGAGGCTGTATTTAACAACGAGCAGGGCTGTGAACTAGATTTCTTGCCTGGGTGCAGCTGAAGTAGCTCTAAAACTGGTGAAGCTCTCTGCTGTCTTAATTTAAACTGACCTGCATCCCAAGGTCCTGGGCTGTACAAGGCCACTGGCTTTGCTCTACAAAGTACTGTCTCTGTCTGCATTTCTCTTGGTATGAACACTGAACTGCACACCTTTCAGGGGTTTTGCCAGATCTTCTTCAGCCAGAAGGGGCTGAAGACACTCTCCACAGCGGTGGGGCTATATCTCAGCCTCTTTGCCAGGACAGGATGGGGAGGAGCCACTCTTCTCAATTTCCCAAACAAGCTCTCTGTTTCAGTGTGGCCTGGAGCCACCCTCAGCCTTCTATGAATTAATCCTTCTGCCTGTGTATAGCACAGGAAGCCTCAACATGGGGTACTAGTTTTGCTGTGGGAGCCATCAACTCTGCTTGTCTGCCTGTCAGCCCTAAGAGTCACATGAGCCTGGAAGGCAGTCTCCATAGTGGGTGGGGCTATGGCTCATCACCCAGCCTCTATGTAAGCATACTGGGCTCTAGGCTAGCAAACTCTTCCTTCAAGGATCTGAATAAGGCAGATTTGTACCCTTCCAAGTTCCCTGGTCAGAATGCACCCCGACTAGGTTCTGCAGATGAGGAGAGGTGCTATTTGGGATCACTACTTGGGCACTACAGGTGACAACTCTGTCTGCCAAGATCTATGTGCTGGTTGTTGCCAGTCCCTCCCCACTTCTCTACAGCAGTCAGATTCCCAGTGATTGAGCCCCGCAGATTCCCTTGCAATCTTCATGATGCAAGATCAGAGTGAGGGCTCCCACAAAGACCCCCAGGTTCTCTTTTCCTACTGGAAAAAACAGAGGCTCAAGGGAGATTTCTCTGTATGGTGCTATGCTATCCTGGGGAGGGGCAATGTAGTTAACATGTAGCTCTTTCTGTTACCCTTCTAATGGACTTTGCCTTGGTCTCTGAAGTGCAGCGACCTGCTTCAGCCTCACCCCATGTTCTAGAATTCTCTCAGTGATATCTTGTTCTTGAATAGGTATCAGCTGTTCTTCTTGTGAGGGGAGCAAAATCAGGAATGACCTACGTTGGCATATTGGTGATGTAATTCTCCAAAGCACATAATTTGAAATACATTCTCAGTAGCTATATTCTCAATGTTGAAATTCACTGTTTCCAAAATCATTAAATAAAGATGTACTTTATGAGCTTACTATTCATTGACAATACAGGAAGTATAATAAAATTATACTACTAAGCTACTAATCTTGAATAATGTGCCATGAACTTGCATTCCACAAGGAGAGAAGCCTTAGCCCTTACCTACCAAAAATGAGTTTAAGGCTTCTAATCCCTTAAAAATGTTCTAGAAATTTAATGAAATTACTAGCCTACCATCTACGAGAATTCTTGAAGCAATTCCTCAGGATTTCATTTGGAGAATAAGGCCCTAAGTCAATTAAAATGCACGATTCTATGCTAGGTGGGAATACACAAAAGCAAGTTTTTGGTTTTTGAAAATACACTGCGTGAACACAAAAGCAGCATATATAACTGATGACAAAAAGATGTACATATATACCTACCTTGTACAGAAACATATACATATGTGTATGTATCATGTTTATAGTGCTAAAAAGTATTTTACAGTATTGGTAAACTAAACTTTAAAAGACAACTAAATGTAGAAATAATTACAAATATGTTTCTGAACAATCAGATAGACTCTGCAGTGTAAAAGAAAAATAAATGGTTCATTTGAAACATGAATATCAACAAAATTCTGAAGAAAGCCAAAATAAAGAAAATACTTAAGGAAAAAAAAATTTAAGGCTCAAGAAGTCTTCCTCATTTTCATCTCATTACTTAGAAAACTCAACCCTAAGCAAGACAACAGAAGCCAGGAGACCAGGTTCTAATTGACATTTTACCACTATTTCACTTTGCCACTTAAACCAATGAAACCTGTCTACATCTTAGCTATCTCCTCCTTAAAATTAGGAACTAGATTAGATGATTTCTATAGCTGCCTCTAATTTTAATAGTCTAGGATTCTGATTACATTCTGGCTTGAGACCAAAAATCTTCAGAGCAACATAAAGCCTACCACTTTGTGATGATGCAAACTTTACAGATAATATTCCCACGAACATTAAAGAGGGGCAAAAGCCTGACGGCAGCAGAATGAAAAACTTATACTCCCCCAGAGAGGTACATGATTCATTTCCTCACTTCATTCAGGGCTTAGCCAAAATACCCCTCAACACAAAGGTCTTTCAACACCCCACATAACAACCTACCCATTGTTCACTGAACACTGCCATTTTTATTTTTCTTCCTAGCACCCCTTACCATTGTATGTTTTTCATGTTTAATATTTTGGATGTTTATAATTCCTCCACTAATATAAACTCTATGAGAGCAGTTTTGTTTTGTCTTGTTTTAATTCACAGCAGTGCTGCCAATAGAATGATACTCCATATACCAACGGAGCTCAATGAATGTTTGTTGATTGAATGGTTGATGCTTTCAACAATAAGTAGACCCATGTGACTGGATCCATAAGGCTGGAAAAGTAAGCTGGAACATGTTATAGCAGGGTTGGTACAACATTCTAAGGCACAGTTGTCCAATAAAACCTTCTGTGATGATAGAAATATTTTAAATTGGTGCTATCCAATTCAGTAGTCACTAGCCATGGTGGCTTTGAGTACATGAAATGAAGCTGTGATTGAGGAACTTATTTTATTTACTTTTAATTAAGTTTACATTTAAATGTAAAGACCTGAATACAGCTGTGGTTACCCTCTTAAGCTGTGCATTTTCTACGGAATTTGGAACTTCAAAGCCAAAGAGCCATGAAAGATTTGTAGGAGGAAAAATAATGGGATAAGAACTATATTTTGAAAAATAATACTGAAAGTAATGTTTAGAATGAATTGGAGTAGAGAGAAACTGGAAAACAAAACAGACAGACAGAAACTGCAAAAATCTGGATGTTAGGGACTGAGCACCTGAATTAGGGCAGTAACAGGACGAATGGAAGGGGAATACATGATTGGGAGACATTGAAGAGGCAAAATAAACAGGATTTTGATTTTTTTTTTTTTTTAATGTCTGCATGATCGGGGCGCCTGGGTGGCTCAGTCGTTAAGCGTCTGCCTTCGGCTCAGGGCCTGATCCCAGTGTCCCCTGGATCGAGCCCTGCATCGGGCTCCCTGCCCCCCCTGGGAACCTGCTTCTTCCTTTCCCAGTTCCCCTGCTTGTGTTCCCTCTCTCACTGGCTATCTCTCTCTCTGTCAAATAAATAAATAAAATCTTTTTAAAATTTAAAAAAATAAACGCCCACATGATCAGACAAAGGCTAAGAGAGAAATAATACACACCATGATTCATGTTCAGCCTAAGAGAGAGAGACTATCCACCATGATTCATGTTCAGATTTCCAGGAAGCCCTCTACAGGTCACTCCTGCAATTCATGGGCAACAGGGATGTTAAGAATTCCCAAGAGTTCTCGTTTTCCCAAAGAATAAGTGTGTAACACAAACCACATCTTTCAACCTCTCTTCATCCATGTTTTGGTGTACCTTCTTTATCAGTGGAAGGATACCCACCCCTTTCCTTTTGGGTTGGGTTTTGAGAATTTAGAGGATTCTCCAGTAAAAGTACCATAACTCCTACAGCATAGGACAAGAATGAAATAATAGCAACAAATGGCCCCAGAAAGAAAAAAAGGGGATGGATTTGTGGAGAAGCAGGAAGACTAGTTTTTTACCAAACTATGCTGAAGCATGTGCATTTCAGCTCACCCAGAGTCTGCTTCCGTAACTATTCAGGGATCAGGGTTCTCATGATTTTCCCCAGGATTTGGCTTGCATACTTGGGAGCAAATGATAGATGACTTCCCTGTCATTCTTCTAGACCTCACTCATGAGCCATCTTCTGCCACTGTAGCACCATTCCAGCACCATTGGGACTTCTCTTTTCAGTCATGCCTGCTGAGTCTTGGCTCCTCCAACTCCCAGGGCCTTGGCCAGAGAAGCTCTGAGCCAGGATTTTGATGTTTTTAACTGTGAGCCCATCTTTGCTGCCACAGGTGATTAGAATGAAAACACCACCACTAACAAAAGAACCCAGGTAGTAGAGAAAAACCATACTAGTATCAAGAAACACTCACTGATAAAAATTCAGATCATTTTGAATACTTTTTAAATTCAGATGCCAAACTATCAGTCTTGGTTTAAAAAACAAATGCATAAATTAAAAAAAAAAAAATCAAAGCCTGCCTGCCTAGTTGGTCAAAAAACAAGTCCATCTAAATTCTGTATCCAATTTAAAGTTGACATTAAATTAAGACTGTTTCTAACATTAGATATATACATGTGTGTGTGCTTGTACACACACACATATATATGAAATATATGTAAGCACATACACATATAATTTGAAAAATAATTTAAAACTTAAAATGTTATCAAATAAATCCACTTTGTTCCTTATTCGTGTAGAAAGCCATCTGGGACAAGCAGGCACAGGCTTTTTTTTAAATGGAGGAATACATTTTTATTTTAAGCTCACATTTAAACAGTGAAACCCTTTCTATCACAACACAAGGAAGACTTCTCCCATATTGGCAACTGTTTTTATATGGTTGGCAGGTTTCAATGGGTCTGAACTCATATGAATAAATTCCAACTACTCCACTGGATGAAAAGCTCACACACTTCCGCTTTTAAAGATGAAGTAGAAAATAACTGTCAGATGTAAGAAGACTAAAGAGTGATTTAATATTTCATCAACAAAGAAGCCTTGACCCTTATTTGCACTATTAAAATCTTAATATAAAAAAGTCATATAATGGGACAGTCAGAATTCAGAAGCAAATAAAATTCCTTGGCAGACCAAGAATTCTTGCCACCTGTATCTGAAAGCAGAAGGAAGCATACTCTGCGTTCAGGCTCTGTAATAAGCACATTAAAGTCAAAGGTGCATCTATATATCCCAAGCTAAGTAAAAATGAAAAGAAACGCCTGAGGGTTCATGTTCTGAATAAAACTGTCTACATTTTGAGAAATTCTACTCTCTATGGACTTCTAATGATTACCACAGCAGGAGATTGAGCCAAAGAGACTCAAAGGAAATTGAAAAGCATGATTTTCAGGGAAAACCCCAACACCCAGAAGAATGATAATATAGATTACTCAGATTTCAATCTATATCAACTAGTAAGACAATGTATTTGTGTTTGGACAACAGCAGCATGATAGAATATAATCCATCTGAGAGACTAGTATATAATAGCTCCTTTCCTATTGTTCTTCTGAAAGACAAGTGATTATAATTATGGAGTACAAGAAACTTTTCAAAGAATTAAGATTTCAAACCTAGGAACTACTAAAACTTTTCAAAATGAGAAATCATACTGAAGAGCAACCATAGGTAGGAGTACGTGCAGAATATGGCTCACCACTTAATGGCTAATGCTAGTCTAGGTTCAGTCTTATTTTGAACAACTAAATTTTCATTAGAATTCAGTATTATATGAATAATATAGTAATTTCTAAGAATTAAACAAATTATTCATAGCCTTATGCTAGAAGGCAAATGAGGATTAGAAAAATCTCACAACTGTTGAGCATATTTATCTGAAGGTACTATAATGAACTAGATACATTTTAATTTTTTTCAGAATTTATCAATTCATTGCTATATTTTCATCACTTTGTGTAAGCAAGCTCAAAAGATAGATATTCCCTTTTTTTTTTTTTTTTTTTTTTACCACTTCCCTTGCCTATCCCGTAACCTCAGAGGTATAACCTCTGATTATATGATTCGGATCCAGCAGAAGCACTTGCAATTACTGAGTCTGTTTTTAAAGAAAAATTCCTGGGATATAAGGTTGGAAATTACCCCATTACAAACATCTAAGTGTGATTTTCAAGGTTTTAAAGCAAATAAAACTTATATATTCTAAAACTGTATTAGCTTAAATGGAAATAAGTATATTCTTAGGAATAAACTTTCAAAACGGCAACCATAGTCAAATCTATTGCAGACAAATGGTGAGTGAACTTCTCTAATTGGATCTTTTTTCTTGTCTTGCCCATCTTGCCCTTATTTCACTTACCTAAAATACTTGCTAAAAAGCAAACAAGGAAGAAAGTCTATTTGCTAAGCAAGTTGTCCTCGAAAGACTCCCTATGACTCACCCCAAAATTCCTCAAAGAAAAAGAAAATACATTAACTAACATGTGAAACAACAGGAATAACTTTTGAAAAGATTATAAATGTAAATAATTTTATTTGAATATGGATAAGGCAAGAATGCTCATAGGGAGAAATTTGGAAGTAGTTTAAATTAGAGTAGGGCTCTTTCACTTATTTTTAAATTGGCGATGTCATGTAAAATATGTGAATTCGTAACTTTAAAGTTTGGAACTGCATTTAAGGAGACACATCAAAGGAGTCTGAAAAAAAATGAGATTTGAGTACATATTTTAACTCATAATTTCCTAGTTTGTCCTTGAGTATATTATTTAATGTCACTCATTCTCATACTTTTCATCAATATGATTATAATTATATATATTATATATGAATATATATATATTTATAGTTTTCATGAGATAACTGAAATGTCATATGTACAATATCTGGTAAAGAGGAAATTTTCCATGTAGTCAGATACCTAACTAACATGAAGTAGGACCAATGCTAAAATCAGTTGGGGAGATTCTTTATCCAAAAAGCACTATCAGAGTAAAACTGATTTCAAAGCCAACCCACTTTTATCCATACTTACTAGATAGTGAGGCCTACTGTAAACAACTCCCAAGAAGATGAAAATGAGCAAATTAAGATTGCCTCCAAGTTAACCTAGAAAAATCAATATACAAGAAAGTGACAGAATTGCTCCCAATAAGCAAGACTTGATTATAATCTAAAAATACCACCATCTCTAAACAAGAATGTGTCAATCAGAAAAGGTTTGTTTGGTTAAAGAAACATAGACAAAAGGAATTACAAACAGTAGCATTGGTAGGAAAGAATAGGAAATTTTTTTAAAAGGCACTAATCATAAAGAAAAAGATACACTGAACTGATGTTAAAAAAGAACTCCCTGGGGAGCCTGGGTGGCTAAGTTAAATGTCTGCCTTCTACTCAGGTCATGATCCCAGCATCCTGAGATCAAGCCCCACATCGGGCTCCCTGCTCAGTGGGGAGCCTGCTTCTCCCTCTCCCTCTGCCTTCTGCTCCCCCTGCTTGTGCTTGCTCTCTGGCTCTCTCTCACTCTCAATCTGTCAAATAAATAAATAAAATGTTTAAAAACAAACACAAAACAAAACAACTCCTGCTCATCAAAACATACACTAAAAGAGTACAAAATCAACCATTATATGAAATATTTACATCACATATAATAAAAACGGGCTCCTACCCAGAATTATAAGAAAAAAGAAATAACAAGAAATGACAAATTGAAAAATGGTAAAAAGAACTGAACCGGCAGTTCATAAAAGTACAAATCCAAAAAATTTATGATACTCATTGGTAATTAGAGATACTTAAGTGAAACCTGTCACGGAACTTGGCTGCACACCTATGAAATTATCAGATAACTAAGATTTCAGCTGATGCCATGGGTTATTAAATATGTGAGAGCAATGGGAACTCACATAAACTGCTGATGAGAGGTATATAGCTACAGTTGCTTTGAAAATACATTATCATCTAGTAAGCATGAATCTCACATAAAATTGTGCAGTTATAAGAGGATAAATATACAAAAATGTTCGTAACAGTGTTTGTGATAGGCAAAAAAAAGAATATAACAAACATATACAATAAAAATTTACAAGTTGTAAAGAAAACAAATTAACCACAGCCAACCTCAATGATATATATGATTCCTATATAGTATTAATTGAAAGAAACATAACAAAACATGTAATAATATTTTGTTTATATAAAATTAAAAATACATAAAACTATTATTTTACTATGTGAATAGCAAAATTTTAAAGAAAAGTAATGAAGTGATTCACTTAAAGTCAGAACTATTCTAATGAACACAGATGGGAAGATAATCATTAAAAGAAACAGCATATTTTCAGATTGCTGGAATGTTCTATGTCTTGATATGGATGGTGGCTACCTAGGTGATCACTTTATAATTATTAATTATATTGTACATTATGTATTACATATTTTTTTGTATTTTTGTTATATTTCAAATTTTTTTAATATTTTAAAAATTTGGCCATGCCCATTGTAAATGGGTTGAAAAGTGACCTTCCAAAAGGTCTTTCCACCCAGAACCTCAGAATGTAATCTTATTTGGAATTGGGTTTTATAAATGTAGTTAAGATAAGAATCTCTAGAGACCATCTCTAGGACCATTTAAGGTGGGTCCTAAATCCAACAAGTTTCCCTATAAGCCACAGGAAAAAAAGAGACACTTAGATATAAGGAAGAAGGCCATGCAAAGATGGAAGAGGCAACTGGAGCTACACTGGCATATGCCAAGGAAAATTGTGAGCCACCAGAAGTAGAAAAGGCAAAGGAGAATTCTTCCCTAATAGAGGCTTTGGAGGAAGGCAACATTTGATTTTGGATTTCTGCCCTCCACACCTTTGAGAGAACAAATTTATGTTGTTTTAAGCCACTAAGTGTGTGGTAACTTGTTACAGCAGCTAGAAGAACTAATACACTCATTCTACAGACAATATTGTACACTGAATCCTTTACATTTTGGGCTGTGGAAATGGCCTTGGTTACAATTCTGACTCATTTACAAACCTCGGACAATTCATAATTTTTTGTAACTTCAGTTTTCTCATGTGTAGAATGAGAATAATACTATCAACCTAAAAGTGCTGTGGTAAAGGGTAAAAAAAAGCATTAAAAGATCTCAGTACATTATACCTGTTAAGGGCCTGGATAATTATACACATTTATATACTCTCCTCACAGTGTGCCACAAATAATGGACTGTTCTTCAGAGAAGACCATCATGAGATGAGAGATGAATAAATTAAATAATTTTGGTAATGCTATAAAATTAAATTAAATCAACTTGCCTTAGTCTCATTTCAGGAACACCTAGCAACTAGTCCCAGAAGAGGCTTAACTACGTGAAATAAAGAAGCTTTTCTAGTCACACAGGTCTTTACCATTCTGGTCTCTGTGAAGTTAGTTACTCATTGTTGTGGTTAAATACATTCTGCTGCTTCTACTGTTGTTCAATAAGAAACGATACCAGAGAAAGGGAAATAATTTCAATATATTCAAAGAATCACGTTATTCACCAACCTTGAAAAACACTTAAATGAAGACTTTTTAGGAAAGAAACTATTGGTCCTTCCCTAAGAAGAAATCATAGCCTTTTTCTGTTCTGTACACTTATCTGAACCTCCAGTGCAAAGCATGGTTCTAAAGAACAAAATCACCTAAAAATATAGTCACCAACTACATAGACATTCATGGTATCATTTTCATATAAACAAAATTAATTCTAATTATAACATTATCACAGTTATCATAATTGTGCTTTATTTAAATTTTTAAACAATGAGAGATCAAACAAAACTAAAAATAATGAAATGTAAACACAAGCACTAATTCCCTTTTTAAGGCAATATTTATAGTTCAAAGAAGATTTGTAGTATTAATTTTATTTAAAATATGATGATCAGCTTATGCTTTGGAAACATAATTAGAACATGTAACTTTGGCACCTAATCTAGTTTCCTGGTAAAACTGTTTTGAAATTTGTCATCATTAGAAGTTTTTTTTCCACTAAAAGCTTACTCAAGCATTGTCCATTCTGACTAAACCTATCCATTCACCTTCACTGAGCTCCTTACCTTCCTAACTAAAAAGTATTAAGTTGGATGGTGGTTCAGAGCAGAGATCCTTTTTTATTTTTTTTTAAGATTTTTTTTATTTATTTGAGAGAGAGAGCAAGAGAGAGAGGACGCGCTGGGGGGAGGAGCAGAGGGAGAAGCAGTCTCGCCCATGAGTAGGAAGTCCTATGCAGGGCTCGATCCTAGGACTCCCAGGGAGATCCTGCCTATTTTTTTTTAAAGACTTATTTATTTTTAGAGAGACAGAGGTGTGTGGAGGGAGAGGCAGCAGGGGAAGGAGAGGGAAAGAACCTCAAGCAGACTCTGCGCTGAGCACAGAGCCCAAAGTGGGGCTCAATCTCCTGACCCTGAGGTCATGACCTGAGCTGAAACTGAGAGCAGGTCACTTAACCAAATGAGCCATCCAGGTGCCCCTAGAGATCCTGCCTAATTAAGAAGAAATAGGTAGATTGTGATTATGAGTTGACAAAGGGTCTCTTACGTATAAAATTTTAGATCTACTATTTAGCAACTCTGGGTCTCAGTTTAAGTCATTTAATCTTTCAGACCTAAGTTTATTCACTTATAAAATGGAGATGATAATACCTACAGCAAAGGGTTAGTGCATATAAAAGCATTCAATACATCAATAGATAACATCACTTAATAAATATTAATTGGACATTAGCCTTAACACATCCTCCATATCTGAGTCACCTCTTTCTGAGTTAGCTTTATTCTTCACAAATCCTGTATTTTTGGACTACTGTCCTATCTCTCTCATCTCTCATCCAAGCCTTTTGAAGGATTTGTTTGTTTCTCTTTAGTTCCTCATCTCCCATTCATTGCTCAACCCACAAAAATCTGACTTCACAATAAGGTTTTTTAATATACATGCTGTGATTTATACATATCTACATTTCAAAATGCAATCTATATGCCAGTGACTTAATATAGGACTGTGAGATGCATACTCCATCTTCCATTCCCCTATTTCTATTTAAATATAAATAAAGCCATTTTTTTTGTTTTGTTTTTAGCCTTCCATGTTACCACACAGAGTAAAAGATAATATTTCCAGGGCTTCCTGGTAACCTGGTGAGATACAACTAAATTCTTGTGAAAGAGATATAAGCAGAATGGAGTGAAAGTTTGGCTAAGTCTCTTTAAAAGGGAGGAGCTATGCCTTCTTCCATTTTGCTACTGGAGACACCACTGTGATGGAGCATTTACACTAGAAAGTTTGGACCCTGTGAAAGGAGTGCCACACCTTGGAATGGCAGAATGAATATCTGAAATAAGTCTGGATGACTTCTTTAGTGCTCAATTCAGCCTAAGTTGCCTTCCACTATGCTTCTCCCAAAAAAGTGAAAAAAGTCTCTATCTTGTTTAAGCACCTACGATATGGGAGTTTTCCCTCTCTGTGCAGCTTAGCTAATTCGATCAATTCTATATATTTGAACCAAACCTTTCTGATGAGGTCCAGTCCTATATCACAGATTGCTATTTCATATTTCAAAAGATCCTCAAGGTTAATGCATCTGAAACCAAAACAGTTGTGTCCCCCAAACTTCTTTCCCATATATGTCTCAATTAACCATACCAGTATATGCTCACTTATTCAAAACCTACATTCCCTTGGATGCTTCCTCTCTCATTTGTATTATAAATATGTATTATATATTTATATATAGTTTACAATATTACCTTGAATTGACTTGAATTCATCTCCTCCCTGAGTTTACCCCCATTTCAATAGTATATTCTTATCTCTTACTCAATTACAGAAATTTAATGCTACAAATCAATACGTTTACTGAATTCTATACATTTGAGCAGGACATTTTATGATATTGGCCAATAATATCAATATTTTTACAAGCATTAGTAATGTCTAAAACACACAGACAACAGTGGCAATTTTTCTAGTAATAGGCTAAACACAGACTCCAATATTATTCACAGGACGTTTCATCCACACATTCTTAACATAGGGAACGGAGTACTTTAGAAAATCAATTGAACATTCTGGTATGATTGGTGATACAGTTTTACTGATGAAGGAATTCAATCAGTATATAAATATACGTATTTTTAACTCATCTTTATTCCAGTGGAAGAAAGATCAGATTTGAATTCTGTAGTTAGCAAGTAATAATTTCTCACAAGAACGTTTTGCCATCTCAGCTAACGTAAACAATTATTAATGTGAATTCACTAAAGTAAAATAATGAAAACTTTGAATTACCGAATAGTTTTACAAATTAAAATTATTTACATGACTTCTGGTTAAACATGGCTTCCTCTGATGCCTCTCAAAACTGTATTAAAATGACAAGTAAATTAATTTTTGAGAAGTTACCTATCCAGAAGAGAAAGAGAAGAAACCACACCGGCCGAGAGATGTCAGAAAATTTTAGGTATAAGAAAAGTGGATGGACATAGTACTGCAAATAAAACCAATGCTAAAATGCCGTCACAGGAAGAAAACCAAGTGGCTCCTTATACACCATAAATTACTCAGAAATTGGAGTTACCAGTGAGCACATGGGATAAAACTGAAAATAATGAGATTTATTAAAAGATGGACTAGATCACTTCTCAGATCTTTTTAATTTTCCCCCCAGTCCTAAAAGTACCCTTCCCTCCCCTCAACATACATTAACTTTATGGAAATGGTAAGTACAAGAGACTTTTATCTCTGGGTCTCCAGACAAGGGTGACAGAGGTGGAGGTGAGGTACCCAAATGAAAACAAAAGGTTTAACACGGAAATCTGCATAGTCAAAAGTGGCCCGTTTCACGTTTATCTGCAAGAGATCAGAAGATCCTGCTCTATGAAAATTAGTCCGGGATAAATGATCCCAAACATTCATATTTAAGAATTCCTGATTAAATGATTCTTCCCACTCTGAGGGACATGTATCATTCTCATACCGACCCTTGTATACTGAGCATCCAGCGAACTTTTATTCTAATCATTAAAGCAACATTTTAGTTGTGCTTTAAAACTGAATGGATGGTCAATGAGCACCACACATAAAGCAATCCTATAAATGAAAAATATTGAACAAAATCAACCAACAGAAAATAGGATCTGAGAAGAAAGAATAAATACAAGAGAGCATAATTCAGAAGAAAATATTTTTTTCTCAGAGAGGTATTAAAAAGGTACATTAAGAGTAAAAAAAATCTCTTATAAGTTAAATATATGCTAGCAGACATAAAAACATCCAGTAGAAATCTTGGAAGATCAAATTGAGAAAAAATTTAGGAAAAAAATTACAAAGACACAGAAAATAGACAGGAAAATATAATAGAATTAAGGCACTGATTTAATTGAGTTTCAAGAAAAATTAGAACAAAATAGAGAAAGTAAGTTTAAGAAACAATATCAGAATATTTCCAAAAACATATATATATGTATGTATATATATGTGTGTGTGTGTGTGTGTGTGTGTATATATATATATGTATTTTTTTTTTTTTAATTTCCAGGAATGGCCAGCATCCTCCCTGTACGGAAGGATGAAAGATTACTCCAAACTTTGCTGTGAAAGAGGAGCAGGCAAGGGGGTCAATGCTCAGAGGCGAAGACCATTTGCTCTTCTTTGCTCCCCCTTTTATTGGCCCTTCAGGATAATCACAAATCCTTATCACTGTTCCTCAAGCACTTGATGTGTGACAAGGGATCTTACTGAAACTAGGAGGATCTGTTCAAGGGAATGATACGTTATGCTAATCTGTGTGTTCTACAAATTCTGCTAAACATAGCCTCAGGGACAACGCATACAGCTCTTAGATCACAGGGTGGCTGTTTGGGCTAAGAAAGCTCCAGGAGGGCAACTCCCCGAGGCATTCCAGCAGGTGGTCATGCAGGCCTAGGCATTCCAAAGGCCTATGCCCTTCTCCAAAACCTTCTCTTGCCCCCAGCAGCCTCAGTGATACATTTTAGCAAGCCAGGTATTATGGATGATTTCATACTCTACATTAACCCCCAACATAAATATATGTATTTTAAAAAACACACATATTTTAGAATGCAAAATGGTCCAGTGAGTACTCAGCTCAATGAAATGTGGTTGTTTGGTTTTGTTTTTTTTTTTTTGTCTCGTTTTGTTTTGCGTGGAGCAGCACACAGGTTGTATCATCTTGAAATTTAAGAATACCAAAGATAAAGAGAAAAATCCTAAAATCTTCTGGAAAGATAAATAAGCACAACAGGTCACATTACACAGCACTCGGTTTAGAATCAGAATGTCAGAAGATTTTTCAAGAGCAACCCTGGAAGCTAGAAGAAATGGAATCTTCAACTTCTGGAAAAATAAACATTTCTGAACTAGAATTAGATTTTCAGTCAAATACAATGTTCAACAACGTCTCTCAGAATTGTATGATCACAAAAATGTGATCCCAAGACAAACCCCTTTCTCATACGTTTCCGGAGGACACATTCACCTAAAATTAAGGAATAACCTAGAAGGAGGATAAATATAAACTGGACACAAGAGAACACACAGGAAATTTCCAGATGATCGTGAAAGGAAGTCCTGGAATTGATAACTGTATCTCTGACCTGCAGCTCAGCTGCTGCAAGATAGAATAAGATGCTGGCAGTGAAAAGGGAAAACAAAAAAAGAATCTAAAAGGTCACCTGATATGTACGTACTAAGGGAGTTTTACGGTGTTTCTGGAGAATTTGGAGTGATAGGTATATACAAATTAAAGACATAATTCATCATCCACTTCAGATAAAATCCATTTTACAAGAAAGCAATTACATTCATACTATATGACATTTAACTCAGACTTAAACAGATTACATACTTACAATAATGTAAACACCAAATAATGTTTTAACCAAAATTATAATAAGACTCCAGTGGGATAATGGAAGGTTTAGAAGACTGTTTTTATACGTATGAATGGATTGTTAAAAGAACTTCTATTCTGGGACATTAATAGCTATATGCAGCCTAAAATGCAGAGGTCAAGAAACAAAAATATCAATGAGTTATTTAGATACATAGCTAGAAATATCAAAAGAAAAAGCTTATAAAGTTTAAAATACTTATCCTTGGTGACTAGGTATCTTGGATGGGGAGGGTGGGAGCAGAAAATCCCAGTTTTTTGCACACTGAACTATTTAGTTAAAATATATGCAAATGTATTACATTAAAAAATTAAATCAAAAATTAGTTCTTTTTAAGCAACTGGAACCTGAAATATGCTAAAATCTAAAACAAAGAAAATATTTCTTAGGAACATAAACGCCATAATTAATAAGTTGAAACTGTCATGTCAAAGTGATTGAAAAATAATGCTTTGAACATTTTCAACTATTTTTAAAACTTTGAAAACTGCTTCATCTGTAAGTATGTATACTTCTCCTATATAATTTTTTACGCTATTTATTTGTTTAGTACAATCTTTCCCACTGTGTCAAAAAAGTCCAATACTACACAGAAATTTTCAGAAATTCTCAATTAATCAAGTGTGAATTAATATATGATAGACGCTAGACAGCAAAATCCCAAATGCTGGCATAAATTCTGCTTCTGAATCAACCTCAACTAAAAAGTAGCAAAACTGAAAATAATCTCCATAAAAATCCAATAATTTACAACGTAAAAAAAAAAATCACTGGTAAGAAAAAAAAGGTCTTCATCATCTATCTGAGTTGAGGGAGGAAACATAAACAAAATGTTACTCATTCTATTACTTGTGCATTCAATTCTGCAATTTATGTTCCTCTCGTGTTCATTTTAAGAAAAGTTACTCTTTGCTTTTTTATTAAAGTGAGAGGGAAAGGAAAACATTAATGGGATTGGCCTGGTATAATGCATTTGCAAAGGTGAAACCTTAAAATGAAATCGAATGGGGCACAAGAAATCAAATGAGCTTAAGGATTTAACTATAACCAGGGAATAAAAGGTTATTCACTTTTGCAAAATCAAAGCAGTCTCTGACGAGTCTAATTAATGAATAAAATTATTGTTTCTTTTACAATAGACCTTTAAACTATTTCTACTCAGCAGTCTCAAAATGATTTCACTAGTAGCTACTGGAGTTATTGAGCTGAAATGGCAGCTGCTGTTTTTCTTAGTTCTCTTTATTCCATAAAAGGATTGGTAACTTATACTGGGGTTCCAAACACTTTGCTAGCAACTCCCCTCTGCTTTGTTTCTCCCCAGAAAGTTTAATCTAATTTAGAGTATTAAAAGGGGAAGAATCAGGTTATTTTTATATAGTAATTAAAAGTATGATGCCTTTTATTCAATTGCTTCTAAATTAGGACTGCCCTTATAAAGAAATATTAAGCTGAAACAGATAAAGTTCATCTTCATAAACACTACAATCAACTGGGGATGGAAGGATCTATATGTAAGCCAAGTTCTCTACACCTGTGGTTTACCAATATCTACATGAAAGAAAGATTAAGCAGCTTTCCAAACTGCATTTTGAACTATTCAGTAGATGTCAAAATACTAAATCCCTTACTCTTAAAGATCAGTGAAATCTGTTTTCATATTTGAATACTTCTTTACCATAAAAACATATTCATGCCTTTCTGGTATCAAAAAAAAAAGACTGATATTGACCCTAGATTTAACCATAGAGAGGCTTCAACAAAATATTACTTAGACAAAAGTATACAGTCTGGAATTTTTCAGTGAGTCATTTAGAGTGAATAAAACTAAATCAAATGAGCAGAGAGAAATGTAAAAAGGTGAAAAATCCCCTGATTCAATTAACTAAAGGCAGGCTCCCTCTGACTTCTTACAACTAAAGATTCTTCTGTGGATACAAGTAGGCTAATTAAATAGGTAGCTTTGTGCTTCTTAATTACTCACATTTCTCCCATAAAGATATTATATGAAATTTAACAATCATTCTATAGAAACTAAAACACACATTTCCAATTGCATGTGATGAAATTATTAGAAACAAGACATCCATAAGCATGTATAAGATAATTATATATATGGTATACCGTACTGTACTGAGCTCAATGTATGTAAATGCAAGAATGATTTTTTAAACGTGATTCTTTTAACATTTAGGATTAAAAATATATTCATTAACTGCATCGCAAATCTGTAAAATAGGAAATTCTTTATCTAAAAAATAGGTTTGCTGCAAATCAGGTATGGCAAATAAGTAAGCTAAATACATATGGAGCATCTTTTAAAAAATAGATTAAATACGATCTATAATGGTACAATTTATTCATCAAAGTCTAAAAACATAATCCACACAAAATAATTTTCTTTACAAAAGAACTTTAAAAATAACTAATCAAGGACTTCACAAACTTCTTAAATACATAAATGTAAAGGATTATTATCACTAATGTAATTTACTATTAACTTTGTATAAATGTGGAGCACTGTGTTGAAATCATTCTGAAATGTATTAAAAATGTCTCTTTCTTATTAAAAGGACTACAGGCAAAAACATTTAACCTTTTCTCTGTCTTCGTTATGTACATCATCACATGTGTAGCACTTAACTGAATTCGTACAGATTTCTGTCTCTCTGTTTTCAAATCTGGTGATACTTCTACCCACATCCTGCCTGTCATCCATCTCTTCTCATCTGTATACAGATACACGCTAGAAAGAACTAAACAATGGCTCTCAAATCAGGTACTCAGACTAGTCATATTACCTTACCACTTTTCATATGAAATTTTTTAACTAAAAAAAGTTTTTGTAAGCACCGAGCACGATGTCCCAAACATGTAGGACTTCATTTCACATTTTTCAATAAGTGAGTAAATAAGTAAATGAAGTTAGTAGCAAATAAATAAGCTTGGGAGATAGGCATTTTGCTAAATAAAACTAGGAAATTTAGGCAGGCAGGAGAAAATCTTTCAGAGCATTAAAACAAGACTGAGCATTTTGTAATCACAGATTATGCATTCACAGAGGACATGACTTGTTCTAAAACCACTGCTTGCATAAGAATGGTATTTTTGCAAAGGGCAATGGAAGCAGGCTCTTGGAGCAGTCAAGTTTGATGAAGTTCTTTGTCGTCAGTTTCCATGTGAAACTTTCTTGTTCAAATGACGATAACTACATTTTCTTTTTCACTTTTAATTTATTTTTATTATTGCTTAGCCATTCCTCATGGAAGATAAGGGTTTTGATAATGTAACCAAGAAATTCTTCCAAGGTCTCCTTCTGGGAACTCAACATCTTAAACCACAGTTTTACCTCCACTGACACATTCTTAAATACTACCTTACCTTTCTGCCAAGGGAAAAAAAAAAAGGAAGCCTACGCTATATCCAAACATCCCTTTACACCTTTTTTCTTTAAAAGCCTTTTTGCCATTAGAATGACAAAGTTATTTTAATGGTTCTCCCACTAATTTAGTGTTTGGGGCAAATTGCCTAGTGGGAAAACATTCAATTTAATGGCTAATGAGAAATCTACTTTAAAGCAACTCCTGAAGGAAATCTTAAAAAAAGAACAGCTAAAGTTGTGTTTGTGTTCTCTTTCCATGGCAAACCACCATAGTCACTTACTAATAACACACTCTATTTCATATGTGAATTCTATAACCCTCACAGATTTCAGAGGTACTTAATTTTAAATTAAAAGATCCTCTTAACCTGTTCAGCTTTTCCTATTCTTCACAGCACTTTCCACTTTCTGACATACTAAACGATTTATTTATTTAATACATTCATTTATTGTTGTCTGTACACACACACACACACACACACACACACACGGTAAAATGAAGGCAATATATCCCAAACACCTTGACACATGGTAGGTGCTGAATATGCATTTCTTGAATGAATAAATGAATAAACCAAAATTTCTTGCCATTTTTTAATTTCTAATTGAAGTTACATGGAGCATAACAATTTATTAACTTCTGAGGAGGGCCCTATATTTAATAAACTTGAGTTCATAAACTTTAAATCTAGATTATCATACAGGTCCATGCAAGCACAACCTAAATAAATGATTTTTTCCCAGGCCCTATCTAAACATGCAAAATAAGTCAGCTGTACTCACCCTGCAATATCCATCAACATCTTGACAATGTTTACTTATTTATTTTTTTTTTATTAAACTGAGACATCCATAGTGGGAAAGATTGAGATCTCAACTAATATAATAATAAAACATTCTTAGAAAGACATATTCCGTGGGAATATGATAGTTCCAAACATAATATTTCTTTCAGGTGAAAAGATACTTATTCTTAACATGCTATTTGACTCAAAAGCTATCTGAGAGAGTAAATTATTCAAAAACACGAGGCAAAGTCCTGGGGTCCACTGCATTTTTCCAACCCAAATGGGAGGAGATTTAGGGTTGCTCTCCTAACATTTTCATGGTTTCAATTTGGTTTTCAAATGAACTCAGTTCAATACATTTAGCTAATGTCTTCTTACATTTCTACTGGTCTATACCTATTTTAGACTCCAAATGCTTACGGGTATTCAGACTTCCAAATGCTAGAGAACCACATCTTATCAAAAAACAATAAAACCTGTTGGAAAGTACTTAAGAAACGTTCAAGTTTTGAGAACTTGACTTTTTGACCTTGAAAAAAAAATGTGAAGAAACAGTTTCTGAATTTCTTACTTATTTCTTATGAGAATTAATAATGCTTCAGTATCAGCTTGAGAGAACCAAATGATCCTAAAACAACTGCCGAGCATTAATGTGAGCATTTGCAAGCAAGCAAATCTATTTGAAAATTATAAGCTACATATAGGTCCCAAATTGCAAAGTAACTGCATTAAAATGAATAAACAAATTATGGTAGGGAAAGGGACAAACAAAGCAAGCAAGCAAACATAAAAAAAACCCCACAATGGAGAAATTACACATACAAAGTAAATACCGCTTACTTGATTAGCAGTATAGTGGCAGTACTGGGTAATGTCAGCCCTACGCTGCTAATTATTGACTTGACCCTCAGCAATATCTGAATCTATTCCATTCTCAGTTTTCTCCTTTATATATAAGGATTTGGGATTAGATAAAATGGTTTTAGTTTAAAAGGGAAAGAGATTATCTGACAAAGCTTAATATGTAAAACAAAGCAACAGGAAAATTGCAGGGTACAAGAGTTTGACGGGCTTGCCTCTTTGGCTCTCAGCTCCACTCTGCCCCAACTTCCAATCCTGTATGTCTCTCAATAACCTTCATAAAACCTCTGAATGCACGTCGTGAAAACTTCTGGAAGGAATGGTGTCAATGGACCACTCTAATGCCTAATGTTCTTATTCTCCATAAAATGCCACAGTACGGGTATTGATCATCAATTTAAAGTTTCTCTGTTTCTTTACATCATGTATAATTTTATAATCATACTCACGAATATAATGCTTTCAGGGTGGATATGAGGCATAAAGAATAGCAATTTTGTACTTATTCTCAAAGATAGATATCACACCTCAAGATAGTAAATCAAGAAAGTATTGAATTTTTACAATTAGCAGTCAAAACACATTTGCTTGTAACTTTTAAAACAGAAGATGCAGAGACAGAATAAAAAATCTCATCACTGGTTTGATATGTAATTCTAAGAAGACTTTCAGCTTTAAAATTCTGATGTTAATATTAAATCAACTGGTCAGTGAATATTATATTGTTTCTAATATATCTTTAATAACATTACAAAAAAAATTTTTTTTGTATCTTTCAGAATAAACCTAAGCTTTAAAATACTTCCCAAGAGCAGGCATGCTCTTATTTGAGGGAGTTTATCTGATGTTTTTATTAAAAACAAAAAGGAAAGGGGAGTTCAGAATGGGAGTTAGAATTACAGTAAGCTTAAATATGAAATTGTTAACCAACTAATATATCTTCTATCTACCTGCAATAAAACATAGAATTTAGCTGTGTATACTGCCACCTATAATTCACTGAAATGTAACACATTCTTCTCAGATAAAGAAAATTCGCAAATGTTGCTGAACACCATACAAATTCAGCAGGGATTCTGTGACCATCAGCAATTTAAGAGAAGAGCACCATATTAAAAAGATGTTCTTAAATGCCATAACCTTTATTTTTTAATCCATTTTATTCATAATTATTAAACTTAGAATAAACTATAAAATCAATATTTCTTTTATAACTAAAATTCTTCTTCATATGTAAAATTTCAGAGCACAGAAATAGAGGAGTTCTTGTTATAGTCTCCAGTCTATAAATCAGATCTCATGCTCCCATGCATGTCCTTATTTTAAACATAAAAATGTTACATAAGTCATGAGAAAGTCAGCTAAATCCAAGCTACTAACTTTAAGGGTAAGAAAAAAAGAGCACTTTTTTAAAGGGGCATTCATTTTAAAATTGTAAATGAATTTTCCCAGCCTAGATTAATTCGGGTGTGCTATTAAACAGAATCAGGACAAAGATCAATAGATTTTTTAAATAAATAAACCACGTGCTCTAGGTTGATATTTACTTTTTTTTTTTTTGCCTTCCAGAGATAAATCGTATATATTTAATCTTAGAAAAACAGTTAAATAAGAAATGATACACTAAAACATAAATGAATGAAAAAACAAAAACCTTTTAAACAAATTTTAATGTGAATTTTGGTAAGAAATAACCATAAAACGACCAGTAACTTAGTTTTCCAATCAGAAGACACTGTCAAAGTTATCTATGCATGTTAGAAATACTCTCCACTTGGAATCTGAAAAACAGGTTATTATTTCAGGACTCTCTAACTGAAAGTAAACCTCTCAAGAGTTTCTGGGGATCTCAACATCAAAAATTGGGGATTTTTCTAACCCTGGTAATGAGCAATATATTGAAAGGCTAACAATATTAATTCCCCCTCCTCCCATATCACTCTCAAAAGGAACTCACATTGCAATAAAGAGGTCCAAAATTTTCAAGCCTCGATTTCCCCCTCCGGAATCTCCATCTGTTGCCACCATTAGCAGTTTCGGTTAAAGGGATCCCGGGAGTGCCTCCCAGAAGGTTACTGTTCTCCACTCGAGGGCCTCACGTTGTGCGAAGAGCACAGTTTCCGCTGTCTCTCACATATTTGTTTAGAAGTTCTGTTACTTGCCTTCAGGAGTAAACTCGAAGAGCACACGGTTAAGCCCTGTTGTGATGTAAACGTGCCACGTGCGAACCGTCTAAAACCGAAACAAAGCTTCCGAGCTTCCGAAATGGAGAATCTCACGCATGCGCTCTTAAGGAAACCTAGGAGCGTGATTTCCCGCAAATGCCCCATTTAAAAAAGAGGGAAACTTATCTCTGGGCCAATGAACATCCGCGAACAATCTCTCTCTCTCCTCAAGCCAATAAACCTACTGCTTGGATTCTGGTCGGACTCTCCACTCGTGCTCCTTGCTCATAAATGCAGCCTCCTGAGTCCCTCGGACTGGAAAAAATTTGGTATATTTTTTCCTTTTGATTTGCAATTCCTTTGCTATTCCCGAATAAACTCAATTTCTGGTAATTCGAGTTTACCTCTTTTTTCAGTCGACAGATGCTATCATAAACCTAATTATCCCATGGTTTTATATGTTTTAATTAATGCTCAAATCCAGCAGGGAATTCGTTTTCATATATCATGAAAGATGAAAATCTAAACCTTTCTTTTCACAACAGACATGAAACGTCTCCATTTTAAACCAAGCAAACTTCTACATATAGCATCACCGGATGTTGTGACATCCATCCTATTTCATTGATACTTTTTTAAATTTTCCTATACCAAAAACATAGTTTTAACTGCTATGCCTTTTTTCTCCCTAACATATGTACTTACCTTTACACTGAAACCCTTTCATTCTGGTCAACTAATCCTGACTTTATTAGTCTGTGAAAAACCTCACAGGATTACTCTTAATCTTGCATATGTAAAATAGTTGTCAGACTAATTACAGAATTATTTCCAAACTCCGTAACATCTAAACCACAAAATGGGTCTGGCAGTTATAGAATAAGGAAGCTGGGGAATACAAAAGGAAAAATATATATGTATCTATATACACTAAGGCAACCAATAGCCTTTTCTTGAAGTGACATAATTCCATTTCAGAAGATTGAAGAATAGAGAAGCTAGAAGCAAGACAGTGTCCCCTCTGGATTGAAATTCAGTATATCTCTTTGAGTCTACGAAGGTAATCAACATTTCTTTTTAACTGAACCCTGAAATACTCTTCTAAATTATAGTGTCTCCTGATTCTATCTGAAGCAGCATATGTCCTCCCATCTCATCCCTTAACATCTAACATTCTAATCACAGAGGACTCCTTCTTAGCTTGTCATGACCTTATAAAAGGAATAAAATAATTCAGAATATTAGCCATTTTACTTACTCTATTCATATCTGTATATAAGGTCAACATTATATATATGAAATCAGGTGAAAATTAGAAAACAAAATCGTAATGATATATCACTTTTCAGTAGTAGTTGGGGAGAAAAAAAATACATTTCATTAGTTGTGAACACTTACACGGTGAACCTTCCATCTTAGGTTTCTTTGCAATAACCAACTTAAAAAGACCTTTCTCAAATATGGACTATAAAAAAACATAGATTGTGGAATTGAGCAAAATATCTTAGAAATATCTTTAAAGATGAATAATAGTAGAAAGTTAAAAGGTCAATCATTCATTTATTTAGTCAGCACATTTTTATGAAGTACTGGTTATGCAGCCAACAAATCCATCAAAAATGTGACCATTTAGCTGAATCTTTGTTAGGTTCCTTAGGCTTAAGTAATACTTCTCTCTTCTATCTGTCCAACAGAATGAAAACATGTTCTTGTTAAATTAGATACTTACTTAGGTAGTCTCAGTAGGAAAGGTTCAAAAATGGTTTGAGAAAATCAGCAATCAGCACTTCATCATTAGATTAGCAACAGCCAAGTTCCTCAAATACATATGCTAACAAGCAATAATATTATGTTTTATCATAATTCTAAGGCTGAACATTGGCTATTAGCCCAAACCACACCAAAAGCATTATTCAGGTATATTGCCAAATGAGGATCTCACCCTTGTCTACTGACCTTAAATTTGGCCAGGTTCTTGCAGCTGGTGATGCGGAGGGAAAAAACCCAATGAAACAAAATTAAGGCCTTCTGACATTGCAGACTTCAGGAACTAAGTCCAGAGTCAGGATATTGCCCCATAATTGAAAAGATTAATTTGCGGCCTTTATGATCTCTATAGAAAAGCTTTTTGCTATCACTGCCTTCACTTCTTCAGTGTGCAAATTCCTCTAACCTGCTTCAGATAGTTTTAAATCATAACAAGGGGCGTAACATAACAAGAGTGACTGACTCTTGATTTCGAATCAGGTCAGGATCTCAGGGTCCTGAAATCAAGCCCTGGGTCAGGCTCTGTGCTCAGCGCAGAGTCTGCTTGAAATTCTCTCTCTCCCTCTGCCCTTTCCCCCCCCATTCCTGCGTTCTCGCTCTCTCTCTCTCAAAAATAAATCAATCATAACAAAAACTGCCCTCTTCTGGGAATCTTTGTTTAACTAATTGGTGTTATTCTAGTCTTTCCTTTACTCTTTATGCACTTGGTTGTCATAGTCATTACATGTTTTAACAGGGTTTTTTTCATACTGTTCAATTAAGTTATTAAAACCTTTTGATGTATATTATTTATATATCAAATTGAGTATGAATCCTTAAAAAAATATACCCATGATTTACATTTTTTTCTATCCTTTCAGATGACTGTGCTCCTATCACATAAGCACCCATGCATGTTTTTGCTTTTAAAGTTATAAGAACCTACTGAAAAGAATATTAATAACAGCAATATTGAGCAGAAAAATTACAAGGAGAAGGGTGCTGAGGAGAAAGTTAAATACAATTGAGGCTTGAGACTCAGAATTGGTCATTCTAATAAACTCATTCTATCTTAAGTAACTGATTTACACTAATTTGTTTTTAATTTTGAGAATTTTGGTACTCATCATCATGAATAGAGTAGTAGGTATTAAAGCTTTACATCAAGGAACTGGAAGAAAAATAAGTGAATCTATCAAATCAATGTACTTTAATCCTAAAATTTTGATAAATACAGAAGTAAGAAAAACAAATTTTTACAATGAAAGAGCATGTTCTTATCAAAATGATTTTTTAAATCTATCTACATATCAGTATTATCATATAAATTAAAAACTAATATAAAATTTAAACTTATCTGGAAGAAAACAAATAAAAGTTTTAAAATAAAACACAACTATGAAAAAAGGTCATTATTGATTTTTATGTCTTGGTGCCTAATTAAAGTATTGTTAGTTTAGTCTTCTTCATTTATTATTTGCATCCAATCTTCAAAATTATAATTTCCTGCAAAATAGAAACAATGTGGAATTGTTTTTGCACCTCAAAGTAAATACTTTAGTTTCTGTTTCACGAAGGAAATAAAATCATTAGGAATCAAAGCCAATTATTCTCAATAAGTATCTCAATAAGGACACTTCATTCAAAACATCTTGTTATAATAATATTCAACATTTATTGAGAGTCTACTATGGGCCTAGAATTTTACATAGAACATTTTAGTTAAGCCTCACAATGACTCTACAAGGTCAATATATATCATCATATTTTAACAGATGTTCAGCATGTTTGATACACTTTGACAGAGTTTCAAAGGAGTTAAGTAATGTGTCCAAGTTCAAATATTTTGAGAAGCAGTGATTTGAGCCCAATTTGGCTTAATTCTCAAGTTTATGTTCTTCATAATTTACTACATCATTGCCTTCCACAGTTGGGTACCTTTAAAAATGACTAAGATATAGAACTTACCCTGCAGAGCCTACATTGCACATACTCTGAATGACTGGGTACACTTCTAAAAGAAATATGATATTTCCTCTGTCAATACTTATTATCAAAATAATAGTACATATTTTACTTACAGTAGGTAAATAAGATCCCATATCATCTTCCTTTGATTATTTCTTTCCATATTAAAATTGTTTTAAAGTTGTTTCCTTCCATTTTCTGCTGGCACAAAATTGTCAAATAAATTTGTTTAACTTTGAAATTTCAAGTTAAAACAATCTTTTCTGAGCAACACTGAAGAAATTAGTATAAAGTGATATTTTGCTAAAAGAAACAGTTCTCCTTTTAAATGAAAGACCAGTTCAGAAAAATATACAAAATAAACACTAATATTTGCATTGGAAAAAACTGATATACTTCTTGGGTTTTTTCTAGCTTTTAACAAACTCTAATAAACTAACGCAATACTGCCGGGACCATTGATCAACATTGTATTTTTCAGGACTGGATGAGGCAGAGATGCCTTCCTTTTGGACACATTTGCTTTATCAATTTCCATTTTTAGTCATTAAAACCTACAATTCCCATGTCAGGCACTTCTGCATGAGAAAGAGATGGCTGCTATAAACCATTCACTCTTGTAAGAAAACATATTCAAGCTTGGGTTTCCTGAAAATACACACACACACACACACACACACACACACACACCACCTCCTTAAATTCATTTATGAATTTCCCAACAGCTCAACTCAATGTACTAGCCATTTTGACCAATACTGCGGTCCATACAAAATCTGGATGAACCCGACCTCTAAATTAGCTCATTTTTTTGTTTGTTTTACTTCTTAAATAAATCTAACTCAAACTAGAAAAACATCATGGTGTAGGAAAGTGAGCCTCGACATGAGCATCAAAAGGCCTGGATGTGAATTTTGTATTAATTTGACGAGTTATTTAAATTCTGAACATCCTTAGTATCTTTACCTGTAATATTGAAATGGTAATATTTATAGACATGGGCAGGGATATGATAACTTATGTAAGCATGCTTGGAATACATTGGCTGTTTAAAGGTCATTAGTCAGTTTCACCTAAAAAGCCCCAAAAAACTGTAATAAAATAAAGCATTTTACAGTGTAGCATTGCCAGGCCCATTGAAATAAGACATCATGAAAATCAAGTTTCTAATATAAAGAGCTATACTAAGTAGGCAGGCAGTCAAACTGGAATAGATAATTTTTTATTCAAGTGTCTACTGTTTACTATTGTAACTCCAATTACTAATTACTAATGTAATTCTCAAGTTATGTTTGATATTCTTTGCATGGTGTCTGTCTCCAATAACATTTTCAAACTCTTCAGAAAATAATGCTATGGCTTGTAACCCTAATCACAACTTGGATAAGCTCATTTTGTATTTATAAACTCAAGGGACTTCCCCTTAAGAAAACAATTTATACTTACCAGACAAACACTAGCATTATGCTGACTGTATCATTGTCAAATAAGCAGCAAACACACTGGGGGGGGGGGGGGACACACAGAATTCTAAACACCTTTTTTCTTACTTATATAAACTTAACCAGGGCTTGCAATTAATTTTTGAAATTGTTCTGAATCAATCTTAATGTTTAAACCTTCATTTCTACCATTGGGCCCCATCAGTAAAACCCACACATCACTTATATTAGCAAAGCAGCTTGCTTTTTAAATGTGATGTCTTGTAGTTCTTATTTACAATCCTAATCACTTCATTGATTTCAGTAAACTTTCAGTAAGAGTGATTATTAATGCTGTCAAAAGCAGAAGCTGTGATTCAATTTTTTTCTTTTTCTTTTTTTTTATAAACCTGGATAATTAAGATTAAGCCTAATAATGTGGTTCTGGAGGCCTCTGGGTAATTAGAAGTTTCCTGTGGTTGGGTATGTAACACAGCAAAGACACGGTCTTCACTTAAAATTTTACCCATGCCCTAAAATACTTATATAAGCCACAAATGGTTAAATAAAAGTGCTAGGAGTAGTCGCTCATCGTAACACAGAGGTAACTAGACTTTTTTTTTTCCAGACTCAAAAAACAAGCACCACATAAAATTTTACCTGATTTTTTTTTTCTGTAATTTAAGACAACCATAAGATCTATTCTGTCTACTAAGACCAAAATAAAACTAAGGTATATAACCTTTTTACTAACTCAGGTGTGTCTTTAACACACTAAGGAATTAAACAATTTTCGGGGAAAATAGGATGAAACAAAAATGAAGAAGGTAAGAGACATTTTGGAAAAATCAGATTTTTCAATATCAAAAGCAATGAAAGGAAAAGGTAAGGTGGGATTATGCATTTTGATTTTCAGAGAAAGAGGTCATGATGTAATAAAGATTGTCATTCTAAATTAGATCTATTTCTTTGCATTCTAGAAGAAGGTGTGGAACAAAACATAAGTTTCCAAAGGGCTATTTATCACCCAGAGACAAAATATGTGAAGGAGCTGACTAGAATGTTAGTATGTTCAATGTTCACCCCTCCCACCATACTCAGGAGAAATATATACATTTGGAACCCATATCAGACACCATTGCCTAATTTAAAAATATTCCTGGACCTCTTATTGATCAATATCTCTTATAGAAAGGATGAGAGTGTAGCATCTGAACTGAAACAGTATTATTAGAAAATGATATCGTGAGCATTAGGATGTATAATTCATGTTGCTTTCATTTGCTCAGACCATTGTAAAAATCCATAAATCATTTTCTTCTTCATGTATTGCTTAAGTGCAATTTGTCATTTTGCATTAGAGGGCTGCTTCAGCTCATCAGTGCTTTTAATTCACTGTTTAGAGTTTAACAAAATGCTGGCCCTGTCTGATAACTGGAAAGACACTGAAATGTGAAGCCACACCAATATTAATTAGGTTAAACAAAATGGAGAAGAACATTTCTACTTTGAATATCAAGTAATGCTGTAATGGTATATCTAGTATTCCCAGTCCCCAAAACATGGACTGGTTTGTTCTCTGTTGAGTTCAGAACATTACAACACAGTATCTAAAGAGTTACCTAAACCCTTGTAATAGCATATGCTATAAATCTTTTCTAGAAACTCTAGTCAAGATTCTCTCTCCACAGTAACTGAACACAAATTAACACAATGTCTGTGGCTTTGTCTCCAAAGCCTTGCCTTCCCACCTCTTAAGTTACACTGCTACAAATAAACCTATTTCAAGGATACCCATAAGAGATGCTGTAGGGTCCAGGTCCTCTGAGTTTGCTCTCTGCACTCTCCTTGCTGGGAATGACAAATGCCAGGAACCATCTAGCTCAATCCTGGCTGGGTCTGGTGTTTGAAAGACTTCTTATTGACAATTTAAATTTTTTTTCTTCCATTTCTTTATATAAAAAAAAAAATCTCTCAAAGCTCTGGGCACACTGCAATAATAAGAGGATTTAGAAACAAATTGCTTTCAAGTCAAGTTAAATCACTGCAAACACTCATTTATCCAAACGCTGGTTAACAAACTTGCTTCCCTCCCGCCTTTTCCAGAAAAGGGTAGAGAAGAAGGCAACCCTGTTACCTAGTTTCAAGGTTTGTAACCTTGCATATAAAATGCATTTGTGGGATCTTTAGCGCCCCCCAATTTCTGCTGTACTTAGAGGCCAATGAAATACATGAGTGCGCATTATCATTCTCATACACCAACCAGGGCTTTTACGAAAAGTGATTTTGATACATCCCTCGAAATAATAATAACTACTTTCCCGTTCTGATTTAGGATGCAATTTGTTTTGACCCAGATGGTTGGCTCCCCCGAGGGGGTGTTGGGCGTAGGGGGTAAGGTTGTCTTCGCTAGGTGTTGCTGTTTCCCTCCCGGCGCAGTAATAGCGTGAGGAGGGAGAGAGGGATGCAGTATCACAGGATACTCGGCACTTCAAGGAGGTCGTGAACCCCACTACCGAGGCCCTTTACGTAATCATGGCCTCACTAAATTCCGGGGTTCACCGAAGGGAATGTAAAAGGAAAAGGAATTAAGAGGCATTTTTAAAAGGCTTTTGTTTTGTGGGTGACGGGCTGGGGCTATATAATGGTTTCAGGGTAAGGAGGCAGGGAAGGCTACTAATGCCAGTATCTGAATCTTGCCCTGAACAAAATGCTCTCTCAGTTGCCTTTGGCTGGAGCTACCCAGAGCGAGGATGAAGGCCTGGCTCGGGTCTGTTCCCCCTGGCAGAAGACCCCGTCGTCACCCCGAGGGTCCCAGGCAGCCTTAGAGACCAGAAGTCAGAGAGACGAGACCTCTAGAAGACCCTGGCCGGTGTCGCCGGCGCGGACACAGGCCTTCGCCACCCAAGAAATCCTGCAGAGCCCCCAACAGGCGAACCCTGCCGAACCAGAAAGCTCCGAAGCAAAATTCTCTGGCTTGTCCTATGCTGCTTTCGCCGCTAGGAGACGCCTGTAACCCACGTTTGCAGAGAGAGTTCCCGGCTCAAACACAACTGCTACCAAAAAAAAAAAAAAAAAAAAATTGCAGCTCAAGTGTTACAGTGGATGTAGTGATTATTTACAGGCAAATCTGGCCATCTCTCCACGTTCTCATCTCCACCTCTGGAAGCTCTGTGGCTCTCAGCGAACGCCTCAAGTCGGCTCAAACTTCATCTACATTTTGAAAACACAAAACCTCTTCCCCAATTTCTGGATCTGCATTGTCATTCAGCCACATGTCTCTCACACACAAACACGCGTGCACACGCGCGCACATACAAGTGTTTCCAAACGTATAAATGAAAACATTGGAAAATTACCGTCATTTAAAAAAATGGTCCAGGATTCTGATGAGTCAGCTGGAAGAGCTCAATTCATTTCAATCCTGCAGATCTAAAGAAAAAGGGGGGGGAGGGGTAGAAAGTACAGATGCAATGCCGTTATTAATATTCAGATACACTATAATCTCCTTTTCATTGATCCACAGGTCCTTTTTATAAACTGCCACTCCATTCTCAGCAGTAGACGTGATGCTAAAATCATTTTAACTGCAGCGGTTTTCTCTTGGCTATGGCCAGTAGTCAATTTACTGCAGCTGAAAAAGGATTAGCCATTTTTGCTGGCATCCTTTCCTTCTAACCATTCAAAGGCAGGACCCATCTCCATGAAAGAGCCAAGGGTGGGGGCGCCAGGGCACTAGACACGCACTCGCGGGATTCACAGAGCCATGCCTCAGTCTGTAATCACTCCCGTGGACACTCGCTCTCCTTAATTCCCTGCCACGAAGAAATGTCAACGTACCTCGGGGTTGGGGAAAGGGCTCTCCTTTTCTCGCAGGTTGTGACGGTGTTACTCTCGGGTCATTCATTACCAGGAAGCCGCAGGGGACCATTCTATATTGTGGCATAAGAAGAAAACTGAACAGGCGCAGCTTTCGTGAATAAACAACCCCCTACAGCCCAGTAATTAATATACAAAATACGCCTTTAAAAATCTTTTTCTTGGAGAATTGACATTCATTCCACTCTCTAACATTGAAGAGTTCGCGCTGTATTTTAACTTCACAAGGACTGGATGCATGGATGCGACGCTTTGCCCCCGCGTCACGGCAGTGGGCACTCAGAGCTCTTCAAGCGCATCCTTCGAAATCGGGGTGTGTGGTTCGGGGCTCCGTTGGGGCTTGCACAGACCTGTGCGCCGGGCCAAGGAGGATGGATGCGAGCACCGTTAAGGGTGCAAGCGCGTTCGCTGATAGCCGCAGCGGCACAGACTCCGGCGCCGCATGTGCTCGGCCCCTGACCACCTACCCACCCTCACCCCTGCGGGTGTTTTCGGCCGCCCCGCTGTTGTCATCCAGCGGTCTTGCCTCAAACTGGGCAACAGTCGGTGCCCCAGTTTAGCATGGGGGCGGGGAGAGGGATCTCCAAATGTCAGAAAAAGCAGAAAATAGCCTGAGCGCGCCGCCGCAGCATAGCACTTGGCCGAGTGAGGCGCAGGGATATCCGAGGCGCCTTGCAGCGCCCAGCGATGCTCCCATGCCAGCGAGTCGGACGTTAGGCTGGCGTGCTTGAAGGCGGTGCTCAAATGAAACTCCTCATTGATCAAAGCGCTCGCAGTTACAGCTAGGTCCCCAAGGGAATTAATCTATTTGGTAAGAATGTTGTGGATATACACTGAGAGAGGGAAGAGGCAAGTCTAACGCGTCTGCACATCTATAGTAGCTGCCAGCCCACATCTCCTGGCGTGAATCCCTCGGCTTTTCAGGACCCACCTCCGCCCCACACTCCAACTGCTTCACTCCTTTCCACACAATATCCTTCAGTCCCTCACGCTTAGTTTTACAGAATCCGTATTATATCTCTTCTTTTAAAAATGTCCAGCCAATATCTGCCAGAGTCCCTTAATTAGGTAACCCCTACAGTTAGTGGCACCTCTGCAACTTTACCCCTTTCCGGTGATTTATTTCCACGATCAGTAGTAAAGGAAAATACCTTAAAGAAAAAAGAATGTTAGCGTCATTGGAAACCCCGCTCCGGAGAGAGGATACCGCTGCTGTTGCTATTATGTTTTCTCATTTGCTGATGCAAACAGGGGAACCTCTCTATTCCCTCTCCATTACCTGCGACTGGGGACTGGGAACTTTCCGCGGCAGAGTCCCCAGCCAGCGCCTCGGGACCTGCGGGGCTGTTCTCACTCTCACACTCACACTCACCCCGGCAGCCCGCCCGGACTTGGGTTCCATCCCGCCCCTCCCGGCTGCCCAGTGACGTACCTGCTTGACAGCCAGATTAGCCAATTAGCGGTGGCTCAGTGGGTGGTGCTCCTCAGCGATTGGTTGGCAGAATGAGGGCGCTGCGCAAAAACAGAAAAGCGGAGCGCTCGGAGCTCAGAAACTGCCAGCCGAGATCACAGGCTCTAAGGCTGAAGCAGGAGGAGGGAAAGACTGGAAGGAAGAGAGACAGGTTAGAGGGAAAGAGGCTTGGGAAGAAAACAGCAGGAAAGAAACTGCTCATCACACTTATAGAGAGGCAAATGATGGTGGAGATGAGGACAGAGAGAAACCAAACTATGAAAACCAAAAAATACAAATAGAGCGAAAGAGGAGAAAATGCCAAGAAGAACATCCATCCGGAGAAATGAAGAGAATGAAAGTTTTATGCTGCAGAGCCGTTCTATGTTTTTCCGGCACAAAATTCTCTTGCTGTTTTTAAGCCCTTTTGCATTTGCCAGCCGTTGACATTGAGGCATGTTCAGCGGTGCCAGCAGCATCTCCTCTTCCTTCTCCTCTTCCTCTTCATCTTCCTCCTCCTCCTCCTCCTCCTCTTCTTCTACCTCCTCCTCCTTCTCCTCCTCCTCTTTCTCCTCCTCCTCCTTCTCCTCCCATCAGCAAGAAGACAAACCGAGGACAGTCTTGAAATATCGAAATTTCCTCCTTGGGATTTGCCAGCGCCGCGTTGCGCCAAGACTGTCGGAATAAAGGACGCTGACTATTGTATTATTATTTTATTAATTGGTCAGTGGGAAGATTACAGATGAGGAAAGGGGACGCCTGTCACCCTTCCTGCGCTAAGATTGAAAAATGAGGCTGAATTGGGGGAAGTCCTAAAATGAAGCAAAAGGAATAAGATTTTTAAGGACAGAAAGCCACAGGAGCCCCCCACATAGCTCACTTTTATTTGTTTTTTTTTTTTTTTAAGATTTTTTTTTCGTGGTGGTGGGGGAGGTGATTGGGTGGCTGGCTGGCTGCGGGAAGCTGCTTCCTTTCCCTTTGGAGATGATTGTGCTATTATTCTTTGCCTTGCTCTGGATGGTGGAAGGAGTCTTTTCCCAGCTTCACTACACAGTGCAGGAGGAGCAGGAACATGGCACTTTCGTGGGGAATATCGCTGAAGATCTGGGCTTGGACATTACAAAACTTTCAGCTCGCAGGTTTCAAACGGTGCCCAACTCGCGGACCCCTTACTTGGACCTCAACCTGGAGACCGGGGTGCTGTACGTGAACGAGAAGATCGACCGCGAGCAAATCTGCAAGCAGAGCCCCTCCTGCGTCCTGCACCTGGAGGTCTTCCTGGAGAACCCCCTCGAGCTGTTCCGGGTGGAGATCGAAGTGCTGGACATCAATGACAACCCCCCCTCCTTCCCAGAGCCGGACCTGACCGTGGAAATCTCTGAGAGCGCCACGCCGGGCACACGCTTCCCCCTGGAGAGCGCATTCGACCCAGACGTGGGCACCAACTCCTTGCGCGACTATGAGATAACCCCCAACAGCTACTTCTCCCTGGACGTGCAGACCCAGGGGGATGGCAACCGATTCGCCGAGCTGGTGCTGGAGAAGCCGCTGGACCGAGAGCAGCAAGCGGTGCACCGCTACGTGCTGACCGCGGTGGACGGGGGAGGAGGGGGAGGAGGAGGAGAAGGAGGGGGAGGCGGCGGGGGAGCGGGCCTACCCCCCCAACAGCAGCGCACCGGCACTGCCCTACTCACCATCCGAGTGCTGGACTCCAACGACAATGTCCCCGCCTTCGACCAACCCGTCTACACTGTGTCCCTACCTGAGAACTCGCCACCGGGCACGCTCGTAATCCAGCTCAACGCCACAGACCCAGATGAGGGACAGAATGGCGAAGTCGTGTATTCCTTCAGCAGCCACATTTCGCCCCGGGCGCGGGAGCTCTTTGGACTCTCCCCGCGCACCGGCCGGCTGGAGGTGAGCGGCGAGCTAGACTATGAAGAGAGCCCAGTGTACCAAGTATACGTACAAGCCAAGGACTTGGGCCCCAACGCCGTGCCAGCGCACTGCAAGGTGCTAGTGCGAGTACTGGATGCTAACGACAACGCGCCGGAGATCAGCTTCAGCACTGTGAAGGAGGCGGTGAGCGAGGGCGCGGCGCCCGGTACGGTGGTGGCCCTGTTCAGCGTAACGGACCGCGACTCAGAGGAAAATGGGCAGGTGCAGTGCGAGCTGTTGGGGGATGTGCCGTTCCGCCTCAAGTCTTCCTTCAAGAACTACTATACCATCGTGACCGAGGCCCCCCTGGACCGAGAGGCTGGAGACTCCTACACCCTAACAGTGGTGGCTCGGGACCGGGGCGAGCCGGCGCTCTCCACCAGTAAGTCGATCCAGGTACAAGTGTCAGATGTGAACGACAACGCACCGCGGTTTAGCCAGCCGGTCTACGACGTGTATGTGACCGAGAACAACGTGCCGGGCGCGTACATCTATGCGGTGAGCGCCACAGACCGCGATGAGGGCGCCAACGCCCAGCTAGCCTATTCTATCCTCGAGTGCCAGATCCAGGGCATGAGCGTCTTCACTTACGTGTCCATCAACTCTGAGAACGGCTACTTGTACGCCCTGCGCTCCTTCGACTACGAGCAGCTCAAGGACTTCAGCTTCCAAGTGGAAGCTCGGGACTCCGGCAGCCCCCAGGCTCTGGCTGGTAACGCCACTGTCAACATCCTCATCGTGGATCAGAACGACAATGCCCCTGCCATCGTGGCGCCCCTACCTGGGCGCAACGGGACTCCAGCGCGCGAGGTGCTGCCCCGGTCGGCGGAGCCGGGTTACCTGCTGACCCGCGTGGCCGCAGTGGACGCGGACGATGGCGAGAACGCCCGACTCACCTACAGCATTGTGAGGGGCAACGAAATGAACCTCTTCCGCATGGACTGGCGCACCGGGGAACTCCGCACGGCGCGTCGGGTGCCGGCCAAGCGCGACCCCCAGCGGCCTTACGAGCTGGTGATAGAGGTGCGCGACCACGGGCAGCCGCCCCTGTCCTCCACTGCCACACTGGTGGTGCAGCTGGTGGATGGAGCTGTGGAGCCCCAGGGTGGGGGCGGGGGCGGTAGCGGGGGGTCAGGGGAGCATCAGCGCCCCAGCCGCTCCGGCGGCGGGGAGACCTCGCTGGACCTCACCCTCATTCTCATCATTGCGCTGGGCTCGGTGTCCTTCATATTCCTGCTAGCCATGATCGTGCTTGCGGTGCGTTGCCAAAAAGAGAAGAAGCTCAACATCTACACGTGTCTAGCCAGCGACTGCTGCCTCTGCTGCTGCTGCTGTGGCAGCGGGGGTTCGACATGCTGCGGCCGCCAAGCCCGGGCGCGCAAGAAGAAACTCAGTAAGTCGGACATCATGCTGGTGCAAAGCTCTAATGTACCCAGTAACCCGGCCCAAGTGCCGGTGGAGGAGTCCGGGGGCTTCGGCTCCCACCACCACAACCAGAATTACTGCTACCAGGTCTGCCTGACCCCTGAGTCCGCCAAGACCGACCTGATGTTCCTTAAGCCCTGCAGCCCTTCCCGGAGTACGGACACTGAGCACAACCCCTGTGGGGCCATCGTCACCGGCTACACAGACCAGCAGCCCGACATCATCTCCAACGGAAGCATTTTGTCCAACGAGGTAAGGCTGAAGCGAAAGGACCACCATCTCTCATCTCCTCCATCTGAAAGCCTCCTCTAGCCCGGCCCTTGTATCTCTGGTGCACTGTGTATTTATATTTAGGATATTAACTTATTTGTATCTTTGTGGGGGCAGGAATTGGGGGGAGGCTATCCTACCCCTTCGTATGTAACCTAAGCTTCCTGTTGTCTCTAATTTTCTGCTCTCCACCCCTCCACGTTTACTTTCATTTCCTCCCTGGTGCTTTGCCACCTTGGACCCTCCCCCTTCCCTCTGACATCGTTCCTTTAAAATCCTAACCCCTTCTCAGTCCTTTCCCTTTCCAGAAATCTGAGGGTAAAGGGAAAAGTGCGCGGGGGAGCAAGGGAATTGCGATGGAGGGACTTTCTGGTACTGGCAAAGGTCTTTTTCTCTTTGCGTTTGTCCCAGGCATTAATAAAGTTAATTCTGTTTGCTTTGTTTATCGATGCTTTCAGTCGCGTGTAAAAGTAAGCTATAGATTGTTTAACTTCGCACAGTTGTCTAAACTCGAATGCATGTTTTAGTGAATAAGTTATCAGATCCTTTCCTCTGAACTCGGGTTGCAGAAAAGCCTTCAGTTCTGCTCTGGACAGCATTTACAGACGCTCTTGAAGCCCAACGCCCACACAGTGTGAATTTGAATGAAGTTGCTTTGGCACAAGCCCCTGTAAGCGTAAACTAACGAAAGGCTTAAACAATTGTTACCTTAAATATATCTTTTAGCGAAAAATCACCTTTTGCCACTGTTCTTGACAAATCACTGCTGTTGGCTTTCTTTTTCAAAGAATTTGGCTTGTCAATTCCGATTTCTTTTTAAAAGATGGAGGAGTGGCAAAGTTGGAAGGAGGGAGGGAGGGGGAGAACAGAGTTGATTTATGTACAAGAAAGTTTGGACCAGAAAGGGTGTGTGGATGGTGGAGGTGGGGAGGTGAATGCAGAGGGCGCTTGGAGGGGGAAAAATTTGGGGGGGGGGGATTATGATTCCTTTCTTGGCAGGTTATTTTATTTATTTGAGTCTTAGATATTATTAATTGACTTTCATGAATACTTGTATAGCTCATTTGTATCTTAAGCACATTTTGAAAATAAACAACAAAATAATTCCATAAAATATCCAAACTTTTTGCTTATTGAGCGTGCTGTTTTTCTTGTGTCAACCAGTATGCACCTAAACACTTTTTTAGGCCACTGAAAGAAGGACTGCAGAGTGTACCTAGGTTGACTCTATGAGGGACAATAGTTTATGAGCCCTAGCTATGAGGTCATTTGCATTCTCTCCTTAATTGTGCGCGCACACACACACACACATACACGTTTAGAATTGGCTTTTTATTTTTGCAATTTTTTAATCCTTCATTGCAAATCTAGACTGAAGTGTCTCTACGTATTGCCCTTCCCTTAAACAGCAATCCCTAGGGTGAGGTCTTAGGACGGCTTGAAAATTCATAAAACTGTACACAATTACTTAAACTAGACTCAATTCCTAACCTCAAAAGAAGACTACTAGTTAAGCCCTTAGCGTTCAAATGCTCTTGATTTATTTATTTTTTTTCTAGACTAAACACCAGCGAGCAGAGCTCAGCTATCTAGTTGACAGACCTCGCCGAGTTAACAGGTATGGACTCTTTTTTTCCCCCCCTAGCTTGGTGTGTGGACAATTTACTACCTACTAAAATTAGGAATTAGGTGTATTATCCAATATTAAAATAGAAGACGTATAAAGCATCTCCAGCTAGATCAGAATGTAAATACCGATTATGTTGGGGTTCCTAGACAATACATTAAAAATATGGGTATATTTCATCTATATACAACTTACTGAATATATTTGAATATTTTATCAATTTATACTCCTACACTGCTTCTGATAATCTCCCTATTCCGGGTGAATATATACTTTCTTTTATGAAAATGATATAAACATATACATAACTCTGATCATAGAATAATGACCAAAGTGACATGCCTAAAAGGTTCAAACTGACTGCTGTGCTCAGTTTTAAAGAATTAGGCTTAAGGTGATGAAAACTACCTTTCTGCAGAAATAAAGCCAATTGAGACATCTATGAATCTGCAGCACCATTGGTGACCATGTGGTGGCAGAAGAATGTTTTCTGTGTTTCTTCACCTTTTTTATTCTAATATTCACGTTTTTGTACTTCTAGTTCTGCATTCCAGGAAGCTGACATAGTAAGCTCTAAGGACAGTGGTCATGGAGACAGTGAACAGGGAGATAGTGATCATGATGCCACCAACCGCGGCCAGTCAGCTGGTAAGTGTGTTCAAAGGGCAATGGTGACTTTTATAGTTTGTTGTTGTTGTTGTTGTTAAAAGTAAATCTAGAAAGAATGATGTCCTGGGTAATTTTCTGTAGGTTCGATGTTGGTAAGTCCACAAGAAAATGGTGTCATCCTACGTTGATAATTGTGTATTCAAAGAGGATTATAAAAATTTAGTGTTCCTTTGGGTAAAGCTAGAGATTCGTTATGAAATATGATAGAATATGAGCTATTTCTTCCTTATATAACATTCTTTAGTGCAATTATATCGCATACAAAAACCTATAGATTTCTCACCTGCTCCAGGCCTCAGTCTTCAGTCAATTAAGGTATTATTAGGCTTGTTTATGGATGAGGTAACTGAAGATGAATGAAATTGATTGACCTGCACAAAGTCACAGAGAATAAGTGGATGATTGGGAACTAGAATCCAGATTTCTTCCTTTCACAAGCAATGCATTTTGCAAGCCACTGAGTATTGAATGAAAGTAGGAAAGGTGATTAAAAGTCATGAATAGGCTGAAAGCAGGATTTCCAATGCTGGGTTCTTAGGCTTCAGGTCATTAGTAAACATTTGATAATGTGTATTTTCTCAAGCATCCTAGGTTTTCTCATATTTTCGATAGGGTCCATGACATGTCAAAAGTTGAACCCCATGTATATTTGTATATGAGGTTAATAATAACAACTGATGGGGTTGCAATGTGATACATATATTTTACATTGTTTACCTTTACTTTTTTTCTATATAAATTTAACTGTTAAGTTTTATAGGATGCTGATAACTCTGTTTACTAATCCTTAAAGAAAACACTTTTAAAAATAAAATATATACCTTATAATAATGAAAATGATTTCACAAGGGTTGGATATTCTTTCCACTTCATTTGCATTTCAACTAAGATGTGTCCTTGTTGATTTTTTTTTTTTTACTTTTTCTTTTTTGATTGAGCTTTGTGTTTTTCTGACATGTAAAGAAATGGAAAGGCAAATTAACCTTTGTAACTTGAAAAAAAATTCCATCATTGGGCCATCTCTAGATTCAACTCTGTTCACTTGATTTTGAGCTTTATTTTGATTAATGATGGAACCACAGAGTGATAGAGTCTTCATTTTCAAGGTAACCTTGGTCCTAGAGAGCACACATTCCTTAACACACTGGGTGGACCTCTGAATGGTGCTGAGACAGTGTGTCAAAGGGCAGTACCCGCCCCATGGTCGCCTGGCAGCAGTGGTTACTGCAAGCCTCTCACTTGGCTAATGTGTGCTGTGTCTGAGGCTGCCTTAGCCTTGGGAAACACAGGCAAGAGGAGGGGGAAAAGGCTGCTCAAGGGTCTCTTTATATTGCTGCAAGTCATTAATATGCAGACCTAATGAGACTTGAGAACTGCCAAGAATCCCCGGAGGTCCCTGCCCCTTGCGGGCCTTCACGCTAAGTGAACAGAGCATCTATTTAGTGTCTGGGAACCTGACAACAAACCAGATCTTGCCAGAAGTTTATATTTGAGTACAAAGTCCCTTTCATTTTTGGCCTATATATGGCATATGATTTATTGTTATCTTTTAAAAGCTGTACGTTTAGAATTGCTCATTCCTATTCATTTTCCAGGGTTTCTAATTCAAGTTAGCCTTTTTAAACTTCTAAAACAAAATGTTTAATATTAAAACAGTATCTGCTGCATGTTTCCTTGGGTGCAATTTATCCTTTTCCCACTCCCCCACCCCTGCTTTGTTTTTTTCTGTAGCACTCCAGTCTCAATGAACATTTCAATTAGTTTAGTCCCTCAGACATAATGAGCTATAATAACCTAACCAAAGAAAGAGAAACGAATAAACATCTGCAAAAAGTGCTAAATTTGGAAGATGGATGGGAATAGATTCTTATCAACCTGCCTTCCCAGTAGCTATTTTATTTCTGAGGGACTCAATGTTGCCATTTTGGTAATGTTTCTTTCAAATTATTTGAGATGTCAAAGCATTAAAAGGAAAATTAAAATGCCAAATTGTGTTCTGGAAAACATTTTTAAAAAACAAGGCAGTTTGTATTTTTCTTTATCAATGGCAAAATTTTTTCCCCTATCTTTACTTTCTTAAACATGAAAAGTATTACAGAATTAATTTATTTTTGTATTTCATTGGCAGTTCTAGGGCAGCCACAACATACCAAGCACAATAATTGCTGTTTTAGAATTGTAATGACACACTTGTATTAAGAAGTAATCTCACCTTTGTGTGCTGAATTGCAATCAGATTTAATATGTCTAATTTTATTGTAAGAATGATTTTGAAGTGTTTTCTTTTTAAGTATAAAACCCTAAATGCAGAGAATTGAAATGCATTTACTTAATGACTTTCTCCAGTTCATACTGATGTTGTGTACCGTAAACTTTATAGCAAGTAGCTGTAATAGTTCCTAAAAGTTAAACCCATTTCAGGTGAATAAGTACATCTGTTTTATTTTCTTGTAAAGTCGGGTATTGATGATCATCCAATTTTGTAATATTTAGGAAATATTCACAGCACATCTATTTCCAGGTTTATGATTTGGAAAAAATTCATACCAATAAGCAAATCTTACTCAGCCAGTTTTTAGGGGGAGAACACCAGATTATCAAGGAAAAATAGTACTAGAAAGACGTAAACTCTGAATCCTGTCCTTTAGTCTGTACCTCATTACATATTCCATTATGTACACTATTGAGCTTAGTGCTTCACCTGTTTAAACTTCCTAACTTTTTATTTATTCTCAGTTTCTTTTTCTATGTTAACATTACTTTGTATTTATTTATTTAGATATGCCTTCTATTTATTCTTCTATGAATAGTTTTCTTTTTTGTTCTTTCTTCCCTACCCCCCCTGCCTTTCTCCTTTCTAAGCCATTTGCAGTCACCAATCTTGTTCATAGAAGGGCTTTAAACACGGAGGCAGCTGCACAGAGAATCACATAAGCTTTTTCAGTTTTCTACTGCACCTGGCTCCATGTGTGAAATTCTTCGGCTTGACCACTGCTCTGTGGCATTTTCTTTCTATAGCCTTGTCAAGGTGCTTTCCGTTTTTTTCAGTGCACTATTGATGTATTAGTTAGGTATGGCAGAAGTCCAGGGAGATGTGGTAAATATATGTATAAACCATCACAAGAGGAAAATCTGATTAATCGCAGCTCAAATAGCCAAAAAAAAAAGTCAAAGTGTACTTAAAAGAAATATAGTTTCAATTTTGTTTAGTATATCATTAGATTAAAAGATTTTTTTTTTCTGATTTGCAATACTGACACAAAAATTTTAGTTGTATATTCTTAAACGTTTTAACGTTATTACAGGTACATCTGAGGAGCTATATTTATTTGTAAGAATTTTTTTGCCTCAGTTATTAAATCCTTGTAATATTCATACTCCTGGAATTATCAATTCATTTTTTAATAATTGTGTCTCCTTAAAATATATATTGAAGAATAATAAGTGATTCTGTTAATGTTACTTGTTATGGTTTACCTGAAAATTGTCAAGTGGCTCCTTCTTGTTAATTTTTCTTTCAGTTACAAGGAAACTTAGCTTCTAAGTGTGTTTATTTTTAACTAATTATTGAGATTGATACATGATATGTGGTCAAAATTTAGCTATACATAAAAAAAATAAAGTGATTTGAATTGTCAGTATCTTCAAACTAGTAGATAAAGTATAGCATGAAATGTGTCTGGCCGTTGCACAACTACTGCAATATCAATAAGACAATTTTTGATTTATCATAAGTACAAATTTCCCTCTCCCACCTCCAGTAAGAATTTAGATACTTGCAGATAAACATCCGGACTTATACATAAAGTGAATTTACATTTGTTTGCAAAAGCTTACTCAGGTTTCTGGTGAAAATCTGAGCTACAAATTGATGTTACAGAAAGATTTATAATTGGAAAAATATATGACAAAATATTAGAGAAAATGGAGAAAAATATAAACATTTTGAATGATAAGGAGAAATTTTAATGTACATGTTTTGATTTTTTCATGAGTGAGTCATATTGATAAATATCTGCCTATGAGCTATGTTTTTCTAAAAATTATAGCAACTTTAGTGGTTGTTATTAATATCTCTCCATTTTTTGGTGCTAAGCGGTTAAAGGAGGACTGGAAATTTCTTCAAAAAATTAAGTATTGATTTTCTTTAAAATTAATTTATCATGTTATGAAAAATTAAACATTTTTATGAAGCCTTGGTGCATGAGGAAGACATGTACCCATAACTTTGTATTATTACATTCATCAGAAAACAGCACAAATTGAATACAATTATAATATTTTTGAAATCACAAGTTGTTCTCAGTGGTGATATCACTGCCTCTGACTATAAGGAACAAGTTACTTGCTGGTTAAAAAATATGTATTTAAAAATTTGTCTAAATATATCTTTGCATAACAGGCAGTCTATCACGTCAGCTGTCATGCCTTGTAGAACAGATTATTTCTGAGAAGTTGGAAAAATAAATAACTAGGAAAAGAAATTTCAAATAACATGTATATACATATACATATATATATGTATATACATATACATATATATATGTATATACATATACATGTATATATGTATATATGTATATTGAAATATTTCTTAGTAAATAGCAGAACTTCAAAACTGAGGTTTGGCCTGTATTTTTCTGCTGTACAAGTATCACAGGTTCTATAGTAAGGGCATTTGAATAAGAAAAACTAAAAATCAGGTTAAATTTATTTTCTCTTGGGCCTTTAATTTGAGCTATTAAAAAATTCTAAGAGCAGTGTGAAAGGCATACATTGTAATATGTCACCTGCCCTATAACACCTGGCACTCCTGTGTATTATGTAGTTATTTATCACAACAAAACTTAAATATACTTCTGTTTATTTGGTCATTAAATAATATATTTAATGGGACTGGAGATAAATGAAAAAAGGTAAATACTGCTAGTCTTTTAGTGACTCCCTGAAGTGAGGAATGGTAATAGGAATATTTATCTGGTTCTCAAACTATATATCTAAAAGGCAAAGGATTTGAAATTTATTGATGTACTATTTGTTATTTTTCTTTTAATTTTGTCTCTATGATATTTTTTTCCTCGTGAGAAATTGGTACACTTGCTTTATCAGTAAAACTTGTGAAATATATTCGTGCACAATTTGTGGCACCATCTCTCTCTTTCTGGTTATGTAAAGCTCTGTGTTCGTACTATGGGAATCACACTTTAAAAGGACTAGTTCATAAATTTAGTAAGAACATTATTTATAAGGGCTTTCTTCCTTCTGTCAGGTAAAATTGTTCTTCCAACAAAAACTTTATCATATTTCTCATTTTTCCTGTTATGCACATGATATATTTTCTGTACAGGTTCTCAACTGATGAGAACTTGATTACATCATCTGAGGGAATTTTAACTAGCCTCTAATAACTAAGGAAGTGGAAAACCAGAAAACCATTAACTTGAAGAAAAGAAAATGGGCACAATTGAGTATACACTATCTATAAAAACAAGTACTATTGAAAGTACCTACTAACATAATCAGACAACATCTTAATAATGTTGAGAGACTAGTTTATTAAATTTTTTCTATGAGAGAGATGATCATATTTAAAAATATGAGACTCCTGGGGTACAGGTGCTCGAAAAGATGTGAAAGATTATTAATGGTCTCATGTAGTATATTTAAAATGATACTTATCAGTCATATGAGGAAAATTGCATTAATTCCAAATTTTGCATTATATACCCATCTTTATTAGGGTCTAATAATACAGTTTGATCTTAATATTTGAATTAATTCCACCAACTTTAAATTTAATACCTTGAATTTAATTTTCAAACAAATGATTGCTCATAATAATTTGAATTTTAACAGTAGTTACATCTATCAAAAAAAATCTTTTCTTCTCTATCACACTGCAAATAGGAAGCATTTCTAGTACAGTATTCAAAACATAAATCTCTGTGGTTCTATGGCTCTACCTGCCTCATATGCCAATGTGTATCAGGGACATTTTCCTTCCCTAACTCTTTTTCTTTCTACATCTTTTCTTGAAGAAATAGGATAAAAAAACTGAGCTACTTTGGTGTCTAGAAAAACATTGACACGTTTTACATGCTTTCTTAGTCTGGTTCCTTATCCTGGTTTCAGCTCACGTTTAAGTTCCTCAACGGTTCACTGATCAGTAATTTATTTCCAGGCTTATGCATGACAATTATCAATGGAACATTATAATCGAAGTCAGACTCAACATTATACATAGTTTAATTTAAAATAAAAAAGTCATAAAGTGAGATTAATATATGATAAGAAGCTTTGTTTCATTTCTTTAAACATAATTTACATAATTAACTGTTCTGAACTCCAAAATACTTGCGGGTAATCTAGAAGATTAATACTCCGAAGAAATCTTTTCTGTATTTTATACATACAGATGTTAACATTTACACACAAACAAGTAAAGCAGTTTGTGACACAAATGCCATCAGGAATTTATAAACTAAAACTGACTCAAGAGTTCAAATCACTCATGGTATTTATAAGAAGAAACAATCAGATGGGTTCATTAAATAAATATTAGTCTGTCAATTAAAAACAGGAATTCATACTCACGCATTCGAAAGTTTCTTTTATACAGAACGATCATACTCAAATTATTTAAATTGATCCTGTTTAAAAACATGCACAACAAATGTGTTAGTATGTTTAGAAATGTATTAAAATGTGATTTAGGTTTATGCACTTGTTTTTCTGAGTAGGGGTAGTTATCAAAATGAGTACCAAGAAGTATTCTATCATGCTCAAAAATTGTTCTGCTTTGCTTAAGAAACTGAACTTTCTTGCGTCATAAGTCAGATAGTGTTAAATGATCTTGTCAATCTGTGGGAGACAATGAAACTTGAAGATGTCATTTGAAATCTTAGTATTCTCAGATTAGTAGGGAAACTGTTCTGTGTTGACTAGGACAAGTGTTTTCCAATGTGAACATCTAATAAGGTATTTGTCAATAGTATCTGCAGCTGACTCACATTACACTTGATTACCTTGGTTTCCCTAATCACAGTCATTTGTTCGGGTTTTGTCTGCAGTGGTAAATGATAAGTGGCTTGTAGTAATATGGGCTACCAGAGTGTCATTGAAACATACCTTTTAGGGTCATTTTCTGAGAACCTGAGAAAGCATGCTCTTGGCCACTCCTGAAATGTTTCGTTCTTGTTATTTATCAACTTATCAATATGTGTGCTGTATTTCTGTTGAATTTCACTTTCTATTTCATGTCCAGATTTCATAATCTAAATATCATCATTTGTGCTTCACATAGTTCTGATGTTTTTGTCTCTAAGAAGAAAAATGTCGGATGCCTTATCATCATTAGAGATTATGGATTATAAAGGCTTTACACTTTGCATTTTTCTCTGTATGAATTTCACCAGAGATTTTAAAAAATATTCATTCTTTTTCTATTCACCATCCCCTAGTTATTTAAATAATTTAGAGCCAGAATTTTCCCCCAATACTGTGAGAAATTTAGAAACATCTTCCTCAGGGTCCTCTTTGCTAGAAGTCTAATCCTTTGGAAAATAGTACGAAGACATTTTTGGTTCCTGTGAGGTTAAGGCAAGAAAACTTTGGCAAAACACATTTACCCAGCACTCTTTATGCTACCTGTAATGTTTCACATTAGTGAAACCTGAATCTGTAGTTTCTCTTTTTTCTGCTTACAGGTATGGATCTCTTCTCCAACTGCACTGAGGAATGCAAAGCGCTGGGCCACTCAGATCGGTGCTGGATGCCTTCTTTTGTCCCCGCCGATGGACGTCAGGCTGCTGATTATCGCAGCAATCTGCATGTTCCTGGCATGGACTCTGTTCCAGACACCGAGGTGTTTGAAACTCCAGAAGCCCAGCCTGGGGCGGAGAGGTCTTTCTCCACCTTTGGCAAAGAGAAGGCCCTTCACAGCACTCTGGAGAGGAAGGAGCTGGATGGACTGCTGTCTAATACACGAGCGCCTTACAAACCACCATATTTGAGTAAGTATTACATAAAAGGCTTTATCAAAGTATTCCCTTTGAGGGAATAAGTTCAACATGTCATTCTTCTTAGTAAAAATAGAGTTCAGGTTGTTTTCAGAAACAAAGATAAAAGTGACTCTTGGATTCAGGCAGCACTTTACTACGGAAAATGAATATACTTAACAGGAAGACAGGTTCCTGTGTTAGGACATGGTTGTTGACAACAATCAAACATAACTTTTGATGTTGAAAACATTTTTCAAATGTGCTTCATATTTCCTTTGGATATTGCTCTCTTGCTTACTTGATTTCCATGTGTTTTGAAGGGCTTAATTAAGATGGAAAAACATCTCTTGACACTTGAGTCACTGGGAGATTTCATTTTTTTATTGATGTCAGCATTATCGCATAATCATCCTTCTTCCACTGTGACATTAAACATTTTAGGCTAAATTAGGAAATCAGTGCAGCCATCACTTTGACCATTCAACGCAATTTAGTAATATGTTCATATGGAGTAAGTCTCTGATCAGAATCAGAGGAACTATGTGATGGAAACATATAAATAAAGCAATATTCTTCATTTACTTAAAACAATATGTTCTTCTAACATGGAGACATTGAAAATTGTACTCAGCTCTTTCAATATTGGGACCATATTCTCTAAGTGGGTTATTTTATACAACCACTGTGAAAATAAAAATGCTTAGAGATTCTATAGTGTTATTTCCTTTGAGGACCTTCGTAATGAAGTTATCCTATATGCTCTGCTATAATAGTTATCTTTTCCTTTTAGTTAATGGGTAAATACCACTGACAACTCAATAGTTTGGTCAAATCATATAAACTAATGTTTGATAAGGATGAAACTCATAAAAATTCAAAAGATAACTTTTATCTTTTATGGCAAATCCAACGTATATGATGTTTTCTTTCTTTCATCTCCTGGTATGAAAAAAATCATGGAATCATAAGCTAGGAGCAAAAATGAGACAGATTGCAGATTATTCATTTCTTTTATGATTTATGGAATGGGAGGGAAATAGAAAAAATACTGAAAGGAAAGAAAAAAACTAGAAGAACATATGTGTTAACTCTTATGCATATAAATATGAAAGTCATGGATTGAATGCATTGAGGACAAGACTACTACTGTAGACATTGGTAATAAGAGTAGGCAAGTGTCCTATGGGTAAAGAAATAGATCTGCCATTGGATACATACATTGGGATGGCAACAATGATTAAACTGTTTCAAATTACTTGGAAATACCATTACCCCACAAATGATTAAGTATTTTAGCATTTCAGAACCAAATAATTGCTCCTGTCTATAAACTACTGATACTTGTTTTGCTTTATCTTTTGAAGTTAAAAAATACAAGGAAAGCACATATACTTAAGGGAAGTACTTTGAAATATCTAACATAATAACTATGATGAAATTTGGATGCTAAAGTCCCAAAGTTTAGCTCACATATCTACATACATTAGTGATTTAAAATAGCCTGAAATAGTTACATGTGTTGCTGGAGATCAAAGAATGCATATATTATTTAATTAAGAAAATTAAGATTTGTTTGCCTATTACTCAGAAATAGTAGAATAAATTAGTTTTTAAAAACTATTTTTTTCCCTGTGTTAGCCAGCTCACACCATTCAAAATTTAGGGTTTGGGATGAAGTGTGACCTGGGTGAAAAATAAGCAGAAATATAAGTATTTAGTCATTTTTACTTATATTTTCCTTAGTTCTTCATAGAACTTCAACTTCTGGTGTTTAATGTTATCTTAGACTCACACAATTATCTTTAAAACACATCATGGTTCTGATTTAATAGACATAGTCGATTTTATGGTTAACTTGATAGTATAAACTACAAATAAAAAACATTCCTAACGATTTTGCTCTCCAAATTCACATGATGATAGTTGTTAATACTTGTATTATTTATCATCAGGAATGGAAATATTCTCATCTTCTAAATTGAAAAGCATGTCCCTTAATAATTAAACTAAAAACTTGGCACCTATAACTTGTTTTTAATCAGAATGTTTTAAATAATTATTGGGGTAGTAGTTTTCTTTTGCTGAACATGCATTTAGTTCTGTAGTGAACATAATGTTTATTTAATGTTAAGAAAGTAGCTGTATATTTAGTTATTTCTGTAGAGCTCTAAAAATAAAGCCTAATGAAGCTACCATTGTCATTTATAAAATGATCAGGAAATGGTAATATGCTTAATAATACAAATGAGATCATCGTCTATACCCAAGAACTTCCCATTTCTATACTTCTGATTGCTAAATTTAGAATTCAAAATCGCAAGAAACCTTCTTCTACACAAAAGTACGTGTATGCACGTTAAAAAAAAAGTAGTTTGTGTTTTTTTTAAATGCCCAAATACAACTATATTTCCTTTTTTTTTAATGTGTAAGAAAAGATCCATGAAGAGTATGCATGATGCACTTAATGAAATGGAAGTTATTTTTTAAATTAGGAATAATTTAGAAAATGTCTATTCATACTCATTAGTCATGAGCACTTTATGAACTTGCTTGCTCTTATTTTTGTTATAATGCTGTAGTTTGTTCCTACTATGATAAAAACCAAAGGGATACACTGACAGATTGAAGAAATAAATTTAAACATGTAGAAGGTGGTTGTATTCAATACTCAGTGTTTAGATTTATCTTAAAATGCTAATGAATTTTAGTGTAGCTTTACCTTTTTCAGAGAAATAAAAAATACTAAAATATCACCTTAACTTTTGATAAAAATTAATCACTGTTTTTGACACTTATTAAAATGAAACGTAAAAAAAAAATTATTACCTGGAATTTAAAAATAACACCACATTTTATCGTGAAGAATTCAAGAATTTCTTTAGTATTATAGACATCTTATTTAAAATAAGTCTTTCAAATGACACAACATTATACAGAAAACAATCTGGATAGTCTCAGCAAATAAGGAGCAAAAAATAGTTTAAATTCAAGAATATAATTGATAAAAGCTATATGATTAAGATCATATAAAAACCCAATAGTTAAAACAATATCTTTAATATTACTTTTGCAATCACTCTTGCTTATGATTTTGGCTTTCACATCATTGCTTATGACTTTTGTCAGTAAACAAGCATATCTTTTGGTTTGAATCAGTATAAACAGTACAGTAGTAAAATTGTAAGTATTCATTATTTGGAAACTCATTGATTTCTTGTCAATAAGCATAATCAATGCCTAAGAATTAACAACAGTCAAAAGACAACCAATGAAATTCCATCTAAAATATATTTGTGAAAATCTTTCTTTCATTTATTTAAAGGGTCATATACAATAATAAATTATATTGAGTGAAATGAAAAAATACCCTGACATAATAATTTTTTAAACCCTAAATCCATGAAATTTTCTAGACTCATAGGACTGTAGGGAACCTTTTATTGAAATATCACGGTCTATCATGTGTTCACATTACACAACATTTAGACTAGTCCATGTATGCCAAAAAATTACTTGTTGTCTCCTGAACTAATTTTATTTTTTGCCTACTTTTTGAGTCCTTTTGAAACTTTGATTCAACTCAGTCTTAACACAAGAAAAGATGTCAGAACTTTGAAACATTCCATTTGAAAAATTGCTGACACTTTACCTAGACTTTTTTCAGTAAACCTCATTTTGAGAAAATTCTTTTGGGCATCTATGTTATTTCTATGGTGCACTTCAAGTTTTCAGTTGATTAAAATTGTAGAGCATGTTTTGTTTAGACACATCTCTTTCAATCCCTTCATTATCTCAATCTGCCTTCTATGAGTTTTCGTAATTTGTTGAACTCAATAGTGTGGTAAGAACATACATAAGATTCAAAATAAAACAACTTTTCTTATTGGTACACATCACCCTCGTATTTATGAATCCTTCTATATGTTTTCTCTGGGATTTCTATATTCCTGTAATGTCATAAACATAGCATCAGTTTGTCAAATAATAAAGTCCATAAATAAGCATATTATACATGGCCTTTTTAACATTTCTGTCTCATAGGTCCGTACATCACTAAATGAACGGACATCTTTTTCAGGATATTTTTTTCTAGTACATATGTTAATTTCTGTTCCCTTTTTCTCCAAGTTGTGTTGCTTTTTTATAATATCCTATTTCTGAGGCTTTTGCTTCTCTCACTCTTCTTTATAAAAATAGCTCTAGATTTGTGAACCTAACTTTCTCACTTTTTTAGTTTAAACCTTTGTGACGAATCTCTGGTCTTTGAATCACATCAGTCCTTCTGTTTTTCATTAAATTCCTTTGTTTAGTAATTAAGAATTGATCTCTCATAATCAAAATAGTTTACTTACCTCAACTCTGTAAGCAGGAAATGAATAACTCAAGGCCAGAAAAAAAACCCATCCCAGTTCATATTCTCTGTATGTCTTCTGTTAGATGTAATGTTCACTGAATTTTACGATATTTTAACTTCTTTGAAAAATGGTCATCTATTCACAATTTGTATCATTACTCCAGTTAGCTGATCCAGTAGCTGCCTGGAACCTTCCTGTAACTTCAGATAACTGAGATATTATCACATTATCTTATTTCTTCTGTAGTTGGTCAGTAATGGCCCACCCCAATTAATAGGACTTCAAGTGAAAGCTATAAAAATCCTTCCGAGGTGAATGTTCATTTTACATCTATACATCTGGCAATTTCTGTAGGCAATTTGTTTTTCATTTATTCAGACATCCGTGCTTCTCAGTGACTTATCACATGTCATTTAAAATTTGTGCCTTTGGGTGCATTGGAACTGGTTAGTATCTAATACTCTCTTGGCGTATTTAGACTCATTATCCAGCTATGCGTATTATAAATGCTAAATAATTATGTGATAAAAAAGGGAATGAATGGCTGAATGAATGTTTTTAAAGTACCCAAATAATCTTTAATGCTGTCGTTATACTTTCATTTACACACGCATCTACACACAGTTTTGTTTTGTTTTTAATCCCTAGGCAAACTTTCTTTTCTTCCAATTTTTAAAATATGTTTTAAATTAGTTATACCTCTCTCGTGCTATTTCCTACAAGTTTTTCTAAGGGGAAGTAGATCGTGAACTCATTCAAAATATTGATATGCACGTAACCAAGGTGCTTTTGTAGTTTTTCAGTACTCTGAGACTTTAAACTCCTTTTGATTCATTCTAAGAACTTATATTCTAAAAAGGTGTTAAATTTGTTTCATACTTATTAACTCTCTTAGAATTTTAAATACTCCCCTTTCTTACCAGATCTTTGAGATAATCTTTCTTTGATGTATTTTATTTGCTAGCAGCTTTCATAGTTTAGGTCTTATCTTTCACTTCTTTATAAAGCTAATAGATATAAATTTTCATCTAGTATAGTCACTTATTTTTCTTATATAATTCCCATGTAGGAATTATTTATTTGCATGTTATTAATTTTATTTTTGAACGGACAGCTACGTAGCTAAATAAAAAAATATATTTAAGGGTACGTAGAGAAGACTTAATTGATAAAAGTAGTTTATATCTATTCAATATTTACACTCCTTAGTATATTAGTCTCCATCTACTGTTTAAAGCAGTTTATTTCATGCATACTTTGCTTTTTATTGAGCTAACATTTAGCATATTAATATTATTTATATACCTCATTTTATATTACAGATCATTTCCATCCTCTTTCTTATTTTGTACATTGGAAGTAAATCCATATAAGCACTTGTCCGGCATGTGAGCCTAACAAAGGAAGATTATCAATTAAAATATAAATAGAATTATTCAATGAAAAGGATTATCTACTTGGGATTTTTTTCCTGCCTCATCATATTGAAGATGTATGGGTCAAAATTTAAATGCATTAAGATATAAAGATATTGTGAAGAAGTCTGGAATATACAAATTCACTTGCTTATAAATATCATTAAACATTATTCAATACTCAATGTGCCAGACGTTTTTTGGGTGAGCCTGTGTCTTCTAAAGTCCTTTTAATAGGAATTAGATAGCATCATTTAGACAATATAACTTGGAAACTGTTTTGGACTGTGAGGTTCATTGTTCAAGATTAAATAATACTATCAAATTAGGACTAAACACAGCATAATGGGAGTCAATTTAATGTTTCCCAAAGTATAATAAAAATCTTGGAAGTTTTATATCAAAGTCTAGTAAGACTCCCTAATTACTGCATTAGTGGCCCCCAATCACTTACATTAATTTAGGTGAGGAGAGTATAGAGGATTTGAAAACATTGAATCCCAAGTGTAATTACATACAAAAGGACATGGATAAAGCCAAATTATAAACTAGCAATTTTCACAGATAAAAATCAGGGTTTTATTTCTGAATCTTTCATCGATACATTATATAACATTATACTTGTACATTATAGCTAGGCACATACCGTTTTCTTCCTCCTAGTGATAGTTTTCTTTTAACTGTGAAGATTGAAAAGATTATATGTGAACTTAATTTCAACAAAATTTCCATAATCTGTAGAGTGTTATTAAATTATCAGTCACAGAAAAAATTATCAATGACAGCTTTTAAGTCATTGAATTCAACAAGTGATTGTAAACATATTTTCTGTGTTCTATTTCATGATTCTGTTGTATGGATACATTTGTGCACATATATATATCTCATATAGAAGCATTATATTTTTAATTTAATTTAATTTTTAATTATATCTGTCAATTACCAGAGGAGGAACAGAGCATGATTATTTAACTAATGGCTACTTCATTATCAGATGCTGTTAAACATGAGAATATAGTGTTTTTTGAGAAACAGATAAGTGACGTAATTAATTTTGGTCCGTTTCTTTATTTTTTAAGGTACTGATTGTACTTTTTGAGGACCAGTTCATACTGCATATTATAGTAAAGTTAATCGTGACGCTATGAGGAACTAGATGTCTGTATTCTGAGGAAAACTTATTGTTACTGTCTGTAAAAATGTTGTACTAAGTAAGCCTTTTTTTTTTCCTCTTTATATGTTGCTATTAGACAGAATCCTAACCTAGATTCCAATATTACTTGTGTTGGATATTTAATGGTATGTTTTACACGTACTAGAAAAGTGAGTTAGTTTGTCATCAAGTGGTCTAAGTTTCATATTTATGCCAATAGCTATATTTCAACCAAAATTTGGATAAAGACTGCATTATTCATAAAAAGCATACTTGTAAATATTCTTTGTAAAAATTTTTGGGTGTCTTAAAAAGGAAAAAAAAGACCCAAGCCTAGGAGAAACACACAAATAAAATCAATATCAAATGTATATTTCTTGAGTTAAATTTTGAATCACCCTTGGATAAAGAAATAGGGTAAAGGGATTCTTTGCAATCTCACTAAACATATCATTGGGTTTTGTCTCAAAGTGCAACACATGGTAGAAAGTTCTGAGTCAACAATGGCAACAGTATATAAAGTGTACCTAATAAGTTGTCCCAATGGGATACACTTGGTGATGTGTATAAGATACAATATTTCCCACGTAGTTTTAATCAAAATAGTGTTAGAAGTAGGTCCATTGATATGAAGGTGAATGTTATAGTTTAACTGTTGCTATTTTTTCATTCTTAGAAAATGTATAGAAAATCTGGAGGCTGACCTGTAAAATTACTATAAAATTATTGTGCTCTTTCACCCCCACTGTTAATAAACATGTTGCCAGAACTAGTCCCCTTGCTAGTCACTGATGGTGTGGGTTTAAGGTTTATTTGTCAGAGAAATACTCATCAGATGACTATACGGAAGGTCATGAAAATGAGATATGTTTTGGTAGATGTATCTTGATTCTTGAGTTAACTTAATCTTTTTGATAAGAACAATGGTAATAGAAAACAATATTACGTAGAACCCACAGAGTTCTACTAAATTATACTCTTAAACATAAAAATGATGGATAATTTCAAGCATATACAAAAATAAACTCTCCATGTCTCCAGTCTAAACAATGATCAGTTCTTGGCCGTATTTGTTTCATCCAAATACTAAGAACACTGTCTTTTCACTCAGATTTTTAAAGCAAATCCGGAGGTCCTACTGCCTAATCCATGAGTATTTCAGCATATGTTTATTTATTTATTTTTATTTTTTAAAGTTTTTATTTATTTATTTGACAGAGAGAGAGAGAGAGCCAGAGAGAAAGGGAACACAGGTAGGGGGTGTGGGAGAGGAAGAAGCAGGCTCCCAGCGGAGGAGCCTGATGTGGGGGCTCCATCCCAGGACTCTGGGATCACACCCTGAGCAGAAGGCAGACACTTAATGACTGAGCCACCCAGGTGCCCCTCAGCATATGTTTTTTAAGAGAAAGTTTATTTTTAACATTACCACAAGAACAGTATTCTTCTTTAAAGAAAGTTCTTATTTCCATAATTTTCTCATAAATATTATTTACTTTTATATTTTTATTTATAATTTTCTCATAAATATTATTGATATTATTTACATTTAATTAATTGGATTCACGATTAAAATAAGCTCCATACATAGCAACCCATTTTTAGTTTTTTATTTTTAAACTTTTTATTAAAGTATAAAATACATGTAGAAAAGTACAAAAATCACAAACGTATAAACCAAGTTTACACAAAATGAGCTCACTTGTGTAATCAGTGGCCACAACATTAACTGGGTACCATGTCCAGTAGTCAAAAAGTCCTAGTACTTCAAAAAGAACCTCAAAAAGTCCTGCATTCTGTCCTCTTTCAGCTACTAGCACCTCAGGGGGTGCCACTCTCTTGGCCTCTAAACAAAAATTAATTTTTCTGGGTTTTCAATTTTATATAATTTGAATAAATGAAATAGGATAATATATTTGTTTCACTAAAATGTAATAGCCAGTTGTTCTCTCTGATAATATAGGGAAAGCAATCAGCAGAGCCTAAAATACACCAATGTGTAAACTAAAAAGACAAGTTAGTTAGCATGTATTCCCCTTGAACATGATTGCTCTTACTATTTTTGGAATTCTTACTATGTCTAGTCTTTCAGAAATGCTTGGTACCTGTCTTTATATCTTTGAAACATTAACTTAGTGGTGTTTTATAGAAGCAAATATTTAAATATGTTCATTTGAATACCAGATTATAATGAAAGAGTAGAAAAATCGAAATGTCTGTATTTCACATTTCTTTGAGTCTAGGTTAGAAGACTGTGGCAAATTGGCATTCAGGATGCTAAAGGGAGACTTACTAAAATAAAGAGATTAACATTTTGGAAAATGGCATATCTGAAGAGAGTTTGAAAGGATTGAGGGGCTGTGAATTGAGAAGAAAAGGGGAGAGGTGACTTAACAAATGCTAAGTGTTTAAACAAATACTACACAGATAAGATGGGATCAGTTAATCTGTCTTTATTGAGAAAATGGATCTATATTGCATCCTGAGAGATGTAAATTACACTTTATGGGAAATATCCTGACCCTGATATTGGTATTTGCTCCTGAGAGATGTGGAAATGCTTTACCTAGAGAGCTTTACAAACTACAAACGTAGGCATATGTCAGCTGTGATTTGGTGGAATGGCACTTTCCAGCCCTGAGATGTATTTCCTGCAGAACGTGTTTCCCAGCACTGGGGCTGGTGAAGGAGTAAAGAGGATGAGGCTCAGTTTTACTGGAGGACGAAAGAAAGGCAAGTGAGAAAGCCTAGGTTTTTTGGTTTTTGTTTTTTTAAATGATTTTTTATTATATTATGTTAGTCACCATACAGTAATCCCCGGTTTCCGATGTAAGGCTCGATGATTCATTAGTTGCGTATAACACCCAGTGCACCATGCAATACGTGCCCTCCTTACTACCCGTCACTGGTCTATCCCATTCCCCCACCCCCCTCCCCTCTGAAGTCCTCAGTTTGTTTCTCATAGTCCATAGACTCTCATGTTTCATTCCCCCTTCTGATTACCCCCCCTTTCTTTATCCCTTTGGTTTTTGTTTTTTTAAAGATTTTATTTATTTATTCGACAGAGATAGAGACAGCCAGTGAGAGAGGGAACACAAGCAGGGGGAGTGGGAGAGGAAGAAGCAGGCTCCCATCGGAGGAGCCTGATGTGGGGCTCGATCCCAGAACGCTGGGATCACGCCCTGAGCCGAAGGCAGACACTTAGCGAATGAGCCACCCAGGCGCCCCAGAAAGCCTAGGTTTTTATCTATTTCCTTCCCTTCCTGTTTCTGTCTAGATGACTTCTTACATTTCTTAGAGATTTTGAAAGGAAAAAAAACTGGTTTCGTAAAGGCTTTTTTGTCCCCCTCACACACTGAATTGCAACGGATGATTAAATATCCAGGACCAGAAATTAAGAAATCGTAGTTTTAGAAGGAAATTTAGGGACATGTGTAGAGGGCAAAAGCTGAGTATAAAATGTCTATTAAATTTAGATAGATACACAGTATATAACATAGATCATGTCTATTAAAATTATGCATTACAACTTAAAAATGTAAAGCTCCATATTATATATAATAATAATTTATAAAAGGAAGACAGATGACTATAGATTTTAAATATCTGACTCTGTCAAATACGGAATCTTTATTGAGCTGGCTTATTTCTCTTATAATAAGAATTTTCCACTTGTGGTATCATTTTATCTTCTGCTGAATTTTAAGAAAAATCCTTGGTGTCGGTTACTGTGAAATGGCTCGCAATTAAATAAAAAATGAAACAGACATTATAATGATTCAAAGTCAAGTTGCCTACTTTTTTTTTTTAAGATTTTATTTATTTGAGAGAGAGAGAGCGCGTGCAAGAGAGCATGAGCAGGGAGGAGAGGGAGAAGCAGGCTCCCTGCCAGCAGGACGCTCAATTGTGGGACACTGAGATCATGACCTGAGCTGAAGGCAGACGCTTAAGTGACTGAGCCGGGCAGGTGCCCCAAGTTGGCTACTCCTTAAATTTAGTAGTAATACGTGCTTTCTTAAATTATTTTGGAAGATATAGCAAGCACGTTGTATATGATCATTACATTTTGGTTTGTTACTTTGGAGAGTAAATTAAAATGTAGCATTAGCTTGATAACATGAAAACATGAATTAATTACACACTTAAGAAAAATAAAATGAAGGGAAAAATAATCAAATAGGAAATTGTATTAGCTAAACATTAAGTCTAAATTTAATAACAGTAGTAACTACTACTGAGTGCCCATTTTATAGGCATGAAAAGATGAAATAAGACACATAAAGGCACTGATTTCATAAATTCACAACCAGTGTTATAAGGTGATAGTTATTTTTATCACTCAAGGGTGATGAAATAATTTTTGAATTAGATACAGGAATTATTTGTGATTTTATAAATATACTTAATTATATAGAGCCGAAGGGTTTGTTTGGTGTTAGACAATGTAGAAATGCCTTTTATTGACAGATTAGAATGAATTCTAACTCCTTTGAACTTGAATTAAGCTAAGGATTTGGGAAATCAATATTTTTAAATTATATATGGGATGGTGTGAAGATAATTGTTTCTCAAATTATAAGAACAAAATATTGACTCATTGAAATTACTGAGAAAGGTAATTTTTTTAATGCAGGCTTACTTGGAATTATTTTTAGGAAATACTTGACATTAAATAATCTAATTTCATCTCTCGCATTTAATATTGAGCTTGGGATCTAGGGACATAATCCTTGAGAACTTAAATTGCTTGCTTTGTAGGAATTCTTCATAGAAATTATGTTTTCATAATGCTTATAGAGAAGGTGTGCTAATATATCTAATATGGGGAAATATTATCTTCCCCTTAAATAAAAACATTGAATGTAGTTTATAAAGGGTATATTATATTGCTTTGAAGTTAATTTTAATTCTATGCCCTTTATTAATCTTTCAAAGTTTTTCATATTTCAGTTACTTTCTAATTCCAGAAGGATGTCGATAGGTCATATTATTTGTAATACTTTAGCCAGCTGCTTTAGGCATGTCTTCCCAAGCTACTGACAAAAGCAGGGTGACCCACATTCAAGAAAACTTATTGTTGAGCACCTCCTATATTCCAGGCATAGTGATTTTCAGTTTTGTTCACCCTAGAATTAGATTATATAAATGTTCTCTAGGCCAACTATATAGGAAAATGATTATGGCTTATGAACTCATCACAGATATGAAAATAAGATCAATATCTTAAATACATGTGTAATAATGGAATCAATTGAAATACTCTTGAGAGATATCCAGGGGGAAAACAGAAATATTATGAGAACTTTGGTTGAAAATGTAAAGGGCATCAGATCAGGTTCATTATTAGTGCTCACACTTAACCTAATGAACCCTCATTCAGTAGAACGATGCAGTATCTTCTGCATAGATCAACATACTCAGATCAGGTCCTCTCAGTGTCACCTGCTCTGTGCTGTTCTAGAAATATGCAGAAGCATTTTAAATTATTGGTATCCTCCCACCCTATACCTGACGTTAAATACCAGCCCTCTTTTGTGATAATTTTGGAAAAGAAAAAAAAGAAAAACCGACCGCAGGCATATTACATCTCTAGTGAAAAGTTCTCAACCTCCTTTTTCAGATGTACACAAAGCACAACCTACTTACCTAGTTGGATTGTAGTCTTGGCAAATACTTGAAAAATACTCAAGTCTTATTTTCAGGATAAGTTTTCCTAAGCATCACTAATTTTACCCATTTTGACTTTATGATAACTTGAAATTTTTAATTTCAGCAAATATCACTTTCTGATTTTGTTCTTATGGTATGTGTGTACTTCCTTTGGACTCGTAGCCCACTACCTAATTACAAGAGTGGGTCTTTGTATGGGTCCTCATATCAGAGATGTGATGTGGTCTAGTTAAGAGCTCCGGTTACAGGGCCAGTCTGCTGGGGTTCCAATACCGATCCAGCCAGTTACTAGTTGTGTGACCTCTGTAATTTCTTTAACCTTCCTGTAACTCATTTACCTCATCTGTGACATAGATCCTCAAAATCTCATTGTAGAGATTAAATTATTTAACATATCTGAAGCACTGAGTGCCTGGGCCCAAAGGAAGCACTCATTAAGTGTTCAAGGCAACCATATATTCAGTTAAAATTGGAACAATGACATCAGCCTGAGTATGGAGAAAATTAAAATTCTGGCTTAAATAGAACTAATTATGCTTTCTTTTACTCCCAGAGAAAAATCAGACTCCAAATGTTCTTTTCACGATATATCACTATTTTACATCTGCAGTATATATTCTTTCACGTAATACATATGTTTTAAAAGTACAGTATCCCTATTTTTCTTTTTCATCTGTGAAACCAATGAAACCGATTGAATAGAACCAAAGGTATAATGCCCAGCAAAGACTAGGCTGCATTCATTTTATGGTGATGTTAGTCACAAAGCGCAATTATAATTTTTAAAATTTCATGTTCTCATTATTTTGCTTAATTTGTGTATTTACAATGAGTAAAGATACTTGATCATGTACAAGAAACAGTAAAAATAATCTGACAAAGAATACACTTTTGAGATGACAGATTCTTATTTCAACCCAAGAAACAGCATATTATATTTGAATTAAAGAATGTATATTTCTTCAGGCCAAAAAAAATGTTAAAGTGATACAAATAGGTGCCTATATCTGATCTGATGTAACCTGCATATCAACAATTGTACTAAGAGTAAATTCTGGCCCTAGACAGGACATTGCTACTACTCCAAAGAGCTCTGATATCCTTGTGTGGGAGACACAAATGCCCAATGATCATCACACAAAGTAAATGAAAACAGTCTGTTACCATGTGAAAATTGAGTCTTTCTATAACGTATACGAAAGCTATCTCTGTCTGCCACAATTCAGTATTTGAGCATGCAGAAGCTCAAATATTTTCTTGCCTCTTTTTCTTCAGTAAAATCCTACGACTATCTGGTAAACCTGATTCTCTCAGTCAACATTGTATATTTATGTTTTTGTAACTTTGTCTTTAAAAGTCATATAAAACTAGCAAATGATGTCACAAGCTCATTTGAGAAATGCCTAAAAAACTACCCAAACTTTACGTTCTGTTTATGGTTTATTCATTGGGCTCTGTGTGTACTGCTCATGATGTTATGATTCCGTGTGTTTTCTGTCTCCTGCCTTCCAGGTCGGTTTTGCATGTATATCACTATTTTGCCCAAATAACAATAGCCCTAACCACTAAGTTTTAGTGCCCGATTACAATTCAGCATTATATATTCTTCTTTTTATGTGCGTGTCTCATATGAAAACAAAAATTTCTCATTTTTTTAAAATAAAATGGTAAAAATTCCTGCATTTAATAGTACTGTTGCCCAACTATGGGGAAAAATGAAATTTTGAAAGAGATTTAATTGTTTTTTCATTTACATGTCTGTGAATGAAATCACAATGTCCACTGCAATTAAGCATTTTCTCTCTTCTCAAAAAACACTGTTTTTCAGTGATTCTACTTTGAGTTTTTCATCTCATTAACAGATACAAAAGATATTTACTTTATTATAATAAATCCCTTTGGCAATCTTTGGAAAAGATCTCTTAGAGTGTAACCAGGGAAGGATTTATAGAACTCTGGTTTGGGACCATTATTGGAGCACTATTTGAATGATTTTAACTGATAGAGGAAAAAAGGCATTCTAGGAGCACAGAATTGAAAGAACAAAAGTGGAACTAGAGAGCAAATACATACAAATAAGTGAATAATATAGGTTGCCAAATCTATGACATAAATCCAGGGGGAATAGTGGAAGTTAACGTTTGAAAGTTATGTTTTGGGTAGATTGACTCATTTTAAGTAGTAATACCAATAGTAGTAGTAGCTAACAATTGTTAAGAAATTATTATCAGCCTAGCACTAGTGATTCAAAGAACTTTTCAGATATTAATCCATATAAGCCTTACAATAACCAAATGAAATAAGTATTCTGGCCCATTTACAGATTATACAGTTAAGAAAAAGAGATGTTCAGTAACTTGTTCTTGGTCTGATGGCTAGTGAAGGGGAGCTAGACTTTTTATTTGAGACCACCTGATTGTAGAGGGAGCATTTATTTGTAACCCAGTCACTATTTGAATCCCAGGCTTAAGAAACTAGACACCATTCAGAGGGGCGTCAGAAAGGATGTGTTATGTGGTGATTTTGGTTTTGTTTTTTATCAGCAGACTGTTATTGCAGTTGTCAGGCTTTGTGGCAATAAGACCTGGTGGAGAATGACAATGAAAGGATTAGTAATAGAGAAATTTTGAAAAAACAAGTGAAAAGTATTAGAATTCTCAATGTAGCAATAAAAGATAAAGAAAGTAGTTATTCAGGATGGTTCTGAAATCTTCAGACTAAATGACTGGGGAAAGGTTGCACCCCCGCGATACTACGGCTGAAGTTCACGTGCTGAAAGGGAATAACATGGGTTTTGGTTTTGTTTTTTTAAGATTTTATTTATTTATTTGAGAGAGAGAGAGAGTGTGAGAGGGAGAAGGAGGAGAGAGGGAGGGAGGGACAAGCTGACTCCATGCTGAGCTCTGAACCCTTCACAGGGCTCCATCTCACAACCCTGTGATCATGACCTGAGCCAAAACCAAGAGTTGTCTCAACCGACTGAGCCACCCAGGAGACCCAGAAGGGAATACATTTTGACTGGAAAACTAATAACCAGCTAGGAACACCCTTGAAAGTACATTTCAGTAAAATGGAGAAAGATGAAATATGTGCACTTTATTAAATTAATATTTAATATTTTTGGAAGTGAAAAGTGGATACAAGGAAAGGTGATAATTGAAAATACTAGTAGGCTGGGGTTATTTTTAGATAGAAAAGATCTGATCAAATGCATGTGACGTTTAATCACTTAAAATATGTTATTTTAAATGCCATAATTAAAACTGTCCCTGTGTGTTCACTATTTCTGTGAATTGCCGACCAGATGTTCCCAGGATGAGATTTAGTTGTGTCTCTCTGTGAAAGAATATACCAGAAGTTATGTTTTATTTAAAAAAAATCAGTTTCACAGTTATAAAGTAAATTTAATGCTAGTCTATGATCATTAATTGCCTTATTTTTTTTCTTTGTTACAATATGTGGGAAAAAATGTTCCATGCTTTTGTATAGGTACCTAGCTTTTATTGCTGCCGATACTACTCGAGGCTTGAGATTGGGGACAGAATCACTTCTTTGAACAGCTCCTTTCACCCCTTTTTTCTTTCACAATTATCCTTAGTATTGAGTTATCAGCTCCAAAACACCCAGGTAATCATCTGATTGCAAAATATTTTGTTGCATTTGGGAGATTCAGCGTGATAGAATACAAACTCTTTCCAGATATGTGAAATATAAACCCTGGAGTCTTTGCTGGGCGGAGGAGACACAGGTGTACTTTCTTTTGCATTCCCCAAGCCCATCCTTTCTGCCTTCCTCACCAAATTAATGTAGACCCCTCCGTTTTTCCATTTGGTTCTACTGTCAAATAGAGTATTAACTTATATTTATAGACATTTGACTTCAATAGTCTCCTCTAAAAATTCTAAGAAGCTCCCTGTTGTGGCTACAATAATGTTCACTAGCTTTATTTTATTCTTTTAAGATTTTATTTATTCATTTGAGACAGAGAGGTACAGAGAGGGAGAGCATGAGCAGGGGGAAGCGGAAGAGGGAGAAGCAGACTCCCCAATGAGCTGGGAGCCCGATGCGGACCCGATCCCAGGACCCTGAGATCATGACCTGAGCCAAAGGCAGACACTTAACGACTGAGCCACCCAGGCACCCTGTTCTCTAGCTTTTAAAAGTTTATGTTTAAACCCTGCTTACAGTTTCTGCTTCATGTCATTCAGTGATTGTCAGCTTCTCCATGCACATTTCCCCCTGGTCTTTGTGCTTTGACACATTGTATTCTCCCTCGGGAATGCTTCTCATCTCCAGAACCACTCCTCACCACATCCGCGTGGCCATCTCTTACTCATCAATCAAGATTCAACTCATTTTACCTTTAATAAGAAGCCTTTCCAGACAAAGACAGATGTACATTCTTCTTGTAACTTCTAGATTTTTAGGCACGATTGCTGTTTTTAAAATATCTTGTGAAACAATTGTTTTTACCATTGGATGGTTAAATCTTTTAAAGCAGAATCCATGTGTATTCATTTTAGAGTCTCAAGTCCGAGCATTTTTTCTGGAGCAAAGTAAACACTCATAAATGCTTATAGACTACATCAATGAATCAACAAATGAAACATACTAAAGCAAAGAAAGCAAGTGCTATTTTTTTTGTCTTTAGTTATCTAGTTAGGCATCTTCCTGACTTACACAAATTAATATAATTATAATAACCTCTTAATGCCAGAACAAATAATCAAACAACCCTTCAAACCTAACCATTTCCAATCCTAACATACTCTTCCCTGATTTCATCATCTTTCAATCTTCCATAATTTTCATGTCCTTTTTATTCTGGCTTTACTATATTAGTCCTTTTATTCTTTTTTTCTGATTGATCACTTCTTCTTTAAAAACTCCTTAAGCCTCAGGATGCCTGGGTGCCAGTTGGTTAGACATCCAACTCTTGATTTTGGCTCAGGTCTTGATATCAGGGTCCCTGCAGCTGGAAGTCTGCTTAAGATGATGCCCCTCCCCTTTCCTCTACCCCTCCCCCACCTGCAGGATGGTGCACGTGTGCGCATGCGCTCTCAAATCAATAAATAAATTTTTAAAAAACCCCAGAACTCCTTAAGCCTCATGATTCACCATCACCAACTGTTAATTTCACTAATATATTTTTTCAGTGTTCTGTTGCGTGTCATTTACAAACATATATGTAAAAAATCAAGTAAATATAAGGTAATTAAACAAGCATAAATGGAGGGAGATCCATTGTAATACATGCTTACAGGCAGGGACAAAAGATTATTCACAGTACAGGGTAACTATGTCTATAGGCAATTTATCTGACTTTCCTTTGGGTTTTGGGGGTTTCATTGTAACAATTTTTAAGTGTTTGGTATTTTTACTTGTCATCATTATTGCACAATTTATTTTCAGATTGTTTTCTTAGTTATTTTTCTGTGGCTTTGTGGCAACTGAATATCTCAAATACTTTTTTTTAATAAGGCAGAATTTTGATTTTTTTAGTGTGAGAACTTTATTAAATATGAAGGTAGGTTTGTACATTTATCATGTTTTAATAATGTTATATATATCTTGTAAATAAACATACATTGTCAATACTACTTAACCAGAATCTGTTAGTGGCCCCAGCAAAGGTTGATTATTTAAAATTTGAACTTTGTCCTAGATTTATTGTGGTATTTTTCATAAATAGTAAGTGTATACATGACTTTTATCTATTATGTGGTTAAATATTTACAGTAATTAAGACGAGCCCTATTTAAACACACATTATAAAGTCATGAGAGGTAATAAAACTATTTAAGGATCCAAATCTTGTCATTTATTTAGTACATAACTAGCATTTAACAAGCATGATATAATCTTATTTCAAGAATATAGCATTTTTGTGATTTTTTTTAAAGGTGAGTTTGGTTTACTGCCTATCAGTTTTCAAAGATTTTATTTATTTATTTGAGAGAGAGAGAGTGAGAGAGCAGGAGTGGGGGTCGGGAGGCAAGGAGCAGAGAGAGAGGGAGAAGCAGGCTCCCCGCTGAGCAGGGAGCCCAATGCATAGGCTGGGATCCTGACCTGAGCCTAAAGCAGGTGCTTAATTGACTGAGCCACCCAGATGCCCTGCCTATCAGTTTTCATATCTTTAATTATCTGATGATGGGTTAAATTCAAAGGACTAGGGGGAGGTGGTTTAATGAGTTTCTAGGGGATAACTAAAATTAAAATGTATACATCGGTTTAGATTTTAGAGTAAATGATTTAAAATTATGTTTATTATGCAAAAGAAGAAAGAACATTTTATCTAATATGCTATATCTATCTCACAAAACAAAGATTTCATTCAAAACAAGGTTAAAATTTAATCCTGATACAAAGAAATAATCTAAGTGATAATTAAAATTGCATCCATGTATGATGTTTAATTCATTAAATATGAATTTATATTGTAGATAATTGGATTTCATTTCTCTATCTTCTTTTGAATTTTATTTATGTATTTATTTTCTTCTTTTGAATTTTAAATCTTGATTTAAAGAAAAATTTTTGATATCTTAATGTTAAATCATTTTAGATGGAAATACATATAAAACTATATGAATTAGTGTTATAAAATAATTAGAAAATATAATGCAACATTTTTCTAGAAAACACTATAATATTTGCCCCAGTGGTGACCAGTGTCATCCGTGGTGTGTCATGAAGCAGATGCCTTAGGATAGGGTTGCCAGGTTTAGCAAATAAAAGATAGGACACCTGGATACTGCAGGGGGCATATGTATACTAACAAATTATTCATTATTGATTTGAAATTCAGATGTAACTGGGCACTCTGTATCTCATCTGCCAACTTTGCTCAAGGGGTTTTTGAAAGCCCATACATAGTCTTGGGGTTCCTAACTTGTTCTAGTGTGAGTGATCAGCCTTCCAACCCCTCTCTGAGCCTGCAATTCCCATTTATAATCTGCTATTTGTTTTGACATAGAAGCAACTGAATTACGTTAGGGGAATCAGATCAATAAGAATATTAAATAAACAGCTGTACTTTTACACACAGTTTCTAAGTAGTGTGTACTGTGTGTGTCTTTCTTGAAAATAAACTTGTATACCTTGTGTTATAAGTATTTTACCAATCCAGAAGATTTTCCACTTGTTTTCATGGCTTAAATATCTAAGCTGTTGCTTAAATTATTTTGAAATTGTATCACTGTTTAAGTAGATTATTAGTGATTAATAAATTAGACACATGGCTATGTATTTTTTAAATGAAGGTCTTATGTGTTTATTCTTAAGTTTTCCTATCTTTGCTGGAATTTATGCTTGGTTTTCATATAAAAGCAAAGTTGAGCACATCACTAAGACCTGATCTAATATCACGGTACAGTGATATTTGTTGCAAATAGATCTACACGCATAAGATCTCTATACCTGTGGGAATGACCAATCCCATTCGGGCGCTTTTCATGCCTTCTGCTTTGAAAATTAATGCTAATTTCAACCTTACTGGGAAATAAATAATTTGATCTCCTTATAATGTTGTTTTGAAGGAAACTAGTTGAAATACAAGTGTCTAAATGTCAGCAAATGTTATCGCTCATAATTCTCAAAGACAAAAGAAGAATCATTTATTCTTTAAAGGAACATATGGATATCTTGTTAGAATTTTAAATGCACAAAATAATGGTATTTGTCTGACTTGGATGAAAGTATTCTTTGTCATTGTTAAAGTCAGATAATTGTGTGGATTATCTTTAAAAGAAATTTCAAGGGTACCTCTTTATTGCCAGTGTAAAAAATGTGATTTTCAAATAGTTCTGGAACAAATCAGTGTTCATATTTTAGTGGGTTATGATACAGGATTCCAGGGAAATTTCATCGATATCATAAACATAGAGGAGCACATATGTTAGAGTTCTATTGCCTAACTGTATATCAATGTAGGGTGGAAGCATTTAAAAACTACTTCAGTCTCCAAATTTGATTTTAAGACACCAATGAATCAAGGTGTTTTTGTTCAACAAAGAGAGCCTGATGGAGTGGCTAGAGTGCACTGGGTAGGGTCTGTCCTATTATTTTCCCCCTTCAGGGAAAACTTGTTAAGCTTCTGAGGCATAATTTCCCACATTTCTAAGATGAGTTTAGAATAGATCCCTTCAATCTATAAAATTTGATGCAATACCTTGTCATAGTAGGTTTTTACTTTTTCTGAGTATTTTTACTTAGAGGTGTAATATTTTTATCATTTAAAAACAGATATTTAGAATATTGACAACTCTTGTGTTTAGATGGAAAAATTATGCATGATTACTGTGTTTTTAGCTATTTCGCTTAAATCAATTTAGATAATGATAATAATCAAAGTGTATTGTCTAATTAAAGGAGCTGATACACTATCACTGGTTTTTGCTGTAGAGCTCAAAGCACTCTTAATTAATCTAGTTAATTAGAGTTAAAGATTCTTAAACCAAACAAAATTGAGTTACTATAATTGTGCTTCTACCCTGTCAAAAATATTAGTGGCAGTTCACATGGTTGCAGTAACCCACAGACTAGAAACTTTCTAGTGAACCAGTTGTAAATGTGCCATCACCTTTGTGCAATGGCAATTTTAAATTACACATCCCACATACGCCTAACCACATGCAAGTATATAGAAATCTCTAAAAGCCTATGGATCCTCTATCTAGAAGGAACCCATGATGTTTCAGGAGATTCATTGCCTCATACAAAGCTATGTGAGGGTCATGCTATAGTGTCACAGTTGTGGAATGTACTTCTGGACAAATAGAAGCTCCTATTTTCAAGATTGTTAAGTCTTTTAATTAACAATAAAGTTTGGCTTGAAAATAAACTTTGAGCAAAAAGTTCTGAAACTTTCACTGCTGGTAAATTCAGTGCTTTGCACAGTGCACCAACTCTACTTGATCTTGGGGGGCACATTCCAGCTTACAAAATAAATTCTTTCTTTGCACATACCATTCTTAGTGAGAAAATGAGTCCTAATTAATTTTTAATCCATAACCTTAAATTAGCATACAATCTTTATCACAACTGAAACAGAGCAGTATTGGTTACACTGGATTCTTAGGGGAGATGGTGACTATTGTTAAGTAACAAAAATTCAACTGAGTACATTTTAAATATCTAATTGGCTTTATTTAAATGGTTCACCAATCGGGGAGCATCCCATCTAGCAAATACAGGAGCCCTCTGAGGAAATTGGCAAAATTTCCTTTTTATAGAAGGAAGGTGGGGCAAGAAAGTTATTAGCAAAAAAGGATTGTTCCAGGCAAGGCTGCTTTCCCTTGGGGGGATAAAAACGGGGTCTTAACATGCAGATTACCTCATCTTCCTTTGGGGAAGGGAGAGGGCACTTGTGTCTGACTCAATGTGATAATCGCTAATCGAAAAGTTTCTTCTGACTGACTGGTTAACACTACATCTCTGGGGGAGGTAGAAACTGCATTTAGAGTAGTATGTATAGGGCTCCAGTTTAGGAATTTGGTCTAAGTGATGTCATTTTGAAAGATGAAAACGACAGGCAGTGGTTTTCTTTTTAATAGTAGTTAAGGGTGCTAGAATTGCTACAGCTAGAATGTCTATGAAAAGAATATGCTCAACATGCTTGTCTCCTGTCTTAGAAAAGATCCAGTTTGCTCACTGAGTGATGTCAATTTCTCTACGCAAAACTACGCTTGCCAATTTCTTACCTCTTCAAATACCCATGAATTTATCTTTTAACAAACTTATTAATTGCAAATTACATCGTAAGCATTACATACACATATAGACTAAAATGAACACTTGGCTTTAATATATATTTCTTGCATGAATGTTCTGAAGGATTGTTTGAGTCATTTATTTCACAAAGTTTTCTCTCTAAAAGACTAATCAAGTTTACATATGGGAACCACTTTCTCCAGATGAATTCTTGTTTTCTAGATATATTCTATGATCCCTGAACACTGTCAAGATAGAATAAAAAACATACTGTTTGATGAAAGGAAAAAAGGAAATTTAGCTTGAGGATGTTGTGAATATTACGAAATAAATGTAAGAACTCAAGTTTATGCTGCACTAAGCTAGTATTATTGGACAAAAGACAATATATATTACATTAACAGAAGGCTTTCAGTCTTTTTGTAATTCATAATAAATTAATAAATTTAATTGTTATTTCCATAGATATATCTTAAAATTTAAAACCTTTCTGTCATTTTTTTGTGAAAAGGAAAACATTTACAATATGAACCATGTACAATTATATTTTAAAATATAAAAGCAAATCTAACACTGTTCAAGGGGGAAGATAGACAAATCAAGCAGCGACCCACATTTAATAGTTACTGCTATTATGCTCACTGAAGGACTTTATAGTTAAACAGAAAAAAAAAATTAGCAAGATTTTTAAAGAGAATCCTCAAAAATGGCTCAAGAATAAGATAGAGGAAAGTAAAAAGAATTGATTATTCAACTGGACAGATCCCTAATGGAGGCTTGCTTTTAAACGATCTTTCAGTTTATGATACGCTTTTACTCAGGGAAGAGAGGGCAGGTGTTTCTGACTTCTATAAGGGGTAATGGGCTTTAACTCTTGTCTGCTAGATTCACTTTACATATAAAGAAGTGTCCTGACCGTGAGGCTCATTAAATATTTGAATGTGCTCTGGAGCAGGTTACTGATCTTAGCCTCTGGAAGTTTTTCACTGCAGTAGAGTCTCAATCATCTGGGATATTCGAAGGCTGTTCTTTCAGTCACAGAAATAGGTTAGGTCACTTCACATGTTTATATGTTTCTTTAGCGTCTATGGTTCATACTGTCATAAAGTATAAAGGGTATTTTGCTTCCTGTTATGCAAGTATAGAAACGTGAATATTCAAATTACTGAATTGTCATTTTAACATATTATACCAAATTATTTTTCACCAAGCTAATTATACTATTATACGTGGTATAAATAGGATATCAGTACTGACATTTTTACAATTATTTTTGCAACATATATGCTTATAGTCATCGATCAGAATTTGTAAATGTCCAAAGTTTAATATCATACTTTACAAATTATCAAAGGCAATAACAGGATTCCACAATATGAGGAAAAATACGCATCCTGGAACTTTCATTAAAAAATATGTTAAATATATGCATACATACGTGTTAAATATATACGCACATATATATGCTATACTATGAAAAATAAATATTTGAATATCTCCTTTCCATTAAGAGTGATTTTTTTCACCCATAGTTCAGACAATAAGATAAATGTCTTAAATGTGAGATTTCTGTAATTCACTATGAAGAATAAATGCAGTGAATGTATAAGTAGAAGTAAAAAGAAATACTAACAGTCCTTTTCCTATTACTTTAGATTTGACTGAAAAGAAAATCTTTCATCTCTATCAAGTGACCAAATCCCTACATATGCTGATGAATAGCTAGGGGAAAAAATGCATTTGTGAATTGAAAAGAAAAGGCAGAAAATTTTCAAGTATGCTTTCATAATTCCAAAACATATGTAGAATACATCATAAAGCATAGAGATTCAATGTATTTGACCCATTCTCTCTAGCCTGAAATGCTTCAGCAAATGCATAGCCATAACAGTTAACGCTGTGGAATAATGTCCTTGGCACTGACTCTAAAATGTAATAACATTGCTTTATATATATGTATATATATTTGTATGCTACTTGTCCAACATTAACCCAGACAGCCCCCAAAGATAATGAGTATTCGATATTCAAATTCAGTTCTTAAAAGCTTTGAAATAAAATGTATGTGACTGTAACTTTAGTGATAATACTTCATTTTCTCTAGTTTGTCTGGCCGTATTTCACATTTGGGAAATTTGCTTCGGAATGGAGGAACTCTTTCCTCCTCATCCTACTTTGTTCTGACCTTCAACCTCAGCCCTTAACACTTGTCCTATTCAGATTTTCATTTCTGAATTAACAGATAGGTGGGAGAAGGTAATTTAATAAAAGGCAATGATATTATTCATATAACTGTTGGAATAGGTGCACTTTAAATAAAAGCAGCACACATGTAACTCTAAGCAGTAATTAAAATATGCATTTAAGCTTATGTTTAGATTTAAGATATCAAGTATACTGTGTACTAACCTGTGTTCTTAAAACTCTGAACTATTTTAATAATACAATTTCTTTTTGTATTTTGACTGAATCAAATGAACATATAATATCCATGCTAATAGCTTTTCCCAAAAGTAATCTTTTAACCTAATTAGAAATATTTTACTGATTTAAATATGTATTGGGTTGGCTAATTTCTACATTATACTAAGATGTAGCTTTTCAGTATATTAATTTTTGCACATAATAAATTACTTTATAGGTTGAGGATAGGTCGCTCTTGAGTTTCTTTTGCCCTCGAACTATAAATGTTTGAGATGTTTCCTATAAATTAGTTTCCTATAAAGGAGTATTTTAAGATGTTTCCTCTAAATGAGTATTTTAAGAAAAAACATCCTGTAAGTAATATCTCTAACTTATTTTGAGAAAAGTGGTATTGTTTATAGGGTGTTCATATTGCCTGGGTTGTCCTTGAAAGCATAAGATTATGTCTTATGTAATTATTACTAGTGTTCCCTTTTACTCACACAATTGTTCAGCTTGGACAGTAAGTTATTTGGTCACCGTAATTATTTGTCCAATTCATTTTTCGAACCTGAATTTCTACGGTGCTTAATTATTTGAATTTACTGAAGAATTTTAAATTCTGGTTGGTATAAGCCAAATATATTTAAATCAGATATACTCAAGTTTATCAGGAAACAGGGAATTTAAATTCAACAACATAGGATAATAGGATTTGATTATTTAAAAAGAGCAAATTTCTGTTTGCTTTTGTAAAATACTCTCTGTAGCATTATGACCAGGTAAGTTATAATAACTACCACGTAGTCCTTCCTGTGTTGGAGCTAACTCATTATATAGTTCATGATATTATATAAAATTAGAAAACAAAATATGTTTCGATTGTTTTCAATACTAGTTACTACACAGTACATGTATATATTATTTTTTACTTTATTTCTGTCAATGGTGGTGCTTGACTTCTACAATTTTAATTGATGTGTCTGCTAAACAGTGGCCTAGGGAAGAAATGTTTGGTGGTCTGGTCACAAACTGAGCTTGTGAGGAAAAATAAATGAGAGAATCAGGGAAATAAATTAGGAAAATTATAAACCAGATAATCTACTTGAAATTAACAGACATACCATAGAGGAGGAATTGAACTGACCAGTATGTTCTTACATTCATGTAAAGAAACCCCAAAAAGAAACAAAAAAAATCCAACTATTCACCAGATTGAAACAGTTCAGTTATGCTATTTAGAGTAGTTCTTAATTTTTAATTCTCTCTCTATATATACATAATTTTTATTTTAATTGACTTTACACAACCGAATTGCCTTTTATCACAATTGTACACAATTTTCAGTACCTTTTTATCATATATCTATTATGTGCCAGATACTGACCTAGGGGTTGCAGTTTCTGTTCTCATTGTGCTCATTGCCAAATATAAAGATTATGGATAGGTGAGAAGAAATATCCATTATCATTATAAATAAATAAAATACTTAAAATATCTAAATGATTGAATTTGGAAATTCTACTTCATAATTCAATACATTTTATAAGACTTGGCCAAGTTCAATATCTTTTTCTCTTTGCACCTCTACCTTCTTTATAAGAAAACCGATTCCTTTTAAGGGATAAATTTAGATTTTTTTTTTATTCTGTAGACATGAAAAGGTTTGGTTTTTGAATAATTTCAAAGGTGAGATAAAGTAAACCTAGAAAATGTGAAGCATCATTTACTTTTTAACTACATAAACACTTTCTGGTACAGTTTTCTGTATCGTATATTGACTTAATATATATAATTCAAAATTTATTAAACTAAACATATAACCAGTTTTTCGGAGATATTATAAAGGATTATTCTAGAATGTTTAAGGGCCACACATTTTTTTCTATACTCTCGTCGTGCATACATAGTGAAGTAGGGATTGTTTGGTATGTCACTTTAAAAGGTTAGTCTCCACATTACCGGTGGTTGGTATATAAAGTATACATCTCCCACACGAAATGGGTTTTTCAAAATATCAAAATTGTCATTTTTGGAAAGCCAAGCACCAGAATAACTTTATTCTATAACTATTAGAAACCAAGGTTACCACTGAAATATTTCGACACTACATGGATCTTGTGTAGGGACACAGCTTATTTCCAATTGTATTTGTTTCTTTTACAATGACATGCAATTCTAAACTCCAAAAGCCAGGCTCCTTTTCTTAGAGTATTTTTCTTTCTTTTTCGCAGCACGGAAAAGGATATGCTAGTCAATTCTACAGGATTCACCTGAAGCAGCATGATTTGCACAAAGTCGACCAACAAAAGCATCAACTTTTCAACTTCATTATCTTGGCCATCCAGTTAGCTGTGTGTCACTGAGTATTAGATTGCCGGCGGAGTCATCGTGGCCAATTATAGGACCTAATTGCTCTCAGCAGGCCTGAGAAATGAGTTGAAATGTGCAGAACTGTAGAAACTTTAGAGGCATCTGATTTTGCCTCTCCGATCAGTGTGTGCCTGTTTACAGCACTATATATCTTTCTCTCTCCAAATGTCACTGAGCCCTTTAGATGTTTATATTCACCACGAGAAGCCAGTCATAAAGATAAAGGAAATTTGTGCATTATAAATGCAATATCACTGTTTTAAACTTGACTGTTTTATATTATTTTTGTGTGATCAAGTGTTCCCCAAACTATTCCAACTTTACAAGAAAGATTGTGATTATGTTCTTTTCACCTGTGGGTTATAAAAAATGTTGTATTCTGAAGACCCACAAAATATCAAAGACATTCTGTAGTTTATACACCGTGTTGCAAAGTGTTTACTGTACTATTTCAAAGCTTCTAAATAAATATAAAATATATATATTATATTATATAATTTTCCTAAAATGTGGTACAACTCAGTTGGTTTTTAAATGGATTCATACAGTCCACATCATACAGTAAAGTAAAAGGTAATTCAGGGTCCCAAAGAGAAACTTACTAAGAAAAAAAATAATCCTTAATAATTTCCTCCCAATTTTCATATCTTATTCAACCCTGTTTTTCCTTGTTTAAAAGAAAATGAAGCTCTAAGCTACAAAATTTTGTCAAGAACTCGTACTGAATTTTCAATGCCAAAGATATAGCTGTCGATGTTATCAGAAGAGCACTGAACATGTAATATCAAAATCTCTAACAATCTACATTCTTTCGATTCTATTTCTATGGCTTTGAATTTAGAATCATTTAAAGCTTTTATAAGGAATCTATAAATTCACCTGTATTTGTTGTTAGAAAAAAACAAAAACGAACACTGGGTGTCTGTACATTTTGTGATGTAAAATATGTCATTGAGATTACTATTTTAAGAAGTCATCAACCATAGAACTCACACAAAATTTTATTTTACATAGTTTTACATAGTTTTGTGACTCCTAATAACACATGAATATAATATCTATTTATAACTCTATATGAATATATAGAGATATATCAATATCTGAACTGGTAAAGAGTAACTATAAGATATAAGGGATCTCTAAATTTAAAATAAATTAAATAAATTTGGAGATAGAAACATGTTACATTATTGTTTCAGTATTATCTTACAAGTGAAAGTTTTATAGCTTAAATATAGTCAGTGTTTTATTAATGAGAGAAATTCTTCCTGAGTCAGCCTTGAAAGGCTAAGCTTGTCTCTTCCTTTTAGGTCAACAAAGCTAATTATTAAATTCGTTAAGATATATTTTCCTTTCTTTTACATATTTTTCTTTTTTTCCTGCTGTCGTTTATTGCTTAACTGAGAGAGAAATTAAGAGAGAAAAATCAGAGAATATGAGATAATCTTCTTAGCAAAAAACAGAATTCTCGTAGCTCCCCTCTAAAAAAGCCTTCAACATATCTGAATGTTTGCCCAATCCAAATTACAGATCAATTTGGCAATATTTACCTTAATTGTCAACTGATCTTATGAATTCAGTGATAATTTGAGCTGTGCTATATTATTAAAGAATAGACTAAAACTTAACACATAACAAATGTTTTCCACCCAATTTTGTGGTCATGTAAATGGGAATATTTTCCTTCGATTAGCATACACATATTCATATGTCCTTGATATGTGTATATCTGAGTGGCTTTTGGCATCACTCATTTGACTGTTATCAAATTAGAGATATTAATATGTCAGAATCCCAATCATTTTATATATTGAAATAATATGTGTAATGTTCCAGCCTTTTGGGAACCCTTTAAAAATATGTAAAACTAATCCACCACGTATGACACAAAAAGCACATGCATTCACATAAGTGCAGCAGTAACATTTTCTCAAACTTTTGGCACCACTACATTAATATTTTGAATGATAGACTATTTTAGTAAGGATATGTTTCGATATAATTTAGCTGGAAAAACGTCTGTTTGTTGTAATTGCTTTTTAAACAAGAAAATGATTTTCTTGTTGAATCACTCTGCTTTAATTAAAACCTTTCATTCATCATTTTACAATTATGGGGGAAAACACACATCCATCTGCCTTATCACATGCATTAAAAATAAGGACATACTTCATATATTATGGTTATATTCATTCATTCAACCTTAAGAAAGTTTCTTTAATGATCGTGCCCTTTATGTCATTGTATATAATCTCCCTTGAACAAACTTCTTATGCCATATATTTATGCATTAGTTTTTTTATGTCATAGTAACAGTTATTCTAATTTGCATTTAAATTCTTATATCATTGATCTACAAAAACAAACAAGAAAAAAGGAAATTTTATCTAATTTGTGTGAAAAATAGAATTATTTAAAACAAAATACTAAACATTTCATTATTAATCAATTACCTAGTGCATCCAGAGTAAATCAGAAGTTATAATAGAGTAAGGATATAATTTTAGCAAATTGGCTAAAATGTTATCTACCAATGATTGGGGGGGGGGGACTGTAAAACAGAAAAATACAATCCACCAATAATAAAGGTTTCCAAATAAACATTTATTAGATTAGCATGAAAAGGAATTTTAGAATAGTTTTTCTGTTTAATCTAGTCATCCTAATATCCAACCTTATGTCATTTTATACTTATCAAAGGAAAACGATATCTAAATTATTAGACAATATTTCATCAATTAATTATTTCCAAAATGAATAATCATGACATTTACTCCTTGATAACATGGCTAGTTTTAAAGTAGTAAAAATGTCAAAATATTTTCCTGTGGAAACAGTGTCTTAATGTTTCAAAGGTATGTCAAACGACAATTTTTAGAAATATTTTATCCACATGTAAAATTCTAATTTTTACCTTGTGAACATAGTTCTGTGAAATCATTTTAATTCCTATATTTAAATATCACATCAGGATTACTTAACAGATAAAATGGTGTCACTATAAGTGTATCATCTTTCTTGGGAAATATGAAGGAAATGTGTATATTCTGTTTTTTGAAGATATTAAATGCAATGCCTTTATCAAACATTGCAAATTAAGTACTATAGTAGAAGGTTTAAATATTTTAATTACTCATCCTCTTGCTTCATTTTTTAACAGTGTTATAATTTGCCGTCAGATCTTCTGTAATGTAGAAACTCTCCTACTTCTCCGACAATAGGAGGAACAAAAATCCTCACAATTCTCAACATAAACTTAAACTGTATATGAATTGTACCATTTCACCTTACAAAAATTATTTGCTGGAGTAAAGGTAATATTTAACATAATTACTCAGTCAGAATGCTGCAAATGTTAGTCAGGATAAAGAAAATTACGTACGGTACTGACTGATAAGAGGACTGTTAATTGTCATTTCATGTGGTTTTCTTTCTCCCCCCTCATATTTCTATGTGTGCTTTTAATACCCGAGGAACTCAAAAATATTTAAAGCATTGGTATACTTGATAATTTTTCTGAAAATCCTATATTTTTCATATTGCAATTTCTTGGGTTCTTTATCTTTTTCAACTCTAATTTTGTAGTGGTAAAGGCTTTGCACTTAACATCCTTTATATGTTCCTTTTTAACAAGGAAAAACAGAAAATGACAAAATTCCATATTTTTTATGCCATGGAGTAGTAAAATTATTTTATATATTGTTAGCACTTCAAGGAATTTCCCTCCGCTAGGTCGAACAAAATCCTTATACAGTAATTTGTGAAACTACTATTCAATAGAGTATTTTTTTTTCTTCTAAAACTTGGCATAGGTCTTAGATTATAGCATTCTATGAGGATGCTGGTAGATGGGTGCCGCCAGAGTATTGCAGGCAATAATATGACTAAAATTCTAATACCTTTAGTGTGCATGCATGTATTTCTAACCACTGTTATTTTTTAAGTATTTGTAAAATTAGAAAAATGACTTTTATTTCTTGAAAACTTGTCACATGCTTAGTTTGAAGTTTTACACTCCAGATGTTTTTGAGTTGCATGAAAATTTTGCATTAATGATGCAAATATTACATTTTCACATGAGACTCAAAAATTTCTGAACGATAGAACTCAGACTTCCAATACATCCGTACATCATAGAGCTGAAAGTAAGCAGGGAATTTCAGCTCTAAACACATTTTTGAGACAGTTATCTGTGAGTGAAAACAGGGTATTATAACAAAAGATGAGTTTAAATCTTAACTATAGTGTTTGTTACTGTGAATGCTATAATAATACATAAGTAAAATGAGTGTAAATGTAATATATTATTTTATACTGCTGTATACATATGAAATAAATAAAACTAGGATACATATTATGCCATTTTTCCATGCATGGATCTTCCACTGACGCCCGTGGGAGCTTTGAATAAAAATCAGTGGCAAAATATGACCCTAAGTTTAAAAACAACTAATGCTGATTTAGTAATTTTAGTCTTAATATAACAGGTCTAAGGGGACATCTGTTCAAAACTGAGTCTCATTCGAAGAAACATATGCTAGGTTTAAAGGATTTCATGATATTTATACTTCCGAAAGTAGGCATTTAGTTCCATATGATTCTCATGATACCCACAACGAATATTTTAAATAAATATATATATATATATATTTTTCCACCTAATGTTATATTTTCTTTTTTAATTTTTTTGGTTTGTAGTAATACCAAGGGTCCACAAGGAATGATACAGACAAGTTGTACACAGGATATGAGTGCCTTCAAGCAATAAGAGGAAAACATTTTATCTAAAATTTAGAAAGAAATTACTTCACATTTAAAGTCAACAGAATTGTAAGAAAAAATAAAATACAGATGGTATCGTTATTCAAGAAGAAAATATAAATTAAGGTATAGATTTTTTTATAATGTAAAAATACTCTGAATGCATCTTACAGAAATTTACAGTCTGAAACAGCTGAAAGGTAATAGAAGAAATGTGCTTGTAATCTCATGTGTGGTTTATGTAACTGATTTTCTTGAGTTCAGACTACACATATCTGACAGAAATTCATTTTATGAAGCAATGAGGGATAGGACTAGGTATTTCTCTTTTTTGGACATCGAATAAAGCCAACCCTATGGTGGAAAATAACTAATTGAAATACGCAGGAATGATGATTCTCAATGAAATATTGACAGCTACAACTACAAGTTACTTTGGTCCCCTCGGCCTATGCCTCCTATCCCTTACTTTTATCCTTTCTGGGAATCATCTCACAGACTCTTCCATTTAACCAAGATTATAACTTTGCAGAAATAAAAATTAAATTTTATTAAATTACATACCTATAGTAAGGTCCAACAATGCGGGCAGTTAAGGATGCATGGTAGTAACATCTGCCTTCACGAAAATTCTAGTTTGCCTTGAGAACCAAAGAAATTCTAGGAAAATATTAAATAATTAAATGGTCAAATAATCAAGTAATCAAATTTGTGGTTAGAACCCAACTGTGGGTCATGAGAGTAACTCAGTGTATTAAGACGAGAACATAAAAACAAAACTATAAGTAAATAGAATAGGAAAAATGTAGAGTAGAAGAGTATGAAAACATATCACTCATGGTAAAAGCAAATAGTTCTTTGTGAAACATTTTTTCTGATACATGTGTGAAATAGGTCACAAGGTGAAATACATTTCTTGCTGTGAATCATTGCCCAAATGTTTGAAAAGCACTGCACCATATGATCACTATTTCAAATTTAAATTTATTTAATGCTGTACAAAGTCAGGAAAGATCTTTTCAAAAAGTTCTTTCACATCTGAATCCTGATCTTAACCTTTGTAAAATATGAAGTACACTTAGCTGTAAAAGTCTTAACGAGAATTCAGTGAACTGACATATGTGAAATACATAGCACAATGCTAACGCACATTAGGTAGTGTATTTTATTATTAATATCACTTTCATCCCTTTATCACTATTCTTGATTACCAGAAGTATGGAATACAGTCTACAAATGGAAATCATTCCTTTCTCAAAACTCCAGACGGCTTTTGAGTTGTATCGAAGCAGTGCTTATTGCAAGACCTCAAGATGCAAGTGGACTTGCCTTTGGTATCCACTCATCAGCTCAGTTCACCTTTGCCTCTCTATTTATTGTGGTATGGAGTCCAGGAAATAAAACTCACAGCTGCTGAGTTCCAGTCATTTCCCTTTGCAACTCTCAAATAGCCCTCTATTCCTACTATTGAAAAATATATATGTATGATTGCACTAGGATATATTTACCTGATTTTTTCCCTTGATCCCCAATGTGCTTTTTGAATAACTTTCTATTTCCATGAAAATAAATGTTTGTTGGAGTTACTGAATAATTGACAGAATGATATTTTTTGCATATGACTTATAAAATGAATTTGGGCAGTGTGAAATAACAAAAATTCAACTGAGTAAATTTTGAAGATCTAACTGGCTTCATTGAACTCTTCATAAATCAGGCAACATCCCATCTAGCAAGTAGGAGAGAGCTCCAAAGGGCTACAGAAAGGGAAAGGTTTTTAAAGCCAGGACAAGGCAGTCATAAACAAAATAAAGGTTTATTTCAGGCAAGGTCTGAAATAAAAGGATCTTATTATGTGGGTTAGTTCACTGGTGCTGGGCAGAAAATTCCAGACTGACTGATTAAGATTGCATTCCTGGGGAAGGTTGAAACTGCAATTAGGTTAGGAATAAAGCCCCCATTTGGTGATGTGGGCCTAGCAGAAGTAACTCCATTTTGGACCTGTGGTTTCCTTTTTAACAATTCCTTCCTTTTGATCAGACTGTCAGCTTGACTGAGAGATGTGATCAAAATTTAAGGCATTAGCACCACTCTCAGCTACCACTTGGCAGCTTCTGTTGTTTCTTTTTTGTGGTATCCATAGGTCACGGTTCCAGGTTCATAGTCCTTAAATTTGTCATTCTCTTTGCTTCTTTTCTGGAATTCTAGTCCTAGGGAGGTCATTTTCTTGGTGGTTAGCAGCTGTGAACATACATTTAAGGCTTTTGAGAGAATGAAATGCACTAGGGAGATTATTACATTATAATAGGCAGGATATTTTTAATGTTGGAGTGTACTTTGGAGCCATGGTCCCCCAAACCCAAGCCAGTCAAAATCAAATAAGTCAAAGAAAGACCCCGCTAAAGGAGTCACCTTTTTAAGCCAAGTGGCTTGCTCAGTGATCTTATGTGCCCAAGTTTCAACTTCCACAGAAGTGTTAATCCAGGTGTAGCAGGTGGTGTTGGCCACAGCAGAGACCCCTACTTCCTCAGTCAGCTAAAAGAAAATCGAGGGCTATCTTGTTATCAGGAATGACCTTGGTCATAAAGGCTAAGGATCGTTGTTGGGTAGCTATTGTCTTAGCAACAGATTCTATGCTATCTTCAAAAATTAAGGAGAGGTTTCTGATCATATTCTCTTTTACATTTATCCCTAACCAGGGAAGTATGGCCTGCCAAAGGAAGCAAATCCTAAGTCATGAACGCCTCCTGGGAGGTCCTTTCTAACTAGATGGTGTAAATTCAGGGGAGCCAAGTAATGAGATGTCTTAGTTTATGGAAAATTTGGGGCACAGTTGGATATCCTAAAAAATATTGCCCAGTTATACAGCAGTCATCCAGGTATTCAGGTCCAAAGAGAATGATAAGCACTGTGGACAAAGACAAACCCAGTTAGGGCACAAACCATTCCCATTAAGGAGGTGCTATTAATGGATTCATTCACAGAGATTATTGTATTTGCCCCTTCAACCCAGGATCAATTAGGTTTTCAGCACATTCAGAAAGTAAATCTCATAGCCTAAAATAAAGAGTTGTTCTGAATTCCTTGCAAAGATGGGGGCTGCCAGAGAGATCTCTTAGTGATTGGAGCAGATCTGATCTAGATACTCATGGAAATGTGAGAGTGTGATTGTACAAAGATTTACATAGGTATACAAGTGTAATTGCATAAGTACAGCTATAATTGGAGAAAGGAAAAAAAAAACAAGGCACTGGATGTTCTGTCATAAAAGTTGAACTTGGTAAAAGACTTCTAAGAGTGGCTGACTGAAGCTTACCCCCATTAGCAATAGTCTAGGAAATATGGATGAGGGTGTTAGCTTTCCAGGCCAATGACAGAGCAAAGGAGAGAAAGAGAAGAAAAAAGTTTTCATGTTCAATTAAAGGACGAAGTTTTGATCTGGTGTCTTGGGTGGAAGTAGTCTACCCTAAGGTCAACTACTCGTATTCCTCATCAGTTTGATTTGGGGGTCTTCAGTGTCTGGACAGGACCAGATGTCAGGTAAAGCCTTCTTTAGCTGCAAGATGTGTACCATACACTCAATGCCTTCCAGTTTTGCAGCAGCGTCGGTGGTTGAGAGTGCGTGGTAATGTCCCTTCCAATGGGGGCAAAGGGAAAGTCCTCTGATGATGATGTTTGCAGAATATCCAGTCAACAGTCTTCAGACAATGGCCAACAAACAGGATCCTTTGAATTGGGATATGGAAGGCTTCTTTAACCTGTTGATACTCTTTAGCAGAAGACATTAAATACTTATAGTAGCTAGCCATACTAGCATGACAACGAGGGAGCAGCAGAAAGTTGTATACCAATAGACATTGGTTTACTGGTGACTATCTCATGTAGAGTTCGTTTATGTTTCCCAAAGGGGATCTGAGAACAGTCAGAGAGTCCAGAGGCAATACTGTAGGTCAAGGGAGTCCAGTAGTTTCAACAAGAGTAGAGATTTTGAGTTTGAAAATCCCATTAGTTTTCTTGAACTTGCCTGATGATTGAGGATGACGGGGCCAGTAATCATGCCAAGAAATTTGCAAGGTTTTCGGTAAGGCTCATATGATTTGTCCAGTGAAGTGGTTGCCTCGATCATGGGAGATTGCAGAAGGTAATCCCCAAGTGGGAAACACATTCTCTAATAATTTCTTTGCCACTGAGGGAGCGTCAGCTTTGGGCAGGGGAAAGCTTGAAACTATCCGGAAAACATACAGAAAATAACAAGTACGTATCAGTAACCCACACTAAGTGGCAACTGAATCAAGTCCAGCTACAGGTGCTCAAAAGGAGGAGAAGGAGTAAGTCTGAGGCCTCTTGGGACAAAAATAGTTTCTCCAGGATTATAGACTTGACAGGTTCGATGTTGGTAGTAAACTGCACAATTTTATAGAAGTTGCTACACCAGGGGTGCCTCAGTGGCTCAGTCGGTTAAGTGGCTGCCTTCGGCTCAGGTCATGATCCCAGGGTCCTGGAATCGAGCCTCGTATTGGGCTCCCTGCTCACTGGAGAGCCTTCTTCTTCCTCTCTCTCTGCAGCTCCCCCTGCTTGTGCTCTGTCTCTCTTTGTCAAATAAATAAATAGAATCCTTAAAAAAAAAAAAAAAGAAGTTGCTACACCTTAATGGCACCATGGTGGATAAAGGAATGCAAAAACTGAAAATTGGGGTTTACTAGAGAGCCAGGAAAAACCATCATCTTGGGTTTCCCATAGCCCCAAGTGTTTATTTAATTTACAGCCATTGTTTGCCCATCTTATGTTTTCTGATTCAGGAGCAGACAATTGCTATGTTACAAGAACATCAAGATGACAAAAGTCTGGCAATGAGGGGTTATTTTTTGCTGAGGCAGAATGGAGTTCACCACCTGAGTTGCAACTTTTATAGATTCTGTTGTTGCTGTCTGTGGATGAAAGTTAGCTAGGGCATTTCCCTGATATTCAAGTTCAGTCCTTCTAGTGTGGGCCTCAATTTTGATGACAGCAATTTCAGAAGGTGAAAGAATAGCTGTAAGAAGTTCATTTACTTGTGGTCCTGTTTTTGATTGGGGTCTCACAGGACTTAAGAAAACCCCTCTGTTTCCATAGCATCACCAAATCATGGATTACCCCAAAGGCATACTGGCTGTCAGTATAAATACTAACAGTTTGTCCTCATAACTGGCAGGCTCTGGTAAGGGCCTGGGGCTCTGCTTGTCGGGTTGACTTGGCTTGTGGGAGATCCCCTCTTTCACCTAGTCCTTGTTAGATAGTAACAGCATAACCAGCTTGGAAATGTCTTTCTTCATTTCTACAGTATGACCTTTAAATCAAGATTTGTTAAAGGGGTACCGTGTAAACCTTCAGTATTTAGTATCTGTTCTATTGAATGGATTTTTTCCTCAACGGTTATAATTGTAGAATTCTTGAAGTTGTCATTTCTTAGCTTGGCAGACCCTTCTCTAGAGCTGTCCTTGGGTTGTTCAAAATTGTTTTATTTTCTTCTTTTCTCTTTAATTAATCAAAATTTTTATTTCCTTATGAAAACTAGGTTTTTAAATTTATCACCAAACTAAAGCAGTTCATATTAATCTGTGACTAAATTAGTGTTTCTAAAGGGGCACTTATATTTTAAAGGAAATGTATTAATCCAGGTAAAAAGTTCTATTGAGAATATTGTGTAGAAGAAGACACTTTGTGTTTCGCTTCATCTTACCTATTTACTTTTCTTTGAGTGCAGTTGCTAATCATTGGGTTGTTGCTCACCCAGTCTGCCTGGAAGTAAGAAACATTTAATGAATGTTGCAATTATCTAATTTGGAACACCATCTCCATCCTCTTGCTCCCTTTATCATGAGGAGTGACTCTTCTCTTAATCATGAAAAAAGGGGAGGAAAACAAGCGTTGGTGTGGTGAATTGCATAAACCTGAAACTGAATTTTATTCTAGAAGTGTGAGAGTTTTTAATATTCTTAGTTGTGTTTCTTAATTAATAATGGAATGAAGTCCAACCTCAAAGTTTTCTGGCAATATATTTCTCTCAAAATTGATAGCCATGCATGTGTGTGTGTGTGTGTGTGTGTGTGTGTGTGTGTGTGTGTGTGTGTATGTGTCTATGTGTGTATTTGTCTGTGATGGGGAGAGGTATTAACCAACACAAAAGAGACTCATGGAGGAGTGCATGGAGAAAATCATCTTATAGGCAAACACATACACATTCTGTACACTATATTAATTAATCTTTAGGCTATCAGAATGCCTGGTTGGAAGGTAATGATATATTTGATCTTCAACAAGCTGGCATGGGCTTTTCCACACATAGGCAATTAATGATCAATTTCTTTTGGCATTGCGTGGTAACCACCCTTATTTTATACTGGGCTATGTAGACCACAAAGAGACAACACAATGGTTATAATAAAATGTACCAAGTAAAGTTGAATTAGCGAGAGAAGGTGAGAAATGAGAGAGAAAAAGAGGAAGAGAGAATACAACCATTGTCCTCCTTCACTCTCCAATAAGTTTGAAGAGACTGAGAAGCAGTTATGATTTTTAAAGTTCATGTAGTCATATACATATGTAAGTTAAAAGAAAGAGAAAAATAATGAAAATAAACGATAGATAATTCTAGTTAAAATGCAATAAAGAATGAGGTAAAGTGGAATACCTTAGAAAGGAGTAAAACAGGGGCACCCGGATGGCTCAGTTGGTTAAGCATCTGCCTTTGGCTCAGGTCATGATCCCAGGGTGCTGGGATCCAGCCCTGCTCAGTGGGGAGCCTGCTTCTTCCTCTCCCTCTGCCTCTCTCCACCCCCCCACCGCAGCTCATGCTCTTTCTCTCCCTCTGCTGCCTCTCTCTCAAATAAATAACTAAAATCTTAAAAAAAAAAAAAGGAGTAAAACAGAGAGCGGATATAGAAATTTTATTTTAGAACACAGGCATACCAAACTATGTCATTGGGATGCCTCTGTGGAGGTGTGTTTTGTGTCCATTGTTTCCCTGACAAGGATGTATGGATTTACATGACAGTGTTGCAAATATTTTAAGTTCAAATGTGTCTCCATAATCTTAAGAAAATGCGCTTGCAATTATAGGGACCAGAACAGGGGAGAAACTGGAAATGCCATTAAGAGATCATGCAGAATCATGTGCACTGGCATAACATTTCATAAAGCTAGATGACAAGTTTACAACACGTGATTACTAGTCGAGTATTCCTGCTGAGGCGGTAAGAATGTTTTCAATTGACAACAATCAGGTAGGTGGAGTGGACAAGGATATTAGGTATTTTTAAAGTTTAGGTATGTTGCACAGTTCTGGTTTAAATGTAATACTTCCTTTAACACTCTAGGAGAGTCTGTTCCAGTATTAGATATAATAATAATTAAAAGATGAAAATAATTGCTGCAAATAATGAAGCGTTATGATTTAGATGATGTTATGAGATAATTCATAACAATAAAAACAGAAAAAAGGGAAATTGGGATAATGAGAAACCCATTGTTGTAAATCTCTAGCCAGGAAGCAAGTGAGTACAAGTAATTTACAGACTGAACTAGTAAAAATGGAGGTGGAAGGACAGAATCAAGAGACAATTCAGAAACCAATAGATGGTACTTGCTCCCTGATCCCATGGTCAGCTGACTGATGAGAGGCAGAAGTCACTATGAATGGGAGTTTGGGTTTGCCTGAGCGGATCGTGCCGTCTTTAAACGAGACAACATAAAAGAAAGAAAAGGGTAATCATATTTGTAGCAGGGCTTGCTAATTTTCTCTTTATCATTCAGTTTTTGCTACGTTTGCTATCCAAGTAGAACCGGAATGGCATTATATTTAAACATATTCAGAAAATTTTAGATTTTTACCCTTATATCAAATGATAGTCTCTCTATTGCACTTTACTTCACTCCCTCTGTAGTAATTTATTATTATTATGACGATTTCAATTAAAACTCTTCAGTTGAATTTTTTCATTATGTTTATTTGGAAAGAATTCTATATTTATGTAATATGTAAGCTAGAAATATTTTTAAAGGTTTTCTTTTTTTTCCCTGTGCACCTTCGGCTAGTGTATATGCCGGAAGTGGTCTTGACTAATTTAAAAAGGATGCAGATTAAGTCAAAACCTCTGGCTCTTTTTGTGACATGCATGACACTACATAATGAAGAGGAAGACATACCAATAAAAATAAAGACATAATAGTTGTAAAAAAGCTATTTATGTTTCCTTTCCATCTGTTCAAATAACATTTTCGGCAAATATTTTTGAACAAAATCATAATACTTTATGTTGTTTGACCTGTAGTCATCAACTCTTATCTAAACTCTATTAGCAATTAATTTTATTTTCTATGTTTTTTTTTAAGTGGACCCCACAGAATAATAGACTTTTAGTGCAGAGCAGGTCCTTGAAAATACTCTGGTCCTTAACCTACCTATGAAGCAAATGAGACAAATATAGACTGACTGATGCAAGAGCATAACCATAAACGTAAGGTCCAAACCTTTTCTCTTGACTGAATTCTTTAACCCATGCCAGGCTACATTTCTAGTCTCTGTGTCTTATTTTAACTTGAAATTCTAGGAGTAACTATATTTAAAAATATAAAAATAAGCTACAGCATCTAGAACTTCACTCTATATTTTTACATTTCAATGCTCTCCCTATGCCACATGCTCATTTCTAAGGAGGATTCTCAGATAGAAGACACCATGAAATGTGGCCTAAGAAACTAAGGACAGTTTGTCTGTCCTTTTATGATAGATAATTTAGAACAAAATGTTGTTCTAATATATGCATTTTTATTCCTCCTAACCAGCATGTTATGTTGGCAGTGAATAAGCAAACCTAGAGTCAGACAAATAGGAGTACATCTCCCAGAGAAATCCTATTGAACGACTGCTACCTCACCAAGAAAAGGTCTGACTAACCTGACTTTATAAAATCATCATCATCCCAGCTAATAAATCCACCCAACTTAGCTCAACTTGCTTCAACTAATTTAGTCAAATACTGAAAAAAAAAATAAGAAGGTAGGTGAAGCGTGGGTTTTAATCATCAACTATCCACCCTGTTGGTGAGGGAGAGACTTCCATCTTAGGGTTTTGGGGATGGGGAACACACAACATTGGACACTGGAGAGACAGATGAAATTGACAACAGTTTACAAGCCACATATTCTCATAGCCTCGGGGAGAAGGACACCACACAAAATACAGGGCCACACTACCAGGGGATATGAGAAACAGGCTTTTTGGCTATCAAGAGGGAGGGGTTCTCCCTGGTTCCTGCTGGAGGATGTGGCCAGGGAGAATTCAATGGAGCTAGCAGGGAAATGAAACCACACTCATTAAGAGCCAACTGTGATTGGTCCCCCCTGATAAGCAGAGCTGTATGGCTAGGGGATCTTATCTTCCAGAGGAGAAGAGGAAGGTGAGGTTAGACCATTCAAGGCAGTCCTAGATACGCTAGATGTCAGGGTAGCACATAATATCTGGCTTTAATTTCGGTCCTTATACCATAATTGATTCCCTGATGTCTTGACACCAATTCTTACCTTGGTGATGCACTGAGATTTCTAGGTAGTAGAAGAACCTCTCCAGGACATGAAGTAGGCACTTGAGCAGGAGAAAGACAGTGTGAAGAGAAAAACAACTATTTTGAGTAGCTGCCTAGTCAGTTCACAGTAGATAACCCTGCCCTTGCACAGTCCGGACGTTTAGATAAGGACCTAAGCTTAGGATTCCCACAAGAAGTTCCGGCTTTGCTCTTCCTGGGGCACCTTAATACTGAAGGAGGTAACTGCCAACCTTATGCAGGTGACTTAAGCCTCTTCATTCAGCAGATCATAATCTACATATTTTTAATTTAATGCATCAGCTGTGCCCCCCCAACATAGAGGGCCGCATAGTGAGGTGCACTTCAAAAACATGAACTTTAGAGGTGTTCCCTTTATGGCCAATAAAGGAAACTGAGGAACCTGTGTGGCATTAGTACAAGGATGCATGACCCAGGGAATGTGGATTCAGACTAATCTATGCCTATGGCAATAGCAGAGGGCTATTTCCTTTCTTTGGAATTCTTCGAAGGAGCCATTACGCCTCTCAATTAAACTGGCTGCCTGGGGTCTATAGAGGACATGGAAGTTGTATTGAATGTCTTCTTCAAGAGCCCAGACTTGTCTGTTTTGAGAAGTGAAATGAGCACCTTGGTCACTATCAATAATCTCTGAAATTCCAAAGGGGAGAATAGGAGTGTCCTGGTGAGGCTGAATTGTGGCCTTAGTATATATAGGGACATCTGTTCCCTTGATTTATATTTTAGGTGTCTGTGGGACAAGAGGTTCCCAGAGTCCTTTACCTCCAAGGGAGCAATTCTTATATAATACACCAAGGGTTTATAAAAATGTTCATATGGAGCCATTTTCTGGCCAGGGTATCCAGTGCTAAGATGACTGCCTGTTATATGGTCAACTGTGCTGACCCTGAGATCCTGCATTTATCAGGGACATACTGGATAAGGAAGGAAAAGAAGCAACATTCCACCAAGTTCCATCATATATAATGATGGCAATATGATCCATAAAGTGTACAAACTCCATTAATTATTCACCAAGTTGCTCCTACGGGGCTCTCCATGTTGCTAAGGGGTCTGGGAGTGGGTCGACCTCTAACACCATGGCATCTGACAAGGGTCTAAGGGGAGCTGAGGCTACACCTTCCTGCAGATGGGATATGTCAGAGGGTCAGACTTGAATTCAGCCTGTACAACGGAGATCTTGTGAGTGCTGGTTCCATGACCCAAGGCATAACGGCCAGCGTGGTATGCAAGAATAGATGCTCTGAAGGTAGGTGAAGGGTGGGGGAGAGACTGTTTGCAGAGGAGCTCAGTATGTGGCCCACAACTACCACTCTAATGGTGTGCAGTGCAAAGTCAAGGAGAGCAGTTCCCTGTATCAGAAGTCCACAGGTAACTTAGGACCTGGAGTAGACCTGGATAGGTGAGAGGAAGCAGTTTAGAGGCCCAGCGACTCTTCTCTTCTGGAGACAGCTATCTCCTTTTCCAGGGTTAGGCAACGTCCCCAGGGTCACAGTCCACCTGCAGTAAAATCCTTTTGCCTATGGTGCTAGTCTGGCAGTCAAGCCCCATGGTTTGAAGATTAGTCCTTTGGCCTGCTGGCAACCAGAAGCACTAAGACAAGCCCACACACATTGGCTAGGGATGTTTCACTGAGACAGCAGTTGTGTCACCTCCTCCATTATTTGGGGAGCAGTTAGTGCCCCCTGCTCTTCCCCCCCTTTTTTTCCATCAGTGCCTTGTCCATGGGTTGCCAGAAATATATACCCTTGGGGGTCAGTAAAATACTTGGGATAGCAGCAAGGGAAAGAGTAGCACAAGGAAGGGGCAAAGTAGCTACACTTTAAATGACTTAGGTGCCATGATTAATTCTCGGTAGGGCAGTGATCTCCTTCCTTTCCACAAACCTCATTATGAACTATCCCTGGACTCCCCCTGAGGGTGGACAATCACAATAATGGCCAGATGGCTGCCCCAAATAGATAGTGATGGTTCTCAAGGTAGATGCAGTGACCAGAGCTCTAGCTTATCCTTGGTAAGTGGAACTGAAGCACTAACTGACCAAGTAAGGTTTTGTGTTGTCACTGCTTTTATAAGCAGGAGTCCCAGAGATGCCTGCTAGATGTAGACCGACTCCAACAGAGCATCATGCTGAGGTACAGCCAATTAAACACAGTTCTCTTCTTTAGGACAAGAGCATTTTGCAGTGGGAAGTGAGGGCAATACCCGCTAAAGACAACACAGTGCCTAACAGGCCAAAGTGCAAGTCCATCAGCAATGACAGTTTGGTTCCAGGAAGCCTTCCTTGTATCATGAAATCATTTAGTTATCCAAGAGCAGTTAATTCAAGCTGACCGAGTGTCCTTGGTCATGGTTGGATCATCCTGTAAAGGGTTGTTCTGTCTCTTAATCACGCCTTTGATGAGGGAGAAATTTCTGTCCTAGAGTTAAGGGATCAGAGAATATGTAGCACCTAACACTGGACAGAAGAGACCAAGAGCAATTTATTAGTCACATATAGTCACAGGCCTGGGATGGAAGGCGGCAGGAAGGATGCTGCACGTGGCCACATGGGATTGCACTCAGGAACAGAGTGAACAACCAGGGGCTGTAAGGAGACAAGCTTTGTAGTATCAAGGGGATGAGGTGTTTCCTGATTCTGGTGAGATAGGATTGGCTTGTTTGAATTGGCTTGTTCTGCAAGCCAATAGGGAACTGACACCCACCTTCACCTAGTCCCCCTGATAAGTAGGGTTGTCTGGCTAGGTGATCTTATCTTTGGGAGCAAAGTAGAGAAAGAAACTTGGGAGTTAGGTTATTTGAAGTTTTCCTAGTTGTGCCAGATGTCAAGGCAACACATATATTGGGCTTAACTTTGCTTATACCGTAAAAGTGAATGGTATGCCGTTGGAGAAGACCAAAATCCCTGAGAGCCCTTGAACAATTTTGGTCTTGGTCAGGCTTGCTTCAAGCCAAATTTGTCAGATATTAAGCTGAGGTTCTTTGAGAGGTTTCCTATATTGTCTTCAAAAGTAGAATAATTTCCAAAATAGAAACTAAACTTTTTATGAACATAGGTCCTCCAGCTCCTATGGAAACTTACGGAAGGGTCTCTTTGTCATCAAGTTCTGAAATTTCATAGTATTACATGATTTGATGTAGATCGATTTCCATCTGAATTTCAGATACTTGGTGAGCTCTTTCAGTCTTTAAACCCAAGTTTCAGTTTTTGGAAATTTTCTTGAATTATTGCTTTCATCATTTCTCCCCTTATTTCTTTTCATCTTTTTTTATCCTTTTTTATTTGGATATTGAACCTCCTCTACTGACCTATCAACTTTTTTCACTTTTTCTTCCCTACTTTCTACATTTTTTAACCTGCTTTTTCAGAGATGTTCTTGTGTTTATCTTCCGAACTTCTACTAATCCTTTTATTTCCCTGTTTTATTATTAAGTCTAAGAGTTCTTTATGCTTTCTCAATATTCCTCTCTAAAGGTTTTTTGAACTCTCTTCGTGAATGCAATATTATCTCTCATTCGCCTGAAGATATCGATGATAGCTTATGTTGCATTTTATTTTCCCAGAATAGTGTCTCTTTCCAGGAATCTACGGTAGAGATTTTTTTTTTTTTTTTTTTGCAAATGTCTGGTGGATCATTTAATTAAGGAAACCCCACTGTCAATACGTTTGGTATGTTTTTCTTCTTAGGCTAGTTAGAGATATCCAGATAAATGTTTTCAGGTCTTCCTCCTGGAGGTATAAGCCTGGGCACTTGCAATTTGAAAGTTAATCAGGGAAAGATGGTTGGGAGACCCAAGAGCCTAAGTTTTCCAGGTATGATGATCTCACATTAAACTGTACCTACTGTCTTCCAATGTAGGCACCTCTGTTTTAACCTCCTTAGAGAATATATTTCCTGTCTTCTAACCAGAGGGGATAATTGATCACCTACATATGCGCAGTCGATGAGAGAAACCTGGGAGTCTAATTGCTTCTCAATGACATTTTTTGATCCTTCTTTTCATTTTTATATTCACTCCCACTTCAGAACTAATTTGTTCTATTAATTCCTTAGCCTTTGGAATATTCTGTGGGATAAATCAGATTTCTTTCTTCATACTCTTAACTTCCAGCTCAAGATCATATATTTTTAAAACAAGTAAGTCGATAGCAACTTACTGATTCACTTCCAAACTTCCAAAATGTTGTTATAGTTTGCTCACTTGTTTCTTTGTCTTATACTTGTTCTTGTAGGCTTTTCTGTAGAAAATCTTCTTTTCATTTCTGTGAAGTTTTATGAAAAGCTAAAGTTTGTGCATGAATTCATCTTCTCTCTCTTTTTAACTGGAAGCTTAAAAATAAGCTTTCACATAATGAGCTAAAGTCTTATAACACAGAGTCATGAAGAAATCTGCTCTCAGATGATTGAGAGTTTGTGGGATTCTTGCTAGAAGTACATATTTCTTTGTTGTTAGGACCATGTAGAAAGCAAGGATATGCTTCACATTTGGTTACATTTGGGAATTAATAATTTAAATGTAATATACACATAATTCTCTCATTATATATTAATAAATGAAATTATAAAATATGATATGCAATTTCTATTTTCCCAAATGTGAGTATTACAATGATTTATTTTTCACTCTTGGTTTGTAACAAGTTTATGAGTTTATGAGTCTATACGTTTTAAAAATTTTAGATCGATAGTGGTAAAACCAGATAGGTGATACCCAGTGTTATATTTGATATAGATTAGAATGCTCGTTATTTAGTCAATTGGTTTTAAGGTTATAATTATGAATGAAAATAAAATTTGAAGCCTGATAGTGCTTTTCTCTTACATTGGTTTATTCACCATAGTATTCTACTTTGAATAGTGCCTGAAATTAGTGTCCAAATAATATCAGGCAACTTGCAAGCTTTAGTACTTGAGGTCAATTTAATTACACTGTGCATGACAGAAACTAGGCCATTTGGGTATTGCCTTTGCCACCAGCAATTGACACCTGAGTGTTAATGAGCCGGTAATTAAGAGCTGGCACATACAGACACATTTTACTGTTTGGGACTAGGATAACCATATGCTACATAACTTCGGTGCTAAGTATTTTGTTAGCTTCAGAATTTACACAATTATGTTTGTGAGGTTTTTTTAAATCTTTCTTTTGCCGTGGTAAAAAAAAAAAAAAGATTAACAAAGAGTTACTTTAAAGATTTAAAATAACCGTACTTGTCATTTTTAAGTTATGAAACATTTGAAAACTACTAAGGTCATATTTGGAGAGCAGATATTTGGAAAAAAATAAATTTTTAGAGTGGCAATTCCTTTCAGTTTAAAACCACATCTACAGGACTTATATTTTGAAAAGTCGTTTGTAATATAACAAAAGTACCTAAAGCAACTTAACATGAATGTAATATGTAGGGTAGGCAGTTCTCTGGGATGGCCCATAATGCTTATCACCCCCTGGTATTGAACTCTTGAGTACCCCCCTTCTCCTGAAGGTAGTTGAGCTATGGAACCCACTTCTATGAAACGGAATTTGGTTCTGGTGTTAGATTAAGAAAAGGTTATGTTTTCCATCTTGGGAATCTTCTTGTACACGCTCTCACTCTCTTTTGGATTGCTTACAGAGATGTGGAGGCAGCTCTGTGGTGAGACCCATGTGGCACGAGATCGAGGCCTATCAACAAACACAAGAGTGAGCTCTGAAGCAGATGCCCTTCCCCGCGTTGCATCTTCACAAGAGAACACAGCTTCTGCCAACAGCTTGAGTGCAATCTCAGAGGAGCCCTTAGTCAGAGGTTCCCAGTTAAAAGTTCGCTAAGAGGGTTTGAATCATACAAATTTGGAGTATATTGTTCTCCAGCAACAGATAACTAATACAATACGAAAGTGGCAATCCTATTGTCTGCCACAGCAATGGGAATTATTGATTTCTCTGATGTGATGTGTATAATCAAACAATATGTATAATGTACATGCATCATGTCTTTGCTTTCCTCTCCAATTTTCCTTTCTTCCCCTTCTCCTCCCTACCTCACAAAAGAAGTCCCCAACACTTTCTCGATTAATCTTCTATTGGTTTAAAAAAATAAAACTGTTCTCATCAGATGAAAAATGTATTAACTTTTGTGAATTTTAGTTGTGGGAATTACTTCTAATTTTCTTCTTTGAAAGAGTTTGCTTTTCCATGGAACCCTCTGTAGGACACAGAGCCTTTTATATGCAGATTGATATAATTATGCTTTGAAATAGCTTTGAATTCCCTGTAGCTTAAACTGAGAACATGAAAGGCCAAATGTTATATCGAACTGAAGGATATAAAAGTGCACGTACATCAATCCAAAATGAGATATAGAAATGAACAGCTCTTTACACAGTGATGTCAGTTTTTGACAGATTATTGAAGGATCTTTATAACTGCCGAGACTGCTTTGGGTAGCATGAAAACTCTGCCTGGGGATAGTCTTATCAGTTTGTATTTTTTATTCTTTCAATACCTAAAGGTGAGTAGATGTTAAATGAAACAAGAGAAATACTCTCTGACAAAAGCTTTAACTCTCTTCCCCAAAGATGACATCCGGCCCCAAATGGTAAAACATAGTGTGACGCGATGATGGAATCATCCACCCAGTCTGTCACGCTAGAGATGGCAGCCTAGATGAGGAGGTTACATTTCAGGAAGTCGACAGAAAACCCACTTGGTAATCCTCACCTCCAGAGAGATCCCAGTGACAGACAAGGGTCTCTTCTGCACAGGAGGGGAGTTTATTGTGCCGGTGACAGACATGTCAAGAGGATTTAAAGCGCCCACATTCTTTCTTATAACTAGCAGGAAGATAAAAGGATAAAAGGAACCCAGTGAATTTTTGTATGTTCAAAACCTTAAAATCAATACTATGTTTATTTACAAGCAGATTCTAAAAAACCTAACTTTATGTCGAAAGAGTATGTACTGCTTACTTTTAATATTTAATAATGCTTTGCGTTAAGTAAAAGTACGTCTTAGAATTGTTTTTTATATCCGCTGTGAACAAAGACTTCTTTTTTTTCTGCTTAAAGGGCACATCCTGTCCTGAAATTATAATCCAAACAAAAGAATGAAACATTCACCTCATCTGGGTTTGTTAGTCTTAAAATTAAAGATGAAAATCCCCTAAATTCTGGTGTTTCTAGAATGTGCAGATATTAAGTAAATATAACGGAAATCAGAACAAGGGCGGGGGGTAAAACTTTGAACAAAATATACACTATGATATTAATACTGATTTCAGCAGAACTGAGGAGATGATGAATATAATACTTCTGCATTCAATCTACGTTAGGAAATTGTACCATGTTTGGCATTTTGTAAAGCTTGCCATTTATTAATCTGCAAAATATATATGAAAGGAGATTTTGATAACTTAAGCAGTAGTTGAGAAAAACATAATCGTTAATTAGCTCTGACACTATAATTAAAAAACATATATACCTATCTATTAAAGTGTCTCTTTTTGAAAATGATTGACATGAAGTTAAAAAAAATTCAAAGGTTTTAAACATGTAACTTAGGGGCGCCTGGGTGGCACAGCGGTTAAGCGTCTGCCTTCGGCTCAGGGCGTGATCCCGGCGTTGTGGGATCGAGCCCCACATCAGGCTCCTCTGCTGGGAGCCTGCTTCTTCCTCTCCCACTCCCCCTGCTTGTGTTCCCTCTCTCTCTGGCTGTCTCTATCTCTGTCGAATAAATAAATAAAATCTTAAAAAAAAATAAACATGTAACTTAATGTATATATTACATTAGTACCACTCTTAACTTTGATACTATAGAAAATATACAGACAATGTGTAATGGGCAGCATGATGCCTCTGAAATTATTTCAAACTGAATTATCTCCTAGCTCTACTACTGAAAATCTTATGACCTTGGTAGAGTTCTGCAGTTGATTTGGAGACTCAAATCAGTTCTCATATCTAAGTTAGGGTCATGGATCAAATTTTAGTTGGAAATAATTTAGGACAAAACAATCTCCATTTTATAGAGAGACTCTTTTGTGACCTGGTGGTGGGGAGGCATACTCATTCCGTAAAATCACGTGAAACCCCCTGTTCAGTAGAAGTTCTGGACAGGAATAAAAAACAAACTAAAACAACTCTTGCAATACTGTGAAGGGCTTATTAAAAATGGTTCTATTTATTAGTGATAAGGAATAGTTATATTGTAAGTTCTACTGGCAGGTGTGACAAATAATCTTTTCTTGATAAAGGTGATTAAAGACCATCTCTACCATGAATTTTTATACAATTCCCAATTGTGGCACAAACCAAGGTTAACATTTAGGACTCGCATTGAAATCAAAACTATGATAGTTTTAAAATTATAATAAAAGCTAATTTTATTAAGTATTCCATCTGTGACAAGTACTGTGCTATTCATCAAAACATTTATATGAAAAGTGATACTTTTAATCAATTTACAGATGAAACTATGAGAAGCATGTAAACATGATTATTTCTTAATTACAAGGCTAGTGCGTGTTGAAGTTTAAAAGTGACTTCTGACATATGGAGCCCTACAGTTAGCTACCTTAAATAATATGGGACAGGAAAAGATAAAATGAAGCAATTAAGCAAATAATGTTTTATTAGAAATGCCCATAATAGATATAGGCTGAATTTTAAAGACAAACTAAGATATATACATTCCTCTCACATTTAAACCACATGGCCATGTAGTCTAAACAAATCTTATGGTGCAAGTATTAGAAACGATAAAAAGACTAACAGATTTAAAATGTAAGCTGTATGCTTTTCCCACAGCTTCAAACTACAATAGTACCTCTCACACTATACTGAGTCTGTGTGCATGTGTGTCTGTGTGTGAATAAAACGAGAGATAGGAACTTGATAGTCACAATGTTAGACATGAATAAAATAGTATAGAATAGAGTACAGTAGAATATGTTCCAGTAAACTGTGATTTAGAGATCTCCTTGTCTAAAATTTCCCAAAGCGTGTTACATGAACCTTCAGTGTCACTTGATCAAAGGTGGGGAAAAAGAGAGAAGTTAAGGAATTTTCATTTTCAAATGGACATTGCATGCTACACTACACTCATTTCTGAAAGATTTATAACTCACCTCACCATGTTAAAAGTCTCACAGGAGTCTTTAACTTAAAAAAGTCCTGTTTAATGCTTTTTAGCCTAGTACGTGTGTATGTATACACATACATGCATATATAGGCAGGTATGTTATATGTATGTTTATATACAGAGTGCATGTACATACATAACATTTAATAGAAATTTCACTTATGATCTAAAAGGATGTCTATCATCCTTCAGAAATGCTGTGAAAAGCAATGCTTTCTGTTTAAAAACAGATTATTTGTAATTGATTTGCATGAAATCAAGGCTAATAAGGAACTGTTTAAGACACTGATAAATTGCATTCATTACTTATTCTTAATTAAAAGGAATGGAAAGTACACCTTAATGGAGAGAGGGGAATTAATATAAGCATTGGAGAAAATGATATATATATATTTTTAGCCTTTCTAGCAGGAAGCCTTTCTAACATGATTTACCTAATTAATATTTGATGTGTACAATTATCGGTAATACCAGATCATGTAACTACTTTTTCAAGTTTGAATAGTTTATCTAGGGTAAGTATATATATTTTCCCAATCCCAGAACCAAGGGATATGAAAATTAACATAAAACTTGATAAATATTTTTTACGAGAAATAGTTTGTGGTAAATTTGAAAATCTGACAATACCTTCTATAGTTAGTTAAATTTCATCAAATCAGGTATCACTGATTTGCAATGTAATTGTAAATAGTCTAAGCATTGCAATGTAATCTTATTTCATACTATGTTCTATTCCTTTCCTTGTCAATATTAAATCATCACTACTTTCTTCAAGCCTGAATCCAAGCCTGACTCACCCATAGTTTTCAGTGGATGACCTTGCTTCCTAATTCAGAGAAATAGTTTAGGCATCAGAAAAGATTCTGTAACTTCTAAAAGTCTCATAATTTCAACATCACCTGCATCCATCCTTACATCTTAAAAGGAACACTTTTTGTCACTGTATTTGTCAAGACTCCTTATAAAAAATGGGATGTCAACCTACAAGGGCTTAAGAGGAAAGGATTACTTTCGCTCAGGTAACTGGAAGGTCTATGCATGGGCGTATACAAGAATCCAAATGAGGAGACTGATTCTTAATGCCAAGGTTGATCTATTGACTGAATACTTTAATCCCATTGCTTCCTACTTGCCTCTTGGACATCTTGCTCTGTCAGTTGTCTCCTCCTTTCCTTCTTCCTCTCCACTGTTTGTCCTTCAGTATACAAACATATTCAAGCTAACTTAAAAACTACATCCCTACACAACATCTTAATTCATATATGTGTGTAGTCTCTCACTTTGTCTCAATATATCCTAACTCAACATCGGATGTCTCTTCACCTCAAACACTCGTGTTTCTCAGGCCAACTCCACAAACTCAATGCACCTGAAGATTACAGTCTCACTGTGGACTCTGTAGAATTTGTCCCAGTACTGCTGACTTACCCCTGCCACAAAAGTGATCAAGGTACCCTCCAAAGCTAGAGCCTATACATAGTTCAGTCTCTGACAATCCTTGCTTTCCAGCTCATCTGTTCACTCTTCAGGAGCCCTTCAGGTCTCACTTCCAACTTGAATGAGCCAACTTGATGAGCCTCGTCTTGCTAAGGGAATGACGGCATATGTTGTTTTATTGCCTTTCACAGGCAAGTGCATCTTTTACAAATTGAAGATTTGTGTCAAGGGACTCCATTGTGCAAGTCTTCGGTGCCATTTTTCCTGCAGCATTTGCTCACTTCATGTCTCTGTGTCACATTTTAGTAATTCTCAAAATATTTCAAATTTTAATTATTATTACATTTGTTATGGGGATCTGTGGTCAGTAATTTTTTAATGCTACTATTGTAATTGTCTTGAGGCACCATGAACTGCATCCACATTAGACAACAAATTTTTTTTTTTTTAAGATTTTATTTATTTATGTGACAGAGAGACAGCCAGCGAGAGAGGGAACACAGCAGGGGGAGTGGGAAAGGAAGAAGCAGGCTCACAGTGGAGGAGCCCGATGTGGGACTCGATCCCGAAACGCCGAGATCACGCCCTGAGCCGAAGGCAGACGCTTAACGACTGCACTACCCAGGCGCCCCAACAAACTTAATTGATAAATGTGTGTTCTGCTTGCCCCACTGACTGGTGGTTCCCCCACCTCTTTCCCTCTCCTCAGGCCTCCCTGTTCCCCGAAATACAACAATATTGAGATTAGGCCAATTATTAACCCTACGAGAATCTCTAAGCTTTCACATGAAAGGAAGAGTCACATGGCTCTCACTTTATTTATTTATTTTTTATGGCTCTCACTTTAAATCATAGCTAAAAATGAAGCTTAGTGAGAAGGCATATTGAAAGCTGAGACAAGCTGAAAGCTAAGCCTCCTGCACCAAACGATTACCCAGGCTGTGAAAGCAAAAGAAAGATTCCTGAAGGAAATTAAAAGTGCTACTCAGTGAAGACATGAATGATAAGAAAGCAAAACAGCGTTATTGCTGATTGTGGAGAACGCTTCAGTGGTCTTGATAGAAGATCTAACCAGCCACAGACATTCCCTGACGCCAAAGACTAATCCAGAGCAAGGCCCTAAATCTCTTCAATTCTGTGAAGGCTGAGAGAGGTGAGAAAGCTGCAGAACGGTTTGAAGCCAGCAGAGATTTTTTCATGAGGTTAAGGAAAGAAGCTGTTTCCATCGCATAAAAGTGCAAGGGGAAGCAGTCAGTGCTGATAGAACAAGTTATCCAGAAGATCTAGCTAAGATAATTAATAAAGATGACTACATTAAACAACAGATTCTCAAAGTAGATTTTCAAGGAAACATCCGTCTTTTGGAAGAAGATGCCACCTTGGGCTTTCATAGCTAGAAAGGATAAGTCAATACTTGGCTTAAAAGACAGGCTGACTCTCTTGTTAGGGGCTAATGCATTGATGACTTCAAGTTGAAGCCAATGCTCATTTATCACTCTGAAAATCCTAGGACACTTAAGAATTATCTGAATCTACTCTGCCTGTGCTCTGCCAATGGAACAACAAAGCCTGGATGACAACAGATCTGTTTATAAGATGATTTACTGAATATTTTCAGTGCACTGTTGAGATCTGCTCAGAAAAAAAAAAAAGATTCCTTTCAAAATGTGACTGCTCATGGACAATGCATCTGGTAATCCAAGAACTATGATGGAGATGGACAATAAGATTCATGTAACACAACATCTATTCTGCAGCTCATGGACCAAGAAGTAATTTCTACTTTCAAGGTTTATGATTAAAGAAATACGTTTCATAAGGGTAAAACTGCCATAGATAGAAATTCCTTTGTTGGATCTGGATGAAGTAAATTGGAAAACTTCTGAAAAGGATTCTAGATGCCATAAAGAACATCTGTAATTCATAGGAAGAGGCAAAAATATCAACATTAATGGACTTTGGAAGAAGTTGATTGCAACCCTCATGGATGACTTGCGAGGGGTTCGAGACTTCAGTGGGAGAAGTCACTACAGATATGGTGTAAATAGCAGGAGAGTTAGAATTAGAAGTGGAGCCTGAAGATGTGATTGAATTGCTGCAATCTCATGATAACACTTTAAGGGATGAAAAGTTGCTTCTTATGGATGAGCACAGAGAGTGGTCTCTTGAGATGGAAACTCCTCCTGGTGAAGATGCTGTGAAGGTTGCTGAAATGACAACAAAGGATTTAGAATAGTACATCAACTTCACTGCTGAAGCAACAACAGGCTGTGAGAGGACTGACTTCAATTTTGAAAGAAGTTCTTCTGTGGGTAAAATGCTATCAAATAGAAATCATTCATGAAAGGAGAAATGCAACAAACTTCACTGTTGTCTTATTTAAGAAATCTCCACAGCCACCCAACCTTCAGCAATGACCACCTTGATCATTCAGCAGCCATCAACATCAAAACAAGACCCTCCAGCAGCAAAAAGATTATGACTTGTTGAAAGTTCAGATGATAGTATTTTTTAGTGATAAAGTATTTTTAAATTGGGTGCCTGGGTGGCTCAGAGAGTTAAGCGTCTGTCTTTGGCTCAGGTCATGATCCAGAGTCCTGGGATCAAGTCCCACATTGGGCTCCCTGCTCAGCGGGGAGTCTGCTTCTCCCTCTGACCCTCCCCCCTCTCATGTTTTCTCTCTCTCACTCTCTGTCTCTCAAATAAATAAATAAAATCTTTAAAAAATTCTAAAAAAAGTATTTTTAAATTAACATATGAACATTTTTTAGATACAATGTTATTGAGCATTTAATAGACTACAGTCTAGTGTAAATGTAACTTTTTATATGCACTAGGCAACCAAAAATTTCATTTGACTTGATTTATTTCAATATTGGCTTTATTGTTGTGGTCTGGAACTGAACCCACAATATCTCTGAGGTACGCCTGTATTTTCACAAAAATAAAGCCACTATCTGAACACAGTAAAATCTACTTAAACTTAGAAGATCTATCACTTGCTCTGGGAGGTGGAGCTGTGCGAGAAGGATAGACAACAAAATTTTGGATATTTGGCCCACCCTTTCAACTGCTGACATTCCACTCTTTCTATTTTGGGTCTAAGATACCAAATAATATTTTAAAAGATTTTCACTGCTAAAATATTTTAATAGCATTGACTAACTGGATAAAATATAAACAACTTCAGTTCATACCCTGACCAATGAATTCAACCTCTCCTCTTCCTAAGTTTGCCTCACATTTTTCAGTGTAGGTACCCCGAGTTGCATTCTCTTTAGTTGAACAAACTTTCTCAATCTCTTTGCCTCTGGCACATGGTATTTATTTTGTGCATGGAACAGTCTCAATCATGTTTTTTGTCTAATGAACCTCTATTCATTCTTCACTCCCCAATGGATGGTTCAAATGCTAATTTTTCTGTGGCATCTTTGACTTATCTAGATAACTTTTTTTTAAAGATTTTATTTATTTATTTGACAGAGAGAGAGAGACAGCCAGCGAGAGAGGGAACACAAGCAGGGGGAGTAGGAGTGGAAGAAGCAGGCTCCCAGAGGAGGAGCCTGATGCGGGGCTCGATCCCATAACGCCAGGATCATGCCCTGAGCCAAAGGCAGACACTTAACGACTGAGCCACCCAGGCGCCCCTAGATAACTTTTATTTGATCCTCTTCCTCTTCTTCTAGAAGTGACTTGAAAACGAATCAAAGGATGACTTTTGCCTTCATGGTGTTTATAATCTGGACATATCTCAGAGTAACATGCAAAATGCCTAAGAAAGAGGAAGACAACTTACAAATCATTGTCTAAGTGAGATATGTTATGAGGTGAAAAATTATGGAATAGGTCTATGTAGAGTTTATTGGAGAAGACTTGTTTATAGAGATTAGTTTTAGAGATTACAGAAAACAATGGACACTATATTATGTGATCTCTATTATAACATCAGTAATAAGCTGTATGTTCCTTATAAATGTGGTAAAGGCCACTTTATTTTGTTAATGTAGTAATGTTTATATATTAAAGCAATATGTTGAAAAATTGAAAAATTTAACATAAAGCTGCAGAGGGATTTTATATTGCTGTATGAATTTTTTTTTCTGAATATCTCAGTTACCAAAATAAAGCCTAGACTTTTTAGAACATTGGAATAAGAGGCGTTTTAAGGTTTCTTTTCCATGTTCATCTAAACTATTTGGGAAGGATTTTTCTATTTCCAAGGTTTAGCTTGACAGTAGTGTTATCAATATCAGGAACTATAAAGAATTCATTTTTATCATCTCAAGAGTTTATCATTATGCCCAATATTTAGTATACATTAAATATTTATTTTATGTTAAAAGTCTTTATGAAAGAAGCAGCTCAATTCAGGTTGATTTGCAGCATTACTCTGAGAAGTAATGCCATTTTTTCCCCCCTAGAATGCTATATAAAAGCAGAGAAAGTATATTTTGGCAACAGAAGGAATATCTGGACATCTTTCTAACTCTTTGAAATTGTGTCTTCATGGTACGACTTAATTACCTTTAATGAAATGATATGAGTTCTTTGAATAACTGTATCCTCTAATTATATAGAGAAAATTGTATGTACAGTTGACCTTAAACAATGTGGGTTTGAACTGCAGGTCTACCTATACATGGATTAAAAAAAAATAAATTCAGTACAGTACTGCAAATGTAGTTTTTCTTCTTTATGATTTTCTCATTAAATTTTTTTCTCTAGCTTATTTCATTGTAAGAATGCAGTAATGTATGCAGAATACATAAAACATATAAAATATGTGTTCATCAACTGTATTATCAGTAAGGCTTCTGGTCAATAGTAGGCTGGTAGTAAGCAGGAATTCGTGTAGGTCTGTTGTTGTTTTCGTTTTTCCTTTAAGACAGAGTAGAAACTTGAAGAGACACAATAGCTTTAGTTGTAGAAGCAGAAGATTCAGTAAGTCTCCATTGTGTTCAGTTGATAAAAATGATAGTTGGGGAAGGCAAATAGTAGCAACATTTCTTAAAAGCCATAGGGGGAAAAATGGTATTTCACCACTGAAGCAGCTCTCTATTATCCACTCATTAAGATTTTTTAGATAAACCGTGTTCAGTGTTTGGTTTTGCCACTTTCTAACTTGGTAATAGTGGGTAATCTCAGTGAACCTTAGAGACTTCATCAGTAAATTTGGGTTTGTAATACCTTCCTGCAAGCATTTGATATGGACAATGTATCTATAACATATCAATCATTGGTAGATTTTTTTGGTTGCTATGATGTTGATGGTGACAAGCATGGTGATTTTTAAGTGAGCCACCATAGCAGACGTGGGCCAAGACCATGTGATACAATGATGAGTAAGACAGTTCTGGCAGTTCAGAACTTCATATTCAAATGTTCCTAGGTTGCATAAGCATTCCATAATTATGAAAAAACTATGATACAGACTGGCCAAAACTGACAGAATTGTCTTCATCTGGTCTGAAGATTTCACCTTTTCTCCATATCAGATGGAGCAGAATAACACCCCTTTTACTTAGAAATCAATACTTAGATAAGTAAACTTGAAGGACATCCAAAGAGAAGTTGTATTCCTTCATTTGATCATCAAGTATATCTTATGTTTTGGACTCTGTGTAAAAGCTATCATAAATGAGTTTTATAGAGTCTCTGTACTATAACTGAGACAGCATGGCATCAGAATATTCACCTATGAAGGTACGAATAAAGTCAACACCCCCAAATTAAAGTAAATTGCGACTGACAAAGAGAAATTGTAAAAGATAGCCAGAGGTATCTTAAAATTCCCAGGAATTTCCTATGCTTTTAACTTTGCTCAAAAGTGTATTTCATCCACAGTTACTTAGCTATAGCTTATACATTACACTTAATTTTTACACCACACACTATTGGTCAAAGTACATTAGAAAGAAAGAAATCCCCCCTAGCTATATTAAGCAGGAAGGAATTTATTACAGATTATGAAATGCCTCACGTAATCCTAGGCAGGGTTAAGGAAAAGAGATCTTTGGTTGAGAATTTAGGAATCCTCTTTAATGCTATGCTGAAAGACCAAGTTCCTAACAGAATTACTGCCTCGTCCATGACCAGCAGGTGTCTCAACACTGTCGCTGCCACAGTCAGGAAACTGCCATTCTGAAGAAGCTACCATTATTTTGGAGTAGGAAACTTTAGTTAGCAAAAAGTTCTCTAAAATATATAAACAAACTAACATACCCTTTGGTTTATATTACACATGTAACCATACAGCGACTACGAAAATTCTATCCTCTGTATAGTCGAGGCTAGTGTGCTCATTACCTATTTTCCTAATAACTATGGGATATGTTTCTTAAGCATATTCTCTGGTTTGAGTTTTGCCGTGAGCTCCATAGTAGACAAACCATTTTTCAAATTTGAAATCAAGACTGAAATGGAACAAAATATGAGTACTCTAATGAAGTTTTTATTAAATTATATGGACAGCAAATGCTGACTTTATTTTCCCATCAAAGCAAGTTAAACATCAGTGGTAATTGATCTACATTCATAAATGCCAAAAGAAACCTCTGATAATGATAAATTCATTGATCCCTTTAATAGTTAACTGTGGTTGTTCAGAGACAGATTTTATTTGTTTATTTATTTTTGGAGAATCTATTTCTCTTCTACGTATTTGTATATTACAGATAACTTAAACCATCAATGTCTTTTGACTCACACACCTTAAACATTACGACTGTGATATTTCATTACTTGGTATAAAAATACCTTGGGCCATCTAATGAATTGTAGACCAAACAATGTGTTCAACAAGGGAGATTGCTGAAATCTTTTATGCAAATCTGCTACTGATATTATATTTGTTGCTTCATAGCTACAATTTTCATACATTGTATCAGAGTACATGTTCTTGGCAAACAAATATGAAACATGATGGCATATATAATGCAAGGTCAACTAGAATATGTGTAAAAATTTAAGAAAGAGAGCTGTCATATGCAGATTAATAACTTGGTATCCTTTCAAATTAACATTCATTACTTAGTGGGCATTATTTGAAAATTCCCAAAGATTTTTATAGGAGAAACATATTAAAATGTTTACATTATATAGTCTGCTTGATTTCTTGTGAAAACCCCCACTAAACATATCTTTATTATATAGCTCTCTACTCTGCCTTCCAGTCTTCCTGTCTCTGTTTATTTTCATCCAGGGCTCGGTGTTCTCTGTGTGGGTATCCCTTTCTTTATAACGAAGATGAAGATTTAGTTTGTGACCCTCTGTGTAATTAATTCTCTGTCCTAGCTTTCAGGATGGTAAAGTCTGCCCTCACTGAAACTTTTTTTTTCCTTGTAAAATTGTAAGAAAGTTTCAAAAGTTTAAGGTTAATACTTCAGAAAATGAGTTAATGCACAGCTTTAGAATTCTGTCCATTGATGTTGTACAGGTAATATATTTAAACATATGCACATACATATATGTATATATATTTATACACACACACATACATACATACATACTCTTGCCTTAAATCATACACAAAAATCAATTGTAGATTAATTGCATATTTTAGAAGATTTCATAAACAGACCTAATGATAAGTGAAAATAATTTGGACTGTATTAAAATGAAGAACTTCTACCTCCACAGGACACTAGACACACAGTGAAAAAGCAACCCATAGAAGGGAGAAGATTTTACAGTACATATTTTCAAATAAAGACTTTCATCTAAAATAAATAAATAACTCTTACAAATAGTGAAAACACATAAACCAGGTGGAAATATGGGCAAAAGATTTCAACAGATACTTAACAAAATAAAAAATTCAAATAACCAAAATCAGTTAACATACATAAGATGCAAACTGCATTGGTCATCAGATATATGCAAATCAAGACCATAATCAGATACGTTGCATATTCACTGTACTGGCTAAAATGAAAAACAGACCAGCCAAATTGGTTGGCAGGATGTGGGCAATGGGGACTCTCATACAGTATGGAAATATGGGTAATACTTTTACTAAAGAACATAAACATTTTAAGGCCCAACCACTCCAAAGAATGGCTTATATGAGTATACCAAAAGACATGTTTGAGAATATTTCTAAAAATTCTATTTGTAGTAAACATACACTCAGACATACAAATACACAAACAAAAAATAAATCCTGAAAAAACAAATAGGTTACTCTGAGAAATCAAACAGAATAAAACTACTCGAATGACCAGCAAAAACAGATGGCTAAATACATTTTAATTATAAGTATATAATGAAATATGGCAATGAGAATGATTCGTCTATAATTGCACATAATGATATGAGTGAATCTCACAAACAGAATGTTGAGCTAATGAAATACGACACAAAAGAGTACACATTGTAAAATTCTGTTTACCTAGGGTACAAGAAGAGGCAAAATAATATAAGGTGTTAGAATTTGGGGTAATGGTTGTAGGTTGTTCAGTATTATTTGAATAAGCACAAGGAAGGAGTCCAGGATGCTGGTATAACGCTAAGGCTTGATTCGGGTGCTGATTATTCAGGTGTGCTTAATTTGTGAGCAACTCCATGATTATATGTGCAGTTTTCTATATGCAGTTAAGTTTCAGCAAAAATTTAAAGATACTAAAGAACATAATTCTTCCATAGACATACAAACACAGGAAAGCCCTTCTCAGAAGTGCTGGAGAATTCTGTTGTGGAAATAAACTGCATCTGACACAAAAAGAGGTAATAGCCAAGAAAATTTAAGGAAAAAAAAATGACAGAGCTAAATCACCATTTGTTCATGAATTGCCATGTAATATGGAGGTACAAATTTAGCTGTTACCATGTAACTGTAAGTTAGAAATAACCCTCATTAAATAGAGGAATATTTTCTCTCAGGTGGAGAGAATTACGCATTCCACTGTTCTCAACTCAGTAACATTTACTACCAGTTGTCATTTCAGATTTTAAAAATACCTGAGAATGGTAAATTAAGAATGGGCGGTTTGTTCCTGATGGAAGCATCTCCACTGACAACTTGTATCCTGTTTATCGTGCACTCGGTAGTCGCAGCCGTGTTGTTGGTTTGTGTGTTGTAGGTAGAACACGCTGTGGAACATGTGTGTGTCAGAAACAGTACATTTTATGATTTCCCGGATTAAATCGTATTTGGCTCTTCTATCACATTTGCCAGCGTGGAGAGATGTCCAACTAATGTAGATCTTTCCACTTTTCCTGTTGTTCTTTGGACAAGAGCAAAAAATTGTGCATGTAAACTCCTATCAGTAGAAAAGATTTATGTGTAACAGGAACTTTCCTATTGCTCCAAGAGTAGAGATTATCTGAATTACTGAATTCAACAAGCATTCTGAATTTGTTTTCTAACTCGATATATTTGTGGCATTTGAAATATTTTCTCACCAGATGCTTACCTGTCTTTTTAAGTGTGGTCTGAAGAATTATTCTTTTCTGATTTTCCTAGTTTTTGTTTTTTGTTTTGTTTTGTTTTTAGCTATAAATTCTCCATCTCATCCCCCCCCCCCTTTTCCCGTTCAGTATTGGGTTTCCCCAAAGTTCTGTCCTGGACTTTCCAACTCCCTCTACATTCTCTGAAAGATATCTATCGACCTCCATGTTTTCAGCTAGTACCTATATGCATCTCCAGGCCTGACAACTTATCTTAGTTCCAATCCAGGATTAGCTACTGCCTATTGATTACCATTGCATACTGGCACCTTACTGTTCTACAGGCACTTTACAATCAAGATGGATAACACCAATTTAATTGTTATACCAAGAATGTTCCTTCTGAAATACTGTCACGAAATTAACTTTTTCTTATAATTTATCACTACACGTAGATTCTAGCTCCAAATCCTCCTTGATATGCCAGTCCTCTTCCATCCCAATATATTTAACCTGACTGAAGCTTTTTTTGCATAACTCATTGCAGTAATTTTTTTTTTTTTTTACTGGTACCAAGCTCATCTTTTTTCCTTCTAGTACTTACCTTTCCTTCTAATACTTACCTTTCAAAAGTGCATAACTCTCACATTATTGGCTTTACTAAAGTCAGTTAGAGATTCCCCATGTTATAGCAGGTGAAGTATAAACTCCCGTCAATGTGACACCACCTTTTTCAACCTCGCCTTTACTACTTCCGGTCACACACTTTCCACTTGGGAAGAACTGCTTGCCCTCTCTTCATGTTTCCTTGTCTTTTCCCATATTAATGTTTCTTGCCTAGGGTATTTTTCCTCTCCTTGCACATGGAAAATTTCTCCTCTATCTCTTAGATTCAGACAGTTTTCTCTTGTTCTGTGTTTTGTCGCTGATAAGTTTCAGTGCTGAGAATGAAAGGATAGACAGAAAGACAAAGTCCCTGCCCTCAGGGAGATTGCATTCCATCCAGAGTTGGAGACAGACAATAAACAGGTGAGCAAATAAATACATGAGAAAATCACATGTTATTATACATGCTTGGAAATAAATAAAAAATTCTGTCACTTGAACCTAACTAGCTGGGGAAGGAATTTTAGAGAACATGTTGTATGTTTGAGCAGAGAACCTGAGCTGGGGCTTTGTACCAGTCAGTAATGGCATTTATCTGTAGTAGCATAAAAAATAGGTAGTGTTTTCTCTCTGTGTGTTTTTAGGAAAAGGACAGATTTCCTAGAGAAGGGTCCAACAGATTTTTGCTTACATTGTATCGCCACAACTGGGAAATATGTATATGCACTAATAGCAAAGGGGTTTAAGAAACTAGGCTACTTTTGTTATCGTTGGCTTGGAATGAACATCATCTTTGCCTCCATGCAAAATTTTAAGCAAAACGACCGGAGATAAGCAGACTGAGTTAGCAACCCTTTAGTGAACGCCAAAGACCTTAGGTTGAGAAATAGCTGGTCGTGTCAAGCATCTCACGCAGAGAGAACCTCCAGCACAGGCACCTGAGGAGGGAAAGTCGTTTGTGCATCTGGAGAACAAAGGTAGGCTGTCATGACTTGTTAGGAGTGAGGAAGATGGGATGTGGTGGGTGATGGATTCAGAGGTCGGAAGGCGAGACTGTGATGTCTATCTCCTGCACAGGAGCCTCAGCTGCTCAAGCCGAGGAGCCACTTTTTATGCGTTTCTTTATTCTAAGTACCTTGCACAGTCCTAGGCTGATAGTAAGTTTAAGTTTTTTAAATGAGTGAATTAAGGACAACACTATATAAATATATGAAAGAGCTCTGTGATTTCCTTGTTTATAAATAACTTAAACTGTATTCACAGGAACATATGTTAATAGGTCAAAATCGCCTCATGACTGGTAGTCTTCATTTTCAGCATAGATTTGTCTAGAGTTAATCGCATCATTTGAAACCACAAAGGCCTAATTTTAATTGTCAATTGCATCAAGTCCATAATTCCTCTTTACCTATGTTGTTTTGTTTTGTTTTGGCAAAAGAAGTCATATGAAAAAAATATATATATATTGGCATGTTGGCCTCAAGTATCAAAATAATGTCATAAATTTTCTATTTATTTTTAGCTGTGGAGTTCTGATCATATTTGATATTTCACAGCTGTGAAAAATTCACAACTAACTTTGTTCAATAGTATTTGATTAAGAAATTACAGACTCTGATTTTTTAAAGTGGGCACTGAAATTTGGGTAAATGGTCTATTTAACCAAATGTTACATTGAATATGTGATGCATTAGCCCTAATTTAAGTGGTGTGCAATTTTTATCATATGAACTGAAAAGAAGTGATTGACCCTGTTATTTTCAAAAGCAATACTCCAAATTGCAGCTAGTGTTATACCTTACATCAGGTAGTACATATTTTTTTCTTTGTAATTGTTCTTTTGAATTCTTTTAAAATATAAAGCACAAGTTCCAATGAGGAAACTATTAGTTGTCATTTTCCTTATAGTCATAATAGAGAGCTATTTGTGGAAAAGCTTATAATATGCTACAGTTGATTAAATTCAGCACCATACTATGTGTTACAACATTCGGAAAGGCTTTTGTGATTTTTAATAAATTCTCTAAAACTAGTGAATCATTTTCATTTTCTGTTTCACTTAAGACCAAAATATGCCTAAAGTGTGCGTATGTGGATATATATATATATATATATATATATATATATATATATATATATATCTCCACACACACACATACACACACAGACACACATACATATGATTCATTTAATTTTTCCATGGGAGCCCTAATATAAAGTGTCTTTGGTAAATTTTTGTGTAATTAATAATGGATTTTTCTCTGAAGTGTGGAGTTATTTTCCAGGTTCCCATGTACCTTATACTGAATTATTTTGAAAGTCTAATTTTTTTTTCTTGTATTTCCCATCTGGTCTTCTTACATTATCATCCTATGATCTGTTTCCAAAATAATGCTGGGAAATGGAGTGTTGATTTCTTCTTTACTAAAATATATTTTCATTATTTTTGAAGTAATGAAAACATTTCTATTTTTGTTCAGTTAGCTGACAACACCTTTTTCCATTATTTTATTTTTAGCTGGCTAAGTTTAAACTTGACTATGTGCCTTTTAAAATTCAAAGTGAAATAATCAGACCATTGTACTTCCATTTGCCATCAGCTGAAGGATTAGTTACTTCGACTAGAGGACAATATAATCAATAATGGCTAAATTTATGCCTAAGATGACCATCCTTAAAGATATCCTTTTCTTTCTTGGAAGCATAGTAAAGTCCATCATAAATTTGGCCAGGAAAAAGACCCTCGATTCCTTTTAAGTGTCTGTCACTCTCTTACAGTCCATTTTTATGGAAGGGAGGTAAAATGATAAATCACAAACCATTAGAAATGAAAGGTCAATCATATCTTTCTAAAATATACTATTCTACCACTTAAGTCCTAAACAGTTTTTTTTTTTTACATACAGCTAAGCAGACTATTTCTTGTCATTTTCATATTAAAGCAATCACAAAAAATTATACACTCAAACTTGGAATTATCAGGATAATTTAGATCTACGTTATTTTCCTGGATTAAAAATTAATTTAGCAGGTTTATTCTTCCTTTTGTTACTGAACTATAATTTCAATCTTTGTATGCTTTCATAGTATGCAAGTCACAGTACCTAATAAAGATTAAATAATGATTCTAATACTTATAATGCTTTCCAGGTCCACAAACAATTGAAGATGAAAGCAAAATTTTACTGTGCTTACCATACTCATTCTAGAAACATGAAACCACATCAACAATTGAAATTTTGAGAAAATGTAAAAATGACATAGTATAATCTCTTATAACTGGAAACAAAATCTGTTTCATCTCCATAAATTGTTACATTCGGTTAGTTTGTAGAAAAAAATCATGTATATTTATTTTTCTGAAAATAAAACCACTTCAGTAAGATATTATTTTCCTCAACTAAACATTGGCATTCCTTTAGGTACCATATTATGCATCTTTATAACTTCTCCCTACCTCTTCCTATTCCAAACAAATTCAAACACATAATTTACTTTATTAGTCACAAACCTGTTCTATTTTTCCAAATTAGAATACAGCATTTCTCAGTGAAATATTATCCTTGTATTAACTTCTTAATTTCCACAGGTATGTTCCAGAGAAGATTCCACGTAAGAGACCTTCATGTAAGGACTACTTGAAGAGCTGCATTAAATCATATTTTCTATAGACTGAAGACCTCTACTTTCTTTAATCTCCTGTCACTGTGCCAAATCTTCTAGTATTTTTAACTAGGTTCCAAACTTTCCTCCAAGAACTTTCTCTTGAAATACATTGTTCATAAGTCTACATGTTCTCCTAGGAAATTATGACAATTGCTCATGATAGCAGAAGAATTGCTATATTCCGTTCCTTCACCTTGCATCACTATATCAAAGTGTATTTAAATGTTATGCTTTCAATCACGTGTGCTCTGGCACCATTAATTCTCCACTCCTCACAACACACTGCTCTCTTGGTTTTTATGGTATTGTATTCCATTACTTCTGTATGTGTATCTCTGTCTATATTGACTCAGTTTCATATATACACCCTTTTCCCTTTATTTATATATTTCTTTTCTTGAACTCTACCTCTGGTATCAGTCTCTTTTTACTCTTGCTGGGTTTATATAGTCACAATGTCATCTTAAATGATCATTGATATAACTACTCACTATGGATTGAATTTCAATGTTTCTCCAGATCTCTCTATCCTTCTAGACATCCCCACATGGATGCCCTAAGATCTCCCTCCCAGTTTTTCCTTAGCACCCATAGGTGATGGTACTAGCTGTCCCAAAATGTCAAAGTCTGAAATTTGGAAGCCATTTTTCATCCCAAGTGTCCTTGCCTTAGTTCAGAGAGTTCCCTTAGATTACTCAAATAGCTTCCCTATCCTTTCCTCTGTCCCTAGTTTCATACCTACTTCTCTTCCCTTTACTGCTGACCTTTTCAGTTTATTGTTAAAAATATTGCCACAGTATTTTCAATAATGTGCCAATTAGATGACACACCGTTCCCCTTCCCAGGACTACCTTTTCTAACTCTCTGTTACTAGTTTCATGTAAAATATTACGAAACATTTCCTAACTTCCAGGAAGTCTCTAGAACATCCCATCTCATGTTTCCATTAGACTTTGATTGCCATTCTCTTGAATGCAAAGGGTTGATTGTAATTTCTGGAATATGACTAGACTCCAGTGGTGGAATACAAGGAAGAGACATTGCCTTTCCATGTGAATACCTGTAATGCTTAGTGGAATGCACGGGGCAGGGTAGAGAGTCAATAAATATTTGTCAAAACCACTGAGATGAATAAACATATAAATGAATACATACATTCTTCATAGGCAGAGCTTGTCATGGTAAATAGCTATGATAAGGCTGGTAAAGCCAGAAACTTATATTTTCTTACTTGTTCAGAGGTTTTATATGCTAGGTACGTATTAATGCTGTCTCGGTTTATATGAAATATTTCATTTTAAGAATTTATTTAAGGAGGCTTGTTTCATAGCTTTGTAAATCTCTTTAGTGTCCAGCTATTAGAAGAAAGTTGGGTTCTTAACCACTGCTTCCACATTCAATCTCTCACTGAGTATTTTTATAAATAAAGAATATGAAGTAAATGTCTGTATAAGGCACACAGATATGTAGTTGGAAAATGAAGGGGTATTTCAGTAGTCTTTTCGGATAATTGTGGGTATTTTCCTTTGACACCACATTAAAACTTGACAAACCATTGTTTCTAAAGATTAGTGGCAATGCAGAATCTGAAGCAGTATCAATAAACTTCTTCAAATTCTATTTTTATGAAAAAAGCTTTGATATTGTGGACCCCATTGAAAGTGTCTCAGAGACCGTGAGAATTCCTGGACCATTCTTTCAGAACCATTGGCATATAGAATCATGTAATTTTAAAGCAGATTGTACTATGTATAAGGCACGGTATTAAGATCTCTGGAAGATCACCACGAGGAAGGCTAGCTAGTAGAGAGACCACAACACTAACATCAGAAAATGTTGATTAGGTCAAGGGTTAAATTAGTGAAGGTTGTGGCAAGCTGGTTTCAATAGGCTTTGACTGTGTTGGATTTAAGAAAGAAAAGAATTACCCTGAGGTAGTCCTGGGAAGGGGAACGGTGTATCATCTAATTGGCAAACTCCAAAATTTCATTACCTGACATATAGTTGCTGATTTCAGTAAAAAGGATCCCCAATTTCCAAAATTTCCTCTCACATGTTGTTTCCTCTAAACCTCCTGCATTTTGATCACACTTTTTTTCTGGAGGAACACTAATTGGATAATGTTGGAAACTTGCAGTCCTAAAAACAAAAATCTCAAAGTGAGTGGATCAGTACAGAGTATCATTATGTGAGATCATTAATAATGTGAAGAAATTTCAAAATATCATTGATTTGGAATAAATTATTAGTTGTGCTCTGGAATAAATAACTTATTCCCGACTCAGTTTCCTCATCAGTAAGATAAGTTGTATCTAGAAACTACTTTTAGGGCCTTTGGTTTCTTCATATAATTCTACAATAAAATGCTACCACACTATTAGTATTACATGCTCCTTAATATTAATATATTTTAATAATTTGTTTTATGTTACTGGAAAAGTATCACCAATTAACATTTTCTTTACGTTACAATGAATATCTTCCTGTCAGCAATAATATATTAATTAGGTTGATTATATTTCAGACATTAATTCCTTAAACAAAATTGACTCTTAAAAATATCTATGAACAGAAGTCAAAAGGTTAACACATTCAATATTTAATTGACATTCTTTCTAAAATATTCATCAATTATTCCATTACTGATCAATATGAACATTTATTTTAGCTTAGTTTCAATAACCAACTAGAACAAAAATAGAAATAATGCATCTTTTTTGAAAAACAATATTAAGCCTACAGGCATTCATTTTCCTGACTTATAACAACTCGAAGACTTCTTTATCACTATTAGAACACTTATTCTGGCTCTGTTGAAGTATTTTGAGTGAGAGGTAGTTTAGGGGAAGCTCATTCAATTTTTCTTTATTAGTTATATACTATTAAAATTTATGTTTGGAGTCAAATTCTACCTATTTATGACTTCCACTCATTACTCCTAATGGCCTTTGGAGCTACAGTGGATATCTTCTTCTAACAAAAGATTCTTCAACTATTTGTAGATACTTTTTAATCCTTTATCCTTAAAGTTTCTAACACTTAGAAATTGTTTTCTTTGTTCTTTAAATTAATCACAGAATATGATTTTTAAACATTTTTAAAAATCAGACCAGCCTCCCCGAAATAAAATTAGTTTATCCACATCTCTCCTAAATCTTGGCCCTTCAAATCGCACATAATAGTCCAGACATGACCTTGTATATGCTAGATATCATGATTTATACAATAATAATTTTTGAATTATAATGTGAAGGAAGATATTTTATTCCTTCATATATCTCTTAAAATTAATATTAAATCAAGAAAAAAAATAATTTTGGGGCACTTGGGTGGCTCAGTTGGTTAAGTGTCTCCCTTTGGCTCAGGTCATGATCCCAGGGTCCTGGGATCTGTTGGCATTGGGCTCCCTGCTCAGCAGGGAGTCTGCTTCTCCCTCTCCCTCGGCCCCTCCTACCCCCAGCTTGTGCTTTCTCTCTCTCTCAAATAAATAAATAAAATCTTTAAAAAAAGGGAAAATAATTTGGAAATCTTAAATGGAAATGATAATTTCAAAATATCTTCATTTCCTGAATTTGTGTTTTTTAAAAATGCTTGACTTGATGATTATGATTGCACATTATTATTTTATACCAACAAAATAAAATTATAAGTACCTACACTGTAGGAAAAGTATATTAACTTCATATATTTCATAAGAGGCTGTATGAATTATATGTATGTAAGTTTTAAATACCTTGGTTGTAGAAGACGTAGTTGACTGTATTTTTTATTTGTTTGTTTTCTCTGCTTATCATGGTTCCCCATACATTTTCTTCCTAAATAATCCGCCATGCTTCCTTTAGAGAACTTTCCCACCACCTGTGGTTTTGGTGGGATTATCATTCACTGAACTTAGACTTGGCGTTTAGCCTTGGTCCAAAGGTAGGACAAGTATCCCACTGTCTAGATTTTTCTGAACTGTTAATAGGTAGTAGTTAGAAAAGGTAGTCTCCTCTTCTTTTTGGTTTTTATCTCATGAGGGTGTTAAGATGGGCTTCTGGAAGTTGACTCTTCCCAGAAAATAGATGCAATCTACTTGAAGAAGAAAGGAATGCAACCAAGAGATAAACAATAACAAAGACATGCAAAACTAAGCAAATGAGAGAGAAAGATATTTGACGACATTATTTATTTGCATTTTAGAACCCAGATAGATTAATGATCCTTATATCATGAGTTACTTTGTGATGGTGTTTTATTCTTTGTGATCAAATGCATCCTGATTAAAACAGAAGGTACTTAATAACTTCTCTTCAAATGGATAGTGAATAAATTAAATCAATTTTAAGATGATCTCTGGTAAATTCTTACTTCTTCCACTGTATAGAAGGTGAGTATCCAAAAAATATCACCTGGTAGAGAAAATGGAAGATAATTCCATGTTCTGATTCCATCTTTGTAATTCTATGAAAAGTCTGTCTAATGCCTTTTATAACAGGTCATTGTCTAAGCCTTTTCTTTTGAAAAGTGAATATAAACTCTGTCATTTCATTCAATATTAGATTTATAGAGTTTCCCAAATGTATTTTATATTACTTTTTTAAAATTATGGAATAATTAACAGTAGAAGTAAGGAACAGATTTCTATTGAGAGCTTATAGATCACTTTTAAGTTTCTAAAAATTTTCAATGCTTTGCTATGATTAGGTCACAAAGCTGACAATTAGTTCCTTTCTTTCAAAAATTGATTACACTGATAATGAGCACTTATCTTAAGTTTGGCAACTTTACTTAGTGGTTAGTACTGAAAATGAAGCTTTCTGTGTCCTTTCCATGGGCTCTGAAAGAGATCAGAAACTCTTCTAAAATAAGCTTCTACATAATGAGACGTTAATGGGTGCCATTTGGCACACTACTGCTGCAGTGGGTTAGCTTACATGTGGGAGTAACATTAAAGAGTAAGTGTGCCTTCTGAAGTATCTATAGTTTTACTGGGCAGTGATTTAAGTTTCAGAATGAACAGAACACTCTACGAGCTAATTTCCATGTATGTTTTAGGTTTTCTAATATAACATGGTGGTAAGATAACTTCATTTTGAAAAATCTTCTATTTATTTAGAAAATACTTCAGTAGGAAAATAAGTTTCCAGAGACTGCTTCACTAATACTGAAAGGAAAAATGCATTTTTTTAATTATATAACCTATTTTGTTATCAACATTTTTATGTATCATACAACAGGAGGAAAAAGTTATCTGTTAGTACTTTGCATATTACTGCTCTCAATCTAATTTACAGTGACTGGAAGAAAAGACTTCATACTTTGCTTTTCACTATGTGAAAAGATGTAAAAGTTCTTCCGTTTGCACACTGTCTCATTTAATTTTATTATTTTATTTTATAAATTCTCAAATATAAAATATCCTATGCCTTTTGCTGTACAATATTACTGCTACTTAAATTACTATTTTTATAATTAAATACAGAAGTATGTACAAAAATAATTGATGTTATTCAACATTGGACCAAACAACTTGGTTACGGGTTAGATCTTTCTTAGTTGTTGTTATTGTCTACAAAAACAGTTTGCAGAGTTCTATTTGACAGAGGTTGCTCCCAATTGTTTTCCAACTGTTACTTTTAGATGTAAAAAAATAAATTATTAATACATGATTCTTTAGATCCGAGATCTAGTTTTACATGTCAGTGGTTAGATATCTGCCTCTGCACAAGAGTACCATTTATATGGTCAGATAGTACAATGCACAGCTCCAGAGTTCCCCATTAACATGGCCAACATGGAAATGATGCCCTCTAAAGATGTAGAAAGCACAATTTACACAAAATATCTAACAGACTTGGGTAGAGCATACTACGTTCTGCTCTCACCGTCATCCCTTTCCTTAGACTTCTTGCTCAGGCCAAAGTTCTTAAGATTAGAATTTATGTCCAAGTATCACAGTCCCAATTGCTCAAACTTTTGTAGATTTTTGGAGCCTTAATAGCAATGCTGACAACTGACAATTGTTCAGTGTGGCACTGTGGTCTTGTCTTTCTGCTCTCCTATGGCAATACTATGTTGTGTGATAGGAACCCAGCCTGAGTAGATATAGACAGAAATTTTCCACCAGCAATGTATGAGAATTTCAGTTGCTCCAGATCTCTGCTAACACTTGGCAGTATCAGATTGTTTAGGTAATCTGCTGTGTGTCATTATGTCTAAACTGGTTTTAATTTGCAGTTTTCTGATGGCTGTTGAACATCCTTTTAGACATATCATTTGTATATAGGCCCCTTGGAGTCCATTCTAGAAAACTCCTAGCATCTGGTAGTTCTTGGCTTATGGCAACATATATCCAATCTTCAAATAATGTTCTTCAAGTACGTGTCTCTTTGTGTCCAATGATGACATCAGTCATTGAATCAGGAGCCCACCTTACTGAGTTTCACTTTATCTTAATGTAACTACATCTGTAATGACCCTATTTCCAAATAAGTTTACATTTTGAGATCCTGGAGTTTTGGGCTTCATCAATACGAATTTTGGGAGGATGCAATTAAACCCATTACCGTGACTTTCTCTCTTAATTGGAATATGTAGCCCACTTTTTGCTCTTTTTTGAGTAACCAAGTTTTTTTCTTATTATTTCATTTTCTGTCTACTACCTTGCAAATTACACTTTCTTTTAGTAGTTCTTTACCATTATTGCTTTAGAGCACACAAGCTGGCTCTTAACCTATTAAAGTCAAATGTAACAGTACCTTTCCTACTTCCCAGACATTGCAAGCAACTTAGAACACTTCATCCATGTTTAACTGTTTAACTATAACACTCCTGCCATCTTTTGAGAGCTTAGAAGTATGTATTGTGTTAGCATGTACAGTTAACTGGGAAAATGAATGTTACATTCATTAACTTTGATAATCACTCAGACAAAAGCTGTTCACCAATGTGGTATTTTGAGTGTTAGTTCATTACATTTATTTCCCCTGTTAATTCTACATATAATTTATTTCATACCCCAAATAGTCTACTGAAGAAAAAAAACAAAAAAACAACCACTGAAGTTGAAATACTGCAGTATTAAGATACAAAGATCTTAGAATTTAAAAATTAGTCTCAAGATAAGCTTCAACAGACCTTAAATATTTATTCTGATGATCAAACAAAAATATTTCTGTTATGTCAAAATCCAGTATCATAAAGTGAAAGTAAAATTATTATTCTTGCTAAATGAATTTTAGTCACTGTGCATAAAACTTTTTTATATTTTTCAAAATTTTTTGAGAGTTAGTAAATAGCATTCTGAAGCCATTTCTATTTTTTTCACTGAAAAATTATGCATATAATTATAAAAATAAATTAAGTTTTTATTTTTTAGGAAACAGATGTAATTCAAAACATGACATTGATGTCTATTTTGGTAGCATTGACATAAAATTAAATTTACATGCAAATCGTTTTTTCACAAAAAGCCAAAATACAATGTAATGTACCATTTAAAAATTTATCAATATACCTATACTTTAAAATTAATTTAAATTAGTAAATAAGAATGTGTCACTGCTAAATATAAAAGTCAGTATTAACTGTATTATGAATATTATTACTCTATCAAAACAAACTTTGTAACACGTTCTTTAATAAAAAGTTGTTATGAAATACGTTTCATGCTAAATAATCCTTCAAGTAATTTTTTACACTTACTTTGAAAGGGGGTTTCTAGGTCAAAAAGAGGTTGGGAAATATTCCTCTATGGGATAGCTGAGCAAGTGCTGGAAACTAGCTTTCAAGATTTATGTGACCCCTTCGTGTTAATAACTGAATATTTGGAAATCAGGGAAAAATGGAAACAAAGTAGATGTACCCCTCTATTTGCAAAAAGAGGGATAAATGTATCTTTGACCACGATGTAAAAAAGAAAAACAACACTATACCTATTGAAAAGTAATCGGATGTAACTGAAAGCAGGAGTAACTCAGAAAGAGTTGCTACCGGTATTGAAAAAAAGATAGAGAATGATTAGAAATCCTCAGTAGGATGCTCTATGAAGAAAGGTAAAATACCCTCCAAAGAATAATCTAAAATTAAGGCAACAACAAAAGAAGACGCAAATATACCTAACTTAGATTAAGAAAAAAAAGTTGGAAACTGCAAAAAAGATTTCAAGAGTGAAACAAGTAGCAAAAGTATCAAAATGATGTGAGGTAAGTATAAATGGTAGACACCCACGAGATTTCAAGCCTAAGCCTTAATAGATATTGTGAACAAGAAACTAAAACAATTATTATAAAAGTTACAATAAAAGCTTAATAGAAGAAAAACTACCGGAGGTGAGAAAAATTCTGTCTTCATGTCAAATTTTTGTCTGTGTTTCACTACCAAACAATTCTTTCAGGGGAGTAGTCAAAGCTGTACCTGGACTAATTCATTAACATAAAACAAATCCTAAATAAGAGATAAATCACTCATTTATGGGGAAATGTTTTTTGATTTGGATTATTTGTGTTTTTTTTTTAATTTTATGTGTAAGGTGTCGAGTATATGCCAGGTATTATCAAAAGTTGTTGGAGTTGCTAGTGATGCATTGCTCCAGAGAGCTCATGTCCTATGTATATACATATATAGTATATTAGTATTTTATATAATGCATGTTAAATATAACACATATATGAATATATAAATACACGTTAAATATAACATATATAAATATAATACATATCATGTATTATATATATACTACTAAAATTAGAGCAGAAAAGCAACACCGTATATAGATGAGTTTGCGAATGGCCGTAGGGCCATAATGATCCTCAAGGGGTTAGGTAGCGTAAGGAGTGCTGCAACAAATACACACCTACCCATGTCAGTCAATTGATTGTTGCCTACTGCCCCACAGGAAAAAGCAGAAATGACCTTCAATTCACAAAGAAATGTGGACTATTTCAATTTATTTAATTAAATATATTACCCTTCCCTTCCTGGGTAGTGCAGTGCATGTAGTTTATCATAGTAAAAAAGACAGGTATACAAACTATAAGAAACATTCTAGAAGGATAAGTAATGATAAAACTAGCAAAGTGGTACTGCAAAAATATTGAATCACAGGTGAGGTGGATTACAGGAAAGGACTTCAAGCAAGCCTGAGGCCTGTTTCTTCTTCTCCAGTTAAATTGTCTCATTTCCTCCTGAGTGAAGGTAAACATAGAATGTGCTAGAGTTTAAGGGCTTGGGAAGGTTATCTGAAATGCAATGTACTGATCTGTCCTCTGCTTTGTCTGTATAGCTTCTTTTTTACAGAAAGGTTAAAAAAACCCGTCTTTACATTAAAAGGACTTCCAACCTTTCATTGTTTTTGTTGGTTTCCTAAATCAAGTGCTGTCATTCCTATGGCAAAATTGCTATCAAGGAAATAAAACAGAATGACATTCTAAATAGTGACTGGCATTGCAAAAGGCGATAGTACCTTAGTATGGAGAGTAAAAGGAAAGTTTCTCATAGGGAGTGTCATTGGACCTAAAACGCACTCCTAGGCGAGAATGAGAATTCAAAAGTAAGGAATTTAGTAAATAATTCAGGATTTCATTTAGTTAGTTATAAGGGAACAATAACAGCACCAACATCAAAAAACTACTGCCTCAACTTCCGCATGGAATTGGAAGGCTGAGTACATACAATATTTTTAAAAGCGTAGATATGATACGTAAAATTGCATTTAAAACAATTTTGTTAGATGGCTAATACACCTCAAGTTGTAAATGCTTTTCTGAATGAGCTGAATTATTTGAGTTTATCTCTTGGTCATGCAGCCAAGTTGTGTGTTGTAATGAATGCACTTTTGTATTCTGAATGCCCATATAGGTAAGTGCCTTTAAATAACTTCTGTTTTTTTCTTTTCTTGTGACTCTGATCACAACTTTGTATTCTCTTTTCAAATCGACATGAATTTTTATATGAGTGCTAAAACTTCCAGCTTATTTGCAGGAAAAGCAAGAGATGTGAAATTAATGAGTATTTGTGAAAATCAGGCATTATTTCTTATTGATGCTTTCAAGACTGACTTAATATTCGAATTTAGTGTCTTTCAAAAAAAACTTGATAAGAAAAGGATTTACACTGCAACCTATTATGCATAAATACATATATAGAGACAGAAATAAACATAATTGAAACACAAGTTTCATAAAGCACTTCTTGGCTTCACTATATGTGATACACTCTGATATTTATTGGTGCATTTTCTGTTTTATAATTTTTTATGCTGGGGAAAACTAGGTAATATATGGCAGATCCACATATTTGAAAAAACATGTTTTCTCAGTTTGAAAAAGTGTTTGAAAACAATTTGAAAAAACACAAATTTAATAAATGCCAAAAAAGAGGACACTATAAACTTATAAACTGCATTTGCACTTTTATTATTATTAACTGTAATTGTTCATCTAAAGGGTGGACAAATTGTTATTCCTTTGAAAGAAAGAGGTCTTTCTTCATAAGGCATATCATTGTCCTTCTGAGTAGAATTGCATACCAGGCTTTAATTAATGAGTGGGTAACGGTTAATTCTAAACTCTAATACATGTTCATGGACTTTCGTGAGATTGGTTTTCAAATAATATACAAAAATTATACAAAAAATATATCTTATTCCTTTCAGAATAACAATAACAAAAAAGAAAAGAAAAGCTTCTAGATCAACTTGCAGAAAGCAGAAGGAAGTTCTGTGTTATTACTCTGGAATCCTCTCCTTGTCCACAGTTAGGAGCCCCTTTTCTTTTCTTTTTTCTTTTCTTTTTTCTTTTCTTTTCTTTTCTTTTCTTTTCTTTTTTTTTAAGATTTTATTTATTTATTTGACAGAGAGAGAGACAGCCAGCGAGAGAGGGAACACAAACAGGGGGGAATGGGAGAGGAAGAAGCAGGCTGCCAGCGGAGCAGGGAGCCCGATGCGGGGCTCGATGCGGGGCTCAATGCAGGGCTCAATCTCAGGACCCTGGGATCACACCCTGGGCCAAAGGCAGATGCTTAACGACTGAGCCACCCAGGCGCCCCAAGAGCCTCTTTTCATCTACCATAGTCACCTTATTCAACCCATTATATTTTAGTGACTTTTGATCACATTAAAATATCCAGTTGTACCTCTGAGGAAAAGTTTTGCATTGTTTTATATTTAACATTAAGGATACTAAGAAACACTGTAGGCTCTCAAACAAGTTAGGAAAAAATAGTTTTGAAAATATTTGAATCAATTTAGTAATATTAAAATAAGTACATTTTCTTTCAAAGTGTTTAATGAGACATTATATTGGCTTAAATATCACATGCTGATATACACCATACTCACGATACATAAACGCATATTACAGCAAACATTTATTCTGTTCTATGACATTTTCTTTGATGTCTTTTCCTAGCAACTAGACCTGCACCTGGCATATACTATGTACTCAATAAATAGTTTTAATGAACTGAACTGCACTATAATAGCCTTATATAATCATAATTTCATAAATTATGACATATGTTAAATGTCATATTGACCAAGAGGAAATAGCCTTTCAGGAAAGTAAAAACTTTAAGAAAGAAACAGTGCCATTTTAATGAGTTATTGATGAATTGCTCCAGGATAGCAGAAAAGCATTTATACACTGGAGCTAGTTTAAAGACAGGTGACCTTTTAAGAGATTAGTTAACCTTTCAGCAATTTTGGAGAGTTACTGTTTTGAAAGATAAAGGTCAGAGTAGAACTCAGAATGCAGTTATTGTCTTCTCTGTGTTTTTTGCCATGCCTTTAATTTTCAATAAATTAATTCCAACTGTAGAGTCTGTTCACAAGTAGATTTATTTTTAAAATAAAAGGACAACATAGGTTACAAGTATTTTTCAGGTACTAGATATGAATAATCCAGACATGAAAACTCAAGATCTTAATTTATTTGTGAATTTCACCTTTCATCTTTGTCATGCTAAAAGTTACTAAGACAAAAATGCTTTTGAAGAAAGATGCAAGATGCTTAAAAGTTATTTTTGCCCTTTTTAAGAAAAGTTCATTTCATTTTTTGTTTCATGCAAAAAAACATTTTTTTCAGACTTATTCTAATTCTCTTCACTGAAGCCCCTGTATTCCTAAACCTGGGGTTTATATTATCTCCTTAGAAGTCTTAACACAAAAGGAAAATTGGGCTGAATGTTTAGAAAATGGTAGCATAAAATCGCATTTCTGTGCAGGCTTTCATATACTTGAAATTTGTGCAGAGGAAATAACCTAAAAATATTTTACCATTTGTAGATTTTGGTCAGGTTGTGATAAGCAAAGGATCATTAACCTGAATTACATGCTCTCTTCTTTGTAGTTTCCTATATCCATAATTTAAAATGCATACGATTTATTTTTTGACCTATTCATTTCAAAAGAAACTACCCTCTAGTTTGGAAATAAAGAAAATGTGTTTTTCTGGAAGATTTGATGATATTTACAAAGAGGTCAAGGCAATTTTATATTACCTGGACATACAACTTAGTTTCTGATGTTTTATTCATATTCAACCATGAAACAAATATAGATAATACAGTGCCCAGACTTAAGAAAGCATAAAAAAAGGGCTAAAAGTCTTATTGTAACAACTATAGTCCTTTTGAATGAATTAGCACTATTTTGAGATGGCAATAAACATACTAATAGAATTTTCATCTGCTCAAAGATCTGTCAGTACTTTTACAGTTAATCTCACTTTACATGATAATTATTATTCAGCAGTTCTCATCATTTCAACATCAATGCATTCTTAAAAATGAAAGAAACCCTGACTGACATTTGAATTGTCCGGTCATTCAGGAAACAAGTAGGGAGTAAAATGAGAAGACAATTGAAGGTAGGTGAAAGATGTTTTAAATAAATAAGACAGTTTTTTTTTTCTTTACTGTGTAATTTAGCATTGACTTTATATTGTCCTATGTGAAAGTCTCTTTGGGTGGGGGAATAACATTAAAAACATGGGCATAATCCTCATTTGTACACCTAAGAGGGTCATACTGAGGGCACCTGCCAAGTGTTAAAATAATAGTAATAAAAAAAAGTCAGGAGGTATCTTCTGGTTTGGTAACCAGATTCTTTCATCCACCATTCTAATATTTCTGAGTGCGTGAATTTTGTGCTTATGGGTCGAGATGACTGCTGTAGTTTCTAAAATTACCTCACATTGTAGGCAGCTCAGTGGAGGAATGCACAAAGACAAAAGGGCGAGTGGCGTGTAACATGTCTCTTTAGTCTTCAGTGGACTATGAGTGTGCATTGTACTTAGTTTCAGTTTTTTGTTTCTATTTTTGAACATTTCTAACTATTCAGAGTGATTAATATTTTATGATTTTCCTGAGGTCTTCCAAAGATCAGAGGAAAAAAACATCATTTTATTTTGTATTAGAATAAAATTCACTGTATCTGGCAATTTACTTGTCTGTGTCCACTAGATCCTCTTATCAATCTTAGATATATTACGGGTTCTTAACTTATTTTTGTTATGTCTTAAAAATTTTTGCTATCATTATCTTAGGAATTCTTTCATCACTCATCAGTTATTCCAAACCGTGCTAAAAAAAGACAATATATGAAAAGATGCTATAATAGTGGCAGCTTCCTTCAGTGTTCTTGCTCAGTTGTCCCAGGTATTGCATCATTATTTCCAGAAGGTATAAAGAAGCTGATAGTCTGTTGTTAGCTTTTACTGAACACAGTTGAGACTTCAGATTTGCATTTTCCACTTATAATGACAAAGAGAAGAAGCTTGGTAAAGTTAGATGTTTTGCAATTATTGGAAGATAAATGGCAAGGAGACAAATAATTGTCTAGAGCTATACTATCCAATATGGTAGTCCTTAATAGTCACATGTGGTTATTTGGTGCCTGAAATGAGCTCAAATTAAGATGGGCTATAAGCATAAAGTATGTATCATATTTTGAAATATTAGTAAGAAAAAAGGATGCAAAATATATGATTATAATTTATATTTATTTCATGTTGAAATGATAATATTTGGGATGTATTGGATTAACTAAAATATATTACTAAATTAATTTCACCTCTTTCTTTTTACATTTTTAATGTGACTCTAAACATTTTTAAATTACATATGTGAATCATAGAATTCTATTAGCACTGCTCTAGACTCTAACAGTGATAATGAAATCGATCTTATAAATGAAATCTCAGAATATGAGTTCTCAGCCTCCAATATCCTAGTTAAATTTTCTCAAACACAAGAATTAATTTGTGAAATATACACTTCTAAGTTAATGAAAAATATATGATATCCTCATTCAGTTAGTCGTTCAGCAGAAAGGACTTCAGCATACATTTCTAAAAGAATTTGTTCCTTTCTTTTTGCTACAAGGAAAAATGACTATGCCTTTTTAGCCTTTATATTTGTGCTCCAAAACTTCCCTGATACAAACAGGCTTGTTAAACTTATTTTTTCTTAAAATTTCTAATAAAGCTTTTAAAAACTCTTCCTTTATTTTTTAGGCTAGAACATAATTTATAAAATGACTTAAAAAAATTCAAATGGGGCACCTGGGTGGCTCCATCAGTCAAGCGTCCAGCTCTTGAACTTAATTCAGGTCTTGATCTCGGGATTGTGAGATCAAGCCCAAAGGTAGGCTCCACTCTATGCCTGGAGCCTACTTTAAAAAAAAAAAAAAGAAAGAATTCAAAGGGTCCATTGGAAGCAGATAGTAACTGGTGATAACCATGTTTTCGGGTATACTGAGGGTTAATAATTTTTTTCCAGAAGGTATCTCTTAAAAATTCACATATTTTACTGTCCAGAACCTAGTCATACCCCCTGGTAAGAAGGTTGTCAGGAACTGCAGTATTTATTTTGAATGACCACGTGTTTCATTAAAATACTCAGAGGTCTTTACTTCTAAAGCAATAGGGGAGAGTAGACATTGGAGTAGACATACACCAGTCTCTGCCAAAGGGTCTGTTCACATTTTCCCCCCTCAAATTTTGGATTAGAATCTTTGACAAAAATGCTTCAACACCTATCGCTTATAGATATAATTTAAACTGCCTCAGGATCCAAAATTTAGTACTTTACTTATACGGAAAGGAAAAAAATTCTTTTTATTTTGTATACATTCTCTGAACCTAGTCTCAAGAATTCTTCTTCCTGGTTACTGGAGTGAAGGAATTCTTTTATTTTTTTTTAATTTTTTAAAATTTGAGTACAGTCTATACACAATATTACATTAATTGCAGATGTATGACATAGATATTCAACTTTTCTATATGTTGTGCTATGCTCACCACAAGTGCAGCTACCATCTGTCACCATACAGCACTATTACAGTATCACGGACTATATTCCCTATGCTGTGCCTTTTATCTTTATTTTTTTGATTTTATTTTTTTAAAGCTTTTATTTATTTATTTGACAGAGAGAGACACGGCCAGAGAGAGAGGGAACACCAGCAGGGGAAGTGGGAGAGGAAGACGCAGGCTCCCAGCAGAGGAGCCTGATGTGGGGCTCGATACCAGACCACTGGGATCACGGCCTGAGCCGAAGGCAGACGCCCAATGACTGAGCCACCCAGGTGCCCCTATGCTGTGCCTTTTAATCCCATGATTTATTCATTCCAAAAAACTACGAAGGTAATAAATGAATTCAGTAAAGTTGCAGGATACAAAATTAAGCCCCCTAAATCAGCTGTGTTTCTATATACTAATAACAAAGTAACAGAAAGAGAAATTAAGAAAACAATTTTATTTACAATTTCACCACAAATAAATATGCCTAGCCAAGGAGGCGAAAGACCTGTACTCTGAAAACTATAAAACATTGATTTAAAAACCTGAACAAATGAAAAAAACATAAACAAATGAAAAAATATTTTATGCTCATGGATTTGAAGAACTAATACTGTTAAAATGTCCATACTCCCCAGAGTAATCCACAGATTCAGTGAAATCCCTATCAAAATACTAACAGCATTTATCACAGCATTTATCACAGGACAAATCATACCAAAATTTGTATAGAACTGAAATAGACCCCTAATAGCCAAAATAATCTTAAGAAAGAACAGCAAAGCTAGAACTATTACGATGCCAGATTTCAAGATATACTACTAAGCTATAGCGAATAAAACAGTATGGTACTGTCACAAAAATGAAGCCATTCTTAAACTTTCCAGTTAAGGTATTTTGAGCTATTACTATTTAAGGCAGTTTTTCTCTATTTTAACCAGTCTCTTCATAACTTCTTCCTCTTCTTCTCCCTGTCCCAGAAGGGGTTTGAGTGAAAGTTTCCATAAACCCTGGATAGACTTGACATAATACAGATGTTTTTCTTTGTCCTTGAGCTGGACTCAGCTGCGAGGCTTTTGGCTCGAGTGGTCTCTAAATTGCTTGTACTTTTATCTGTCAGGATGACCACTGATGACATTTTCCATTCTCTTGTTGGGTGAGTGCCCAGTGCTTTCTCCCTGCCAAACCCAGTTTTAATCACACGGACTCAGCAGACTCTTCTTAAGTTTTTAGCCATGTCCTCCACCTGGAGTCTGACTTAGGATGGCCGTCCATAATCATCCTCCAGTGTAAGGTCATCTCTCCCCTTGCATGACAGAGTCCCCTTCAACTCAGCCTTGAGGTATACTGAAAATTGGAGGATTTTCCTGATGAACAGAATTTGTAAGAACGTTTGGAGTACTACTCTGGTCCTCTGTCAGCCTGCCATGTCATGACGCATTTTTAGTTTGTTTTAGACTCCCCCCACCCCCCCCAAAAAAAACTTCATTTGGGAATTCCTGTTCAGTGATCACCTCCAGAATTCCAAAAGTGGATCTGGACACAATCTCTTGCCTTGCTATCCAAATTATGTAGCATCTCTCTAGGATTTTGTTATGGAGGGTAGCAGCCAGAGCCTGTTTGTCTCATTATATGAATTCCCCCCCTTCTCTCTCTCTCCTTACAGGAATGGAAGAATCTGTTCTACTTTTTATTTATATCTAGTATAGACATCCTCTGCATCATCATAGCCTTCTCCTTGTGGAATTCATCTCTTTCATTTATTGTACTTAAAAAAAATCACTAAACAGGTTTATGGTAAAATCTTAGCTAGAAAACAAAAATTATTACTTGAGACTATTTTAATCCACTATGAAATTACCTATGATTAATTAAATAAGGTCATGAACAACTAAGAGAAAGTAAGGTTTATATCATACCATCTATATCTAAGGTAATTGGTAGATGCTCTTCAGCACACAAAAAGTTTTACACAGTCCCAAACCTTTAGTCTCAAGTACATGGCCAAACAGCCACAGAAAGCATTAATATGAAAATCTTAGAAGGCAGGTGGCATGTCAAGGGAGTTTTATAGGAGGTTAGAAGAGCTAATAATGACTTCTGACTGGGTACAGAGCAGGCATCACAAAGATGTAGAGACTCAAAGGGGGGCCTTAAATAAGTGCTCATTTAGCTAAATATAAAGTAGAATTGGGGGTTATTTGGATCTGATCATAACTGCAATTAATAACCAGAGTTCATTCTATTAATGGTTACATTGGATACCTATTTCTCATCAGGAACATACAAGAAAGTTGTATGTAAATTATCCCACTTGGTCCTGGTGGTTTTTGAGAATGGGCGCCATTTACAGTGATGTGGAAGAACTCTGACATGGCAGGGATCTGAAGATCAGACAGAACTAAGGAGACACCTGAGATAGACTACATACTTAAAGGAATATCTAAACATTACGTAATTAGAGCAGTGGTAGAAGACAATAACGATGTGTTTGAGAACTATTAGAATGCTGTAGTTGTTGAAGTATGAAGAACATGGGCGACAGTGTCAGTCATAGCTGGGAGTGAAATTCACATACATTTCCTAGTTATATGATCTTGGGGACTTTAACCCTGCTTCTTTGTTTTCTTACTTCAAAAATGAGAACAAAAATAACTAGCTAACACATCCATTGAATGATTAAGAAAAAATTTGATGAAAAACTGTAAACATACTATCTGGAAAATTTATAAAACCTCAAATTGTTTAAAATATTGATAATACTAGCTGATTAAGTGGAAATGAAAAAGGTAATAAATTTGCAGATCTAAAATTAAGGCACTATGAGACTGTTGATATTATTGTGAGTCATAAAAAGTAAACAAGCTTTTGAGATGGAAATGTGCAGACCAACAGCCCAAATATCCATTCCTCTGCTTTGGGTTAAATCCCAAATCAGAAATGGGTTTGTGAGGCATTATGCCCTGGCAGCCCTTTTTATTTGCTTTCACTCTAACCTAGGACAGGGATAGACATGACTTTCAGCTGTTTGATTGTGTACAACTCCCCTATGAATGCCAGAAAGTAAATTTGCCAAAGTATAATAGTTTGTTGTTACGCAAAAGGAGTTTGGACAGTAGAAAGAGAACAAGAAGGAAGTAGTTTTTATAAAAAGCTTTAAATGGATGTATTGACTAATTCTAGTTAATTTTAGATCACTTCACAGAGAAATAGCCTTGGTTCTTGCCTTGATATATTGACATTATTATGCTCCTTTAGAAAATATTTTTCAGAAAAATATCATAGGCTTATCTTTCCCTCTTTCAGTTCCTTTATAACCCAGCACACCTTGTGAAATACCATCTATAGTTTTTCTGACAAAAACAGCACCCCCCGTATGTGGAAAATTCGTCTAAACATGTCATTCAAATGGAAGCTTTCACCTTCTTAGAATCTTTGGTTTTAAAGTTAAGTACTTGATCTAGGCTAAGGCAGACATTCCCTCCTCCATTCACAGCTGCTTAGCCCAGGCATGGGGATTGGACTCAAACTGTGCCAATCAGCACGCTTTCCCAGGACAGTGGCCTGCACTTCTTCTCTGGTCATAGAGAGATATGAGGTGCTGGAGATTTTGGTAGTCCTGGCCCCTGTCAAGTTGAAGAATCTGATCTGCATAAAAAAGAAGGAAAAGCCAGAAACACAGACAACAGAAGAAAAGGGGATGGGGGACAGGGAGACTGATGAGGGAGGGAAAGCAAGCTGAAGAGATGGATGGAATGATGCGTGAAGGGGAGGGTGAAGAATGGTTCTGTGAAATTCCTCCCCCTTTTTTTCTAAGAACATATTAAGTTAGTTTGATCTCACTTATAGTTGAATGAAAAAGTTTTTCACAATTACATCTGTTTTCTGAAATTTATATTAATATTTCCTCATGCCCATGATGATATTTATTTTTTAATTTTTTGGTAAAGATTTTATTTATTTATTTGAGAGAGGGAGAGAGAGAGAGAGTGAGCATGAGTGGGGAGAGGGGTAGTGGGAGAGGGGGAAGCAGTCTATCCGCTGAGCAAGGAGCCCGATGCCATGCAAGGGGCTAGATTGCAGGACCCCGAGATCATAACCTGAGCCGAAGTCAGACACTTAACCAACTGAGCCACTCAGGTGCCCCCCCCCATGATGATTTTTAAATGACAGTTTAGCAAACATGTTATTTTGAGAGATTTATATACTGTTTTTCTTTCTAAATTGAATTCAGAATTTGGTCACAAAGAATTACTAAGCACTGATTTCAAATATTTTTTACCTTTATACAGATTCAATATTTATTATGCAAATAAAGAATTAGTCACCTCAAACCACTGAACTAGGACCTGCATTTGAAAACGAGTTGGAATAAGGATATTGATGGAATTTTTCTCTCTCGTTTTATAAATCTGCAACCTATCTTAGTATTTTCTGACTGTAGCTTTTCCATACTTTGTATCTTATGTTCTCAGTCTAATGTCTTCTAAATTTCATATTAGCAAGATAATTTAACTTACATGTTTATACAGACTATCATCGCTTTATCTCTGAGACTTTCAAATTAAATAGTGTTCTGTTATAATGAATCATGCAGTTGAGTAAATTACTAACCTGAATATGAATCTCATTGAATTAGTAAAAGTATTGAACAAATGAGCAAATATATTACACGTTTTAATATTTTGTCAGCTCTGTTCAATTAAATACCTGATTATAGCACTTAAAATAACAAAGTTTTAAAATGTTAAAAAGTTGTAGTGTTATTAAGGAAAAGATATCTAATAGATTGTTTTCTGTTTTTCTCTTGAAATTGTAATTTTATCACCTGGAATATGTTTGTTTTTTTTCCCCCCTTCCAATGAATTGGCTTAACACATCATGGTTTAACAGATTTTAAGAACAATCTAAAAATAATGTCAAAACCTGCTTATAATTTTCATATATTGAAAAATGTCATTGGTGGGTATTCCTAGCATGCCATATTGAGGAAAATGAAAATATGTTTATTTCATTATTGTTACTACGGTTGGATTAATTCTTGCAAATGAAGTACAGATTGATAACTCAGCTAAATACTTCTTAATTAAAAGATTACTTTCTTACTTTTCTTCTTGCTTTAACCATTCTTTGATCCCCTTACTTCCTTTCCTCACTTTCTGCCTCCCTTCCTCCCTCCCTTTCTCTAGTCCTTCTTTCGAAAACAGTATTGAGTGTTCACTCTGTGCTAAAGACTCTGCTAGAAGAAAGGAATGAGTAAATAAGAAAATGCAGTACAGGGCAAGTTCTCTTACAGGGTAGGGACTTGGTCCTACGGTTGCATAAATTCACGTTTGAAATGTTCCAAATTGAGTGTTCTGGGGGGGTCAGAAAAGGCAGTCTCAGGGAAGGAGAACTTAAACTGATGGGAATCATATAGATCAAGGAAAAGTTGATGAATGTGACAGAAAAAATATTTCTAGGAAGGAAGACCGTCCTCTCAAAGGTAAAGAGGTAAGTTAGGAAATAATGAACATGGCACCTTAATGGCACTGAAAATAATTCAGTAAAGTACTTAGCGTGTAAAACTGCTTCTTGATCATGAAGAACTTGCAAATCATGTTAAGAAGTTTTGACTTAATTCAGAAAATTTAAGGGTTTAAACAACAGACGGGTATGGTCAGACTTGGAGTTTATAGTGGTTTTGGTGACTGGGTGAAGGATGGATCGCCCGGTAGGTTTGAGATAGCTGTGGGGTCCAGGGAGACCAGTTTGAGCCTATTGCTGTAATACAGCTGAGAACGTGGCCAGAATAGGATAGCAACAGCAGATACTGAGAAAATTAAATAACATTGAAAGTAATTTTGGAGGTAAACTTGATAGAAATTAATAATTGTTTTTGGAGTTAAGAGCATAGAGACAATAATTCCAAAGTTTATACCTTAAGTAACAGTAAGTAAACTGATCTATAAATAAAACATAAATGGGGAAATGACAGTACACATTTAATAAAATTTAGACAGAAGATAAACATTGTTTAGAACATATGGACAGTTGAATATCCTATATATGTCTGTATAGACAGTGTACAAAGGCCAAGGCCAAGGCCAAGACAATATAGGAGTGTCAGTAATATCCTCACTAAAGATTTCATCACATATTTTATTTCTCTCTATAAATGACAAGTTTATATTGGCTTGATTCTAGAGTTAAATTTGGGGTTCAATGCCTTAATCTGTGTCAGGTAAGCAAGTGGAATACAAAACCACATTGGGACATGAGTGGGGAAACAGGAATCATAGAACTAAGAATTCAAATAAAATCATATCATTGAACAAATGACACACCCATTGCAGGTCTTGTCTAGTACACAATAAACCAATGGATGGCGCTGAAAAGAACGTGGTCACAGATCATTAGAATTGGAGGAGGCCACATGGGGAAGTCATCATCCATCCTTTCTATCCACTCTTAGAATCCCTTCAGAATCCTGACAAATTGCTAGCCTGTGCATTTTTTTTTCTAGAAAACAAGATCTACTACATCCAGGACTTCCTCTTGATTGAAACGGAAACCCCATCTAAAAATAAAATCTAATATCTATTTCCTGGCTTAGGTAAAGTACCTAAGTTTAAGCTTATGAGAGATATCCTATATTAGTATCTCCATTTTACATGTGAAGAAACTAATGATCAGATAGCTTAAGTATCTTGCCCAAGGACATAAAGCTATAAAATGGAAGACAAGACTACAGGCATAGGGTTTTTTTGTTTGTTTGTTTGTTTGTTTTTAATTAACATCCCGTTTTCCATAATAATTCTGCTGCCTTGGTATTTACTTTTTGTGAGTCATATGAAAATTAGGGTGCCAAATTACTAATTTTTACAAATGACAGTAGTATTAAATGAAAAAAAAATCAGTAGCTAATAAGTTTCTCTTTCTCTAATAAAGACCCACATTTTTTAATGTATTTTTTTTAAGCAAACTCTACCCTCAACGTGGGGCTTGAACTTACAAGCCCGAGATCAAAAGTTACATGCTAGACCCACATTTTTTTTCTTTTAATGGCTTTGGAGTACTAAGTTTCTAGAGACGTTTCCATGAGATAATTGTAAGTTAAACTTTCATTTTTTCATTATAGAGATAAAAGTGCCAAGTCAGGACCATATATTGTACACTATGGTAAATAAACTGATATAATGCTTTAGGTAGCTTGAATTCCTTTTCAAATCATATATTTTTTTTGAGTAATAAATACTTGCATATTGTTTTAAAATCTATTCATCTCTCAGTCTCTTCAGAACTCTAAAACACATAGTTAGTATAAAGTAGCTGTGATCGTTAATTTTATGTGTCAGTTTGGCTAAGGGATGCCCCGATGGCTGGTAAAACATTATTTCTGGGTATGATTGTGAGAGATTAGCATTTGAATGCCTAGACCAAGTAAACAATAGCACCCTTACCAATGCGGTTTGACATCATCCAACCTGTTTAAAGCCTGAATAGAACAAAAAGACGGAGGAAAGGCAAATTTTCTCTCTGGTTGATTTGGGACATCCATCTTCTTTTGCTCCCGGACATCGGCACTTTGGACTGTCAGGCCTTTTGACTCAAACTGAATTTCCCACTGGTTTTCCCAGTTCTCCAGCTTGCAGATTGTAGATCATGGAAGTTTTCAGCTTCCATAAAAGCATGAGTCAATTCCTATAATAAACAGACAAACAAACAAACATGAATTTTATCTATCTATCATCTATCTATCTATCCATAGATCTTCTATTGATTCCATTTTTCTAGAGAACGTTAGCTAACATACCAACTCTTACAATTATGCTTTTTTGTGCTTTTAAACTTTTCACTGTTCCTAGAATTATTTATTGATGTTTGATAATACTTGATTGGGTCGTTAATCTCTTGTGAATTCAATTTTGTTGTTTAGATCTTTGTTTTGGATTTAAAACCTTAAAATCTTTCATTTGGATTAAAGATCTATTAGCAGCTGTTTAATAAGGAAGTCCAAAAGCTATATAAAAGATTTTATATCCCACTTGTGGAAACTACAAACAACTTTTACCATTATATACATTAAAATAGAGTTCAAGAAAATTAAATTTCTCTTCCTTTCTTTAACTGTGAGATGTTTTATAAGTTTTAGTAGTTTTCAGTTAAACATGGCAAAACAAAAGTGCTTCAAAAATGATTTAAAATTATTTTTCATTTAAGATTTTTAAATATTTTGTATAGTTTCCACTGTTAGAATCAGTAATTTTTTAATAAATGAAATTTATATAGAAATTACATGAAATTGTTAAGACATTTTATAAATATACATTATCTTGACATATTCATTTCTTTGAATATTCCAAATTGGTATTATACTAGATTATATGAAATTTCCAGTTCATCAGAAGTTAAATTCATTACCTTTTTAAAATTCCATCTTGTACTCATTGAAATTTATTCTAAATCACATCATTAGATCAAACACATTCCCTGAAATCTGGATAAGAAAAAGATTAAGCAAGTAATAGTGAAAAGCCTAATTAGTGTATTTCACCTTCATCATCAAACATAAATAGAGAAAGATCAAAACCTTTTAATGGTCAGAAGTGGGCAAATTTGTGGGCATTATCTTTCATCTGAAATAACTCTTTTCTGCATTACCTGAGAAGGTCAGTTTTTTGGCCTTGTTTGGCTGAGGTTTAAAAATTTAAGATTTAAAAGGAAATTATGGAAAGATTTTTTTAAAGCCTTATTTCATGCATACATTTTTCATGATTAGAAGTTTATGAAGTGGGAGAAATAAATTATACAAAATTATTAAAAAGAAATAATCTGAATTTAATTGAAATTTAATCATGTTTATATCTATAGTTATTTTATTTTTATGTTAATGCTTTTTAAAGTTTTTTGAAACATAATTTAAGTTACATTGTCAAGTGGAAAAGGTGGACTGTTGAACATATACTTGAATCCTGTAAAAACTCAAATTAAAATAAAGAAAATTATAAGCAAATTAAATGTAGGGATTTTTGAAATATATAGATGATTTCATAGCAAACAATTTTTCATGATATTAATCACTAACACTTATTGCTTATTGGTTAAAGGAAAGTTCGGGCATTTCCTCTATATAAATTAACACATATAATTATCATTGTATTTGTATTTCCTACATTTATAAGTGAAAAAATTGAGGCAAAACATAGTTATGGGATTGGTCCAAGATAACCGTTAAAGCCAATATTTAAATATGTGCTGTTTGTGCTGGTGTAAATACTTTCAGTCACTACATTATGAAGTGGCTCCTTCATATTGAACTTGATTGCATTGAAATGGACACACTATCCCAGTTACAAAAAGTGAATTGATTAAGATTTACTCATAACATGGGCCTGGTCAAACAAGTGATAGCTTTGAACAAGTACATGAAACCATTGCTCTTTCACTGATACACACACACACACACACACACACACACATCACACACACATTTTTTTCCATTTGTTTCTAACAGATTTGTGTTTATATATATTTGTACATGTGTGTATGTACACACATGTTTTTTCAAGGGGTATTGGGAAAATGCTAGAGAAACTGTCAACTAAAAAGAGAAAAACTTTTGGTCCAAAATAATACAATTAAATTGAATAGACCATCTAACAAACAATTATAAACTCAGTTTCAGAATTGTTTTCCAAAGTGAAATGACCACTACGCATCACACCAGGAAGTTAAAAGAAAAAAAAATACTCTAAAAGAAATTTACAATCTAACTGAAGGAAACAAAACAAAACAAAACAATTGGGAGTATAAGTGATATTTTTAGTACCTGGTAACCCGAATAGAGACATCACTATTTTCTCAGTCCTAGAATTTAAATATAAAAGTTTCCCAACCCTAGCCATTGTTAACCTTGACTGCATTTTAAAGTGTAGGAAATGGTTTTTTAAAAACCCACATATCCTGGCACTGCTCAAATATGCTGATTCACAAATTCTGGGATCTAGTTATTTGTATGTGTGAAAATTTCTGCAGATTGGAGAGACTTTATTTTAGAAATTCCTGTTATGAATAAATCTGTTCATTTTGTTCTTTTTAATGTATTTTATTTCACCCCCACTTCTAAATAATTTAGTCAGATATAAAATTCTTGATTGACAATTATTTTCCTTCAGTCTTTTTAAGATATGATCCAACTGTATTGTAGCTTCCTTTAGCTGTTTTGATTCCTTTGTAGAAAACCCACTGTATCTCTCCAATTGTTTTTAAGAAAAAAGCAACAAAAAACAAAACAAAAATAAAAAACACCTGTCTTTATAAAGTATATTAAATATCAAAAAGGTATTAAAAGTTTACAGCTGAATATAATCCATAAATTGAACCAGTACAACCATCTATGAAGAAATAATGCACTACTGATATCCCAGAACCTCTGATCTCAAGCTCCTTTAGAATTACTAGCTCTTTCCTCTCATTGGTACATATTATTAAGTCTTCTAATAAACTTTATTAGTTTTTTTCCTGCTTTTGGATTTACATAAGAGGGATTATGTAGTACATACTCTTTTGTGTTTGACTTCTTTTGCTCAACATTGTGTTTGCGAGATTTATGTGTTTATGCTGGTGTTGTTTATTCTCACTGCTATAGAGTATTACATTGTGTGAATATGTCAAAATATATTTGTCCATTCTGCTTTTTTTTAATGTTTTTTATTATATTATGTTAGTCACCATACAGTACATCCCTGGTTTCTGATGTAAAGTTCGATGATTCATTAGTTGCATATAACACCCAGTGCACCAAGCAAACACGTGCCCTCCTTACTACCCATCACCAGTCTATCCCATTCCCCCACCCCCCTCCCCTCTGAAGCCCTCAGTTTGTTTCTCAGAGTCCATAGTCTCTCATTCTGCTTTTGATGACATTCGAATTCACAAGAGCAGTTATGAATATCCTAGTACATGTTTTTGTTTTGTTTGGTAATCTATGTATGCAATACTGCTGGGATTATACCTAGGAGTTAAATTTGCTGGATTATAGGTTAGGTATATTTCACCAAAAACATTTCTTAAAGAGTTGTGCCAATTTACACTCTCACCTAGAGTTTATATGGGTTTCACTTGCTTTTTATTCAATTTTTTAAAATTGTTTGGTATTTTTCACCCTTTTCATTTAACCTTTGTGGTATGGTGAGTTCTACCAAATGTGTTTTCTCTTTGCATTCCCCAATGACTAATGTAGTCAAATGTCTTATGCTTATTGGCCATATATTTATCTTCTATTATTGTCTTTTTAACCTACTGAGCCACCAAGGTGCCCCGAGACTGATTTTAAGATCTTCTAATTTCCTTCGTTATTCTGCAGGGGACTGTCGTAGGTAAATGTTCTTTAGCATCCTAAATGTAGAGGCATAGAAGAGCTATATTAATATGCTTATTATGGGTCAAGAATGCAGGGAGGACACAGCAGAGACAGCTTCTCTCTGCTCCAAAATGTCTGGGAGAGACAGCAGAGAAGATTTGAACAACTGAGGCCTGGAATTATTAGGGGACCTCTTCACTTAAGTGTTTGATACCTCAGCTGCCATGACTCTAAGGCAAGGTTCAACTTGAACAGTTGAGTGATGCACCTACCTATGGCCTCCCTATGCAGCTCGAGCATCTCATGGCATCCAGCTGAGTTCCAAGAGAGGGGTGTCTGGGAGGGAATCTCCCCAAAACGAATATTTGAAAAGAGGCAGAAGCCATGTGACCTCTTCTGACCAAACTGTGGAAGTTAAGTTGCATCATTTCCTCCACATTCTGTGGTTTACAAACAGATCCCAAGGCCATCCCAGATTCAAGGAAAAGGGAATTCAATTCCTCCTCTTAGAGGGACAATGGTATGGTTACACTATAGAAAAGTATCTGGAATATGAGACACTGTTGCAGTCATCTTTGTAAAAATATAATTTTTCATAGTTTAGATTTTTAAAAATACATTCTGTTTGGGATGTGTCATGTTTCCTAAATAAGATGATTCATGTTTTTGTTTATTCGTTTTGCGTTTATCAATCCTAAGTCACTCTCGGTTATTATATTATTTTTTAGTATAGCCTGCCCGTCATTTTCTCTTTTTTCTTCTTTTGCAAATCCAATAAGGCAAGTTTTGGAACATTTTATCATCCGTAATTTTTATCAGCTCCTATTTCTGCTTCTTGTAAAGTGTGCTACAAATCTGAGTAATTTCTTCAGATCCGCATCCAGTGTCATTTCCTCTCTTGTCATCCATACCCACTTGACTAACTTAGCTCTAGATTCTTATTGGAAAAGATTACATTTGTCAAGTCTAGAAAATGAATTTGACTTGTCATCAAATATACTTGGACTTGTTTCACAACACTTTGTTCTTAAATTACAGCTATGGCTTTACCTTCCATTTCTTTTAACACTTTACATATACCTGTTTGTATTTTATATCTGATTACTTAATACCTTAATTTTTGAGCAGATTAATGTGCTGTGGTATTGTTTCTACTGATTCTCAGAGTTACTTCCTTGTGTGTTTGACGATTTAGGATCATGAGGCTTTAAGGTGGGATGTTATCTGTAGAAGTCCTGTGGAGCCCACTGTAATGTCTCTTCAGAGAAAAGTTGCTTTTTTAGGTGAAGTCAGATGCTACTGTTGCACGTGATTTTAGGCTAATTTTTAGTTTCTTCGTTTGGGAGTTCCTGTAATATACTCATACCTTAAACTCAAACTCCAAAGCTGCATGAAGGTAGGTCCAAATTTTCAAGTTTTCATGGCTATGTATCCCCCATTCAGTGCCATTAGAAACTTTCTAATCATACCTCTTTCTAAGTGGGCGTATTTTTCCTACTACCCTTGTGGTTTCCTACTACCCTTGTTTTCCACTGGTTTCAGATTTAACCCAACACTTTTTGTAGACCCATGGTATTGTTTCCAATTCTCCAAAAAGTAGTTAAACTGCAAGCCTCTTGGTTCTGATGTCAGAATATACTCCCCAAATAGCTGTAGTTCAGCTACATTTTGCCACCTCTGTTTTCCACTGTCTTCCATTTGGGGGTCAAAGGTGGTTTTTTGTTTGTCTTCTTTTGTTTTTTAACTTATGAGTTCAACCATGTTTTTTAAAAATGTTATATTAAATCCAGACTTGTTGGTATCACGAATCAGGCTAATTTTTAAGATGTCAAATCTGCTTAGTATCAGCAATAGAAATCCTTATGAGGTCTGTTTCTCCAAACACCTTATAAATGAATAATCTATCTGCATTATTTATAGGGAATCAAGGCCATGGGATTTTATAAATGCTATTCAAACTTCAGTATCGCAAGGTTTTCTTTGAAAATTTATTTTATATATGACTTTTAATCATTAATTTAAGCATTTTGAGATACAAATCTTAAAAATATGAACATGTTTTAAATTTTTCTGAGGACTATTTGAATATCTTCCAGTATGAGTCATTGTGTAGTTAATTATAGGTTATTCATTAAGAAAGCTGAAATTTAATTACAATAATCCTCATAGATCTTACGTGACCAGCGTAGGTGATACTGCTTTGTCACCGTGTATGCTGGACCTACCCCAGTAGCCTTTAGCAAGACCTTTACATTATTTCTAGTGATGATAGCTTGTATTGCAATACCCTAGCATTGACCCTTTCATAAAAGATTTATAAATATTGCCTTGTAAGCAGCCGGCTGATCTGGGTTTCTGGAAACCAGAGAGGACATTTTTGATGGTGGAGACTTGGCTTCAGGAAATCCTTCATCCTCCCTTTTTAACAAACCCATTGACCTTTAGAACCTGGGGCAGTACTAATCCTTTTGGTCTGTCATTTCTTAGCAGGAATTCATGAGAGTTTCTTCTTTCTGGAAAATTTTAGTGGGTAAAATTAGCAGAAGTGCTGAACTTGTATTTTGTATATGTATGCAGAAGCCATAAAGGTATAAATACCTAAAATAAATCTACCAGTTTGCTTCTCACATGAGCAAGGGGATGTCTTATTAAGAGAGAGTTACCTTTTTCTGTGTGCTGCTAATTAGAATCAGGTAACTGCAGAATTAGGGAACATGATAATATTTAATAACTCAGACTGTTCAAGAATGGCGTAAACATGCATGTGAGAGAATAAGATCCCTGACATTCAATATATTAAAAGTATTTTATAATGATAGTTTTTCTTTATAAAGGCGGTCTTGAATTTAGCCAGGGATATACCCGAAACCAGTTCCAGTCTAAAGTCAGGGCATGCATTCATTATTGTATAGCAAAATACCACAATACCTTGCAGCTTAAAACCGGAAGCGTGTATTATTTCACACAGAAATGATTTGCCCCCTCCTAATCTCTTCCATACTTCATAACTAAACACCATCCTGACTTTAAGTTCACTTTTTTTTAGTATTATTTAAATGGAATCACACAGTGTGTGCTCTTTTATGTGTGTCTCTCACCATCTAAATGATTTGTTCCCAGATTTTGCCGTATTTTATTTGTAACACTAGTTCGTTCCTTTTACATTTAGACAGTAATGAGTGTGGGAATATACTATCATTGCTTTATTAATTTTAGTGCTGATGGACATTTGGGCTATTTCCCATTTGACACTCTTTGAATTGTGCCGCTTCAAATATTGCTGGACTTATGTTGTGATACGCATATATTTGCATAGATTCTGAGTGTGTTCACCTTTAATACATACTATCAGTATTCTGAAGTGGCTGTACCGAACTCACACCTGCAATAATGTATGAGGATTCCATTTGAGCTTCATCTTCAACAGTAGGTGTGGGTTTCTGTTTTTGTTTTCTTATATTGCTGTTTTTGTGATGTTTTTGTTTTTACTTTGCTGTTCCTGCATGTGTGTGTGTGTATGTAGGTACAAGTGTATGTACGTACAAGCAAATCATGTTGGACATCAAATCGAGTGAAGCGTTCAGCTGTCACCAGCACCAGCTGGCATCTGATTGCAACCACGTGAGAATCTGAGTGAAAATTAGCCAGCTGAGCTCAGTCAACCTTCAGAATCATGAAAATAATAAAGTATTATTTAAAGCACTATACCTTGAGGTAGTTTTGTTACACAGGAAAAGATAACTGAAATGACTTCTTACGTATTTAGAATTTTATATCTTCCTGATAGATTGATACTGTTATGATTATTAAATGAAGTTTATTATAACTAATAATTTTCTAAATATAAACTGTATTTTGTCTGACATTAGCATATTATATAACATAGAATATATATATAGTATATAATATTAGTATATAATAGTTTTTTGTTCTGCCTGCTTAGTGTTGGTATATTGCATTTTTTTTTAACTTTTATTAACATTTCTGTATGTGGGTGCCTGGTGGCTCAGTCTGTTAAGCATCTGCCTTTGGCTCAGGTCATGGTCCCAGGGTCCTGGGACCAAGTCCCACATTAGGCTCCCTGCTCAGTGGGGAGTCTGCTTCTCCTTCTCCCTCTGGGGCTCGCCCTGCTTGTGCTCTCTCCCTCGCTCTCTGACAAATGAATAAATAAAATCTTTAAAAATAAGTAAATAAATAAAGTTTCTCTATGTACATATTTGATGTATGTCTCGTAAAAGTACATAGTTGGATTTTGTTCTTTAATCCGATCTGTCGCACTTTGTCTTTTAAATAGTGCATTTAGACTGGGTTCATTAAATTTAATTGTTGCTATATTTTTATTTAAATTAACTATATTTTTACTTGTTTTTCTATTTTTTCTTGTATTCATACACATCTTTTCCTACTTCCTTGCCTTTTTTGGATTAATCCAGTAGTTTTATTATTTTCTTTTTTTAACCTTAAAAGCTCATTATGATGCATTACATTATTATTTCTAGAAGTTACTCAGGAGTTTACAACATGCATCCTTAACTTCTTAAAGCTTGGTATAGGTACTTTTAGATCTTTTGTTTGTCAGGAAGTGCATTTATTTTGCTTTCCTTTTTAGGCATATTTTGGGTGGGCATAGACTTTTAGGTTGGCAGTTATATTCTATAAATAATATGAAGATGTTATTTTATTATCTTCTAGCTGTAGATTTTATTTTTTCCCTGTCAAAAAATTAGCTGTCAGTTTTATTATAACTTTTTAGAAGATAAAATCCTTTTCCTTTGGATGCTTTAGCACTTTTTTTTTTTTTTTTTGGTCTTTTGTTTTTTGTTTTACTCCGATGTGTCTAGATGTAGTTTTCTCTGTATGTATCATTTTGCATTTTATAATTTTTTTTGAATTTGTGATTTGATCACTGTCATCAATTTTTAAAATTACTTTGACTATCATTACATCAAGTATTACTTCTTTCCGATTTCCCATCTTTTGTTTTTGGGACTCTGATTAAATATTTACTGGACTGTTTCACTAAGTAACATAATTTTCTTTGCAGGTTTTTTGGTATTTTTTCAACTCTTTTATGTCTCTGTGCTTTGTTCTGGACATTTTCTAATTTATTTTTCAATCCACTAATTCAGCTAAATCTAATCTAATGATAATGCCATGGAATGAGTTCCTAATTTTGTTATATGTATTTTTAAAAAGATTTTACTTATTTATTTGAGAGAGAGCATGAGTGGGGGGTGGGGTAGGGGCAGAGGGAGAGAAAGAAGCAGGCTGCCCACTGAGCAGGGGCCCACTGAGGGGTTTGATCTCAGGACCCTGAGATCATGACCTGAGCAGAAGGCAGACACTCAACCGACTGAGCCACCCAGGTGCCTTTATTGCATGTATTTTTTATTTGTGTATCTTCCACTTGATTATTTTTAAATATTTCAAATTTTTACAGAAGTTCTCCATTTTGCCATTTAGATTGTAAAACATTAATTATAGGCAATATGAAATCTGTGTCTGGTATCTATATCTCTTCTGGATCTGTTTAGATTTTTTTTTCTATTTTTGTTATTTTTTTTTAGTAATTTTCTATTGATTATACAGTATAGCATACAACAAATCGTAGAGTTGATTAGAACTTGATATTGTGACTTTCCCCCAGAGAAAAATTCCTTTCGTGTTTGCCAGGCTGTTGTACAAGGGGCAAATCACCTTAGTCTAGTAAAGAATTAAGCTGTTTAAAGTTGAGTTCCAGTTCTTGTATGAACTGATGAACTATTTTGCCTTTATTCCTGAAGTTTATTGTCTCAGGGCACCCAAGTGAACACTTGAAATATTTACCAGACTATCTTTTTGTAGGACTGGGGAGGTAGGGCTATTTGGGTGCGTTCATATGATTACCCAAGAAGCATGAACAATGTCCTGAACCAAGTAGGTAGCTCTCGACCATGGGCACTTTCTCAACAATACTGAGAAATATAATTGAGACACAAATCATCGGAGGAGTGTGAATAAGACTATGTTTTTGTACATGTTAATTACTATGCATAGTATTAATTTCCATACACAGCATTGTATATATTATGTATTGTATGACCTAAGTGTAAATGCTTTCATATCTTAATTTTATCTTTTCTCCAAAGTTTAACTTTTAAAAAACACATAGAAGAATGCGATTTTGAGTAAAGCTACCTGGAGATAAATTTTTTAAACTATGAAAACGATATTTACATATAAATAACGTATTTCAAAGCAAATAGGATTTTGGTAATTTTGCTATAATAAAAATTTTTAATTTTAAATAAATTCTTAGCAGAGGTGAAAACTAATTTCCAAAGAAAGATGAAAGGATTGACTGAGGCCATATTTCTTGTTAGAAACAGGTTAGGGTCACTGTACTTGACAAATATGCTTGACATGCTCTCTACTTAAAGAAAAATGGGGTTATGAGGTATGACTCGTGTGTGTGTGTCTGTGTGCAAGTGTACAGATGTACAGATGTGTATATGTATATAGTACAAGTTAAAGTGAAGCTAGACTTTTGCATACAACAAATAATTAACTATTTATATAAATGTGCTGAAGCTAGTCTTTATCTTTATCATCTTTATCTTTATCACTGATAAATCCTATACCAGATCAGCATTTTCTATTTCTAGTTTGAGAAATTTTCCTCATTTGGAAAGTGAGGAGTTTTAAAGGCAGACATATACTCATGTTTACTCATACATTTGGGAAATATATTTGTAGGAATTAATAGATAAGTATAATGTCTCTTTATCATATTAATGCCAGTATTTCTTTATTTCTTTTTTATACAAAATCCCATTTAGGAAAACAGAGGTGAAAACTGATCAAATGATTTTAAAGATGTTAAGTAAAAATATTAAATAGCCGATGTAGATATATATGAATTTTAAATTAAGAGTTCTAGAGAAGGTGTCTCTTTCTCTTTGAAGCTCCTCATTTTCTAAATGAGAGACAGTAAATGGCTCATCTGGTATAAATTTACCATTGGTAGACACAGCACTGGATTTCAGCCCATTTATATAAATATTTATATAAATAATATAAATAATATAAATTATATAAATTATATAAATATAAATATTTATATAAAATGTATATAAATATTTATATAAAATTTATATATTATATATTATATTATATTAAATATTTATATTAAATTTATATAAATATTTACATAAATTTTATATAAATATAAAAATGTTATTTGTAGCATACAAAAAGTCAAAATTTACCCTGACTTATTTTTGTGCCTCAAGCGGACTCTAAATTTCTGTATACTAAAGTAGGGAATTACATTGTTACTTTTCCCACTCTTTAAGCAATATTGGAAAAATACTTAGTTGGCAGTATTTTATAAATAGTATCACTGAAATGTATGTAGATATATTTATAGAAATAGAAATGTAACTGTGACTCCATAGAAATATAACTATGTAGAAATATAACTATAGAAATATAACAAGAACTTTACCCTAAAAATTTATGTAATATAAATTCCATAGAGGTTACATAGAAGCTTTTGAAGACTTTCCAAATTTTTATTTGTGACCAAATTGAACATTCATGTAACCTAACATAGTGCTTTCCAATTGTCAGTCTAATACTTGCCTTAGGAAGGCATGGATATAAATCTCTACTGAGAGTACAACGAAATATGTTACAATGGGAAAAAAATGTAGTATTAACCCAAAATTATATTTGGCAGTCACCACAGCCAAATCCACAAATAGAACTCTTTGGAATATCAAAGGTAACAATTGGTGTATATTCTATTGCCTGGGTCATATACAAGGATTTTGCAGTTAATTTGAGGTTGTACATACTGATTTCAAAAGGGGAGAATCAGGGCTTAGTTATTTCCTTTTTGAGAGTTTGGCTTTCTTATGTATTCCATTATATGGGAGGGGGGAATCTCTCTTTTAAGTGATGTTATAATTTATACTCATTTCCATTGCAGATTCAAAAGTAATATTTTTCATGACTAAGGTCAGGAAAAAACTCTAAGCTCTGTGATGTATTTTAGTATAATAGTTTATCTAGTGAATATTCTTAATGTTTATAAAGGGTAATTTACCTGTCAATCCAGCACTACACTGGCATACAAATTAGAGCCTGTAAAGGAAATATTTAAGCATAGAAACAGCAGGAAAATTGAAGAAGAGTAGGCAGCCTCCAGAAATGGTGCCATTGTATTTTCTCATTAAATGGAAACATTTATTCAAAGTCAAAGATGGTATAATACACAATATTTCACTGTCTTGCAATATTTACTAAAATATGTGTAGCCCATGGACATTGATTTCAACTATATGGTTCACAATGATATCTAGATGATTACATTTAAAACATTAATCTTTTACTTCATGATCATAACTGAATTTTGTAACTGTTAATGATTCATCTTGCCCTCAATTTGGCCAGGTTACTAGCTCCAGAATGTAAACACCAATATACCTGTATCCATTCAGTCTTTTCTTTCCCCCAATTCTTTAACAAGGCGCTACTGTTTTATATACTGATATTATAAATCTATCCCAACTTTATTCTGAAACCAATCTAAGTGTGGTCTAGCTGTCACACAAGTAGAAAATCAGGGTAATTAGAAGATCATCGGTTTCAGGTCCCATCTAATAATCAAAAGTACTTTGTTTTCACTTAGTCATAATTACATATAACTCTAAAAACATCTGGAAAAGCTTAAGTAAGATTTGATTAATTAAGAGAAAAATTCTAATTTGAATAAGTTTGCTTATTTCTCTTCTTGTTTTTAAAAATTCAAACAAAGTACTGTATTTAAAATTCAAACATACATATATTTTTAGGGAAAAGAATTCATTCCTGATATTTTATGCCATTAACAGCTGGCAGTGAATTTATCTATGCATATTATTCATATGAAGTGATGAAAAAATCCAATAGCCAAATATCGAAGTAGCATTTATTTTTATCGACTTAGACTACAATGTGTTATGTTATATGCAATCATTCCCTTGCAATATACAGTCCAAATCACTGAAGACAAATTTTCTTCGCTACATAGTCCATATGAATTCCTCATTTGATTTGTTAGTTTTGGCAGCATCTGTGTTTTTACAGGTCAACACATAAAGAATGCACTGCAACCTTAATGCCTCTAAAGGGACCTCCTTTCCCCTTTGTATAATCACTAGCATTTTTGGAAGGTTGAGCAGACATTCATCCAGTGTGCAGCACTGAGCATTTCAGGAATGTACTTGCAGCTGAAACAATTATACAGTACCATGGAGAGATGTGACAATAGAGATAATCACTCTCTCAAGGCTATAATGTGTTCTTTGTATGCACGGTTACAAGTCAGGGTGCCAGAGAAGAACGCTAGGGCTGACACACAGGGCACCTGCCATTACAAACACATAAAAGGATGTGGAAGTGTTTCAACATGATCTACTAAATGGATGGTACAGCTCTTTCATCAAGTTTAAATCTAATTGCTTTAGCCCTTGTCACACTGATGGCAACACTGTTCCTGTTACTGCTGATTCAGAAACAATGCTGCTGTGTCCATTATGGCAGTTCTTCAATCTAAAATGAAACACTCTCTGTATACCTTTATAGGATGGGTATGCAAAGAATAGCCAGTTAGAAAACACATGGGAATCTTTCTCTATGTCTTAAAGAATATTTGAAGCACTAATAAGCCTTAAAACTCAATAAAATACACTCAAAATATATTGAGTCAGGAAGGTAGCAAACATGTCAAAGGAAATGACACTCAACATGCAGTATTCTTTTTGGAAAATATTTATGACTTCTTTTTTTTCACTAATGGATACACTTTCTCTCTGTGATTCATTTTATCCACCAGTAAAGGGAATTTGACAAATGTATTGACTTAAGGAAACTAGTAAATGAGTTTCTAATTTAACAGTAGCCAACTTTCTATCAAAGTGGACATAAAATAGCAGATCCTACTCTACTCTTTTCATTCAATCAGTTATTAATTGAACCAAGCATGTATGCATTTGGCATATACTTATGGGGTATGTATACTGTGCTAAGCAATATGATAGGCATGCTGTTTATAGCCAGGGCTTATACAGCAACCATTGTTCCTGCTTTGATAGGAGTGGTAATTAATTGGAAATTATTGCCAACTACTTTTTGCAAAACATGTTGCAGAGATTGGCAGGAAGACATCCTTTCTTTTGTAGGTGTATATAGAAATTCAGGGAACTATTTGTTTTTGTTATGACAATAAGAGAGTTAATAAATTACTGGTGACCAGAAATATTTAAACAAAAAAAATGAATTTCTTGTCTATTGTCACTGCTGGGAAAACTGCCACCTGGAATGGGAATGGAGTGGGAAGATATATTCGTAACACTAAAATAGGATCATTAAATTCCTTTCCCCCGAATGTCCATGGAGATAATTTTAGAAATTTGTTCAGGTATACTTGAATTTATACTATTACTATTTATTGGGCATTAATAAGATTTTGTGAGTTGGCACCAGTATATAATCATTTCTGCAATTATAAGCTTCCTTAGTTCTAAATAATTGACTCACATAAGGCTCTTGGAACACAATTCCATTTGCAAGTTGAATATTATCTGCTTTTTCACTCATGGTGAAGAGCTTATCTTAAAAAAAAAATCATGCAATTACATGGACAGGGATCCAACTCTTCTACAGAAAGAAGAAATAATTGCCACCCTATTCCCTATCTTATAAGTGTTATTTTTTGTTAATAATAAACAGATAACTTTTATAGAAAACTAATAAAAAGGGTATAGGGAATCATGATGTAATGTGTTAAATTAAACATTAACGCAAGGGTTCTGAATAGAAGGAATATCCAAATCCATATAAACATGTGTTTTCATATAGAATAATCAATAATCATAAAGATGGTATTTTCCTTAATAAAACATTTTTGTTATATTTGTATTCTAAATAAGATATGACAAGAAACAGTCTGTAAGTCTTCTCTTTATTTCATTGTGTGTGACTTGATTTCTGTATAACCAAGAAATATTTTTAGAGTTTTATTTCATAAAACACTGTTTTTCAATCATTTATTTAAAATATATTTTAGTCTCTTGTTTGTGAATTGAAGAGCACTAAGAACCTTGGAGATAGTCTTAAGGGGGTTCAATCAGAAGTAAATCATAATTTTAAGGGATTTACAATGTCGTTGATGAGAAAAGAGAAAAAGTGGCAAGAACTTCCTCTCACCAAATTCTAATTTCAAATCATCTTCTCATGTGAAGTCTCCTGATTTTTGAACTTGAAACATTGAAATCTAGATTTGAAGATTCTCAGCAAGAATTATTTAGAAAGAAATTACTGTTATGGTTCTCAAGTCGAGAGTGTGGAAATGTTATATACCTTAAGAGCCAAAAGGTTATGATCTTGATAAATTGACTCACCAGAGCTTATCTCTTTGGGACTCTCTTGCGTCTCTGGTGTGGAAATTCTGCTCCTCTTTCCCAACTGGTGATAATAACTTGTCTCTCTCCACCACTCAACATACTTGAGAAAAGCTTATTTTAGCACTCTTCTAGTCCTGGCTGATTCTTTCCAAGTCTGTGGAAGAATTAATGTGAACTCTGGCTTTACACCATCCTCTCCAATTTGTCTCCTCCACATCCTTGATTTTATAACCTGATGCTGCTCACTCAGGTAATTATGTTTGCCTGGCCTTTGGTTTTTTCCTCATATTTGATTAAAATGACCTTTGAACAATGACCTGAAAAGAGTTCTATTTCTGTCCAAACTTTCATTCAACTTCCATATATTGTTTATTTTCAGTTGGGTCTTGCTGGCTTTCAGAGTGTGTCGTGACTGATAAATTCTGGAAACAGCTTATGAAACCATATGAAAGGTCTAGGTAATATGATATTGGAGTTCAGAAGAAGTAAATCTCCTTTCTAGTTGACATCTTCATGGAGGAGTTGACATTGGGTTACATCCTGAGAGATAGATAGGGTTTGAATCTGTATAATTAGAGAAGATTTCTTCATAGACAAAAGCAAATATATCTATATATATAACAACACATAGATATATAACCTCTCACTGCAAACAAGATTAAATAGGGCTTTAAATGGCCGCTCTGTGGAGCAGTGAGAAGACATGCTTGATAGTAAATGGATATGAACTACATAGATTTGCTCCACACACTTGAGCGTATAAATAGAACATCAGCTATTTTTCCTTTTTTTTTTTCTTAAACGCAACAGTTGAATGTCTATCCGTTAGTCTTATTTACAAAGAATATAGTATGCAGTATGCTTCCTTTGGAGGCTCTTTTCTTCTTATTTGGCCAAACTCATCTGGCTCAAATATAGAGAGGGTAGGGAAAGCTAATTCAATGGTTTTCAAACCTCACCATACATAAGGTTAATTTGAATTTTTAGTTAACAATTCCCAAGTTCTTTTTCCAGAGTTCTGATGTAGGTGACAGGTCTGATACAAGAAATTTGTAGATTACGCAGTATTGGGTATGCTGGACTCTTTGGTTTACCATGACTGCTGTTAAAGATCAGTCCTGCACTATCCCAAAGAAGTTTCCACCCCGCATTGACACCTTTGCTTTTCCAGATTCAGGCATTATATGCTGTGGGAGTTTTCTTTTGGAGTCCAAAAACATTCTTAGCATACCTGTATGTATCTACATGTTCAATCTGCTCAACATTATTCCACATTGCTGGGCCAGGAAGGATATCCAACTATGTCCTTTTATAGAATTTGACACTCCTGGGTACCTTGAGATACTTCTCTGAGTTGCTGTTGCCTCAAATCCAAAAACTTCTCATCTCCTGGTGAATGCCTTTTTTCAAGGACCTATCTTAGTTGTGCAGATGTTTTCTTTTAGCCAGTGACCTGTTCTGTATCAGAAAGTAGTGAGTAACGGATGTTTAAATCACTGAAAATGACAATTAAATGCTAAAACTGCTACTAACAACCATAACTACAACCACAAAGTTTATCTTACAACCTTCTTTTGAGATAAGAAATGCCTATTTGCTATATTAACCTAACCAATAAGGCCATTTTCATGGTTGCAGGAATCAGCTCTAGACTTTGTTTTTTAACCTGTATGACATATTGTGTGTGTGTGTGTGTGTGCATTAGTAATTCCTTTCTCATTAGGCTCATTTTATTCTGGGAAGGAGACAACAGTGAAGAAATAAATAAGGCACCCTCTTCCTCTTTTTCTCATCTCAACATTTTTTTCTCACAGACAGAATTCTGTGATAGATAATAGATGTTATGATTTATCAAAACTATAAGTGTTGAAATATAATTCCTGGATTTAAAGTTTTTATTTGTGGCACCTGGGTGGCTCATTTGGTTAAGCATCTGACTTTGGCTCAGGTTATGATCTCAGAGTCCTGGGATCAAGACCCATCTCAAGCAGAGCCCAAGCCCAGCTCTCAGGTGGAAGTCTGCTTTTCCCTCTCCCTCCCCCCTCCCCCTGCTCATGCTCTCGCACTCTCTCAAATAAATAAACAAATAAAAGTTTTTATTTTGTTTCTGATTTTTACCAATCTTTTTAAAACTAGGAATTATGACAGAGCTAGGATGATAGGACCAGGACCTACAAATTCTTTGTAGCATTTCTTAGGAGGAAGCAGGGATCCATACAGCACAAAAGAGGATTTTCCTAAAACTGCTATGGGGACCTGTGCTCTTATATTACATAAAATGTTATTTTACAACCATGATGCTTGTCCCATTCTGAGGAGAAAAAACAATTTTATTTCTAAATTACTGCATCTGCTCTATTGTAGTTTAGTTTTATAGTTTGTAGTTCAACTAAAAATTTTTATATGAAATTTCCAAAATATTTTGGGAGTGTTGCAGTCTGCAAGGGAAAAGCTAGAAGATGACAGAGGTTTTTTTGAGAGATACATTTGTGATTCACTTCTCAAAATAGTTCCTCAGTCAGTTGTTCTTTAGGAAATAAACAAGGGGCTATGTTTTTGAAAAGCTTTTAAGGCAATTTCATGACAGTTTCATGATTTTCAATGAATAAAACACCAAGTTGGGCTTTTACATGCTATAAATGATGTGTTTATTTGTGAACATATCCCATGGCTACCTTTTCCTGAAAGGTACGTTATTTAAGGATTCAGAGTTACCTTCTCAGAAAAGACATTTTAAAGCCCTAGTGCATTGTTTCTTTGGAAGAAAACACTTTTATTAGTGTCTAAAATAGCATCTTAAGATTTATATAGAATTTATAAAAAATATATGACTTTTTGAACATCAATTGAATCAGACTCTTCTCTTTTGTCCTTGTGGAGTTTTACACCTTCACATGGCAGTTGTGACCTGAAAGGATGTGATAAAAATAAAGAGAGTCTTCTCCTCACTGCAAGTCATATATTCCATTTTTCAACTTTTCATGTGTTTATCACATTCCAGAATTGAAATCTTTCTGGACAACAAGATTCTTCATTTTTCTGAGGAATTACAATTCAAAAGGAAGCAAGACGAAAAGCACATCTCAAAACTTATTTTGGAAGTTTACAAAATGCAAAAGTGAACAAACCTTTAAAAACAACTTCCAAGGATGTTGAAAGTTAAACTAAATAAGTGATAATTTTCATGAAACATCTTTACCACTTTATGATTGGCATGTTTAAATAATTCATTTTGAGGTGGGGGAAAGCACCAAAACTTCCATACATATTATTTATTCAAAATAAGATAATTACTGAGGAGAGACAGTTGCAAAATCCATCACCTCATCAAGTAGTATAGAACTCTTACGTATTCCCAACAGATACATCACCATGTGATCAGATCGCTAATAAAACTTATTCTGTTGCCCACAGAAATATTTATGAATAAAAATGAACAAAAAAAAAATAACCCTGAAAGTTCTAACAATAAAACTAATGCTAAATCTGTTGCTAAAATTAGAAAGGAACGGTCACATAATACAAAACCCATTGTGTTGCATTGAGAACACTATTTAGTGTTTAAGCTTATTGTGTTATGTGAAAGAGAACAAAAACCTGCTAACCTTAGAAATGCTAAAAGATTCTTATAACGTTACTCACTGTCTCAGAGATAAGAATTTCTGCCAGTGAAAGTTCCTAGCCACTATCCTTTTACAACAAAGTTGCCTTTTGAGGTAGACAGAAAATTCTTGGACCATCTGAAGAACGCTCATTGCAGTTTGATGGGAGGATAATTCAGTGAGGTCTTCATAAATAAAGCTCCAGTGGTAGAGAAACGTGTTTTGGTAACTGACATATTTGACAGTGTATATTTCAGTGTATCCCTTCTTAAAAGTAAAATAAATAATCAGGAGTAAGAGCAGGTCTTACACCATTCAAGGTAGATGCAGTTCCTCTGTGATTTGTAGGTAGAACAAATAGATTAGAAAGTGTGAATCAACTAGTCCTCCAGCTCTAAACATGGGAAGCCATTTGCTTTTGTTCATTTTGTGTTGTTTATTTTGTATCTTTATTTTCTCAGCTCTTTCACAGAAATGAGAGAGCCCAAGACAAAACCAGGCCTACTGTGTGTTGACAAACATGGGGTCAGAAAATTCTTCTCCCAGTCAAAAAAAGAGATTAATCATGGGCCTGAAATAAGGGATCCAGCATAAGGGAAGGTGAAGAAATGTGAAATACTCAAAGAAAAGAAAGAAACAAAAGAAAAGCTGAAAACACACAGAAACCAAATTATACAAACAGTACACCAAAATGAAAAGTGAACTGTAGGGGGAAAAGAGGAAAAACTATACTTACAGTAAATTGTATATCCATGATAGATTCAAAACAAGTAAAAATAATGCAGGGAAACTGCATTAGTTGTGAGATGGAAAAAAACAAACAAACTGAAATTTTTCTAGATTATAGGTAAAAAAAAACACAAGGATGTAGAAATGATAATAATGAACTCACACACATTGAATTTAAACAACAGAGCTTCAACAAGTCAGATCTAAGACAAACAGAAAAGAACAGTTGAGAGAAACAAACGTCATGTGCCATGCCCTGTTCCAATAACTTTACAGAAAGTAATTTAATGCTCACAAGACTGTGAGGTAGTTACAGTCTTGATATTTACTTTATAAATTAAGGCACTAAAAATTACCCAAAGAAGTTAAGTAATGCAAAACTAATTAGTAGAGTCGGGTTTTAACCCAAGCTTGAGCACCAGCCTATTTCAAATACGTTCTGTTGATAAAGATGTATTTTTGTATTTAAAAATTGTATAGATGAACAAAGATTAGGTAGCCACAGTAAAAACCTGAAAAGTGCACTAAAAATGAGTGCAATGTGAAAAGTATGAAAATTCTCTTCTTTAAGTTTTCTGAAGTTTTCTTTTTCCATGTATTATTTTCCCCAGGTGCACGTGAGTGTATATGCACAGCTATGTATATGTATGTGTACATGTGTGAGTATGCGCATATAATGAATGCATGTGTATATGTGTGTGACAGAGAGAGAGAGAAAGAGAAAGCGATATTCATAAGAGAAAGTTAGAAGAAATGTTTTCTCATCTATTTCTCTGGCCCCATGACAGGGCCCTTTTACACTCAGAATAAAGACTAACTAACAATAAGGAAAATTTTCCTTGTGCCATGCTCAAAAGATGGAGACCTCCCTCTTATAAAAGCTAATGCAAATAAAGCACCTAGAATATTTGTTAACAAAAACAAAAACTAACTGAATCATTCACTGAACCAGTGACTCACATCCTTATAAAATACAATTATTTTAAGCTTTTAATTATTTATTTTTTTAAAAAATAGAATTCTTTTTAAATATGTGTTTTCTTGTTAGAGATTTTGGGATCATTGTAGAGTGCTGCTTTGATCATTTTATTTTAAAATGGTTAGTATATTCGGGAATAAATAGAGAAATTAGTAGGTTATCAAACGTTGTGTATCTGTGAATTATTATTGAGGACCATATTCAACACTAACTTAAGTGAGAGACTTATATTTTGGAATCTCAGCAGATTTGGGTTCAAATCTTGAATTTGATATCCTCAGGATGATATTTAGTCATGGAATTTAATATCCTTGGGCCTTAGTTTTCTCTTTTGTAAAAAAGTATAATATTGGCTCACAATGTAATAGTTGTAAAGAATATATTTGAAAAATTTTACATTTATTAAAGATACTCTTTTAGGACTATATCAGGCATAGATCCAACAACCAGACACTATCTGAAGTAATTTTTGTATATTACATACTTACAATAACCTTATAAAATAGTTTCTATTATCATTATTTTACAGTTCAGAAAATTGAAGGAGAAGGAGGTTAAGTAACTTGTCCAGAGTCATTTACTCAATTCAACTCAGATCTGAATTTGTGCTGCTAATCAGTTCCTTATACAACTCTCCCTAATTGTTTCTTGAAGGGGCAAAAAAACGTGAGGTTGCACGACTATCAGGGACAAAGAGGATGCTTCCATGTCTGCTCAGCCCCCATGACTGAGAACCGGGTGGGAACCAGGACGTCACAGCAGAGAACTACTGTGACAAGGAGGAAGATTCATGAAGAAATGACTAGGGAAGTTCCCCCTCACAACACCCACATTCAAGTTTGTTGGCAACATTAATTGACTTGAAAAGTCCTAAATGGAATTCACTAAATTTAGCATGCATTGATTATAACTGCAGATTGGACTTTGGAGCCTGAGGTTAGTAGTTACTTGCTCTAGTTTTTGTTACCAGGACTCCGTATTCTTGCTTAACCACATCTGGGGTAAAGACTGTGCCCCAAGGGTGGGGTTGTGTGGAGGAAGGAAACCCTCAAACTTTTGGCTACACTTGCTTGAAATTTAGTTTCAGCAGCACGGAGGTGGGAGCAGTAAGAAATGCTTGTTGTGTGTCCTTCCCAGAGAGATGCCTGTAGTCATAATCTGAGAGCAGGGGAGAGAGTCTTGTCTTCTTGAATAGATGAAGCCAGGCAGGGGAAAGAGAGCAGGTCTTGGCTCAAGTGTCCCAGATTCTCTTTCCTTACTGAGATTTATAGATTTTCTTGAATAAATGTTTCTTCATTTGCTAAATGCCCTCCTAAATTTTCACCATTTCTAGTCATTTTGCTGGGGAGTGTATGCAGAGCTCCTTATGCCACCATTCTAGAAGTGGATTCTTTCCCCATATTCTGCATGTGGGAAAAGGGAGAGAGCTCTCATAAACTCCTTCCTCAAAGTATATAATCAATTGGAGAATTTTTAAAAGATTGATAGTCTTACTACTAGTTTATGAACATCATGCTTTAAAAATGAGGAAGACATTTGATTGTCTCTGACTCTTGGTCCATCTATTTTCTCTGTGTTTCGGAAATTGTTGAGTGCTTCGGGCAGCGTCATTTCAACATAAATTGGAGTTTCTTTTTGGAATCATGGCAATCTTTGATAAAACTGCAAGTAGTTTTGTTTATTCAGCAGGATCACTGAAAATGTGGGTTCTGCAGAAGTCCTACTATAAAATATTCAGGATAATGTGTTCTCTTTCACTTCTGTATGTCTGTAGCATCTGAATAATATTGACAATGATGGTTGGTTCTATTGGTGTTATAGAGAAAATACGGAGCTTTAGCTGTAAGTTATCATGTTATGAAACATTGTGGAGTATGTATTGGTTTAATAAGTAGTAGTCACTACTTCTACAGCGATGGAAACATTTAGCCTTTGCTTGGTGATGCACTTGATGTTTTAGTCTATCCCACTGGACTTGACACGGCAGCACAACTCCCTACTTAAATGAACAGGAATAAATGCGATTTTTCCAGATTCACACACTTTAAACAATTGCATACAGGGGATGCATCATCCTTTGTTTCTTACTTGTTTTCCTTTACTCTTGGGTTAGGAATGCTGAATTTTTAATGGGATTTATGGGTTTTTGTTTTTGTTTTTACTTTGAATGATAGGAGAAGATCAATTGAGAATAATTTGGTTTGATTTTAATTTACCATTGTAAGATTAAACTTTCAAGAAGTTCTCTTGAGTAATTTTGAATTTGTTAAAATATTAATATTTTATTAATATTATTTTAATAATATTTTATTAATATTATTTATTAATAAAATATTAATTATTATTAATATTATTAATTAATTATTAATTAATTATTAATAATATTAATTATTAATTATTAATATTAATAATATTAATATTATTAAATATTATTCCTCTATGCTGTGGAATAAAGTATCCATTGTTTGAAAGGGATATGTAGATGTTTTGTAAGCCTGTTGATAATTTTATGTATACTAAAATGACAGCTTTATTTTGAGCTTGAAAAAGAAAAACTTACTAGAATAGTTGTAGGTATTTTAAAAGGAAAATCCATCAAGCTAATTTGAATAGATTAGAAATTGTACTTACGGTGTTCTATGTTTTAGGTAAATAGATAACTAGGCTGTGTCCCTTTTTTCTGTTGTTTCCATGGATAGAGACAAATACCAGATGTTGATAAAGATGTCTAAAGTAACATAGTTCTAAAAATTGAAAGCTTAGAGTAGCTTTCTCCCACTGAGCTGTGATCCTAAAGAATGAAATCTGGAAGCTAGACCAAACATTTGTGACTAACACCAAAATGACGTGAGATGATGTGGGCTTTATGTAAATCTTCAACAGGTATGGAATTGGTAGCTTTAACAGTGGTGAATTTTCTTCACTCTCAGTATTAAATGTAGTAAGTTGGATTCCTACATTCAATGAGAACTATAGAAGATGTTGTTTAAGTCCCTTTACTTAAGATCTCATGAAATGTGATTTATATTACTCAAATCTAAATAAGTTATCACAAAGTTAATTAATTGAAAATTATCATTAATTATCATATGTAAACATGATTTGCAACAATGTGTGAGAAGTGCTTTCTACATATTATTTCATTCAGTTATTGCAATTGAGAAAACTGAGTATCAAAAGAGTTAAGAATTCACCAAATTAGGTTTGGTACAAGTTTGGATTAGAATCCAGGATTGTATAATTAAACAACAACAGCAACAACAACAACAACGAACAAACTGAATTCTTCATTTCTGTTGTTTTACCTTGATCAAACTTGAGGGAAGCTTGTGTAAAATTCATATATAAGAGTAAAAACCCTAAAGGAAATCAAGAAAGGTAGATTTGGGGTGAATGAAGAGTAAACATGTGGCCAATTCACCCTTAGAAAAGATGGATCCAATATCATATGAAGTATGGACTTGGGTCAATTCCAGCATCCTTGAAACTTAGTTTCCTCCTCCTGCACACAAGACTTCTGTTTGCAGACCAATGACATAGTTCAAGTGTTATTAAGTATTAAGTAATGAAGAAAATACACTGATTATCTCTGAGACCCCTGGAGTGAAAGACCAGGCATTTGTCTCCAGTAAGATGTTGCGATGTGTTTGCCCTTTTGTAGGTGGTAAGAAAATGTCAAACTATTATTTAATTCTTTCTCTTCTTCTTTTACTCCTGTCCTTCTTTAGAAATAAATTTTTCTAGAGAGTGTGTGTTAAAGTCACAGTGATGTCTGCAGTAGAGGAAGAAAATAAGATACGGGAGTGAAATGCAATTAAGTTCTAATGAAAGAGAAAAAAAGAACATTACAACTATGGTTTTAAAACCTGCTATTTCATTAAATGTTAACAACACACTATTTTAAACGTCAAATATGATATTGTGAAAAAGCAGAAGAGATATGCTAATTCTGGTCAATAATGATTGAGGGCAAAAGGTCAATACAGTGTAATAAAGCAATTATATAGCAAAGTAAAGCAATATATGAAGAGTTTCTTGAGTAAAGTGTGAACTGGAGATACACTATGGGAGAAATGGTGTTTAATAACACCTTGAAAGCAAGAGGAGGGCTGACAATTGCTTTGTAGTTGAATAATAAAATGGCTGTCTAGGGGTATGATCAGGAAACAATTTATTATTGTTAACTGGCAGCAGATATTTCTGATCTGACAATTATCTATTTAGTAAATTCTTGCTTTTCATGTCAGGAAGGAAACAAAGGGGAGGCATATCTACATATCCTCATTTTGAGAAAAGTGAGGTGATTAGAATTTACCTGACTTAATAAAGGTCACCAATGCTATAAGGGAACATGGATAAGAATGTGGATCATGCTTAATTGTCCTGGTCATGTCATCTCTCAGTCCAGAGGGAAGGTAAGCAAAATGTCTGCCACAATCATAATGCTCTTTAGGTGAGGGCCATCTTACCTTGGCACAGGAATCTAACATAATGGTTAAAGTACCACCTGGAGTCAGAAGATTTGAATTCTTCTTCTGTAAGTTACGTGCTTAGTGATATCAGGCAAGATTTTTGAGGGTGTTTGTTTTTTTCCTTCTGTCACATCTAAGAGGGCTGTAGATACATTTACTTTAAACTGTGTGTGTAAATATTTGGCAAAACACCAGTATATTGTAAATTTTCAGTAAAGAATAAGTTATTTCTACTACTGGTTTTATTTACATTTTTCAACCTCCTGGTAATGGTAATTTTGTTTAAATGATATCTGATTCATCTATACTTTTTAATAGGTGCTTAAAAATATCTGTTGAATGAATGGATGTGTAGGTGGAATTTACTTTAAATCATATTATAAATAGAAAAAATGTGTAACATTGTATATGTAAAATTTAAATTCTCATTTTTTTCAGAACGTGTATCTCTAGTGCAGAGCCCCAGTAATATATTTAATCTTTTTGCTCAGAGTTTTTCTTTCTTTTTTTCTCTTTTGCTCAGATTTTTCTATACTACATAGAGTCCTAAACAGTTTATGGATTAGTAAATTTGAAATCCTACTAATAGAACGATGCCTTCCATGGGATGAAATTGACTCCATATTTGGTCCCTTATATATACATGATATTGAAGCTCTATTAGCTTCCTTTTTAAATTCAGTCTTCTATTATTTCAAAGATATGTCATTGTTCAATTATTCTATGACACTTTTTCCAGGCAATAAAAAATGTTTTTGTTCTTGTTATATGAACAACGTATTTGGGAGAAATCAACACGTATAAGTTTATTAGTCCACATGCTTCACCTTCCAAACTAGCTGCTCAGCGAAAGACTTTAATAAAACAAATAGCATATTATATATAAATAATATGTAATATTATTATATAGCATATTATATATAGCACCTATCTATGAATAGCATATTATTTATAAATAATGTGTAATATATATGTATACATAATTTTCAGAAGTGAAATTTGATATAATTCACCAACTTCCTCATGGTATTTTCTTTTTTCATCTTGTAACCTAGACTGGTGTTCATTTGGATAAATTTAGAAAGCTAATACCTCATTTTATGCAAGAGAGGTGTAAGATTAAGTAGAGTAAAAACCTTGCTAATTATCACTTCTCTGATCTACACACCTGATACTTCTTGCCAGAAGTTTTTAGCAAATATTAAAAAGAGGTCACATAGCAAAGCATTATTTTTATGTTATCACAATTAAGTAGAAATTTGAAAAAAATGTATGCACTTAGCATTTCAGTAAATGCTACTGACTGAGTATAATGTCAAGAAATTAATTAAGAAATGTTTTTTCAATATTTCATATTCTTCCTCCTTTTTCCATTACAAATACATTTCCTTATTTAGTCCCCAAACTTTCTGTAGGGCTTTCTAAATAGTCATTTTAGGACGACATCCTACCATAACCTTCAAGAAACTTGATGTGAGGATTGCTTACAGGCTGCTCTGCCTCCAGTTTTATCTTTGGCAACAAAATGTTTAAACAGAAAAAAATAGGGTGAAATATAGATATTCATTGGATAGTGGGGAAAGGATACAGGCCTTTAGAACACCAAGTTCTACTTTCTCTTCTATTACAAGCAACTTCATTTTATTTGCCTGGATACTTGCCTCAGTATTTTTAAAACTACTATTTTTTAAAATATTTTGTTTACTTATTTTAGAGAGGGAGAGAGCACTAGACTGTGGGGAGGAGCAGAGGGAGAGGAACACACAGACTCTGCATTCAGCCGGGAGCCGGATCCCAAGACTTTGAGATCACAACCTGAGCCGAAATCAAGTCGGACACTCAACCACTGAGCCACCCAGGCGCCCCTAAAAATGTAATTTTTTGTTGCAAAGTACATCACACATGGAGAAAAGTGATTAAAATACAAATTTTATCTCAGTAACTTACTACGAAATAAATGTAGAGGCAAGGTCAGCTTCACGGGTTTTGCCACGCTCTTAGGAGGTCCTATGCTTAGTTAATGTCATACTGTCAGTCTTGAAATTCATAATAGCTTTTGAACAAAGAGCCCCAAATTTTCATTCTGCACCGGGCCCCACAAATTATGTAGCCAGCCCTGTACACAGGTGAGTAAATAAAATAACCGCCAGCAGCTCCGAAGCCCCCTTTGTGTTTCTATTGCTCTTAAGATCTTAACGTTTTCCAATTTCCATTACAACTGTGTTTTTTTTTTTTTTTTGACCTACTGTTACTTCAGCAGCATGTATTAAAATGCTTGGATATTTTTAATTAAATTTCATTATTGCTTTCTAGTTAATTGCACAAATGTACAATTTGAATTGTATATTGGACTTTCCGTTTGTTCAGGCATACGGTCAACTCTAGCAATGTTTTAGCGCACGCTGTAGAGAATGTACAATCTACGGCTGTGAGATGCCGTGTTCAGCATGTATCAGTGTAGTCGGATTTGTTAAATGTAATTTCAAAGTTTAATATGCTTTCTTATTTTTAGTGTTCTATCAATTCTTAAGATGGCCCTGTTAAAATCTACTACGATTGTGACTTTTTCCATTTTTTAAATTTTTAGTTTTGGCAATATTGCTTTATATTCTTTGTGAACGTATTATTAGGTAACAGCTATATAATTGTTACATATTCCAAATAAAATGAACTTTTACCATTATACTTTATCACTCCTTGGAAATATTTGTTTTAAAAGCAATACTGTCTCATATTAATAAAACTATATGTATTTTTGGTTAGTGTTTGAAGCATTCTATTTCTTCCTTTTACAATCAAACTATCTGTGTTGTTATATGTTGACAAGGATCTTGTTTTTTTTAAATATTTATTTATTTTTTTAAAAGAGAGAGAGCTAGAGAGAGCAAGCAGGAGAAGGGACAGAGGGAGAGAATATCCAAGCAGATTCCCGCTGAGCGCAGAGACTGATGTGGGGCTCATCTCATGAGCCATGAGATCAGGACCCAAGCCAAATCCAAGAGTCAGATGCTTAACCGACTGAGCTACCCAGGTGCCCCTGTTGTTATGAATCTTAATAAGCATAATATAATTTGGCTTTGCTTTTATCTATTCCACCATTCTTTAATCTTACAATGAATTGAAAAGTCCATTTACCTTTAACGTAGTTACAATTTTGTTTCAAAATCTATTGACTTACAGTTTGCTTTCTGCTTCTCCATATTATACTATTTTTACTCTCCTTCCTCACATTAATGTCAATGATTGGGTTATCATCATTGTCTCTCTCCTCTTAACCTGGTACGTATACCCTCTCTCACTCTTCTTTAGTGATTGCGCTAGTAACGAAATTAGGAATCTTCCAGCCATCAACATCTCAGATACTGGCATTTTGCCCCTTTCATGCAATGCAAGGATTTATAAGGGCATTCCTTACTTACAATCTAGTGTTAGTATATGTATTTTGAGCTCCTATTATTAATGTTAATGTTTGTCCATCTATATATTTACCCTTCTGTTTTATCTTTATTCCTTTAGTCTTAGAACTTTTACTTGGGAATATTCCCTTTGCTTAAAGTGTGTGATGAAATATTTTCTCAGATATTGTTTGTCTGAAAAAAATTATTCCATTTTTTGGGGGAGTATATTTAAGTAAAGATAGAATTCTATCTTAGTTATTTGTTTTAAACCTTGAAGATATTCTAATATTGATTTATGATGTCCATTGTTTAATTTGAGGCCAGCTTAAGTCCAGCTATTGAGTCTTTGAAAAATCTATCCATTTTCCTGTCTGTTTTCCAGCCATTTGCTCTATCTTTGCTTTTTATCCATTTTACTTTGATATGCTGAGGAGGGGTGACCTGTTTTATTTTTTGCTTGAAGGTCAATGACAATATTGAATATTTCCCAATTTCTAATAATAAATACTAACTTTCTTTTAAGTTTTGTACAAAATAAAGATATTCACATGGTTATAATTTAAATAATAATAAAGCATAAGTTAAATAATTAAGCGTCCAACATTTTCCAGTTTTTTTCCTTTGGAATCACTTCCTTTCATAGAAGTAATCGCAGTGAACAATTTGATATGTACACTCCCAGGATGTGTTCTGCTACTTTATGTGTGTATGTGTGGGGGTGTGTACTTGTATTTTGATGTGTTGAAGAGATTTGTAAGTAATATATCTTAGTTCTTTTGCTGTTGTTTATGTTTTAAATATTTTCTCAAACTCTGACATTGCTCATGAAGTTTTTTGAAGTCTTTAGATAGATTAAATGCTTAAACTGTTAATCCAATTAAATAAATAAATTCATTTCCAACTGTAAATCTTGAATGAGGTTTGCTTAGAAAAACGTCCTGAACCTAAGAGCATAAAAGTATTCCCTATGATCATTTTTAAATTTTGTATGCTATGATTTCTGATTTGCTTTCATAACAGAAAAGTTTTAGAACTTACTTTTGTGCTTTTTATGAGTTTGTTTCCCCAAATTAAATTGACCATTCATTTATTGATCAGACAGACTGCTTTCCACTGATATAAAATATCCGCTAAACTTAAATAACATCTAAAAATTATGTAATTTTGTTATGACCTATATGACTATTCTAGCACAAATATTATTTATATCCCTTGATATAATAATTTTATTTTTCTTATGTGGGAGAACAAGTTCTCTCTCACAGTTTGTACTTAAATTTGAAGAGGTGTTATTATTGAAGCCTTGGGCTCCCTGCTCAGGAGGGAGTCTGCTTCTTTCTGTCCCTTTGCCCCTCCCCCTCCTTGTGCTTGCTCTCTCTCAAATAAATAAACAAAATCTTAAAAAATAATAAATAAAATGAAATATCTAAAAGATTTTATATTCACATCTTGAAATTTAACGTGTATTTCCATGTAATCAGTTCTTGGTGTGTATCCTCTACAGTTTCATGTTCTTATATTTTGTTTGGCAGGTTATTTGTTAAGGTTAATCATAAATATTTTATAGTTACCCTAGCTCTTTTGAATGTGTCCTTTTATTCCCATCATACTATCTGTAATGTTACTATTGCTATACAGGACAGCTAAAGCATTTTTGTATATTCACCTCTAATATTTCCTTAGTGGATTCTGTTCTTAGATTTAAGAGTTTCTGAGTTGTCTATTTTATTGATCTCTCCACAGAAAGAACTTTAGATGTTATTGATCAAATCAATGGGTCCTTTGGTCATCTTTTTCATTAATTTCTCCTTTTATCTTTATTAATGCCCTTCTGGGGTTTTTTTGGTGCATTTTTTTCTTTAAATGTACTCAAGTTGAATATTTAGTTTATTTCCAATCTTTCTTGTTTTTACTTGTTTTTACTTGTTTTTATATTTTTTCAGTCTTTGTTATTTTTAAACTAATCTGCTTAAAGCTATATACTTTCTTCTGATAAATGTGTTAATAATTACTATTTCCTGGGTGTCTTTGTACAGACATTATGGTAAGAATTTTCAATGCTTCTGTAAGGTGAAGTGCATTACCCAAGGGTACACATTTAGTAAGGGCAGATTTGGGACTCAAGCCCAGGGCTGTCCAAACACGTGCAGGAGTATAACATTATGTGACCTTCCACACTCTGAATATTTATTGGCAGCCACTAGTTTTGATGTCTTTTTAATTTGCTATTTTAAACAATTTCTTGGTTATGGATTATTTTTGTTAGCTCTTTTGCTAAGTTCAAAATATTACTGCTTTGTAATAACGAACATAGGTGGAATGATGTCTGCCTTTTGGATTATAAAAATATTGTCATTTGTCTAATTTTGTGTATATTTGGTGAGTATTTAAACATTACATATTATACATTATATATTCCGTCTATGTGCAAAGTTGTTTTTGTGTAGGTAAAAACAAAAATAACCCTAATTGTCCAATCCATACCCTCAAAATCCTTACTTATGTTCTGTTTACATGATCTGTCCATTTATAAGACTATTAATTTCTTTCACTATGATTATAGATTTTCAGTATTTGACATTTTTCAGTGTGAAAATTTTAAAATATGAAAGAATATCCTATTATTTGTAATAATTTTAACATGCTCAATGTTTTGTTGTAATATGCACAATAGGTTATTATATCTTCTTGGTTGATTGCATCTTTTATTAATATAAAAATCTCCTTTTTTTGGGAATAGAGCTCTTTACTGTTTTGTTTCATTGAAATGACCATAACCTAATTTCTATTTTTAGACATATTCGTGGTATACTATTTTCCATTTAATATTTTTAATCATTATGCTTTGTTTTGCTTTAACTGTGTCTCTAATTAATATAGTATGGTTGGAGTTTTTAATGTAGTATTACAGTTGTTCATTTTAATAAAGATCCATTTCTCTGTAGGATCTCAGATAAGTCTATAGCATTGTGAACTAGTGAAGCTCTTTTTTCTAACATCAGTAGTAAAATGTCTCAAGATTTGCATTTGGGATAAAGAATTTGAAGTAATCATGCCTATTACATTGACTAGTAACATGTTTCATGAACAAATAAATAACATGGCATATTTAGCTTTAAATTCTTATTTCCTTTGAATATCATATGCAACATTCAGGGTCAAAGTAAAGACTATACATTAATCTTTTTTTCCTGTAGGCTTCTTTTCAGTTTAGGTGGTGTTAGGCCGGGTCCTCGAAATCGTATATTCCAGGGGGCTAGGTCAGTTAAGCGCCAGCCTTTGGCTCAGGTCATGATCCTGGGGTCCTGGGATGTAGTCCTGTATTGGGCTCCCTGCTCAGTGGGGAGTCTGCTTCTCCCTCCCGCTGCTCTTGTGCTCTTGTTTGCTCTCTCTCTCCCTCTCAAATAAATAAAGTCTTTAAAAAATCATAATAAAAAAATAAAAAAATCCTGTGTTCCTAATCGCCCCTTTTATTCTATGTGTACTTTAGGAACACGTTCATCCATAGAAACCTGGATAAATAAAATCACAACAGTGGACTATCTACAGTGTTCTCTAATCTTTCAAAATAAACTTTGACTAACCTTAGAATATTTTCAAATGTTGTGATATTGAGATCTGCTTCGGGGAGTTCTTTTCTGTTCATGGTTGTTAACGTCTTCAAGGTGTTTAAGTAGTATCAGTCTCTTGCTTGGTTTGTTACATCTTCTATATGGCTGATGCTCAGAAAACATCACATGCTCAGAAAACATCTTTACCAAATAGCCGCCTAAATTTATGCTGGACTTCCAGAATACTGAAAATATGCTCACAGGATTTTTAAACCATAGAGAACAGAGATATACCAACTTACCACATCCTTTCCATTACCGCTTGTTTTGGTAATAGTGATGATAGGAACAGCTTTAAAATATTGTGGCATTTTATTTAGGTTTACAAAAATCAAGTATCTAAAATCTGTATGTTCTTTGGAAAGTGACCAGCGAGTTTGGTTTCATGTATGAGATAAAATGAAGATGTTTAAAGTGGTGAAGTTTTGTCATAAACGCCATATTTGGCACACTTAACGTACATTCAAAACAACCTGTGAATTTTACTAAACTATAAGTTGCAAGTCAAGATAGCTGATAAAAGAATCACAGACCACTGTTGTTACATTATCACCAAAGTGCCATTCTTTTTAATACAAATATGGTGGATGGAGATATGGTAGAGGGGTGATATAAATGGGAGTTACTACTTTGTGATTAGAAGATAATCAGAAGTTAGGGAAACAGAAGTGTTTTAAGGACTCAACGAATCAGGCTCCACAAATTCAGTTCAGTTTGAATTGTCTGAGAAATAACAGCAGCTGAAAGGGCCAGGCAATTGTAAGAAATGAAATCCTTATTTTGATGTTTGTTTTTCTCGTGGTTGTTCTAAACAATGTTTGCTGTCAAACATTCGTCCAGCAAGCAGTCTGATAATCACACCCGACACATAAAGTAGCAATGGTTGAAACATCAGTGGAAGAAAGGTCCATATTTTAACCATTCTACCGCATGACGATCATGATCCAAGTAGCTAAGCGTCTGCTCTCAGAACTGTGGCCACATATATGTGACTTCATACATACACGTTACATACATAAGATCTCAAATCTGTGTTCAATGTAAAATATTAAATTTAGTGAAAAATAAAGTGTGCCAGACGTAGTTATCTTTTAAAAGTAGAATGAAATCTGGTTGTACCACAGTTTTGATGTCAAACTGCTTTTTCTTCCTGTTTACATTTTGCAAGAACAAGAAGCCTCAGCTGGAAAATTGGCCCATAATCACAACCTATTAAGCTTTTACTGATATTGCAATAGAAGTAATGGGTTTTTAATGAGCTTATCCATTTTAACATTTATATAATTTATTAACTTTTTTCTTTTCCATATTTTGTATATTAACTAAAAACTTGAGTTTAATAATTCTCTTTACTGAACTTTTGAATCTTCAGAATTCTGTAATAGCATTATCCAAGTTATCATTGATAATTTTATAAAGTATAAGCAATAAGTTGGATATTATTAGGGTTAAATGTGCTGTGACTACCAGCTCATGTTGAAAATCCAGACCCACAGGTGGCATAGTATCTGCCTTGTATAGATGTGGTTTAAAAGGTATATCAACTTTCATAGCAACAAAGGTAGGATTCCTGTCTTCAGGAAAATAAACTTCAAACATTACATGTTACATGAATTTGCAGTTGAATACACTGTCAACATAATTAGTGGATAAATTGTCAAGCTAAGAACCTCCATTGGGAAGTCAAAGCATGGCACTAAAGATGGAATAGATGTTTTGACTGTGTTGTTGATAAAGAAACCAGCACAGGCAGCAGGGGTGATGGAGTTGGGGCTCTGCTCAGGGGAGCACCTGAGGCGGATGTCGTGAAGTTGAATGAGAAGAGGTTGGGCATGAGAGACCATGCCGAAGGCAGTCAAACATAATCATTTTCTGCAGTATAATTTACTTCAGTGGATACAATTTACTGAACTTAAAGTAAGGAAAGTGTAGGAAACTTTTGGTATTAGTTTATCCATGTTATTTAGAAAATGATAAATTATTGATCTTCCAGAAATTATTTTAAGGGGGTCATAACTAAGTGATAATAAAATTACTCTTCTTTTTTATTTTAAAGATTTTATTTATTCATTTGAGAGAGAGTGCAAGATAGCACAAGCCAGGCGGAGGAGCAGAGGCAGAGGGAGAAGCAGACTCCCTGCTGAGCAGAGAGCTTGACTTGATCCCAGGACCCCTGAATGATCCCAGAACCTGGAGATCATGACCTGGGCGGAAGGCAGACGATTAATCGACAGAGCCACCCAGGCGCCCTATAAATTACTCTTCTTACAATTTTCCATTTTTCTTAAAAGAAATACCAGTCATGAGACTAGCTTTATATAAATATATAATCTTTATTTCTACTGCTTTTTATTTATATGACAATCATACCTGTTGCCTTGACCAACAAAGATGTCAAATGTTGCAAACAGTAAATGGAAAATATGTTAAACTTTTGCAGAAACTAATAAATTAAACCATTTCCATAGAAGTGCTCCCTTGAAAAGAATTATTTTAAATTGTCACCACAAATACTGAAATAGCTCTTTTGCTTTTCTCAAAGACCTTGAAAAAAATCCAATAATTTTAGCATGTCTAAATGGAATAGGCTGCATAATATTATACAATTATATCATCTGCATCTGTTAAGACATACACCTTCAAATCAGACCTGTGGTCACAGCAACAATCAAAACTAGGGGATCAGGGAGACGTCCCCCTTCAATTCCAGTGTTTTATGTCCTTTGCACTCAGGGCACACCTAAATACACAAACACGCATTCAATAAGAGTTCTATTAAAATAAAATAAAAATTACAGGTAACGTCTGAGGGTACTTCTAAATGTTCAAAATGCCATTCAAGGACATTTTCAGTTCTTTCCTAAACAGAAAAATGTAACCTACTGTAATGAACTGAATAAAAGTTTCCAATAACCTGTTCATGTTATGGAATAAAAGAATTTGCGCTGGGTCCCAGCGTAGGAGAGTGAACCAATTTAGTCAGACTTCGGATTTTACATGCTACCCTATGATCCAGGTGCTAAAATGCTCTGGAGCAGAACTCAGGCAGTCTAGCTTTTCTATTCATTAGGCTTCTTACACTATTTCTTGGCGGCTGCCCTGCAACAGTATGAGTCATTAGCACGAGTCCAAAATTGTGTGAAGAGAGATCTATGCTTTTGTCCTGTGGAAAGTCTTTTCAGTACAATCAAATTTGCTTCACGGTGTAATTTCACAGCTTGTGCAGTAGTCACTGACAGCTCACAGCACTGTTATTCAAGGCTAAGCAGATGAGAGAGACATAAACGACTAATAACATGCAGGAAGTTATGTCTTCGAAGTAGCAGCCTAATTGTGCATCTTCATTTAGTGAATGGTTCAAAACAAATTAAAATTTCCTGACCACTGGAGGCAAAAGCAACTCCAAAAGAATAGGTCGTATCAGATTCTTTATAAGGTGGAAATGTTCTTAATAAAATGTCACAGAAGAAAAGAAAATAGAATAATACAAATAGACTAGAATATAAAATCAAACATCAGCCTCAGTAGTAAGCAAGTAAATATAAATTTATGTATAGTTTGGCTTTGCCTAAAACAGGGCAAAAATGAAAGACAAAGATTTCGTGTTGGTGATGGTACAAGAAACGGACAATCTCATATACTTTAGGGGAAGTATAAAATCCCAACAAAAATGTTTTTATTTTAAAAATATTATAATGTCTTTCAGCTCATTGACTCCATTTCAATTATCCAGAGGTGATAAGCAATATTGAGTGATGTAAATATGTATGTTTTTTAGCATGATGCCACCCTGTTTTAAAGCAGTACTAAGTATGTTGTGACTGAAAGAATTTTTTTTTTAATATTCGAAGAACAGAACTGACTTTTTTTCTTGCAGAGTGAAGTTCTGAAAACGTTAACACACTCATAACACCTGTAACCACCACCATAATCAGGATACAGAATAATTCTATCATCCCCAAAACTCCCTCGTGTTATTCTTTTATATTTACTCCCTCCCCCCACCCATTACCTCTGGCAACTACTAATGTGTCCCCCAACACTACAATTTTGTCTTCTCTGGAATGTCAAGTAACTGAAGTATTGAGTAAGTAATCTTCTGTGTGATCCTTTCCCTCAGCATAATGCCTATGGAATTTATCGAAGTTATTATGTGTATCGAAAGTTTGTTCCTCTTTACTGTTGAGTATTATTAAATTGTTTGGATATGCCAACATGCGTTACCCTGTTCACTTACTGAAGACTATTTGGGCTATTTCCAGGTTTCAGCAATTATGAACAAAGCTGCTATTATAGTTTTTATGCAGGTTCTTGTGTGAAAGTAAGTTTTCACATCTGTACAATAGATATTCTGGATTGGAATTCCTGGGTCATAAAGTAAGTGTAGGTTTAATTTTTAAGAAACTGCCAAACTCTTTTCCAGCATGGCTCTATCATTTTTTATTCCAACCAGCAATATGTAAGTGATCCAGGCCCCCAAGTCATTAGTGCTTGGTTTTGTCAGAATGTTTTCTTTCTCTTTTCTTTTCTTTTCTTTTCTTTTCTTTTCTTTTCTTTTCTTTTCTTTTTAGTCGTTCTAATAGGTATGTAGTGGGAGTTCATCATGGTTTTAGTTTTTATTTGCCCAATGGCTAACAATGCTGAAGATATTTTTATGGTCTTATTTGACACTCTAATCTCTTCATGGTAATGTGGCTCTGATATCTTTTACCCATTGCTTGGTTGGGTTGCTTTCCTATTGTTAAGATTGCTTGTATATTCTAGATACTCAGATATGTGATTTGGAAACATTTTCTCCCAATTTTTACTTTCCTTTTTTTTTTTTAATGTATTAGCAGTGCCTTTCCAAGAACAACAAGGTTTTAATTTTCATGAAATTCAATTTATCATTTTTAGCGAATCATGTTTCTGGTGCCACTTATAGATTTTTTATTATTTCTTAAATAGAAATTTTATTGCATAATTTTGTGAAGGACTGATACAAACTCAAGTGTCTAACAGAAAAGATTGGTCAAAGTACAGTATGTGCATGTGATAATATCATATCAGCCATTATAAACCACAACTTAGAAGAATATTTAGAAACACAAAAAATGTTCATTAATGTATTGAGTGAAAAACCAAGCATTGTAAAATTGTATATGTATTTTGTGCATCTTTTAAAATCACTTTTGTGCATGCCATGTGTATGTGTGTGTGTGTATGTAAGTAATATATATTTGTAGAAAAATGCATACTAAGATATTACTGATTCTTTAAGTATTGAGAATACCATCTTAATATTTTTCTGAATTTTCTTCTTTTTACAAAGAAAATGCACTTGTTAAAATTAGCAAACAAAATTATTTTTACAAAAATAAATATTTCATAAATCTCAAGAAATCCATACATTAACATGTATTTGAATACAGACTCATTCTAGTCTTTACAATTATGTTAAACTTCATGATTTATTTGACACATTTTAAGTGTTTGTGTAGGTTAGATGCCCGTATGTTAGAGTCACTTAAAGGTAGAACAAACATGGTTTACCCATTTTTTTATATGACTGATGTTTCCAATACTCTTAGAATTGATGTAGCACATGATTCTTAATTTTACAATGAAAAATTGCTGATCGTGTATATTTAAATATTCCTTCGTGTGTTTTTTTATATAGAGCAAAATAGGTAGTTGAAGAAAACAAAATAACTGATAATTTTAAAGTTTAAATTTGTAATTAGCAAGCAAAGGATAACATCACATTATTACTTAATAGGCATAGAAGTCATATGTTAGTTTTTACCTGCCTTACTTGAGGTTAGGTATTTTAGAAAAACATTATTTGAAGTGCTGTAGGTAAAATGATGTAACTTGGATAGTGAAGCTACCTAACTAACAAATACATGCTGGTTCTGGAGCCTCTCATTTCTTCTGTGACTTTTATACCACGATTAATTTAAAGTAATTCTTACTTTCTTCTCTAGTGTTGTACACTGAGTTTTAGCAGCTGTTTCAGTCTGAATGCATTTATGCTCTGGTTCTAAAACAGTTCAGGTTCAGAGCACAGTCTCAGTTCCAAGAAAACTAGCACATAACCATACCCTCTAGTCCAAGCTGGGGTGCTCGGCACACCAATCATGTAATCGTCGTGGCAGCCACTAGGGGGAAGAGCGACAAAATGCTGCAGCCGAGACGTCCTGAGATGCCTCATTCTAGCCGAGGCCCCAGCTTGCAATGATTTCTGTCTCTGTCCTGTTGCCTTCAATCTATAAATCATCAACACCCCTAGACTGAGCCTCTCCTACATAACTGTTTTAAACTTTTTAAGTGAATCTGTTCCCTTCCATCTAAATAATGTATCAGGGCTTCTCTACTGCAGTTTGGAAGCTAGATGTATGAAAAATACCCTAATATAGCCTCCCAAATTTTCATGTACTAAAAATTATCTACCTACAGGTTTCAGACTCCTTTTTCTATATCTAAGTCTAAAACACGTTTTTAAAAAATTTCTTCAAAAAAGGCATTTGCTTGTGAAAAGGAAAAGGCTACACTCAGAAGCTTAAATTGAGAAACAAATGGAATCAATGAATTAATAAAAATATGCATTGAATATCAGTTCTATACCTGATGATTCGTATATATAAGTTCATTTAAAACCTTATAAAGTAGATATAATTTCTACGATTTACAAGAGAAAAAGTAAGTTCCGAAGCTTACACAGTTATTGTAAATGTCAAGATATGTCTTTTGTTAAAGATGTGCCAATTGACTGCAATAAGAATGAACGGAGCTATATCGTTATGCAATAGATTTTCATAGAAACTCTACTAAGTAGACATATTTAATCAAGTTGTCGAAGTACGTTACCTCTTATGAAAACGTTTGGAATACTGTTGAACTTTCTATGTTGATAAAGGTCCGTTGCTAAAAGACCATATATTGAGTTATTTTAATAGTCATTATTGAATTAATGACACATAAAACATAAGCATATTTAGAGACTGCTTTTGAAGTAGTATTTTCTATCAAGACATTTGAGAATAAAGGGCCAGAGTCAGGCTATGGCTGAAAAACTTAACAAAATTCAGAGATAATTTGTTTATTATTTATTTAACTGATGCTTTCACACATATTCTTATGGAAAGCAGGAGGAAAACACAGTAACAGAGGGAAATTATATGCGTGAGGAGAAGAGATTGTTTAGGAAAAAAAAGTTCTAGATGAAGGAGAGGAGAAATCTGGATAAATTAGGAGGATAAGATACCAGAGGTGAAGAGGAGTTGAAGATGTGTGATCTTAACATGAGAATAATAAGCAGCATGTCTTTCCCCCAGAGTGTGATTTTGAAGTGGGAGGTTGTGGTGGGTGCAAGTTTAGTTAAGAAATGTTTTCAAATGTAGAAGACCATGGAGAAAGTGGCCCTGTTTGGTAATACGTTGATATTGGTATTCAGTTATTTATTGAATGACTATTTGTTGAGCACGAATCCTGAGTAAACATTGGTGAACTATACACACATGCTCCCCAGAGGTCTGTAAGATGGTCCAAAAATAAAACTTCAGAAAGTCCTCAAGACTTGATTTTTATTCATTTATTTTAAATTCACATGTCAGCTTAAGTCACACTGTTCTCTAAGATTTAGATTGGCTCAGGAACACTTACCGAGGTCAAGTGGGTAATCCAGCGCCTTTCCTAAAAGTGTTGTAAATTCCTGACTGGTTTCGTTCTCTGGGGTTTGAAGTTCCAGCTTTTGATGAACTCCCTTTCTCAAATATATCTCACTCATCTGGCTGCTATGTTTTCTTAGTACCGCATTGAACCAGACAAGAAACCCAATCTGATCCTTGGTTTTTATTCTCTGAAACACTTACACAAGGCATTTGTACATGTGGCAGATTAACTGAAGATTTAAGAAGCTGGAGAACATTTACCAAGCGGCAATGCAAACAATGTAAAACTGAAAATTAAACACACTTTTCCTAAAAAGCCTATTTAGTATCCTGACCAAATTTCCCTGCAGATTCTGCTTCTGCCTTGTTGCTATATGATATCACTCTCTCTCTCCTCTTCTCCTCTTATCCTATGAATTCTTTTCCTTTATTTTTTTCTTTCTGACTCCCAAGTTTTATTAATCTTTATGAATATCTTTGTTCCTAGGTTTCCTAACAAAGTTTGCCTTAGATATAGAGTGAATGATGGTGGTGATGAGGAGATATCTATCATCTATCTATCTATCTATCTATCTATCTATCTATCTATCTATCTATCATCTATCTATCTATCTTTACCTAGGTATATATCTATATAGACATATATATCTATATTGACATATATCTTAATAACATACATTTTTTTTTGTTTTGGTTTTGGTTTCCTTACTCTATATAAGGGCCTTGTAAACCATATGTATATGTGTGTGTGTGTGTGTATATGTGTGTATATGTGTATATATACACATATATATATATATATATATATATATATATATATATATATACACCATTTAGAGTAGTCAAATTAAAAGAAATGGAAAGTAGAATGGTGGTTGCCAGTAGCGGATGGAGGGGGACATGTCCTTTAATGGGTACAGAATTTCAGTTTTGCAAGTTGAAAAGTTCTGATTTGTTTCCCAACACTGTGAATATATTTGATACTACCGAATTGTACTTTTAAAAATGGCTCAGTTGCTAAATTTCTTATGTGTATTTTACCATAGTTTTAAGAAAAAGCATCATGATGATCATGTTTAAAACAAAGAGAACAGTGTTAGTCAATATCTGGAAGGGTGGGATGAAAACAAAACAACTTGGTACTTTCTAGGATCTAAAATCAAAAAGTTTAAGGACCCTCAGTTGTTAAAGATTGTCCAAGGTCTTGTGGGGTCCTTAAACTTTTCATGCAATTGGAATCCTATAGTATTTATCTTTTTGTGACTGGCTTATTACACTTAGCGTAATGTCTTTCAGGTTCGTCCATATTGTAACATATGCCAGAATTTCCTTCTTTTTAAAAGGCTGAATGATATTTCATTGTATGCATATACCATATTTTTTTATCCATTCATCATCCATAGCCGTTTGGGTTGATTCCACTTTTTGGCTTTTCCTGAATAACGCTGCCATGAACATGAGTGTACGAACATCGCTTGCAGAAACTACTCCTAATTCTTTTGGATATTCTTTTGGATACCCAGCAGTGGAATTGCTGGACCACATGGTAATTCCATTTTTAACTTTTTGAGGAATCACTATACTATTTTCCATAATGTTTACGCTATTTTATTTCCATCCAATAGTGAACAAGGGTTCCAATTTCTCCAAATTCTTGCCAATATATTGTCATTTTTTTTCTTTTTTTTTTGCATGGGTGGCTCTCTCTATATATATCCATTGAAAAGTTAACACCTTAGAAAAGTCTTGATGATCTGATCTAAGACTGTTGCCCATTCTGACCAATTTATGTCCATCGTGGTACCTTGTTTTTTACATTCACAGAACTTAAAATTTATTCTAATTATATAATTATTGGTTCCTTTACATATTTGTTGTCTCTTTTTCCTAACATACTATTAACTACATGAACACATGAGATTGGAACTGTATATTTTTTCCCTTTTGTTACTCTCTGGCATAATTCTTAAAAGAAGTATGAATGGATGCTATTTGTATACTATTCATCATGTGCACCATTAGAAAACTTCAAGAGCAATAATAAGACTCACGATTTTTGGTAAATACAGTGTAGTGAGTTAAGTATTTTATTACAATTCACAATCTATACAATATTAAAAGTTACACATTTTATTCCTACTTTTTGTTGAAGAAATTGAGCTTCTAAACATCAAGGCCCATGGGTAGTCAGGGGCGAAATGAATATTGAGAACAATGTCCACTTGATCAAGGTCAAATTGTTAGTGCATGGTCCTTGAAGGATAAAAATCTAACTTCACCTGAACCTAGTACTGTGCACTTTTGGTTACCATACTAGAAAAAGAATTTTCTAGGAAAATAAGTTTCTGCATTCTCTACACAGTAATACTTTTTACAATAGCTTCACCATATAAATTCACTTTTTCTCTAACAGGCATGTTCATCCCAGCATTGCTATAAGTAGCTATTTTAATATTAAATGGCTTTATGTACATACAAATGTAGAATTGTGGTTAGCTTCCCTGTGAAACTGTGTACCTAACTATTACACTACTTGCTGAGCTGCTTAAGAAAAATTAACATTAGACAGATGTATTGTTTAGGAAAAAATAGAATGATCTGATTTGGGTTGATAAATATTATAGCAAAACCAAAGGAATTAACCAATATATTACTCTTATTTGGATAACTTTATTTGGATTTATATCTTTATCAAAAAGCACCTATAGTTCCTATTCTATTAAGAAAAGTTAATATACAAAACACCTGTGGTGTAGAATTAATGATATAATACATATATTATGAATAAGAAAATTTCTATTTCTCTCATCATTCTTGTGAGCTGACTACCTGATTTTACATCATTTGACAGAGGGATGTAAAAAGTACTATAGAACATTAGTCTCTTAAATTGTAACAAGTTTTAAGTAATAAAACCTTAATATTGAAGACATATATCATGATTTCCTTCTTTCAGACATCAATTATTATAGCGGCATATAGGTCGTGTGTGTGTCTCATAATATTTTGTATTGACTCTGGCCATTAAATCATTAAATATTATATATAGTAATATATTATATGTTATATATATATTATGTGCTATTTTTTGTTAATGACATATAAACCTGCATTACATATAATACATTTATATATATATATATGTAAACCTTCATTAACAAGACATTCACCTCCAACACAATTGGATAAATATATGAATCTGTATGGTTAAAAATGCACATTCAACTTTTTCATGAGAAAAGCCTTTTTAGGGCATGTAGTAAATGACTCAGAGCCAGGGCTAACTATATTCATATTTCCATCACATGTTATACCTATACCCATTCTATTTTTCCTTATGAACATTTTTCACATGATTCTTTACCTTGAAAATGAGGAGCATTTACTTAAGAAAAGGGAATGGCCCTCTGAGATTGCCAAATAGAATGTAGACCTGCAAGAAAGCACTTAAATATGTAATTCTCCAGAGATTTTACTATTTGAAGGCTAAGGTAATGGCATGCAAATTTCATTGCCACTGACATTTTTCACTTAAGAATTAACATGTACAAAACTCAATTTTTTTGTTATATGAAAGAAATAATCTTCTCTACCTCCTACCAATATACCCGCTTTCCATCATAGCTTTACAATTTCTATTAATGTTGAGTTTATATTGCATTTTACCAAGGAAAGAAGTGTTTTTCAGCAAAAGTTAGATTGAAGTATAAGAAGCATACACAAAAGTGCACACATCTTAAATACCTTGAATCATTCAGATTTTTGGTACATGAATCTGCATATATTTATATATTTTATGTGATTTTTTAAGTTGCAAATACTTTTAAAATATGAAAAAAATGATAGTAAGACTCAATTGTATTATAAAGCAAATTTATTACTCAGGAAAACCACATTCCAAATAGCAAAGCTACCGCATAGTCTTATTTCAGTTGTAAATAAGTAAACAATATTTTTGTAGATAAGAAGAGAGATTCTACGTCATGGTTAACAGAGTTGTAATCTCTGGCAGTTGTGAGAATACATTAAACCTCTAAAAAATGTACAATTTTACAAGGACTCTCTGAAGCTTTTACTTAACAATGATCTTGGTGGAAATAATACCGTGAGCTAGTGTTTATTCGTGCTTATTGTATGCCAGGCATAGTTCAATGCCCTCGGCATATATTAACTCATTTAAACAATATGGCAACCCTAATGATCTAATTATTGACATCACCCTGATTGTGGTAATAAATAAACATCTGATTCCAGAGATGTTCTTTTTACCCACAACATATATTGCTTCCAAGTTTAATTCTATCTGACCACACTAACTTTTGATACTTTAATTAAAATCTTTGAAGAGACATCAGTATTTTAGGTTATGCTTCTAATGTTTTAGTCATTTCTTTTATTTTTTTAAGTTTTTTTTATTTAAGTAATCTTTACACCCCATGTGAGGCTCAAACTCATGACCCCAACATCAAGAGTCACATACTCTCCCGACTGACCCAGCCAGGCGCCCCAGTCATTTATTTTATTTTATATATATATGTACCTACCTCTCCATGTCTACATGTAATATATAATCATAGACTTTTAGATTCAGTTGTGATTACTTAGAGATTTTCTAACCAGGCATCTCATTCCATAAATGATAACCTGTGATAACAGTGAGACCCAGAGTGGCAAATATCTCAAGCTGAGTTAATGGACAAGGTCAGTAGAGCTATATTTCTTTCCTCTTTTTTCTTTTTTTAAGATTTTATTTATTTATTTTGAGAGAGAGAGAAAAAAAAGTGGGGGGAAGGGCAGAGGCAGAGAGAAAGAGAGAATTTCAAGCTGACTCCACGGAGTGAGGAGCCCCACACGGTGCTCGATCTCATGACCCCAAGATCATGACCTGAGCCAAAACCAAGAGTTGGAAGCTTAACCGACTAAGCCACCCAGGCATACCAGAACTATATTTCTGACATCAGATCTAGCACCTTTTTGTGTTATGGTGGCTACTAGGTCATTGTGACTTCTATTTATGTTATATGTAACATGAAGCAACACTTTGGGTCAACCTGGAAAAGTTCCTTATGGAGCATGGACAGCTGCTTACATAAAATTTTGTTATTTTGGCAAAATAAGGTTCTAGATAAATTTAGCCAAATTTGTATATCACACAGTAAACCATTGTGCTGATAAAACAATAATGACATTAAAATTTCTTTGAAATCCTTGGGTTACTTTTCTTAAAATCTTGAATAATATTTATGGCAAATATAAATCTTGACTCTGTCAAATGTTCTTTTTAGCACATTACAGTTGAGGTCCAAGAAGAGAAAAATATTTCAGAGTGTCTTTGGTCACACTGTATAAGAGGCTCAAGTTATTTAAAAAATCCACTTGGGTTAAACTTTCTTTTACCCTATGTATATGAGACACACCTGGGATTCATCAAATGAAGTAAAATATGTAATAAATATCCTCTGAGTTAAGTAGAACACTAACACCAAAGCTAATTTTCACATACTGAAAGGTATACATGCCTGAATTATATTACCTCAAATGATAATTAATATTAGACAGGTTGAGTAACTCTTAGCATTAAGCTATAAACAAAGCTTTAATTAGTGAGACCTCACAGAATTGCAAATCAACTATTTTTTTTTAAACTGGGATAAATGAAAAGGCACACACATTATTATCATATATGCGTTGTACAAAGCAAGAGATTTTTATTTCAATACTTTTTCATTTCTTTTTTTAAAAAATCTGTTAGTTTTTCTTATCATTATGGACTGATGTAAAACCAACAGAAATTATAACAGAATAACAGTCTCTTTTTTCCCAAAAAATCCTCAAAAACTGATTGAAATGCATGAGAAATAGAAAAATAGGGAAAAATAATGAATTATCTCAGGAAACTAGTGAAAAACAAATTTCAAATGCTCACAATGGGAGGAATTATAGTATATAAACTGCCAAAGAGCCTGGATGAAGAATGATATTGTGAGACAACTGATAAATTTCCTTCTTAAAAAACAGAGTAGAAAGTAACTAAAAATCTAGATGAACCCTACTTAACCATGACAAGGAAAAGGGGCGAGAGCAGGAGTCAAGAAAAGGCCTTAGGCAAAATAAGAGCTGGCCACTCAACTGGAGGCTGTTTTCCCGGCTATAGATCGTACCAGCTGGAATGGGCAGTGCCACAGGTTACAAAAATACAGCCAAGTTCGCATGGTATTATTACCATAGTGGGAAGGTTTAAGTCACTAGTATTAAGGAATATGGCCCTCTCTATACAGTCTTGATCCTGTATTTTTATACATTGAAAAAAAAATGTAGGGGAGCCTGGGTGGCTCGGTGGGTTAAGCATCCAACTCTTGGTTTCGGCTCAGGTCATGATCTCACGCATGGTGAGATCATGCCCCGGGTCAGGCTCTGCGTTCAGCATGAAATCTGCTTGAGACGCTCTTCCTCTGCCCCTCCCCCATCTCCTTCTCTCAAATAAATAAATCTTTAAAAAAATGTAGTAATATTTCAAAGTGAATGAACATTAAAACAGAGTACCACCCTATTTTTAAAATAGAAGATAATGTGTTGTTTATCCAATTTTAAATTTACTTTTATCATATATACACGTATATTAAAAGCTCAAGCAAACTGCACCACAAAGCTTATAAGAGGAAAACATATTTCCTGTCCTGCCTTTTATTCCCTAGAGTTAACTACTTCTAATTATTTGGGCTATTTCTTATAATGCCTTTTATATGCTTTTAAATACCTCCCTTACTTTTTATTTTAGATATTATCCATTGATTTTCCACTAAAAAGATAAAGATTTAAAATTTTTACATTCTCCAGCCTTCACTTTCTTTTTGTGTTCTTACTTACACAATCATTTCAGTTTTTGTTTAAATCAATAATTATATTGCATTTCCTCCCCTGGGTTGTTAATTTATTTGTTGACCTTCCTGGAGTTAGCAACTGCCTTATTTTCTCTTTTGTTTAGTTTCCTGTATGTCCATAATTAATTCATTTTCATATACTCTGATTTAACTGTCAAATAACTAAGATAATTTATTTGTTCAGCATTATTTTTTCTTTGAATGTAAGTGGGGTGCTGAAGCTGTTTTGAACCAGTACTTGAGAACTGACTGTGTTCACCTCTTCCCAAATCAGTGGTCAGCGATGTCACATTTTCAGCCTACCAGAATATTTACACCACAAAAATTAGCAAACGCTACAAAAACGGGGCTTCTTTTATTTTTATTGAATGTTGTTGACAAATATTCACCAGCACACCATTATATGTAACTCTCCTGGAACCTACCCTTTCTTTACTCAAGTGTGGACTACCACACCAGCCACAGAAATGGCATTTTAGCATTTTCTATCACTGTCATACCAGGAAATATGTCTGTCTCTCCTCTGTGTTTGGTCTGACTCCTGAACTCCCTATCTTCCTTTTTCTTAGTTCACTCTTTCATTTTGATCAAAAAACATATCTTCCAGTTGCTTCCCAAGAAAGCATATAAAATAGGTAAACATTTTGAAAGGAAGTGCTTCACAAGTTTAATTTTTCCTAGTTCTTGAATGACGCTGTGGTTGGAATTAGAATTACTATTTTGGAAATCAAATACTATTTGGAATGAGGGAATTAGTTCACTGTCTCAGTTGTCTTAGTTGTGTGACAGTTAAAGGGATTTTGATGCTTGATAACTTTGTATAAGATCCCCCTCTCTTTCTGTCTCTGTCTCTGTCTCTCTCTGCTTACACTCTGCACATTGCTCAAAGGGTGTAGAAAATTTCATGAAGCTATGGCCTATTTTTTATTAACTGTTCAGTATGCTGCATAAGTTTGTCATTTGTAATGTAAAGACTATTCTTTTAATTTTGGAAATTTTCTTATATCATTCCCTATATAATTTTCTCCTGTCCAGTTTTTGCAGGCTTTCTCCTCCTTCCCCTTCCTCTTCCTTCTTCTTCTTCTACTTCTTTTGCCTACTAGTCAGATGATCATTATCAAACATTTTTATGGATTTTTTCTTCTTTTCGGATGTTTGTTTTTTTTATTTTACCTTAGGTGTTACCTGAATTTTTGCCTTTCAAACTTTCAATTTTTAAATCAATTTCATCATGTTTTCAAGTTCCAAGTGCATTTCTCTTATTTGTTGACTCTTTCTTATTGTACCATTTGTCTCTCATCTTTTTCTCTCTCTGAAGATAGCAATTATTGTTTAGTTTTAATGTTATGTTTTTGTTTTGTCCCCTACATTGCTTTCTATAACATTACTTGTATAGCTTTCTTTGGTGTCTGTCATTTCAGAGGATCTCCTCATATGGCTCATGAATCTTGATTAGCATTTAAAGGGGATGTTCAAAAAACAGATGGAAGTTTTTTCATGCAGCAGGGATTCTCAAACAGGGTAGCATACCATTAGAGGATGGATGTATTAAGCAGCTTAGCCTGCCATAACAAATTACTATAGACTGGGTGGCTGAAATGACAGGAATTTATTTTCTCAGAGTTCTGAAAGCTAGAAGTTCAAGATCTAGGTTTACTGATTCGATTTCGGGTAAGGGCTTGTCTTCTACACTTGCAAATGGCTACCTTCTCCCTATGTCTTCACATGGTTTCTCCCAGTGCATGCCTGTGGAGAGAGAGAAAGAGTGCTCTCTGGTGTCTATTTTTTTTAAATAATAAAACAAATCCTATTGGATCAGTACCCACACTTTTAATTTTTTTTAACCTTGATTACTTCCTTGAAGGCCTCATCTTCAAATATGTCCATATAAGAGATTGGGGTATCCATATAAAATGGTGGAGAGGCACATAAAAATTCAGTCCATAAAAGAGGATCAGGCATGGAGTGAGATTTTGTTTGGAGACTTCTAAAAAGCAGTTTTAAAATGATTTTTTCTTGTGACAAATTCCTCAGAGAAAAATCATCTAATCATACGGGATAAATATCTGCTTGGCTACCAGTTTTCTAAAGGCATAATAGGGGACTGGGCCTCAGAGTAGCAGTGGGACTAAGCCTTATATTTCAGTGTCAAAAAACTTAAGATGCTAGAGTATTCATTTCAGAGAGAAATATATTTTGCAAGTAAAAATGAGCTATTTCATTTTTTGTTGTTGTTTAGAAAATTAACACCCAACTTCTGATTAGGTTTTCACTTTTAAGTCATAGACAGAATGTAATATTGAGAATTGTTTTTATTAAGCACCTTTCTAAAAAGGATGCATAGAATACAATATGATTAAAAGAGTTTAAATTTGTAAAAAAAAAAAAAACTTAGTCAATTACTGCTATTATATCTTTATAGGTTGCTGTTCAAAAATAGATTAAAAATTATAACTTTTCAAGTAATGGAAAATATTTGCATGTCAAAAATATGGTACGGAAAACTTTTTATATTTTTTCATAAAAAATACTGGATACGACTTTATTAAAGGAAGTTAAGAGAAATTTTTTGAAATAAGACCACTATGTTTCTTGAAGTTTAGCATCAAATATTTTATTTAGTGGATGTCAAATATAGCTCCAGGTGTTTGAACAACAGCAAAGTTTGTGAAGCATTTACATTACATAAAGTGCATATATGTATATATATATAAATAAGACAACAATCAGGTATTCACTATGTGACAAACCAACTAAATTTGCTGAACTTATGATGAAAAGCAGGACAAATTATCAGCAAAAGAAAGTATACAACATATTATTAACCTAAGTAAGTTATTATGTTTATTGCTGTTAAGTGTTAAATTATTGAATAAATTAAATGTCTTTGAGAAATAGAATAAATGAATGCTTAAGAAATGTATCATTTATTTAAAGGAAAATAGTCAATATAGTAAGTTATTTTAATGAATATCAACAAAACACTTTTGAACAACCAATAAGGGGTACAATGGACGGATTTTATTATTGAGGTTGAATTCATTTGGAGGATCTCCTTCAAAAATATTAGGCCCTATATGAAAGAATGATGCATAATATATTATTAAGAGTTTACACAGAAATAGTTTAGAAAAGGAATCTGAATCTTGCAACAATGCTATTCAAATACCTAAGACAGATTTGTCACAAATTTATCTACTGTAGGTAATATTTTGAAATCACTTTGAAAATCTGAGAAGATATATTTTGGGATATGTACCCCATTTATAAGCATATATTGTCAGTGGATCAAAAAAGGCAACTGTATTGGAATTTTCCAAATTAATATTTAAATAGAAGATAAGAAATATAGAAGTCTATAATTATGCCTTATGATCATACACATGCTCACGGTTTTTGCTTCTTTAGTTTTCTTTTTTTTTTAAAGATTTATTTATTTATTTATTTATTTATTTATTTATTTATTTATTTGACAGAGAGAGACAGCCAGCGAGAGAGGGAACACAAGCAGGGGAAGCGGGAGAGGAAGAAGCAGGCTCCCAGCGGAGGAGCCTGATGTGGGGCTTGATCCCAGAACACCGGGATCACGCCCTGAGCGGAAGGCAGACGCTTAAGGACTGAGCCACCCAGGCGCCCCTGCTTTTTTAGTTTTCTAAGCAGAACATCAATTTCCTGACAATTGTGATTCTCTTCTCAACTCCCAGGGATCTGCCTTGATCACTAGTGTAAGGTGAATTCTATATATTAGAAATTGGTTTCTGACCTGACGTGACAAGATAATTTTTTTCCATTATTTTAAAGATTTTATTTATTTATTTGACAGAGAGAGAAAGAGAGAGAGGGAGAGCACACAAGCAGGTAGAACAGCAGAGGGAGAGGGAGAAGCAGACTCCCCGTTGAGCATGGAGCCCAACATGGGGCTCAATTTCAGGATCCCAGGATCATGACCTGAGCCAAAGGCAGATGCTTAACGGACTGAGCCACCTAGGCGCCCCCTTTTTTTTCATTTTGAGATGAACTTAATTTACCAATGAACTTAATTGAACTGCAAGCAATAATACCAAGCAATAGCACATTAGAGACTTAAATTCCAATTAAGCATATTTTAGGGATCAGATAACTTAGGTTAATTTAAGTACTAGACATTTTAGTCAATGGAATATACAAAGTAAATAGATTCAGAGCAAATCAAAACATGACAAGCCAAATTAGGAAACCCAATATCAAAGTCTTAGATGTAATTAAATAAAACTTTAAAATGTCATGAAATAGGAAAACACCTTCTTTATACTAGGAAGGGATATATACTGGACTAATCATTCTTTAATTTCTTCTTTGGAATGACCATTTTGAACGCAGTCTTAAACTCTATATGTTATGGATTTATTTTAAAATATACACTGCAATAATTTTAAAAAACCACCTTGTTCTATTATTTACTTTATTCTCTAACATCTCTTATTTTCAAATGAAAAATAAAGACTGTCTCCTTTCTCTTCAAACCTTAATTGATTTTACTCACTTAAAAAAAAAAAAGAACTTTTACTAGACACTTTTGCCCTCTCCTATATGCCAAAATTCTTTAAACCTGTTATCTTTATTTCATTAACTTACTTTATCGTGAGTAATCTGATTTTTTATCCCTACAGGAAGTCTATTGTCACTTCATGCTGGAATTATTGTGTCTTATTTTTTATGTTTTTATATTATTTTAGTTTATATTTATTTTATATTATTTATTATATTATTTTATATTTATTTTGTATTATTATACTTTGTCTTTAACCATATTATAACCTCACCAAAACAGGACTATGTTATCTATTTCCTTTATATAACTACCAACAGAATACTAAAGTTTTTATTCAGTATGTATTTGGTGAAATGAGCGATGGATGGAAGGAGGAGGGAAAGAAAAGTGGGAGGGAAAGAAGGAGAGAGGATGGAGAGAAGGGAAGAGGAAAGTGAGAATACCTGCCTGAGACTTCTCAAAAATAATCCGCCAATATTCTGCCACTCATTAAAACTCAAACGACATTAATTTGATGCAATAACAACTCAGTCAGTCATCATTCTCAAAAAAGAAATATAGTACTATTGGAAAGCATTGGCGGTCACTGAGTGTAACATATCACTGCCACTTTCTTGGTAAACTGTTTTATGTTTTTGTAACATGGCACATAAAAATGTTAAAAAAGGAAACAATTCATCTCAAGGCCTTGCAATACTATTATATCCTTCTACTATTTTGAGAATATCAGAATGCATTGTCAAATACTTTGTAGTACTCATAGCTCTTGTCAAGTGAATTGATTGTTTTGGTCTGTTCAAACGAACCCACCATAGTTAATCCGAAACAATTTGAAAACAATATCCTCAGTCAGAATGAAATTACTGTTTATGTCATTGTTTTTCAAATGATAAATTTCATTTTGTCATTTTAGAAACAGCCTAGATGAAAATAGCTTTATATTAAAGACTCTTGTTGACATAGACTGATGCTATTTTGTCCTTTTATATTGAATCAATCTATTAATTTGAATTTCTCTATGTTCCTTTTAATTCTTGATATTTAAAAAAGTGTTCCTCACTTTATCAATCTCTCCTTATATATTACATCTGTTATCAAATAATTCTTCCAGAATAAGCACATTCTCAGATTACTTTTGGCTGATTTGCTAACTGAGAGGTAATAAAATATATTGTAGATAGGGAGTATTCTATAAAATGAACACATATCTAGTAATAAGTATTTATGATATTTTCTATCATACCATGTACCCAAAATAAGTAAATCTATTTGTAACCAGTTTATGTGCAACTTTAAAACTATTGCTGCATACCCAAATAATTTAATGTTTTCCTATTGAACCATTCCATTCTTTTATTCATTTGGTCCATGTATATTCTATTAACTGCACTATTTTAGATTAAAAATGGGCTATAAAATTTGTCTTCAAGAAATCCTCGGAGTGATGGTGAATATAGACAAACAACATTTTTACTAAGATACTGCATCTAACTATTACAGAAGTATAGTGGAGGTAAAGACACGTTTACAGGCCAAGATCAGGAAAATCCACATAAAAGTGCTAACTCTTAAACCATAACTAAAAAGAAGAATGAACACTTTGCAAGAACATTTCAAACAAAATAGAGAGATAAAAATATGAAAATAGGGGAGCCTGGGTAGTTCAGTCAGTTAAGTGTCTGCATTTGGCTCAGGTCATGATCTCAGGGTCCTGGGATTAAGCCCCACATCAGGCTCCCTGCTCAGTGGAGAGTCTGCTTCTCCCTCTCCCCAGCACCACCCCCCCCCCCCGCCATGCTCTGTCTCCCTCTCTCTGATCTCCCTCTCCCTCAAATAAATAAATAAAATCCTTTTAAAGATTCAAAGAATATGAAAATATTTGATGACTTGGTTGACAGGACAGGTGATATAGTTGAGGTACAGGGCATGGTATGAAAAAGGGAGGATAAGAAAGATTAGTATGGCTCAAATCCTTATGCATCTTATGCATCAGGGTAAAATTTTTCTTTTTTTTCTCTCACAGTGGGAGATGTGAGATAATATTTGTGTTGTAGAAAAATAACTATAATAATAGTAGAGAGATTACTCTAGATATGACAGAGATTAAAATTATGGAAGAGAGTTAGGAGTTTCCCAATCATTTGAGTGGAATTAATGCGAAAGTGGCCTGGAGGGCCCTACAGGCCTTAGTCATCTTCTCTTTTTCTCTTTCTGTCTACATTCACTTTCAAAGTGATCTTGTCTGATCTTAAATCACATCTATCCAGACATTTGTTCTGAACTTCAGACTTCTGTACTCAACTGCCTAGCCATCTGATATTCAACATGTCAAAATCTGAGCTCTGTTATGGTCTCCCTGCAGCCTGGCTAAAATCTTCTCCAGATGCAGTTTTCCACCCGAGTTGATACTAAATCCATCTTTGTTGCTCCAAAAAAAAAAAAAAAAATTTGGAGTCATATTTTTTCTCACATTTACTGTTCCTTTGCTCCAAATGCATCCAGAATCTGATGGCATCTCACGTGCCATTGCTAATGCCCTCTTCTGAGCAGCAGCAACTCATCTTGATTATTTGAAGATCCTGCCTTATTAGTCTACCTTCCTCCATCTCTGCCCTTTCATATTGTAGTCTCACAACACAGTAAAATTCAAAGTTTTGCAATGGCCTTCTAGGTCCTGCATAATTAATCCCAAACTCTGCTCACTTCTGTTCATTACATTCTAAGCACATTGACCTCTATCTTTTTCTTCAACATATGAAAGACCCTTCAGTCTTGTGGCTTTTGTATAGCTCTTCTTAAGGCTTGGAATTTCTTCTAAATCAGATATCTTCATATTAACTTCCTCACATCCTTCAAGTCTTTTCTCAAGCATCTATCACCTCACTGTGGCCTATCCTGGCTGGTAAACTTAGAATTGTAACTCCTTCCAGTTCATTCCGGATTCTCCTTGCTACGCATGGAACTGTCTCTCCCATGCAATATACTCTACCTATTACTATTTTTATTGTTCATTGTCTCTTCTCCTGCTGGAATATAAATTCCAGAAGTACAAGGATTTTTGTCTGCATAGTTAAGTGATATATCTAAAACGCCTAGAAGGTACCCAGTACATAGTAGGTACTCACTACCTACATGTTTAATAAATGAATGAATGAATGACCTGCATTACTGTGATGGCAATTGTGATAGAGAAGGAGCAAAACAATATATATAACATAGAGACAATTTTAAATTTATATAAAAAGACCGTTCTCTGCTTAGTTTTGGCCATGTCAACTGACAGTTTCATAAAAAAAGTTTTCAATGCACAATACTTGTATAAAAATAATTGTTCCTGGTTTTTTTATAATATGATTTCCACAAATTGCAGACAAGGCAATTGATAAAACTCAGAGTTTTAAAAGTCTAGTCTGTCCTAAATAAATACAGTTTCCTTTTTAAAATAAGATTATCTCAGCTGTTTGTTTCATATGCTTTTTCTCCCTTGTGTAATTCAATAGTGTGAGTTCCCATAAATGTAGAGTAATTTAATAATGATTTAGCAGGCAACCTGAAGAACATATAAAAATAATTTAGGTAGTAAACAATTATGTAATAGTCTAAGTATATCTTAAATTAATATACTTAAAAATAAATTCAATTAAACATTTAAAAGGTAGATTTTTAGACATAAAAAGCAGACCAGCAAAACTTTACCCAAATCATGTACAACTTGTCCTTTTTAAAATTAGCATTGACTAAAATATTTCTCACTCATTAGTTTCTGAAATTTACTGTGTCTTAAACTGCAGTATCTATAGTTCCCAGCTTTTCAATAATAGATATGATTTTGTTTAGGTTTTACTGTTATTATTTTTATTCTCAGGGAGTAATAATAAGTACATATTACTAGTCAATTAATTGTATCCATAACAGAGATATGAGTTATAGTATTGATCCTAAATCCGAAAAACAGAAGTATTAACTTTTAGAAAGATAGTTTTTCTTCATCTGTCTTTCCTCCAAATTAATGATCATTTTCCAACTTTTTTCTCCAAATACCAAAAAAGAAATAAGGAAAATATGGGATATTTAATTGTGGCAATGCAACTATGTAATTGACCTAACACAAATCAAATTAAAAATTTAAATATTTTACAATCTGTAAAAATTTATAATAAAATTATAAATAAATAACGATAAATAATATTGAAGATATTATTATAATATATAGTAAGGATAAATAATATTGAAGATATTGAAAAAAGATAAATAATATTGAAGTGTCAGGTTACTTGATTTAAAAAATTCTATATGTCAAAATATCGTAAATAAAATTAAATGAATGATAAATTATGAAATGTTCATATGATTTATATGACAGAAAATAATATTCTTAATATATAAAAATGCCTTCTAAATCAATGAAATCAATGATCAACTCAAAGGGTGATGGTGCAAAGGAAAAGAAAATAATTTACAAAAAGATATGAAACTTCTGTAACATAAAAAATATTGAAACTGAGATGCAAGAACATAAATGAAAGATAAGATTCCATTTGGGTTTATCAGACTGGCAAATATTTTTATTTTTCATTAGATTCATATGTTTTTTTTTAAGTTACAGGAAAAGAAATGTCACTTCTGCAGGCCAATTTAAGAATATATTCAAAATATCTAAAAATGTGCAAAGGCACATCTTTTAACAAAATATTCCACTTATTTATCTTAAAAAACAGAAAATCTTAAAAGGCTGTACATAAATAATTCTTCTGAAAGCCTACTAAAAATTTAATATTCTTCTCAAAAAAGGCAAACTTTATATAAAGAAATAAAAAGTAGATAAAATAGATAATTGCATAATTAATAAAGTTGCCATGATCTTAACCTTAAACTTGTCATTTTCAACAACACTTTCATCTTTCTAGTGTCAAACATTTCAATTTCTGACCATTACCTCCAAAGGTTTAAGCTCATTTGCTCTAATATCCTAGCTCAAATATTACTTCAGTCTCCCTAGCACCTTCAATCTATATTGATCCTGCCACTTTTCTATTGTCCATCACTTCTTACATATTCTTCCTTCTCTCCTTCCCAATCTTGCATTCTAGGCAAACCCATAATGCTGCCTTGGTTGTGCTCTTACCTTTTGCCTTCCTTTATCTTTTATTTTCTTGGATGTAGCATATCCCTAGTTAAAGCCAATTTTTAAAATCTACTCTTTCCCTGTACCTGGTAGGGGGGTGTGGCTTGATAAAACCCAAAGAACATTGAAAATATAAATTTAAAATAAATATTCTCTCACTAAAAGATAAAAAGCTAAGGCTCCTGAGCAATCATATTTTACTCCACTAATGGATGATCTTGCTCCCTATTCAACGGGAAAGTCAGAGATGTAATAGAGAAAACTCAATAAAGTCTTTCTCCTGTGCTGCTCTTTTATTTTTACACAGAACTTCACTTCTGATAGCAGATGTCTGTTTTTTTCCCCCATAAACTAAGCACTTCTGCAACAACTGGGTGTCCTATAGTTTAACTCAATTCTGATCCTGCCTATGTAAAGACAGTGTCAGATTCCACAGGTTTAGGGATCAGTCCCTCCACTTCAGAGGCCCATTGCAGGTAGTTTGTCCCCAGGTGACTCACAACTTCTGTCCAACATGGCTGCAAGTTGCTGGTTCCCATGACCTCCTCCCTATTGTATTTGAGTGTTTGCTAGAGTAGCTCACAGAACTCAGGGCAACATTTACTTACATTTCCTAGTTTTTAAAAGAATATGATAAAAGATATGGATGAACAGTCAAATGAAAAGATACACAGAGCAAGGTCTGGAAGAATCCCAAGAGCAGGAATTGAGGTGCATCACCTTCCCACTACGTAGACGTGTTCACCTAACTGGGATGAACAGGCAGGTTCAGCCTAACCTCATACTGTTGGAATTTTTATGGAGGCTTTTTCATGTGGGCATGATCAATTAGTAATTCCATTTCCAGCCCTTCTCCCCTCTTTGAGAAGTGGGGGAGGGTAGGGTGAAGGCAAAAATTACAAAGCTTTAAGTATGGCCCCCATCTAGGAGCCATTTAGAGTTGACTCAGAACAAAAGATGCTCCCAGTGCTCTTATCATTTAGGAATTAACAAAAGTTTCAGGAGCTCTGTACCAGGAACCAGGAAAGAGATCTCTCTCTCTCTCTCTCTCTCTCTCTCTCAAGAAAGTACACAAACTTTTCTCTATCACATTTACCACTTGCTGTGCTAGTATAGTATGTCTTCAGTATTTTTTATTATGGGTTAACCATCCCTACTTCTAGCTAAGAGCAAGTCCTTTATACATATACTAGATCTTATCCTTTTTCACCTACCCAGTGACATGATCCCAGTATGGCATTGCCTGTTTTCCTGCATCATCCATATGTGTTCCCTGTAAGATTTGTCCCAACAGCAAATAAAAACTATGCCCATCTTAAAACAAAACAAAAGATAAACAAAAGTCTTCCTTCTTTTTTAACTCCCTAAATATCTCTAACTACCACATTTCTCTCTTTGTATAAATTTCCTAAAATGGTCATCTGTATTCACTGCCTGTGATGTTACTCCTATCAAATCCTCTTGAAGCCATTCCAATCAGGCTTTTATTCCACCATGCTATCAAAACTCTTTCTGTCTGACATCAGTGATCTTCACAATGCCAAATCTAGTGAACTGAGATATTTCTACCCTAATGGTTATACCGAGTGATGTTTTAAAAAATGATGACTCCTTCATCATGAAAGCATTTTCTTCCCCCGACTTCTAATATACCACACTCTCCTGGTTTTCCTTTAGTCACTGAGGCCATTCCTTCTTAGTCTTCTTTGCTGGTTTTTCTTCATCTCTTTGACTCTTTGACATCAGAGTGTTCAGGACTCAGCTCTCAGATCTTTTCTGTTTTCTCTCTACACACACTCACCAGGTAAAATTATCTAGCATCATGATTTTAAATATATTTCCACACACAAATGACTTCCAAATTTTAAATCTTCCTCTAATCTAGATTTACATATCCAGTTTCCTACTAAATATCTCTACTTATATGGCAAATAAGTGTATCAAATTTTATATATTCCAGTGGATTACCTGATATTCACAATATTAACAATTTTCATAATATTCCCATCTCAATGAATTGCAACTCCATTTTCCAGTTGTAGATGTAAAATAATTCAGTTATCAGTGATACATCTTTTTTCCTCACAATCCACATCTGGTCCTGTGGCAAATCACACTGATACTAACTTTTTTTAAAAAATCCAGTATTTACCACTTTTCTTCACTTCTTTTGTTGTTACTCCCATCCCAACCATCAATATCTATACCTGGCCTCTCTGCTTCTATTCTTGCCCTCTTTAGCCTGTCACTAACTCAGCAGCCAGAGTAGTCTTGTTAGAAACCAAAATCAGACCACATTGTTCCTCTGCTGCATGCCCTCCAAAGGATTCCTGACCCTCTTAAATAACAACAAAAAAGGTTCTTAAGATGGTTTGCAAAGCCCTACTCAAATACTCCTTTGCCTGACATTATCCTAGGACTTCATCTTTTACCACCCTTCCCCTCACCTCTGCCTCCATGTTGTTTCTTGAACATGTGAGGAAAGCTCTCTGCCTAGGAATGCCTTCTGCCTAGAGGCTTTGGCCTCTATTATCCACATGATTTATATCTCACCTCTTGTCCAAAAGTTTCCTCCTTCCAGGACCTATCCTGTCCACTCATGCCTCATCTACAATTACAAATTTCCTATCTTACATTTCCACCTATATCTCCTATCCTACTGCTCTATTTTACTTATTTTTTAATAGAAGATATCTCCTGGTATTAATCATGATAAATAAGATACTTGTTTGTTTTGTTTATTGTCTTCACTCCCATCAGAATGTAAGCTCCATGAGGCTGGGGTTATTTGCTCTATCTCTGTGCCAAGCACACAGTTAAGTGTACAATAAATACTTGTTATGTAAATTGCTGAATAAATCCAAGAATCTCTGTAAAATTGGTGGACTATGTTTATCTCAGGTAAGTATTCCCTACTGTGGATTGGAGAGATATTGCTGATTCTTGAATGAAATTCAGATTTTTCTTCAAGGAAAAAGGAAAGGATGAACTGTACATTTAAGCAAACAACAGTGTCTGCCATGCAAATATTGATTAAAACACTTAAAGAGTGACTTTGCATTATCTACTTTTAAACTCAATCATGTGGAAATCATGGTATTACAGTAATTAGAAGTATATTAATGGACTTGGAGGATAACTTATAGTTCCCATAAATAAAAGTCTGAGCTTTGTGCATTTTATTGAAATCATGAATTAGCCTTTTGAGGGTATATTAAATAGTATTTAAAATAACTTCATATTTTAAGAACATAATAAAAACAAGCTTTATATAAATAGAAACATGCTTTCTTATGGTGAGATGGGAGTATAGCTGAAAAAAGAGGTCTGTTGGTTTTGTAGAAACAAATTTATTATGCAAATGCTAGGTATATATTATGGTAATATTGCCTACTAAGCTTAACAAAGATTAAAAGATGCCATTGCACATTATATATGCCTTCAGTCATTCACAATTTTCTGTTGAACAAAAAGATATAGAAAAGTGGCTATTGCAAATAACAATGAGGTTCACTAGAGAGTACAAACAATAAAGGGGAAAAAATGGCAAAAAAATTTAGGACAGTTTGAGGAGAACTCTGATAATTGATCTGTCCTCAAAAGGTGGAGAGAAATTTATAAGATAGGAATCAAGATATGCTACGTGATACATTCTATAATTAAATTATGACCATCTGATATACTAAACATTTTACTGTTTTTCTTTTTAATATTCCCGCTCTGTATTAGTTTGCTAGTGCTGCTGTGACAAAGTACCACAAACAACTCATGTTGACTTAAACAGGAGAAAGTAATTATCTTACAGTTTTGAAGACTAGAAGCTCGAAATCAAGTGTTGACATGCATGGTTGGTTCTTTCTGATAGGCTGTATAGGGGAGGATCTCTTCCAAGTGTCTCAGTTGGCTTGCTGATGTCCTTCTTCATGTTCATATGGTGTTCTCCTTGAATGTCTATCTCTAAATTTCATCTTTTTATAAGAACACCAATCGTATTGGATTAGGAACCACTCTACTGACCTCACTTTAACTTGAATACCTCTGTAAAGACCCTATCTCCAAATGAGGTCACATTCTGAGCTGCTAGGATTAAGATTTCAACATATACATTCTGTGGGATACAATTCAACCCAATAACACTATCTATTAGTGAGCTCAATTAGGAGCTCCATTAGGAGCTCTAGGGCAGGTTTGTTTGTTTGTTTAATCTCATTATAGATATTCAACAATATTTATCAAATGTTATTGGAGTTTGTTGTAAACTTGTTCAAGAAACACAGAGCCTATTTGGTCACAACAATTTGATTTTTATAACAACATATTAATTGGAACTCTTTGGAAATCCTGAATCAGTAATCATTTATGGCATTTACAAAACAACTCTTACTCTTTTTCATTTTTTCACTATAAGCAAATAATAAGCACCCTTTTTACCCAGCCCCGGTGGACTGGAATTATATTACTTGTCATGTCCTTTGATATAGCAACCAATCTGGAGCTCTATAAAAATAGATTCAGTGCCCGTTTGTGTCTAAGTATACTGCACTTATTAACATGCTAACTGTGTGTCATATTTCTTCTAATCTCTGCATAGTTTTATGTGACTTTTGAACTAAGCTTCTGTCTTAGTTCTTAAATAGCAATACAATTTTCTTGATAAAACTAGAATTCTGCCTCAAACTCTGCCCAGTTTGCTGAGGTCTGCCTTAAAAAGCTTTTACCAGCTTAAAACTCCCTACAAGATAAAAATTTCTCCTCCTTCCTTTAAAATGTTATATTTAAAAAGATTTTTGAAGACAACTAATTTCTGGGAGAACCTGAGGGACATTTTCCTAAAACAACTGTTTTGTAGCAAGTAGTTAGTTATATGAAACAATTAACATTGAGTGACTCTACCTCAGAAAACAGTGGGAAACTGGCAGACAACTTCGTCTTTCTCTTGGCAACATGTTTGGGAAATGCTACCACTCTCTGACTTAATTCCTGAGTAATGAACCTCACACACTCATTTCCAACCCAAGACTTTACCTTCGAATGACTTATGATGTTTCACACTCATTATTCTTTTTTTTTTTAAAGATTGTATTTAAATTCTAGTTAGTTAACACACAGTTTAATATTAGTTTTAGGTGTACTATATAGTGATTCAATACTTGCATACATTACTTGATGTTCATCACAAGTGCACTCCTTAATCCCTATCATCTATTTCACCCACCCCCCCAACCTACCTCCCCTCTGGTAACCATCAGTTTTTTCTCTACAGCTAAGAGTCTGTTTCCCAATTGTCTGCCTCTCTCTCTCTCTCTTTCTCTTTGCTCATTTGTTTTGTTTCTTAAATTCCATTTATGAGTGAAATCATATGGAATGGGAGAAGATATTTGCAAATGACATATCTGATAAAGGGTTAGTATCCAAAATATATAAAGACTTACAAAGCTCAATGCCCAAAAAGTGAATAGTTTAATTAAAAAATGGACAGAAGATATGAATAGATATTTTTCCAAAGAAGACAGATGACCAACAGACACATGAAAGGATGTTCAACGTCACTGATCAACAGGGAAATGAAAATCAAAAGCACAATGAGATTTTGCCTCATACCTGTCAGAATAGCTAAAATCAACAACACAGGAAACAACAGGTATTGGAAAGGATGTGGAGCAAAGGGAACCCTCTTGCCCTGTTGGTGGGAATGCAAACTGGTGCAGCTACTCTGGAAAACATGGAGATTCCTCAAAAAGTTAAAAATAGAACAACCTTATGACCCAGCAATTATACTACTAGGTATTTATTTATCCCAAAAATATAAAAATACTAATTCAAAGGGATCATGTTTAATGGTGCATGTTAAAGCAACATTATCTACAATAGCCAAATTATGGAAACAGCCCAAGTGTCCATTGACTAATGAATGGATAGAGAAGAAGTGCTGTATATATATATACATATTATATGTGCTATATATATATGTATTATATGTGCTATGATGAAATATTACTCAGCCATAAAAAAGAATGAAATCTTGCCATTTGCAACAACATAGTTATAAAGTATTATGCTAAAAGAAATAAGTCAAAGAAACATACTCATTATTCTTAAAATCACATGTTATTCTACTCAAAATCCAATTCAGATCGTTCTAGAAAACCTTAATATGGACAGACATAATTTAAAACTTATATATATATATATATATATGCACACATATATATATAACGATTCTCAGTTTTCTGTCCATGAAGCATAAAATGAAATAATCTTCATCTCCTCAAAGATTTTTTTCCCCTCCTGACAGACTAAAAAATAAGTTGCAATAGAATTTGGTAGGGCAATTTAAAATCTATGAGATCTATTAATTGAGAAAATTTCTATTTGTAACCAACATGGATGATTACTATGTTAAACAGCCCTACGGAAAAATAATGGCTTACTGGAGAAAGATTTTCTAATGCAATAATATATAAACACATCCTTTTGTCCTTCCTCTGAGACTATATTCACATTTCAGTTTTAGTAATGCGAGATTTTTCATTGAAAATGAAAGAATACTGTATTTAGATGCTAACAGTGAAGAGAGCTCTCACCAATTCATAGGTATGTTAGAAACTCATTACAGAAATCAAAAAAAAAAAAAAAAGGATCATGTAATAACAAACTCTAATATTGATTTAAAAATACCTTTTTGAGAAATAAAAAACAATGCACATTTGTATATTGGGGAAAAATCATGTCAAGAATGTATCATTTTAGATTGCAAACATGTACACAACATTTTTGTATACATCAATCACAAACAATTTATTGTTAAATACCAACAACAATCAAATTACTTTATGGATTATACAGAAAGTAAAGAGATCTGGAAAGTTCATGCTACTACATTACACAAACATTATTTTGAGGCATATTTTTATTAGATAAAAAAGGAAACAAATGTAGTTTAATTTTATACTTGCTAGTAAGGAAATAATCTGGATTTTGATTAATAACATAGTGCCACTTTGAATTAGTTGACTTAATTTTTATGGGGTCTCAACCTCTTTAGATTAGCCAGCATGCTGACATGGTTTGATACCTTCAATTAGCTTTGTTCAATTATATGAACTTGTGATTAGAAGAAGCTAACTGTCAGCCAATGTGGTAATTAGATCTTCTAAAAATAAGAGATAAGAATCCAGTTACATCTGATATTGTCAATACATGCCTATGATAGTAATTTCTAAGTATGAGTAACATGGACATAGCTATTTTAAACTTACTTAAAAAGTGTATTTGAAAATAGAATTAGCAGGTCAGTCAAACATAATATTTCTCAGTTCCTAAACATTCAAGTCTGAATTGTTGCAAAAATGATTTTGCGCAACTCTTGGTGGAAAACTTTGTACCTTTTAATATACACCAAAATTGTTACTCACATTTAAAATACATCAGTTATGTAAATGATTTTTAATATAACACGCCTTTATTCATGCTGTTTTGCTTATATTAATACAATTTTTCAATCTTTTTTCTGTGACAGATGTATTATATTTAGAAACTTATTCTTTGTTAATGTATTTATGAAGAATTGTAATTGACTCTGTACCTGCTGCTTCAATAGCAAAGATTTAATTTGCCCCAAATTATTTTAATGCTAACACCATTTATTCATTCTTAACTGTCATGTCCAAATTTGTAAGTATATATGTAAGTACATATATAAAACGTATATTTTGATAAACAAATATGATAAAATGTTATACCTTTATAAGATTATATATTTAACATAGTCTTACATACTCAGTTGATTTATATGAAAATCCAATTCTAAGATTTCAAAAAATCTCTTTTGATTAAATATCGCAGAGGTGAAGTGGTTTCCAAACTAGTTTATCTTTCCTATGATGTAAAGTATCTTTTGTATGAGTGGGGAGAAATAGAAATATAATTATATTAATAAATCAGCAAGGGTTAATTTATTGAATGTATTATCTAGTACAAATGGTGAATATTTTTCATGAATATAAATAGTAATCACTTGCATTTTACTTGCAAGGCATATTTTTAAAAAATTGATGCATCTCTTCTAGAAAATAAACTGATATGGGAACATAGAATTTTGAAAATATAACACTTAATAGCAATTTAATAGTTATTTAATAATTCATATTTGTTGTGCTTAGATTATTGTCAGCCATATGCAAGGTTTTTATGTATCTTATCACATTTAATTCCTGGAACTTTTTATGCATACTATATAGAAAAAGAAAATGAATGGCTTAATAATGTTCACAAATTTCATGGCTAGCATAGATAAAATGGCATTTTTAAAACCTAGAAAAACTAGGATTTGAAATTCAAAAATTCAAGTTTTTATTCATTTCATACTACGTTTTACTGCCTCCAGTTTATTTCACCCTTTGTGCAGGTAAGGAAGTGGAAAAAAGTGCCTTGGAAAAAATGATGCAGCTTATTAATTGTAACAGAAGTGATATTCAATATTTTGCAGTCATTACAGCACAGGCATTTCCCCCAAAAGTTAGACTTTCCCTATTAAGAATCAATACGTCCTTATGGTTGCCTAACAACTGAATAGCACCATTTAATCATTGTTTATCCTTTGTTAAAACAGAAAACTGTGATTAAAACAAGAGCACTTTTTCTATCATACTTTTTCTGACTTCCAAATTTTATTATTTCATAAAGTCCTCAAATCTGTATAAACTCTTAAAAGAGTTTGTGAAAGAGATGTTACACCATGAATATTTTGAAGTCAGGTAATGCCCAGTATATTTTATGTCTGGTATATTATATCATAAAACCAGGGCTTTTATTATAAGTAATTTTAACAATAATACTATCAACAATTGAACACATGCAGTCTCTACCTAAGTAATTTTCATTCAGTTCTTGGAAAAGTCTATTCATGTGCAGAATCTTATCAAATTTTATACCATTAGTAAATGACAAAAAGAGAATTGAAATAACTTAAACCATTAGCTGGTAAGTATGAGTTTTGGTGTCAATATGATTCTAGGGTTATCTTATTTCATACTCTTGATATTGCACATGGATGTCACTGTATTAAATTATACTTCCTTAGGTCATCTAGAGACCAAGAATTAACCCAAATATTGCCTTCAAATTATGATAAAACTTTCAAAAATTAAAATAATATATACTTTTATAAAGCAGTATTAAGCCAGAAAAACTTTAGATCAAAATCTAAATTCATCACTAAATTAATGGTATTATTTTGTACTGTTATTTACTCTCTGGACTCACTCTCATATTTCTTATATTTCAAATAACATTAGATTTCCTGCTATGTGGCTAAAAGCACACATTTAACAAACTGCTCTAATTGCATAAAGACTAGCTGCTAAGAGATGCTTGAAAATGGCAGTTACTATAATTATTACTATTTATTATTATGTTAGTTATGACCTTTTATATCAAATACCACAACCATATCCAGAAGCACATTGAATAAGAGGGAGTAATTTGCCCCTATCGTTCTATTAGTATTATGTGGGGATGTTTCTTTTCAGATTTAGACCCTTAGATTTTCCGAGAAGTATGCGACCACCACCACAGGGCGTTATTTCCTAGGAAACATTATATCAACAAAACTTTCCCGACACTTTTTCCTTTAGAATCTTTGCTGTGGGTTAATCAGATAAATCAGTCCCTGTTAACGTGTTAAGGAGGTAAGTCATTAACCATTATGCAGATATTATCCCTACTGAGAGAATAATATCTAATTACATATGGAGTCATTCTAAAAAATAGAATGTCAGGTTTTGGGATATTTCAAGAGGAGAAAACTTTTTTATTCACTGGCTTTTAATCATCAAAATAGGCCACAGAAAAATGCTACCTATAAATAGATAATCCTGGACTGGGCATCAAAAGACTCGTCTACACTGGCTCCGCTATGTGGTTGACCTTGAGTGTAACACTTAACCCTATACCTCCCAGTTTCATTCTTGTAAAAGGTTAGATCTGAGCAAAATTATTACTAAAATATTTTGTGTGTTTACTTTTATTCATTTTTAAGCAAATATTTAATTGTAGCTAACATGGCATGGCTCTTCTGTTTGCTTTCGTTTTGTCATGAGGATTTGGCAATGAGCAAGATAGACAAGATTCCTGCACTTCTTAAAATTCCATTCTAGTGAGGAAAAGCAGACTATATACATATATAAAAATATATATTTTAAAATATATAGTTTTAAAGAAAAACATTGGTGTAAAAGTAAATAATGTTATGCAGATTATTTAAATACGATTGTGTGATTAAAAAAAAATCCAAACTACTAATTGGCTATTAAATATTGGATGGTCAGAGAAGGCCTTCTCAGAGAACAACACGCAAACTGAGATCTGACCTACAAGGAGGAAGCAAACCTGCATGCTAAGATCAGAGGAAGGAAAGTCTTAGGAAGTAGGAGCAACCAGAGCTAAGATCTTGAGACAGGTGTGAGTTTGTGTGTTTAAGACTAGGAAGGCTTGAGGGGCATCTGGGTGGCGCAGTTTAGCTCAGGCCATGATCTCAGCATTCTGAGATGAAACCCCTCCTCAGCTCCGGCTGGGGATGGGACCTGCTTAAAATTCTCTGTCTCCTCCTCCCTCTGCCCCTACCCCTTCACCTTCTTGTGCGCGCGCATGCTCTCTCTTTCCTTTGCTCTCTCTCAAAAAGAAAAAAAAAAAAGAGTAGGAAGGCTTGAGGGTTTGCGCAAAGGGTTTGAAGTTGGAGTGGTAAAGTGGTGCCAGAACATGCAGACCACTGATAGTCATGGCAAAGTGATTGAGCTCTACTCTGTGGTCGATGGGGCTGAAGTGTATGGCTTAGGAGGATGAAATGATCAGGTAAGTGACGCTAAAATAAAGTATGCATTGAATGTGGATCGTGAGAGTAGGAAAAGGGACAAGATGTAGAATTGCACCAATGTAGATGGCTTGGACTAAGCATTTGAAGGAGGGATTTGGAATATTCAACCATCTGGAATCTTTGAAACATAAACATCAGGAAAGATAGCACCCTTATCTTCCTGTGTTTCTGTGAGGGTAGGAGCCTATCTTTGATAAGCACTAATTAATAAACACAGATGGCCAAACCATACTGACCAGCTTCCCACCAACTTCTTCCAATCCCTTTCCACTACTTCAGCCCAGTGTTCAAAACCTCTCTCACCGTTTGTTTCAATAGAGTTGAGTTCAGTCTCTCTCCTTTATTCCAATAGTCTTAAATAAAGTCTTCCATATGCATCAAATTGGCCCAGTGCAGTTTTTCTCTTATAATAATTAAGATGAAAACTTTGATTTTTGTCTTGAATGAGTGTAGATGTTTTATTAAAAAATGCTTAAGATTATTGTAAAAATGATTCTTTTTATGTATGTAGATCTATTTTACTCATATTTAACTCTTTTTGCTTGCATTATTTGGAGTTTCCCACTTTGTTTTTTTGTTGTTGCTGTTTTGTCTATGAAAATAATATTTCTAGGTAATTTAGAGCCTCTGCCTTTGATTTTTAATTTCTTCAGGTTTTTATAAAAATCATTTAAAAATCTTAATTTTAAATATGCATGTCTGTGTTATTGAATAAAATATCAGAAAGCATTTTATTATTTCTTTGTTCTATCTATAAAAATGAACTATTTCTCTTTCTTCACCTCTTTTTTATCTTTTATTCTCAAACTTTTTTTTTCCACTTTCAGTATCCATCACTAAATGTTGGGAGTCCCAGAGGTCTGTATGGGGTTCCCTTCTCTTTCCTGTCTGCATAAACTCCTGTCACTCATCCCTATGTAACCTCATTCAGTCTCATGGATTTATGTAACATCTATATGCTGAGAACTTCGCATGTATATATCTTCAACACAGGTCTTCACCATGAACTTCCCACCTGCACACATCACTATCTTTGGAAAGCTATTGGCATCCCAAACTTAGTACCTCTAACCCTGAACTCTGTTTTCTCTAAGATCTCATGCTCTTCCTACCAGTTTTCATCACATTTTTCAAGATTGTGTAACTGATTTTCCTGATAAGCATCACTCTGGTAATAGACCAGCACTGGTTAGGGAGAAAGGTTGACTTCAAATTGTGTTATTTGGATATAGAAAAAATGAATAGAAAGATAACAAATTTACTCCAGACATTCCCCACACTGGGATAACCCTGAGTTAGGGATATCCACTGATTCTGCATAGTACTATAGATAATATATTTACCTTAGGTTCATACACAATTTAGGAAGCATTAAGTAGTAATTTGCTTTCATTTCTCTTATTTATCAAAATCAATGCCTGATCTGTTCTTGAGTAGTAAAATATTTAACCATGTTTTAAGCTTCAACTCTGAAAATATGCTTAAGTATATTAAACACTAAACAAAACCGAAAATGTATTGTGTATATAAATATTTTATATTTATGTCAAAGATATTTGCATATCCATTATGACAACTTAATTTGACCACATTCATTATTTGTATGTCTCACTATTAGGTTTTTTTTCTTTTTTATGTCTCACTATTAGTTTTGACTATATGGTCACATTTTTTAGAACTTGGGCTCATTAGAAAACAAAGACCATATTTCTAATGCTGATAAGTAGGTAATATTTTGGCAATTTCATACATGAGTCATTACTCTTGTGATGCATTTTCACTTCTATCTGTAAGACTATCTCATTCTGTTTCTATGGAAATAGGTAGGGAAATGATAACAAAATAGAGATAACTTTGTTTTAAATATTTTATACATATATATTCATATTTTCTCTATTGATTAAGCAATACATCTATATTGTATGAAATGCAACAGGTGAAGGATCTTTCTTCCATACCTATTCTTACCCCACCCAAGTCTCCTATCCATAGATAACAATTATTCATGATACTTCCATTAGTATTTCAAGAATATACAAGGTTATACATACTATATTACATATTTATTGCTTTATATATTTATTTATACTTATGTACATACATAAACATATACAAATAATAGGTGGAAAAATACATATATATATATATATAAACATATATATTTCTCCCCTTCATTTGATACAAATATTAGAAAACTAACATACAATACACACAAATCTGTGTCTTACTTTTTGAATCTGATATTATATGGTGGAAATAATTTTATATTAGTTTTAATATCCATTGTTTTGTTAAATTTGAAACAATATTCCATGGTATTGATATGTCTTATTTAATAACTAGGCCATTAGTAATTATTTAGCTTATTTCAATTAATTTTCTCTTATAAACAACACAAAATGATATTTGAATGTAGACAATTTCTAACAAGTGCAATATATCTTCAGAATAAATTTGTAGAAATGGAAATGGTAATATGAAGGGTAGTTTGACTTTTAATTTTGCCTATATTAAAATAATGATATGGAGTTTCACTTGAAACTTAAATTTAAGAAATGATTAACTGTCTCAAATGTGCTCCATAGCTGAACTAGTTAGATATTTCATAATACTGCTCTTGAAATTTTACTTTGGATTATAAATTATTAGATATCACAAGAAATATTTGCTTTGCCAGTGTTAGAAATATATTGTGCAGATCATTTGAAAATATGCTTAAATACTACAAAGTTCTGTCCACACATAAATAAAATTAGTGTTTCTCATTAACTTAACAAAGCCAAATAGTATAAATCAGAATAATTATTTGAACTATATTCTACAGAGTTGAGATGAGATTGAAATATTCTTAAATATTTCATTGGGTACCTAACTTCATTCTGAAGAGAAAGGAAATAACTTTTTTTTTCAAGTGACTTCTGAAATGAAACATAACAAAATCTGTTATTTCAGTATCTATAGACACTTTATGAAGACATAGTTATAATGAGGTTGTTTATAATTTTTATCCAAATAAAGCTACGTGGTCTAGTTGTTCTTTCTAATCCTGCAGCATAATGAAGAACTTTAATGTTCCATCAAGAGCAATTGGACGGTGGATATGAAATGATGGCTCGCCCTTACAAAGAAATGTCTCTCTAGATGATGTCTTAGAAAGAATCAGAGGAAATTGCAATGGGAAAACATGCAGACAAACATCTGAGAGAACCGTTATGTCGAATAACTGTGTAACACACTTGTGATGATAATTGTGGAAATTTATTACAGAAAGCAAATATTCAGAGACTGCTTGATCAAGCTTCTGTCTATGAAATTCATTTTGTTGAACTCACTTTCTTCCAAGAAGGAAATGCTGCTTTTGACTCTAAAAGATAAATCAATTGTTATGTCTCTAATTAAATTCCCAAAGTGTTGTCTGTGACTTGTCTTTGCTTCCTCTTTAATTTGTTGTTAAAAAAATTGTTTTATTGATATAAAATGTTCTCATTGATATATGTGGATGTGGTAACAAGAAATAAAGTTTAAATGATCTAATAATAAATAAACAGATTTTAATTTTGTCATGGAAGATGCAATGCAGCGCAGTTAATAGTAAATCCACTATAGCCCTATTTTTAATTTTTGGCTGACCAACCATAGTTGAATATATAAAATCATTAGTTGTGCATAGTCCATAGATACAGAAATATAAAAAGAAATATTGAGAAGAGCTTTCTTTTTGTTGCTGTTGTTTTTAACCTCTTGTTTAAAAAAGATTAGTTTCAATCTTACAGAGGAATTTCAGAAATCATACAAAGAATTTCTATATACCCATTATTTATACTCACTCATTCATTGTTAATATTTTGTCCCATATGTGTACTCCTTCCTCTCTTCTTCCATCACCTTTGGATATATAATTTTACAAATAACTGTATTTACCATTATTTTTTCTCATTTGACAATAAATTGCAGACAAGGGATATTCTGTTATTGAATTATCTTTTTCATAGTCCAGATATTTTCATCAAATAATATGTGGTGTGGTGGTTAGCCAAAGGAAAATATAAGCAGCATAAAACTACAGGTAATGGAAAGGTCTCCACTGGGGGATATTACTCTCCTGCCATGAATCAGTCTCTGGCAAGTTCTGTCATTGGCACGAGACTAAGCTGCAGTTTTTGTTGTTTCTTGTTTAGGTAATATTTTAAACAAATACTACCCCTGGGCCAAATGCTTTAGAAAAGATAGATTTGATTAATAGTGAATCAGGGTTTTATGCTAGATTTATTGTTGACGTATGAGTAAATTAGAATTAACTTGGTTTTAAGAATGAAAAACAACGACAACATTGAAACTATAATGTATTGAATGAAGGAACTGTGAAAAACTTTATGAAGATGTAGTGACAATGAGGCTTTTTATGATTTTTATCCAAATAAAACATGTGGTCTAATTTTTCTAGTTTTAGATAAAATTATGTTAAATTTCTGAAGTTTGGGAAACTTAAAATGATCCTTACTATAGAGTTCCAGACAGGTGATTCTTTACATACCTTTTTCTGGCCATATGGATTTGATTTTCTGTCAACTGGATATTCATAGTGTTTATCCATTTTCATTCAAATTACATACCATTTTCTTGTTGGCTTGGAAGAACAATTTGTGTAACGTATATATAACTCTTAGCCATGTGTATTGGAATTTTCTTACAGCTACCATTTGCCTAGTGGCTTTAATATATATTTGCTAGAATGTTTTTCATAGTTGAATGGTAACCTTTCAAAATTTATAAATTTCCAGTCTAAATTAAGTATGTCTTCTCGTTTGGTTATTTGTATAGATTTCCAGATTGTCTTTTAAAATATTTGTTTTTACTTTTACCATTTTAAGCTTTTAATCCATACAAAATATATTTTCAATGTAAGAAAGTTATAATTTCCTTAGATAGCTAGTTATTTCAGCACCATTAAAAATACATTATTTTCTTATCAGTAGTTATATAACTACTCTTTGAAATAACACATTAAATTCACTACAGTCTTTTATAAATTCGAACTTATATTGAAACAAATTAGTCTAAACCATTCTTCTCCTCACTCATCTTTTAATACATTTAAATACATATATCTGTATTAATGTATTTAATATATTTAAATATATAGTTTTCCACTTACTCCTAAAAATGTTTAAACCAATTCTAAAACAAAATTGTAGGGATAATAATTGAATTTATTTAAATAGTATGTCTTCTTGTGCAATAATATATTATTTTTTACATTTATTCAAATGTTTTATACTTGAAATTAAAACATAATTTTGGTTGTCTACCTCTCTTGTTAAGTTTATTCCTAAACATTTTGTATTTTTGTTGAAATTTTGAATAAAATATTTTCTCTTTCATCTTAGATGTTTATTGATAGAATAAAGTTTGGATTTTGAACATTCTTTTCACATCTAACTGTCCATATCAACTTCCTTTACTCCAATATTTAAAAATTTTCTTAAAGTATATAATGAAGTCATGGGCAAAAGTACCATCTTTTCTAATATATATGCATATTGTTTAATTTAATTTTCTCACTGCATTGAGTACTTCCTGTATTAAATAATAATAGTGAACCCAAATTGTGGAACATACTGCCCAGCAATGCTTGATCTCTGACACCATGTTCAATGTCAGCACCACGAAGACAAAAAGACTGAAGGATTCTTATAAAGTGAGGAATGCATGATCTGAATTGAATAAGTAATGAAAAAATGGCTATAGAAAATATTATCGGAAAATATGGCAACATTTGAACATAAATTTTATGTTATATAACACTGTAGTAACTTTCTTCTGTTTTACTTATAAGTATATAAATATGGAGAATGATAAAGCAAAAGTAGCAAGATGTGAACAAATGGTGAATCTAGATGAGCATTATATGGAAATTCTTTCTAATGATCTTGGAATTATTCTGTAAGTACAGAATTATATTTAAAATAAAAATATAAAAATAACGTGAGACTCAGAAATCCCTGTTTACTTCCTGATATTAGCTGTATTTGTTTTACTGCTTTCACACTTAATTAAATATTTGTTGTAAGTTTTGTTAATTCCAAAAATTTTATTATGAATACTTGTTGAATTTTATAGAATCTTTTCTACAAGCATTATCGAACAACTCCCAAGATGTGTTGGAATATGTTAATACTTCCTGATACCAAGCCACCCTTGCATTCCTGGAATAACTCTAATTAAGAAATGTATTATATATACATATAAGAAACAAGTTGAAAATTTGAATAGACTGGATGCCTTAGAATAGTTTGAAAAGACAATTAAAAATATGTTTAAAAAATACATATAGCTTTCAGTATATTAGGATTAAACGGGTTCACTATTTCATCTTAACTTAAAAAAATAGATTATTCCATGCTGTTGAAACTATGTTTTCAGTTGTGAAAGAGGGAAGTACCTTCTCCATTTAAGATACTAAATATAGGAAATAAGTTATTAAATAAATAAACAAACAAATAAGCAGGAAATACCTATCGAGAAAACACATCAAAATCTTTATTGACATGGGTATATTAACAAAAGATTTGGGGAGTCCAGGCTGTTTCTGTGTCACCCAGGGTTTGTGCAGTGGGGCCATGATAACAGAGGTTCTATCAGGGGAACTGGCTAGAAGTCAGGAGGGCTAACTGATCGGCTTCCCATGAGGGTCCCTACATAAGCATATATCTTAAAGAAGCTGAATAGAAGACTTTCTAGTTTCGTGAATATCTTCATTTGGCAGATGTGGAAGGATGTCCAGGGGGTGATGTGACCTGTCAAATGTCCTCTGCCACGGTCAGTACTTGAGGCTGGTCTGAGGCATTACTTGTGCATACAGAAAAATTATCTGCTTGTTTACTGAATGGAAATAAAATCTAGATGCCGAAGTTCTCTCATAAAGTTCTAATACCCCCAAATTTGACAGTAACTATAAGTGGAGAATCAGTTTGTGGTGTCCACTGACAAGTGGAGATACAGGCTAGATTGTTTGAAGTGATCTTGCATGGATTTTTGGCTGCTCTGTATACCCTGTGATATCCAGGGCAGACACATGGCCCTGATCCAGAGAGGATGTTCACCTTACAATTTTTGTGAATGGCCACTCCAGAGTTGGGCAAGACATAGCTGTTCCCATAAGTTACAAAAGAAATCTGCTTCCTGGAACAGTGAATCACACAGGCCCTGCCATCACTGTAGCGACAATAGGTCTCACTTTCATCTCTGTATCCAGTCAAATACATTTAGTTTAGAGTGTCAAGTCACAAAATGTCTACTTTATTATTATATTTGGATTTTTTCAAAATAACTACTTCTTTTTATGTAAATATACTCTTTATATTCACTTTGTTACCAATCACCATATTGAACTCTTTTTTTTATTCTAGTCAATGTGTATGTGCACCTACATTTGATCATATATTGTGTACATTATTTATTTGAAAAAAATATGTATGAATATGGAATGAATTTGAAACTTAGGTTAGAGTTACTTTTTTTGTTCTAATTTCTTGGTTTTCTTAAGGAAAATATTTTTTTCTTTGATATTGTTAATGTTTAAACTTTTGAAGTTGTATTAAGTTTTGAACCTTATAGATTGTGTAATGTATTATACTAATTTTCTCTATTTCTAATTATTTTATAAATAAGAATTTTTTATTAAGTAATTTAAAGGTATTTTGAGTTTTACCTTTATTTCATTGTGATAAAACATAGGTGATATTATTATTATTTTTTTAAGATTTTATCTATTCATCTGACAGAGAGAGAGCACAAGCAGGGGGAGTAGCAGGCAGAGGAGAGGAGAAGCAGTCTCCCTGCCGAGCCCTGAACATCAGGCTCAGTCCAAAGACCTGGGATCATGACCTGAGCCAAAGGCAGGTGCTTAACTGACTGAGCCACCCAGGCACCCCAAGTTAATATTATATCTTATTTTGAAAATTCTTTAGGTTTTTTTATGTTGTTCTATTAGCAAAAGTACTAAAAATGTGTATATCAACTATTAAATTTCTCAAAAATTTTATATTTGTACACTTCCAAAATATTTTATGATGTTGCATTTAACTGTTCTCTCTCTCAAGGAGATCATTAAGAACTGTGAACGTCTATGCCATTTTGTTTCTGTTCTTTTTTCCTTTTTACTTACATACATTTTGTATATTTTGATGCTATATAATTTACCTTGTGATAGTTTATTGAATTAGTATATATTTGCTGCTATCATGACCTTTAACATTCCCCCTCCCCTTTTTGTAAGAATGTGCCAGGTATGTAGCATGGATTTGGGTTATATTTTCAGTCCTAATGTGTTCCTTATTCCTCTCTAGTGTTGGCATACTTTGAAAGCTGTTCCCAACTTTTGCAGATGGTCTCTCCGTGCTTTGAGTTGAGATTTCTTCTCTTGGTTTGACTACATCTGCCCTTGCTTTTGAAACATTTCTTTATAATTCCTGGTCTATCACATAACCTCTTCTTGTCTTCAGCACTTTTTAAAAATGTGCTCTTAAGTCATTTTTTCATTCCTAAAAAGAAAGAAAATATGTGTACTTAGCCCACCATTTTGAGCCAATACAGATCACTATCTCTTTCCATGCATTTGAACTATCCGAAGAAATCGAATTACATGAACTTTGTGTCTTTCAGCTTGAGATATGAAGGCATCAAGTTTAAGCTGGGAATAAAATTGGAAAAAACTTCTTTGCCTCATGAGACAGTAGACAGAATGTTAAGATTGTGAAGTATTTTTTCTTCTTCTCTAAGGACACAATTAGATTTTTCTTTAGTATGAATGGACTTATTTCACCACATGAAATTCTACTCAGAGAAATTCGCATTTAATGTTTCTAGAGTTTCATGATATTTAAGTGATGTTTAAGGATACCATCATATCCTTCAGACTGATACATTAAAATCAACTTGAGATCATAATCGTGTGGGAAAGAGTTGGTAAATGTTAGAAACACAGCATCCATAATAAAATAAATATTAATAATATTTATATTATTATATATAATAATAAAAATATTTACCATTTAATGTGGCACAGGAATCAACTATTAAACATAGGATATTGACTAGTCAGAAAAGAAGTTAAACACAAATACAGGTATTGCTATAATGATATGTAATGGCTGAATATTGTTAGTATATAAATATTTATAATAATTCTGTACTTAGGGGAAAATGTTATGAAAAAGTGAAACACTGCCATTGTCTAAAAGCTTTTGTTATTAACCAGGGATGTTCTAGAGTAAGTGGCTAACTTAAAAGCAGGCATTCAGTGCTCTAGAAGTTGATACAAAGCCAAGGCAATTTTAAGTGGAAAGACAAGGCAAATTCAATGTCTTTTAATTAGACCACATAGGCAAAATTTATTTATAAAGGCTAGAAAATTAAAGAAAAACAATGGTCTCACAAAGAGAATGTTGTTGCTTTAAAAATTATTCTTGTCTGAGTTGAATATTGAACTACTATTTATTTTAAAAATCAATCACAACTCCACTTTATATCATAAAGTAAACTGTTTTGCAGAATTTAATAGGATTATGCTATTGATTCCATCTATACAATGCTAGCTGGTATTGCATACCTATGAACTACGGCCTATTATGTTACTGAGCACAGGAGAAAAGGGATTAGTCTGTGAAACAACAAGCAGATTTCATGTCTCTGTACAATGTTCACATGCCTGTTAACTCAATAGTCATTTTATGTTAGTAAATGTCAACCAATAAAACAAAACAAAATAAAAAAGTTATCTGTTCTAATCCTTGAAGCATCTGGCTAGGTTTATTTGAAAAACTCAGTTTGGGTACCTATTCAAAATCCAGGCACTGGATACGAAAGAATAGTTTTTGTTAGTCTGTTTGTTTTCTTCACAAAGATGAAAATACTACTGAATCATTGATTTCAACTACATATGATTTCAATAACTTCTGTAGTATTTTCCTATGAATCATTTAATCAGACCAGATGCTAATATCTAGCTATTCTAGCTTATTTTCAGTCTAAGTCAGGGAAAAAGTGATGATGTTCTGGTGGGAGGGTGGCAGAGGGAGGAAGCTGAAATTATCACTGCAAATGCCCTATGCATCCAACAATTATATACATATCACTGTAATTTCCTGAAGATTTATGTATACGAATATATAAATTATCTGGTAAACAGGTAAATTTCAAATTGTTATTTCCTAAAATAATTTGTTTCTTAAGTGCTTCTTACCTGCATTCTTAATGTCATGGACTTTGCTCTGCTTTACTTTTATTTTGTAGGCACAGCCAGTCATGAGAGACCTATCTTTCATGGAATTTCAAAGTACAATTATTTGTAAGTATGTTCAAATAGCATTGGGTAATGGCAAAGAACCTTATAATTGCATTGTAAAGAAATTTTTATAATTTTTAATTTAATAGTTTATTTTCAAAATAGTCAAAAAAGGAACAGTCACTTATACAGGTAGCCTCTACTTTTCAAAACTAATAGTTTTTATAATATTGTTCAGGTATCTACAACATCAACATTCATTGCCTCTGAATTGCTTTTCTTCCTCCATTTGAGATCTTAGCAATGTAGAGCTGTGCTTCAATATTTCTGTCCTACCCATGGATGTCCATAGTCACGGACAAGAACCTCTGAAGTATAAATAATCTTAATCTGAGCCTAAACCCAAAATTTCAAATTTTCCAAACTCAATCTTCTTAAAAAAATAATTTATTTGACATAATAAACTGAGTAATGCTCCCCACCCACCCCAATATATTCACATCCTAATCCTGGCAACTTGTGAATTATACAAGGTTAAAGGGACTTAGACATGTGATTAAATTAAGGATTTTGAGATGGTAAATTGTTAGGTTATCTGGGTTGGCTCTATATGTAATCACAAGTAGCCTTGTAAGAGATTTGCCTGTAATGGAAAAGGCAATGAAACAGAAGTTGGAGTCAGGTGCACTGAAGACGGAGGAAAGTGCTATAAGCCAAGGAACAGGGATGGCCACTATAAGTTGAAAAAGACAAGGAAATAGATTTTTTTTTCCTGGAGACTCCAGAAGAAAAGAGCCCTACGCATACATTGATATTAACTCTGAAAGAGAATAAATTCATGTTGTTTACCTATCTAAGCTTTTCTGGTAATATGTTACAGCATCAGTAAAAAAATAGTGTACTTATTTTTCACAAGATTACTGCTCTCTATATTTACCTTTGATAATGCACAAACAGAAAAAATCTGCATTTTGAAATGTGTCAACATTTACTATTTATACAATGAGAGTCAATGTGTCAATCCAATTCTACTGGGAAGCAGATACCAAGATTGAGTCAAGAAGGGAAGAGATTTATTGGGCATAAAGTCTAAAAGACAAAGGAGAGAAGGGGTCATAGTAGGGAATATCTTCAAACCTGTGATACATATTTGATACCCATGAAAATACAGAAGTAAAGAAGAAATAACAGATAGGAAGAGTTAGTTACTGATGAAGTTCTGAGACAGTCTCAGGAAGTCCCAGAGAAGACGGTCTGTTTGAGAAGCTCTATGCTGGGCAGAAACAACACTGAAACTCACCCAGTCATTAGCTGACACTCCCCAGGGGTAGTGTGTTCTTGGGCTAGAGACTGTGGCAGATTCTAAAGGTATTATAACTGCAGTTGCGAGCTAATTGCAATCCTGGTAGCAGTTTTCTTTTGGAGGAATATCCAAGGGGCCCACATCCATGGCTGCCCCAGTTAATTTGACAGTAACTAATTATTTGTCAATAATTTCTGGTGTGAACATCAATAAAACAAAACCATGTGGGAGGAACAGCTGATTCTTTTCTTCTACCAGTTACTCAACTCTTGCACCATTACTCAATTTTCATGCTTCTGTTTCTTATGTCCCCCTCTTTCACAATAGCAAACAAGCCAAATTTCCATCCACCAGTACAATATAACCTATTATGATACTAAAAGTGGATGATTAATGATTGATCAAAAAAAGTTAAGCAGCTGCCTTCTGCTCAGGTCATGATCCCAGGGTCCTGGGATCTGTTGGCATTGGGCTTGCTGCTCAGCAAGGAGTCCTCTTCTCTCTCTCCCTCTGCCCTTCCCCCCTGCTTATTCTCTCTCTCTCTCTCTCTCTCTCTCTCTCTCTCTGTCTCAAATAAATAAATAAAATCTTTAAAAAAAGTTATAAATTTTCCAAGGTTAAATCTTAATTATTTCTCATAAGCATGTTTAAATGTCTGAAAATCTTAGACTCAATGGCTGATATAAATACATCTTTAAGATTTGAAATTATTTGACACATTTGTTCTCAAAAAATTCAACCTACCTTCAACTTTATTTGCACCATCATTCATCTTTATTTTTTTCTCCATTCCTAAAATGAAGTAATATTCTCTGTTTCGAGGCCAGTGCATCTAACTGGGCATTAATCTTCTGTCTCTTCCACTTATCTTCTTTTATACAGGACTTCACTCTGAACAAATGAAATAAAACAAAAAGCCTCATTTAATTCCATGTTTCCTAACAGCTACTGTCTGACATCTCTCTCCATCTTCTGTACTAAATTTCTTGAAGGAATTGTCTAAATTCACTTCTTACAAACAAGAGGGTAGGCTTTTCATTGACAAAAAGCTACTCTAACTTTTCTCTCTGAGGCTGCTCTCTGTTGCCACATTCGACACGTGTATTTACCTTCTTCTTGCCCTAGATATCACTGGTTACTCTCCTTTTCCTTGCCTTCCATGAGAACACGTTTTTCCCCCATACATTTACCATGTTCCTTTTATTACCTGCTTTTACTTCACCTAAACTTTTCTTTCTTTCTTTCTTTCTTTCTTTCTTTCTTTCTTTCTTTCTTTCTTTCTTTCTTTCTTTCTTTCTTTCTTTCTTTCTTTCCTTCCTTCCTTCCTTCCTTCCTTCCTTCCTTCCTTCCTTCCTTCAAAAAATTCCATTTCAGGACATTACTGCGGTCACGTAATTCTTGTCCACAGGAGGCACAAGAAGCAACTTTCACTCTTTCGTCCCAATAAGGACTAATACATGAAAGACTGAGATATTTAATTCTTCAGTCCAAACTTCTTCCTGACTTAAGTAACTATTATATATCTTCTTGACAAATGTTCCACAGAAAACTCAAATTGAAAATGTTCAAATTTGAACATTGTTATCTTCTCTTGTTAAATCTAGTCCTCCATGTGTGTTCTTTATCTGAGCCGATAACCCCACCAGTTATTCCAACAATTGTGGATATTTTTGCCTTGCTCCTCTTTTATCCCACATCCCAGTTATTTGCTGAATCTTACTGCCATCATCTTTTACATATTTATTGTATTTGTGTTCTTCTCTACCTCCATGTTTCTACTGGCACCTAAACACCAAGTCCTAATTTTCTTTCTAAATTTTCTCTTCCATGTATTTGGAAACACGTCCAAGGGCTAGTGTTAGAGTAGGCAGCTAGTTAGGTTCTAACAGGATGCCTAGAGGCCAGCAAAGGGGGAATCAGGGTCAGCTCTCTGGAAAGTTAAAAAACTTGTCCTGGCTGCACACCCAAAACAAAGCCATAAGAACCTGGATCAAACCAGACAGGCTGAAGGCAAAGAGGGCCATAGACCATGACCAAGTAAGGAAGAAAAGGCTTAAAATCTTGCTTCCGAGAAACCCCCACTTTAAGTAATGAATATTTCACCTCCTTGTTAACAACTGTCAATAAATGATAGAGGCCCAAACCCCAGGGGCAGAGTACTTGCTTGTGCTCATTCTCTCTCTCTCTCTCTCTCTCTCTGGACCTACTCTCACATCTCAAGAATTTACTTTCACTTTAATAAACTCTTGCTTGTGTCACTCGTCCACTGTGTTGTGTCTGTCCTTGAATTTTTGCTTGTGAGACCAAGAGGCTTCTGCAGCATCTTTGGGATTGGTTGGGCAGAGGCATTGGGCCAGAGGGTCTCCCCAGTCCACCTGGTAACACTAGAATAGAATAGAATAATTATTCTTTTTTCTTACCTAATGCATCTTCTAAGTTACCAAGTCTTGCCAATTTTTTTCTTTTCTTGGATGGTGAGGTGTGACTTGGCTTAGTCTTAATGTTTCTCAAACTTGTATAGTATTTAGACTTCTTATAAAGGAATATATTTCTTTTATACCCTAGAGTTGATTGAAATTGTTTTCTTAACTATGTAGAAACCAACACTGAATATAAACCCTAATGTTTACAGCTATTATATAATTATAAAACCAAAACAGGCAGACAAATTAACTACAAAAAACAAATATAAAACTATATCATTAAAAATAACAATATCAATGTAATGGTATGAGTGATTCTTTTTTCTGCTGAAATAATATTATCTGAATTGCTATGAATCTTTTGAGTTTAGCATGCCTATACTGCTTTGTGCTAAATGACTATTCAATTCTTCCACCACCTACCTTCCTTCCTCTTTCTTTCTTTCTTTCTTTCTTTCTTTCTTTCTTTCTTTCTTTCTTTCTTTCTTCCTTCCTTCCTTCCTTCCTTCCTTCCTTGGTGAAATGAGTATCTTCATTATGTGATGTAAAAACAGCAAGAAAAAGTAATAGAAAATGTCATGGCCACTGTCTTGCTGACCCTGGTTTAACAACGTATGGCTTACAGAGAATGAAGCATGAGAGACTATGGACTCTGAGAAACAAACTGAGGGCTTCAGAGGGGAGGGGGGTGGGGGAATGGGATAGGCTGGTGATGGGTATTAAGGAGGGCATGTATTGCATGGTGCACTGGGTGTTATACGTAACTGATGAATCATCCAACTTTACATCAAAAACCAGGGATGTACTGTATGGTGACTAACATAATATAATAAAAAAAATTAAAAAAAAAAATAAGAAGGAGTTCTCAATGCAGTAAATTCTGCAAGAGAAGAATACTGTCTCTGAGCATGAGGTTGAGTGGTTCATTTCTATTCCAGTCTGAGCCAGGACAATTATAATGATATTGATGACATTAGCTTCATTGAGAAAAAAGAGCTGCATTTTGTGTTATAAACATATTCTGCAGATGAGAAAACAGACTCAAGAAGTCTAGTGAATCGTCACATTTTTCTTCACTTTCTTTACTAAATTTCTTGAAAAGGTGGTCTAAATTCACTGTCTTTCTACCTCTTTCTCTCTCTCTTTTTTTTTAACCTCCTTCAAGGGTTTCTCCCAACCCTCCTACCCCTGACTCTGGCAACCACCAATCTTGTTTTCTGCTCTATGAGACTTTGCTGTTTTGTTTTGTTTTTTAGATTCCACATATATAAGAGAGATCATATGGTATTAATCTCTGTCTGATTTATTTCATTTTGCATAATGCCCTCGGGTATATCCACATTATCACAAATGGGAAGATTTCACATTTTTATGGCTGAGAATATTCCATCGTGTGTGTGTGTGTGTGTGTGTGTGTGTGTGTGTGTGTGTGTATATATATATATATATATATATATATATATATATATATATATATACCACAAGTTATTCATTCATCCATCAGTGGACACTTAGGTTGTTTCCATATCATGTCTATTGTAAATAAGGTTGCTATGAGCATTGGGGTGTGAATATCTTTTTCATTTTCTTTGGATAAATACCCAGAAGTGGAATTGCTGGATCATATGATAATTCTGTTTTTAATTTTTGGAGGAAGCTTCATACTGTTTTGCATTATGGCAGCACCAATTTACATTCCCACCAACAGTGCATAAGTGCTCCCTTTTCTCCACATGGCACCAAAACATTTTACTTCTTGTCTTTTTGATAATAGCCACTCTAATAGATGTAAGGTGATATCTCATTATGGCTTTGACCTGCTTTTCCCTGATGATTAATGATGTTGAGCATCTTCCCATGTATCTGTTGGTCATCTGTATGTTTTCTTTGGGAAAATGTCTGTTCAGATTCTATACCCATTTTTAAATTAAATTAATTTTTTTTGCTGTTATTTGTGTGAGTTTTTTTATATATTTTGGATATTAACTCTCTCTCTCTCTCTCTCTCTCTCTCTCTCTCTATATATATATATATATATATATCAGAGAGAAAGAGAAAAAGATATATAAAAGATATATCTCATTTATATATGAGAGAGAGAGAGATTTTAAGTTTAAGGAATTGGTTCATGCCGTTGTGTGGGTTGACAAATCTGAATTCTGTAGGGGAAGCTGGCAGGCTGGAAATTCAGGTAAGAGTTGATGTTACATTTTTTATTCAAATGTTGGAAACAGACAGAATTTCTATTTGCAGTCTGCGGGCAGAATTCCTTCTTTGAAAAAATCTGTCTTTGCACTTCAGATCTGCAACTGATTGAATGAGACTCATGCACATTATGGAGGGTAATCTTTACTAAAAATCACCTGATTTTTAAAATTAATCATGTCTAAAAAAATACCTTTACAGCAATATCTAGACAAGTGTATGACCAAACTACTGGTTACCACAGTCTAACAAGGTTTACACATAAAATTAATCATCACGTATGATAAATAGCCTTCTTTCTCTCATCTACCTATATTATTTCCATTTCTCTTCAAGATACAGCTGCTGGAAGTCTAATATGACTACTCTAAACTATGTTTGTTGACCTTAATCGATAAAACACTGTGTTTTAACATTTTCTGCCAAGATCTTCTTTACAAGAATATTATTATTTTGCCTTCAAAGTTTTACCTTCATGATACAAACAAGCTAGTATTGGATATGGAGGTGTTAATCATGTGATGCAAACACAGAGGAAATACTGACTTCAAAGGTTTAACTAGTGCAGTCACCTGTAATGAGCGAGGTCAGCCATTGTCACAGCACCTCATCCAGGATAACAACTATGAAAGTATGATGAAGGAGGGCACTGGTTGTGATGAGCACTGGGTATTATATGTGAAACCAATTTTACCATATATGTTAACTAACTTGAATTTTAAAAGAAGTTGGAATTTAAAAAAAAGAGTTTCAAAGTTCTAATTAGGACATCATATTTAACCACAATGTCTAGATGTCTAAATATATGAATGACAACTAAATGGTCTAACTTCATGAATCTATAGACAGACATTTGAAATATAAAGTTATTTTTCATCTAATGTCAAATAATCAATATAACATGTAATGATTGTAATAGAAAATATGAAATGTATTAGTTTAAAGCTGCTCAGTAAAAGGAAATAATAAATATAAGGGTGGAGGTCATAGAGTTACAGGAAAAGCACTATTGTGGGTGCATAATTTTACCGCAAAGGACCAGATAGTCCAATAGATTTTGCAGGCCACGTACAGCCTCTGTCATGTATTCTCTTTATTTTTTTTTTCTTTTCTACACTTTAAAATATAAGTACTATTCTTAGCTCATGGGCGATACAAAAATAAGCCTCTGTCAGATTTATCTTCAATGTGGAGCTCTTATGTAATTACGTAATTCTCTAAGAGATATGCGATGACAGGAGATGTCTCTTCACTCTTTCAAGTGTGTTTATCATCTATTCCTTTCTTTCCTATATTATGCAGGATTTCGTTTGGTTATGGATAATAGAAAAATCTAAAATAAGGGTGGCATAACTAAGATAGAAATTTATTTCCTCATGTTACCTTCAGAGGCACAAAATCCAAGTCTGATCCACAAATTTTGTATGGATCCAAGCTCCTTCAAACTCACCAGTCCACTCTCATTCTTGGTTCAAGGTGGAATCTGTGTCCTATGGTGGATAAAGGAGAAACAAAAAGATGAAAAAGTGACAGCATCAGATGTATCTAAAGAAGTGTTCAAGGAAGCCTCTGTAAGCACTTACGTTTATATCCGTTTTGTCAGAACTTACTCATGTGAGTATATCTAGCTGCAAGGAAAGCGAGTTGATCTATTGTCCTTATACTGGATAATAGTGTATTCGGTTAAATTTTCTGTTTCTAGGATAGAATGTGAGAACAAATTTTAGGGGATAATTATAGGTTTCCGCCATGATTCTTCCTTATTTGAATTAAGAAGCCCAATGATGGTATGTAAATGTTTAGTCTCATGATAAAATAAGTATAATAGATACAAATATATCATTCATGTTTTTTAAGTTTTTACTATATATCAATATATTTTAACAGTCTAGTTGAATCATTTCCAGAAATATTATTTTGTGAGAAAAAAACTCATAAAACTAAACTTCTCTCAGAAACAGCTATATACCAGAAAGCCCAATTGATCATATATACATAGTTTTTCCTGGTAATGAACTCACTATCAGAACTTAAATGACTTTACTAATGACAATTAAGACACCATATTCTGAAATATATATTTTTAATATGTCAATTTCTCATACTCTGGCATAATCCATGGAGAAATTTTTAAAATAAAAATGTACGAGAAGAAGCTTTTTAATAGTTCATTGTTGTAAAGGAGAATTCTTTAATGATAAATTTCACCCAAATAACCTCCCAGGGAAGTAATTTTACTACTTATCATTCCAACCACAATAATAAAAATTTAGCAGATGATAAGTTCCCATACTTATAGCTTTCTCATATGCATTTTTTTAAAGATTTTATTTATTTATTTGACAGAGACAGCCAGCGAGAGAGAGAACACGAGCAGGGGGAGTGGGAGAGGAAGAAGCGGGCTCCTAGCAGAGGAGCCTGATGTGAGGCTCGATCCCAGAACACTGGGATCACGCCCTGAACCAAAGGCAGACGCTTAATGACTGCACCACCCAGGTGCCCCTCTCATATGCACTTTTAAGTAAGGAAAGCCTAGCATTAAAAAGGAGTTGGGATGTGAATAATATGATGTCTATATTACTCACCTTTCTACTTTATTTTGATTTTTTATTTCTTACATTTTCAACACACACACACACACACACACACACACACACACACACACACACACTTTACAATATTTATTTCAACTTTACCTGGGAAATAAACACTAATTTATACACATACCCATAGAAATTTTTGTGACCAAACAAAAACATAACAAAAAAATAAAATAAATAGAAGGATTGAAATATTTATTTTGAAAACATACATGCTTTTCATAAGCTCATAAAGAGGTGGAAACCATTCTAGAATCACTTCATAATAGTAATATGTGATACACTACATTAAGTGAAGAATTTCTACAGTGACTCTACATATGTTATTTGGATATTTTCTTCATAGACAAATGAAGCAAAACTGGTACAGACATAATTCTTCTATTATTACTAGATATTTATTAAACTGCTATATTGTACTAGGTTTGATTTAAATTTATTAGAAATAAATTACATAACATAACCTTTCTTACTTCAATAAAAATAGTAACCCTTCCACCAAAATTGTATCTGGTGACAAAATTAGCATTTATCTAATCGCAGAATGCTTCCAGGCAGGCTTGTAGATGCAGAGAGATTTACCTGGCAATCCTTAAATGTGATTATTTTAAATGCATAGGAAGTCAACCTGTGCAATGGCCACTTCTCTTTTGCTGCAAGTTTTTTTTTTTTATTTCAGAGTTAATAAGCACGATTTCCATCCATATTAAAAAAAGAATTCAAGAGTTCAGGGCAGAGAACAGCGAGTATTGTGTAAATATTTAGTTTAGTTCTAAACAAGCAAAAACAGAACTTGTCAATTCCAAATAACATATGCCACTGAAATACTGATTGGTTTCATTTTGTGGATCATGCATTAGGTTTTATGTACTTGTGAACAATTAAGAAGCTTTCAGACTCAGCACAGCGACGGGAAATCCAAATGATTCACATTTCTAGATAAAAACGAATATGCTTCCAAATATTCCTGAAAAACAGGAAAGGAAACATAGGAGGACAAAGAAGAGTATCAAATCAATTTGGTTGTAACTTTAGTTTTCTGTGACATGTCCCTTATGAATATTATCTGATTCTTTTATCATGGTTGTTACTACCTACTACAAAATATCCATCCTAGGATGTGCCACATAGGTTATTATATAGCTATAATAACATTTTATTTATATTTTAGAATGATGGTTCCTTGAATTTAGCATTTACAACTACTAACATAATTATTCCCCTATAGAATTTTTGGACATACGTGAGTCAATTTTATTTTACTTTCTTTACTACAGAGTAAGTTGTAACTTTTTAAAAATGACTAAGTACTTCTCAAAATTTCATTGAGGTAATATAAAATATCTTAAAGTAACTTCTCCAAAGTATATAATTATTATTTATGGAAATAAATATATACAGTAATAGTAAAATTAACACCAAAAGAAGTGAAATAACTAATTGGTTGTAGTTTGTTAGCTATAGCCAGGAATCCATTCTGACTCTGTTCCAGAGAGAGTCAAGGAATTGCTACTTAACAGCCAAAGAAAGTTATATACATTCATTTTATTTCTCTGATTCTTTGGGGGTTCAAATAATGATTGTTTCTGGTATCAGATGGCTGATATTCATGTAATGCTGGGCTTCTCATCAAATATTGGGTAAATATGATATTCCATCCACAAATGTAATATTTTAAAAGATAATAATTGTTGCCTTCAAGTCTGATTTGAGACACTACTCAAAAGCCATCATGAATTACACTGTCTCATATGTGTTTTCCTTACTGCAAGTTGAATTTATTAATAGTTTGTTTGGTAAAGTAGGAGACATTCACAAGATTTATAGCAGAAACAATCACAGCAGATATTCACTGTATTATACTGAGGTTTTGTTGAGCTCATGGCATCCTTTGATTAACTGCCATTGGAAGCATAGTTTGCAGCAGGGCTGTGTCACAGCTCTGTGTCACCATGTTTCATGAAGTTACTGGTAGGCCTTTAGGGAGGGTAAGTGTATAAACATTCACTTAACAAGAGATGTATGGACAAGCTGTGAAAGTAATGACTAATTGACTGCCATTCGGGATTTATTTGGAAATCTTTCGACTCCAGCTCCACCTCACGTAATGATGAATGACATCTCTTTCTCTAATAGAGGAAAACAGCAAGCTTGGGCCCAGAGCAGACACTCTGAAGTGTGACTAGAAGTCATAGTGTTTCAGTCTGTGGAAATGAACAAATAGAGATGGAGTATGTAAGGGTTCCCACTTACTTTTTCAGTAGTGAAATTAATAAATTAGGTATATAAAACACAATAATTTATTTTCGCGCAGGTTTAAAATGGCAAATCAAATCGAAGCATATGTGGTTGAAATTCAGATGTTCTAATTTCAGAGGTGTTTATTATTGGCTGAAGAAAGAAAGTATAGTTTCTGTTTTCTGTGAGGTGTAGTTTATATTTTATTCATTCTGCTACAGTGTAGAATGGCCAAATGGCCACATTTTCTTGTTAATCTTCATGGTCTTATTAAAAAGGAACAAATGGGGTTTCTAGGTGGTTCAGTCAGTTAAGCCATGGGACTTGATTTTGGCTCAGGTCATGATCTCAGCGTTGTGAAATTGAGAGTCTGCTGGAGATTCTCTCTTTCCCTCTCCATCTGTCCACCCCCCTGCTCATGCTCCCTCTCTCTCTCTTTCTCTCTCAAATAAATACATCTTTTTTTTTAAAGGAGTGAATTTTACTACAATTCGTTTTCTCAATAATCATACCTACCCCATCAAGGAATGAAATCTTCTTTCTTATATTTGGGTTCCCGCTAATCTGCCAAAAGAAGACAGAGTAGTTGGACAGAAGAGAAAAGGAGATTGAATAAGCATTGTTAAAATTAAATATATCCTTTAAATATAGAAACTATTTCTTTAAATATAAATCTGTCTTTACATATAAAACTATTTTCTTTAAATATAATTGTTTCTTTAAATATAAAACTATGTGTTTCTTTAAATATAAAACTATTACAGGATACTACACTTTTAGTTCAAATTTAAAATTATGAGGACACCACAAATGTCAGGTAAAAATGAGAGTTAGGAAGAATTTGAATGACAGCATGAAAAATCTGTAACATACCTTATGGTTTTACTCTCATCCATGGTGCTAGCTTCTTGAACTTACTTTGGACCCAAAGACATGAAAGAATGCAGTTTTTAAACCTCTGACTGTTTAGGTATATCATCTTTGTTCATGACTGGATAGAAGATGTGATTTAGGGATTTAAGTGGTAGAAAAGAAGGATATTATCCTCCATCCTGGCTTAAACACAAAATCTTAGTTTATAATATACTTTTCAGTCGCTGCTTCAGTCTCATCAATTTAAAGAATTCAGTAGTACATTTCCCAGTATTCATATTTTAGAAAGTCCCCTAAATCATTCTCAGGCTACATGTGGTTTGAGATATATCCCCCTTTATTCCTCACTAACATTACATGAACTTGCTTAGTCACATTTGAGCAAAACTACAATCACTGAGAGTTAAACATTTCTGATCATAAATCTATTAGTAATACAAGGAGAGGCTAAAGATGGTAGACTGTTATAAAATGTTATATGCTTTGACAAAACAGTAATGATATAAACTGGAGAAAAATGAAAAGAAAAGCAGAAAGTAGAATGAGCTTATAATTGCCTACAGGTAATAGAGGGCAAAAGATTTATGAGATGACAATCTGAATGGAAGTAATGTAAAGATGGAGGAAAGGAAATAAATGTATTAATGTAAAAAACTATGTATATATGAAATCTTATCCTACTTGCAAGCTAACAAGTTAGCCTGCTACAGTTTCACAGAAGCTAGCAAGAGACAAGGGGCTCATGACTGAGAGAAAAGGACAGCATTGTGGCACAGCAACAAAGGAGTTTCTCATTCCCTTTCATGTGAAAATGGGGTTCAGAATGAAGGTCAAGAAAGGATTCTTGAGGCATCTTTGGTGCAAATAGGTGGTTTTATTCAAGCACAGGGATAGGACCCATGGGTAGAAAGAGCTGCACTGGGGTCATGAGGAGTAGCTGATTGTATGCTCTCAAATTTGGAAGGAGTTAGGGTTAGTGTAAATCTCTAAGGAATTAGGAGCAAGGTTTCCAGGACGTTGAGGACCTAGCTATTGTTATGAAAAGGTTATTTATTACTGTCTAGTAAAACCTTAGTCATGAGACCCTTCAAATGTTTATCAGTGGGCCAAATACTGGAAGGACGATTGCTAACACATATCTTGTGGCAGCAGGGGGTGGGGGCTTAGTAGTAGAGATAAAGGAAGTTTCCAAAGGAATTTTTATATGTTAAAGGAGATTTACAGAATCCTGGAGGGTGGGATAATATTAAGCTAAGATTGTCTTTTGCCCTTAGCAAAGTATTAACATCACGACAGTTGTGTTCCTAGAGGAAGGTCACTCTGCATGTCTCAAGGACACGTCAATGGGCTATAGGTTGTAAGGAAATTTAATTTTTTTCTTTTGCTTTTGTTTCCCACATCACCTTCACTTCCCTTACTCCCAGGTCCTGAGGGGGTGATGTTGAGAAGAGTATAGGTGGGTGTTGCTCATACAGTAGGTTCAACGTCACAGGTGGGGAACCCAAATTTAGGAAACTTTAATCTTGTAATGTGGGTTGGTAGGAGACTTGCCCAAACTTTGCCACAGATGGAGACATCATTTATATTTTCCTAGTCAGAAAACAAATATGTTCACTTCCCTGAAGATAGTCATGATCTCAATCTTCTAAGATTATTTGCAATACAAATGTCCTGAAAAAATAGTTGAGAACAAAAGCTTATGCAGACATACAGAAATACTCTAAAGAATTGTCTCCCAACAATTAGGAGAAAGGTAACCACCAGAAAAAAAAAAGTTTCCAAATGACCAAGACAAAACAAACAAAATAAAACAAAAAATATCAATACAAATAGACCAGTATGTGAAGAATACTGCATAAATATGACACAAAGGAAATATGAAAGAAAATGATGACAGATACGAGACTAAACATGTAAGTTGTACAAGCAAATGTAAATGGGATTGTTTCTTTTTTAAAAGACAAATATTTTCAGAATGGCTTGCAAAGAAGAATTCACGTGTATGTTTCTAGAAGGTATATACCTAAAAGATAAAGATACTAAAATGAAGGAGAGACAAAAAGGTATACCACATGAATACAATCTAAAGTGAAACTGGCATTGGTACCTGTAAAGGTGAAATTCATGGCAACAAAATCAAGACAGAAAACCCTTCATAATATATTAACACAATTTCCATAATGAGGACATAATAGTCATAAATATCCATGAAACAAGTAAGACAGCATCCATTTTCAAAAAGCACCACTGACAAAATTGAAAAATTAACAGAAGCACAATAAAAATAGGTGACTTCAACATATCACTCTTGGCCTAAGACAAGTCAAATTGTTAAGCTGTAAGTAATAATTTATAATCTTATAATATACAAATGATATAATCAATAAGGTAAATTCTATGGATGCATAGTGAACTTTGCATTGAGATAACAAGCAATAGAACTTATTTTCAAATGCATATGGAGATTTCAAAAGAGGAAATGGGATAAGGATATAATAATTTTATTTATGTATATTAATTAAAATAAAATATATTATTAAATGAAATATCGAAAACTTGTTCTTAATGTAACTTTGGGACACATATTAATAAAACCCCTTCTTTCTTTTAAGCAATATTCTGGGCACTGCTGTGAATACATTACTAAGTTCATGTATCTTCTATTATACTGTGTGAATTGTGTATTCATGTATTGTTTCTCTGTTCTAATCTGCCATTAATATAACAATTGCATATAATTTTGATTCAGTCGCCAGAACCAAGATATTTATTAAAACACACACATATAACAGGCAGGAGAACAGCATCCGTTTTCTTCATACATAACAGTACAAACAAACAAACAAACAGATTGCTGAAGAACTGCTTCATATACTTTCATAATTGTAAATAACTTCAGAAAAATTTAGTATGTGAAATAAAAAGTAAAGGAAATGTACTAAAGTGAGATTGTGGTTAAAACTGAAATAAATGGGAGAATCAATAAAGAAAAGGAAAGCACTGTTGATTGTGCATAAAAGAGAAAAACGAGAAGGTGATGAACGTTGATTGTCTATTGCTCTGGTTCCTGTGTGTTGCCTTCTGTAATGCATCTGCATGTCTTTTTCTGCTTTTATGATTTTAATTTCATTTCTATGCAGTATTGCTGAAGCACAGGCTATATCAATATCAATGAACTATTAGAACGCCTCTCTTAAATTATATTTTTTTCAGCAAACCTTTTCTAAATAGAAACAAGCTGAGTCTTTTGAATATTCCAAAAGAAATTTTAAGCAGTTACCAGGAAACCGTACTTGTGCAGACTTTCAAAATAAAGAGCAAAGTATATTTTAACTTAATTAAATGAACATTTATTCAATTAGGATAATTTATAGGATAAGGAAGTAACAAGGCTAAAAGCACTTGAAAGACATTCAGAAACCAGGCTATATTCATAAAGTATTTTGTATATTTGGAAAAGAAGAAAATAAGTCACCAGCTAACTTATTTATTAACAATTCTAAATTCTATTACAATTTCTAAATTTTTAGAAAAATATATAACAGTACAACTGTATAAATATCCAATGACTTCCAATACATCATAGAAATAAAATTTCAAATCAACATAATCATATGAAGGGATAGATATTAAACTGAGAACAAATAAGAATGAGAGTTATGTCACCTCTTTCTAAGTAGAATTTTTTAAAAAATATTTTATTTATTTACTTGACAGAGAGAGAGAGACAGCCAGTGAGAGAGGAAACACAAGCAGGGGGAGTGGGAGAAGAAGAAGCAGGCTCCCAGCGGAGCAGGGAGCCTGATGTGGGGCTCTATCCCAGGACCCTGAAATCACACCCTGAGCCGAAGGCAGCCTGAGCCACCAAGGCACCCCTCTCAGTATAATTTTAACTTTAATTTTTCATTTTAAATATCTCAGAATGAAGGTTCTACTCACTGATATAAGCATGCATATCTTATGCTTTTATTATTTCGCTATATGGATATATTTTATCCAAATGAAATATCAAAAATATCATTTAATTCTATGTATTAGAAAATAATATCATATTCATTTGGAATTTGATTAGGGAAAACACAAATGTTTGGTTGATCAGATTTATATGTATGTGCCAAGTGTTACCAGTGGGATGATTCAACTTACATGGCTTACCTATTCCATACTGCTTATGTCCTTTTCTACTTTTCCTATGTCCTTGGCTAAAAACCATTGACCTTCCCTTGAAATATCATGGAGGAAAAAGGTCAACATACAGATAAGTATATCTTATCATAGAAGAATTTGCACTATATTTCCATTGGGATATATGTTACAAAGACATAAGCTCTGGGGAAAGTAGATGGGTCATTAAGTGTGCAAAAGTAAATTCTGTATCTGTACATGTAATGGATTAGTTATGTATGGAAACCTGCTTAGAAGTTTGTACATGTTTGTCACTCCATTTCCACTGAATTCATATCTTCTCTTTCCTCCATATTAAGGAAAAAGTCATTGTATCTTAGCAAAGGAAGATAACTGGAGGACACATACAGAATTAAAGCTGTCAGAAAACTCCAGAAGCCATTAGATTGGTCACCTGATCTGTAGGAGTTTAATTGTCCAAATTATGGAATATTTTTTCCAGCAAATATGAAAGTGTCAAGATCATTGATATTTGTTCACATGTGGGCTAGCAAGTGTGCTGATGCAATTTACAACCTGATACTTCAGAATATTATGTGTGATTCCTTCATTTAAATTTTCCTGTTTTGGGGTTTATTTCCTGGGCTCCTTTTATCACTAACTTAGAATAATGGGCCCCAGACAATTACCATCATCTATATATACCACACATACAGCTAAATGAGAGTGAGATTACATATGATAGAATTTGACATAGTGTCATAAGAACAAAAATAATCATCCAAAATATCTATTAATATGAATCTTTCTTAGTAAAATAATTAGATTTTATTAAGTGATAATAGAGTTGTCCTAGTTCTTTTTCTCTAACCAAATCTCCTTCCTTATCCCCAGAATAAATACTTAATATCCAAGCATTCAATATGATACAATAATAACTTAGTAGATTATGTGTAAATCTTAACAAAGTTCACACTATATGAATTTAAGAACTACAGTACATCTAAAAGAGGAAAGTAATTTTGTAGATTTTGCTCATGAATGATAGTATTAAAAGCCTTTATTTCATGGGGGCACTTGACGACTGAGCCACCCAGGTGCGTGGTCCCAAGGTCCTGGGATCGAGCCCCATATCGGGCTCCTCTGCTGGACACCTGCTTCTTCCTCTCCCACTCCCCCAGCTTGTGTTCCCTCTCTCACTGGCTCTCTCTCTCTCTCTGTCAAATAAATAAATAAATAAAATCTTTAAAAAAAAAAAGCCTTTATTTCAGAGTTAAAAATAAATGTAGATTTCTTATCATGTAGACAAGTTGTTCTAGATGGAGAAAAATTACCTAAAATTACATATATCAGACTCCTGTGAAATTATCTGAAATATTTCACAATAGTTCATAAATAACAAAAATAGGATAATTTTGTTAGGCATGAAGTTGTATCAAAACATTCCATAGCATTACCCCATGAAAGAATAACACTCAATATCTAAGGAAGGATAACTGCTGTAGAATCTTCCCTAAACTTCATATTTTTCTTAGAAGAAAAACTTAAGGATTCCAAACACTCTAAATTAGAACTTTTTCAAATTCAATTTCTCAGACCTCAAGACCAAGGACTCATATACAGTATATCTAAAATAAGATATAAGACTGCATTTTTAAAAACATCCATATGATAAGAACAAAAATGGTTTATGAGCCATGTTTTGTGAAGCATTACAAGTCTTTCTTTCTTTCTTTCTTTCTTTCTTTCTTTCTTTCTTTCTTTCTTTCTTTCTTCTTTTTCTTTCTTTCTTTTTCTTTTTCTTTTTTTTTTTTTTTTTTAGTTTGGGAAAGTGCCCGGGTTGTCAAAGCTCAGGTCAAAACTCGGACTTCTAATGTTTGATGCTATAAGGTGTAGCTCCCAGGTTGTGGGTGAGAAGAAGGCAAGTGATCACGTGGCCTTCATTCTATGACACAGAATTACATATTCCCTCACCACTGACATCAAATTTGGCTTTCAAAGATGCATTAATATGTTCATCAGTGTTCTGGGGAAATCAACATCAAAATCCTGCCTCATTTAAGTTGTTTAGCACTAGTGACACATACTAGAACTTTCAAAATAAGTTTAAGTATTTCAGAAGAATAAAGATATATGTATCTTTAAGAATTCTAAAGAATGTTGAGCAATTTGCAATTGATGATCTGTACTGATCACAAACAAATGTATACCGTATACAATATTGAGATTCACTCTGAAGCAAGGAACTTCTCAGGTGGCCTTAGACACAGCTCTTAGTCCGTCAACTAGGTGAATCACTTGCAAATTGCTAACACAGAAAGAACTCACAACATTGCATCATTCAGAGATTTCTAACAGTTTTTGTTAGAGTATAGAAACAGTTTTGGATCTGACATGTAATGTGCTTAGAAGTCTTCACTCCTGTCCGTGCAAGAACAGTGAACAAACTGAATCAACAAATCTTCTTAGTTCCATCAGAAGATTGAGTTGCAGGACAAATGGCTGTCTCCCAACCGAAGAGACAGGCAGATACAGAGAATCATAGCTTACCAGGAACAGAAAACATTGCTAGAGCTAGAACTGAAAGAAACACTCAAAGGTTAATTAACCAATTGTTGGAGACTGGCCATACACTAGCTTGAGAGATAAAAGTTCCTGGAGGCCGAGTCTTAGGAGATGCCTCACAGTTTTGTTACTTTTACTTCCAGGAGCTTTAGCACATTCTTAAGGTGAAGCTAAAAAAAAAAAAAAAAAATGTTCCTGCTCTAGCAAGGTGAATGGAAAAGTAGCCATTTTGTAATTGCCCTGAGTTCTCTATTCTCTTCAACCAAGGAGAGACTATTTTACCAGAGCCTAACCAACCTAGAATAAGGGTAATATCTAACTCCAGCCATCACTAATCCTCCATTCTTACTTAAGGATGAAATAAAGCTGAGAAGCACTTGTGAGGATCACAGCCCAGGGGCATAGGCTCACTAAAGGTCTGAGACCTAATCATAGAATTATAGAATGTTTCCTCTCTTCCCCTGCACTTCATCAATAGGGCCTATTTACCTCAGTTCTCTTACCTGATACATTGTGTCTAGCTTTCAACAAAAATTATAAGGCATGCTGAAAGGAAAAAATGAATAAATAAATAAAAATAAAACCAGTCTGAAGAGACAAAGCAAGCAACAGAACCATAATCAGATATGGCAAGGATTTTGAAATGATCAGACTGGGATGTTAAAATAACTGGGTAATATGCTAAGAATGCCAATGTAAAGAATGGACGACAAACAAGGAGAGACGTGTAGTATAAACAACTCTAAGAAAGAATCCAAAAGAAATGGTAGAAATAAAAACATTGTGACAGAAATGAAGAATGCTTTTTGTAGGATTGTCAGGAGATTGGAAAGAGTGAAGGAAAGAAAAATTGAGGGTGAATACATGTCAATAGAAACATCCCAAACTAAAAAAGAAAGAGCAAATAAATTGAAAAAAGGGGAGATGGGTAACAATAGCCAAAAAATGTTGGACAATTTCAAAAAGTATAGCATATACACAATAATAATACCAGGTAGAAAAGAAATAGAGAAAGAAGCAAAATATTTAAGGTAAATGGATGAGAATTTTCCAAAGTTAATAACAGAAAACAAATCACAGATCTAGGAAGCTCAGAGAACTATGTCTAATTTATAAATGAAACTTCATGATTGGTATGTATTTACAGGAAAAAACAACAAATAATAGGGTTTGGTACTACTCACGTCTTTAGGCCTCCACTGGAAGTTTTGGAGTATATGCCCATGGATAAGGGGTGGGGTTAGGATGAGGTGGGGTGGAAACTACTGTACAACATTAAACGCCTATTTTAGAGAAGAAAAAGGGTATCAAATCCATGATTTCAGCTTCCGCCTTACAAACTAGAAAAGAGACAAGTTAAATAAAAAACAAGAAGAAAGAAAATATTAAGAAATCAGTGACATTGAAGAGAAAAAAAAAGAGAAAAATTAATGGAACCAAATTTAGTTCTTTGAAAAGATTGATAAAATTGAAATATCTCTTGGGCGCCTGGGTGGCTCAGTCTGTTAAGCATCTGTTGTCCACTCAGGTTATGATTCCCGGGTCGTAGGATCAGGATCAAGCCTTAACAAGCCTCTTCCTCTCTTTCTCTGCCTGCCCCCACACTCTCCCGCTGCTCTTGCCCTCTCTCACTCTCTCTTGCTCTCTCTAATATAAAAAGATTTTTTTAAAAATTGAAATACTTCTAGACAGACTGATAAAAAGGGAGAAAAGACTAATTATTCATGTCAGGAATCAAAGAGAGGATTACCCTACAGACTCCATGGGCATTAAGAAGATAAAAAACAAACACTAACAACTCTATAACCAATTGCTTGATGCAATCTACCAAAATTGAATTCAGTTTAAAATATACCAACAGGGGTGCCTGGGTGGCACAGTGGTTAAGCGCCTGCCTTCGGCTCAAGGCGTGATCCCGGCGTTCCGGGATCGAGCCCCACATCAGGCTCCTCCGCTATGAGCCCGCTTCTTCCTCTCCCACTCCCCCTGCTTGTGTTCCCTCTCTCGCTGGCTGTCTCTATCTCTGTCAAATAAATAAATAAAATCTTTAAAAAAATAAATAAAAAATACTAAAATATACCAACAAAGAAAAGTAGTTCTGGAAGGTTTCATTAGTAAGTTCTACTATTTAAGGAAGAAATCATTGCAATTCTACCTCATCTCTTTCAGAAAACAGAAGAAAAATACTTCTCAACTCATTTCATGATTCAGCATTACCCCCATATCAAATCAAACACATTGAAGAAAACCGTAAAAAGCCTTTAACATTTGAATTGTTAGATAACTGTTCTTTTGCATTCCACATGCCTTCTACTTCACTCGCTCCTGAAAAGCACCAACTAAATTAAGAAAGAAAGAAAGAAAGAAAGAAAGAAAGAAAGAAAGAAAGAAAGAAAGAAAGTAAAAAAATTAAAAGTCCTCAGATACATCCATGCAGCTAAGGACCAAAGGAAAAAAAATGCCTCAGCTTCTTGTCTTACACCATATGCCCTCTGGTACATGGCATAAAGAGTGGAGCTTGGACTAATTTTAGATCCCATTTGTCCTCTGGTAGGCTGAATAATGGCCCCAAAGATATTTTCTAGGTTGTAATCATTAGAACCTATAAATAATCTCTCATATGGCAAAAGAGATATTGCAAATGTAATTGAATTGAGGTTCTTGAGATGGGAAGATTATCCAGGATTATCTGCTGGGTTTTAAATGTAATCACAGGAGTTTTGATAAGGGGGCAGACGGGGTCAATTTTATTCTATAAATTAGCAATGAACATCTGAAGATGAAATTAAGGAAAAAATTTCATTTACAATAACATCAAAGGGAAAGACAAGGATAAATTTCACAAAAAAGTGCAAAATATGTATTCTGAAACTGGAAAATATTGTTGAAAGAAGTTAAAGAAAACTTTAATAAAAAGAAAGACTTCCCATGTTCATGGATTGGAAGGCTTAACATCATTAAGATGGGGAGCAGGAGACCTAAAGTTCGTCTGGTCCCAGGAATTCAGCTGGAGAACTACCAAACCATTCTGAATACCTATGAACGCAACTGGAGAATGAAGAAAAGAATAGCAGAAACTCTATGAACAAAAAAGAGACCACTTTCTGCAAGGAAGAGAAAGTTGGGGCCCCTTTTTCAGCTGGTGCCCTGAGTCAAGCTGGATATCTACCAGACCATCCTGAAAACCCATGGAATCAGTCTGAGACACAGGAAGATACATCTGGATCTCTACAAACAAACATCTCCAGCGCTGAATATTGAGGTGTGAAGCGGGGAGCCGTGAATCGCGCACAGATATTGGAAGATAAATGGAAGGGGGAGGGAGCCGACATGCTTGGGCACTGGGAAGCAGTAGCCACCTGCACTAAGGAGAAGGCCAGACTCACCAACCAACCGGTACCCGTGAGAGAGCAGACTGAGACCGTGAGCCCGGGTACATGTGTGCGACCAGACTGAAAACCAGTGCTCCGGAGCCCACACGAACCACACTGAAACAGGGAGCTCGGGAGCGCGTGCGGGAACTGGGGGCGGCTGGTGGTGTTAGAAGCACAAAGGACAGAGACGTGCCGGCCCTGGAAGTGAGGGCTGGGACACCTGCTATAGGGCACACATCCCTGGACACTGCAGGGCTTTTGGCACCACTGACAGAAACAGAGTTAAAGTGGCCAAGAGAGCTCAGTGGAGAGTGGACTGTGATCTCTTTGTTCTAAGGCAGAGGCTAGGATACGGCCGCTACTGCTCTGACTCTCAGAAGAGTCACAGAAAACCACCAGGGAAAGCCACCAGAGAACAAAAGCCCAGAAATACTGGCTCACATTGTGCCCATCCCCATCCCCCCTTGCAGGGGACAGGGAAGCTCTAACCAAACAGGGTTGCCTGAATATCAGTGCGGCAGGCTTCTCCTCCAGAAGGCAGGCTGAAAAGTCAAGAGGCCAACATCCCCAAGGTCCCTATAAAACAAGTGCACACTGCCTGAGTCCTGGTCAATAATTTGGGCTCTGGGCATCCCCGCAACCTCTCTTCATCAGAATGATGAGGAGGAGAAATCCGCCCAGCAAAGAAAAGATAATGAGTCTGTGGCCTCTGCCACAGAACTGATGGATATGGATATAACCAGATTGTCAGAAATAGAGTTCAGGGTAACAATGGTCAAGATGATGTGTAGGCTTGAAAAACCTATTAACAAAAATATTAATGAGAATATAGAATCTCTAAGGGCAGAAATGCGAGTAAGTCTGGCAGAAATTAAAAATGCTATGAATCAAATGCAGCCTAAGCTAGACTCTCTGATGGCCAGGGTAAATGAGGCAGAAGAACAAATTAGTGAATTGGAGGATGGGATGGTAAAAGAGAAAGTTAAAACAGAAACTTTGCTCAAAAAAATCCAATCTCAAGAATGTAGATTATGGGAGATTACCGATTCAATGAAACGTTCCAGTGTCAGAATTATTGGCATCTCTGAGGGGGTGGGGAAAGAGAGAGGTCTAGAAGAGATATTTGAACAAATTGTAGCTGAGAACTTCCCAAATCTGGCAAAGGAAACAAGCATTCATGTCCAAGAAGCAGAAAAGACCCCTCCCAAGGTCAATGAGAACAGACCTACACCACGTCACGTCATAGTGCAATTCGCAAATATTAGATCCAAGGATACAGTATTGAAAGCGGCCAGGGGGAAGAAAATCCTTACATACAGAGGGAAAAATATCAGAATAATGTCAGACCTGTCTACAGAGACCTGGCAGGCTAGGAAGGGTTAGCAGGGTATTTTCAAAGCTCTATCTGAGAAGAACATGCAACCAAGGATCCTTTACCCAGCAAGAGTGTCATTCAGAATTGATGGAGAGATAAGGACCTTCCAGGATCAGCAGAAACTGAAGGAATTCATAACCACCAAACCACCCCTACATGAGATATTAAGTGAGGTTCTATAAAAGTAAAAGGCCTCAAGAGTGATACAGAACAGAAATTTACAATCTATAGAAACAAAGACTTCACAGGCAACATGACATAATTAAAATCATATCTCTCAATAATCACTCAATGCGAATGGCCTAAATGTTCCCATAAAAAGCCACAGGGTTGCAGATTGGATAAAAAGGCATGACCCATCCATTTGCTGTCTACAAGAGACTCATTTTGAACCTAAAGATACATCCAGACTGAAAATGAAGGAATAGAAAACCATTTTTCATACCAATGGACCTCAAAAGAAAGCTGGGGTAGCAATTCTTATATTAGACAGATTAGATTTTAAACTAAAGACTGTAGTGAGAGATACAGAAGGACACTGTATTATTCTTAAAGGATGTATCCAACAAGTGGATAAGACAATTATAAATATCTATGCCCCCAACAAGGGAGCAGCTAGATACACAAGCCAACTCTTAACCAGAATAAAGAGACATATAGATAATAATACGTTAATAGTAGGGGACCTCAACACTTCACTCTCAGCAATAAACAGATCACCTAAGCAGAAAATCAACAAAGAAACAAGAGCTTTGAATGACATACTGGACCAGATGGACCTCATAGATATATACAGAACACTACACCCCAGAACAACAGAATACTCATTCTTTTTGAATGCACATGGAGCTTTCTCCTGAATAGACCATATACTGGGTCACAAAATAGCCCTCAACCGATACGAAAAGACTGAGATTATTCCCTGCATATTCTCAGATCACAATGCTTTGAAATTGGAACTCAATCACAAGGAAAAATCTGGAAGAAACTCAAACACTTGGAAACTAAGAACCATTCTGCTCAAGAATGATTGGGTAAACCAGGAAATTAAAAATCAGTTTAAACAATTTCTGGAGACCAATGAGAATGAAAACACATTGGTCCAAAACCTGTGGGACACTGCAAAGGTGGTCCTAAGGGGAAAATACATAGCCATCAAAGCCTCACTCAAAAGAATAGAAAAATCTAAAATGCAGTTTTTATATTCTCACCTCAAGAAGCTGGAGCTGGAACAGAAGAACAGGCCTAACCCATGCACGAGAAGGCAGGTGATCAAGATTAGAGCAGAGATCAATGAATTAGAAACCAGGAGCACAGTAGAGCAGATCAACAGAACTAGAAGCTGGTTCTTTGAAAGAATAAATAAGATCAATAAGCCACTGGTCAGACTTATTCAAAAGAATAGAGGAAGGACCCAAATTAATAAAATTATGAATGAAAAGGGAGAGATCACAACCAACACCAATGAAATAGGAAGGATCATTGGAAACTTTTATCAACAGCTTTATGCCAATAAATTAAGCAATCTGGAAGAGATGGAGGCCTTCCTGGAAACCTATAAACTACCAAGACTGAAACAGGAAGAAATTGATTTATTAAACAGACCAATTAATTATGAAGAGATTGAAACAGTGATCAACAACCTCCCCAAAAACAAGAGTCCAGGGCCTGACGGATTCCCCAGGGAATTCTACCAAACATTCAAAGAAGAAATAATACTTATTGTCCTGAAGCTGTTTCAAAAAATAGAAACAGAAGGAAAACTACCAAACTCATTCTATGAGGCCAGTATTACCTTGATCCCCAAACCAGGAAAGACCCCATCAAAAAGGAGAATTACAGACTGATTTCCCTGATGAATATGGACACCAAAATTCTCAACAAGATCCTAGCTAATAGGATCAAACAGTACATTAAAAGGATTATCCATCAAGACCAAGTGGGATTCATCCCTGGGATGCAAGGGTGGTTCAACATTCGCAAATCGATCAGTGTGATAGATCATATCAACACGAAAAGAGTCAAGAACCCTATGATCCTCTCAATTGATGCAGAAAAAGCATTTGACAAAATACAGCATCCTTTCCTGATTAAAACCCTTCAGTGTAGGGATAGAGGGTACATTCCTCAATTTCATAAAAACCATCTATGAAAAGCCTACAGCGAATATCATTCTCAATGGGGAAAAGCTGACAGCCTTTCCCTTAAGATCAGGAACACGACAAGGATGCCCACTCTCACCATTATTATTCAACATAGTACTAGAAGTCCTTGCAACAGCAATCAGACAACAAAAAGGAATAGAATAATTCAAATTGGCAAAGAAGAAGTCAAACTTTCTCTCTTTGCAGATGACATGATACTGTATATAGAAAACCCAAAAGACTCCACCCCCAAACTACTAGAACTTTTAGAGCAATTCAGTAATGTGGCGGGACACAAAATCAATGCTCAGAAATCAGTTGCATTTCTATACACGAACAATGAGACTGAAGAAAGAGAAATTAGGGAATCCATTCCATTTACAACAGCACCAAAAATCATATATTATCTCGGAATTAACTTAACCGGAGATGAAAAGGATCTATATTCTAGAAACTACAAATCACTCTTGAAAGACATTGAAGAAGACACAAAAAGATGGAAAAATATTCCATGCTCATGGATCGGAAGAATTTACATAGTTAAAATGTCCATGCTACCCAGAGCAATCTACACTTTCAATGCCATCCCAATCAAAATACCAATGGCATTTTTCAAAGAACTGGAACAAACAGCCCTTAAATTTGTATGGAACCAGAAAAGGCCCTGAATCAGCAAGGAATTGTTGAAAAGGAAAAACAAAGCTGGGGGCATCACGTTGCCGGATTTCAGGCTATACTACAAAGCTGTGATCACAAAGACAGCATTGTACTGGCACAAAAACAGACACATAGACCAATGGAACAGAAGAGAGAACCCAGAAATGGACCCACGGCTTTTTGGGAAACTAATCTTTGACAAAGCAGGAAAAAACATCCAGTGGAAAAAAGACAGTCTCTTCAATAAATGGTGCTGGTAAAATTGGGCAGCTATATGTAAAAGAATGAAACTTGACCACTCTCTCACACCATACAGAAAGATAAACTCCAAATGGTTGAAGGACCTCAATGTGAGACAGGAATCCATCAAAATCATAGAGGAGAACATAGGCTGCAACCTCTTTGACATCGGCCACAGCAACTTTTTTTATGACACATCTCCAAAGGCAAGAGAAACAAAAGAAAAAACTAACTTGTGTGACTTCATCAAGATAAAGAGCTTCTGCACAGCCAAGGAAAAAGTCAAAAAAACTAAGTGGCAGCCCACGGAATGGGAGAAGATATTTGCAAATGACACTACAGATAAAAGACTGGTGTCCAAGATCTACAAAGAACTTCTCAAACTCAATACACGTGAAACAAATAATCAAATCAAAAAATGGGCAGAAGGTATGAACAGACACTTTTCCAATGAAGACATACAAATGGCTAACAGACACATGAAAAAATGTTCAACATCATTAGCCATTAGGGAAATTCAAATCAAAACCACACTGAGATACCACCTTACACCAGTTAGAATCCAAAAATTGACAAGGCAGGAAACAACAAATTTTGGAGAGGATGTGGAGAGAGGAGATCCCTCTTACACTGTTGGTGGGAACACAAGTTGGTACAGCCACTTTGGAAAGCAGTGTGGAGGTCCCTTAAAAAGTTAAAAATTGAGCTACCCTATGATCCAGCCATTGCACTGCTGGGTATTTACCCCAAAGATACGGACGTAGTGAAGAGAAGGGCCATATGCACCCCAATGTTCATAGCAGCATTGTCCACAATAGCTAAATTGTGGAAGGAGCCGAGATGCCCTTCAACAGATGACTGGATTAAGAAGATGTGGTCCATATATACAATGGGATATTACTCAGCCATCAGAAAGAACGATTACACAGCATTTGCAGCAACATGGACGGATTGGAGGAGATTATGCTAAGTGAAGTAAGTCAAGCAGAGAAAGACAGTTATCATATAGTTTCACTCATTTATGGAACATAAGAAATAGGAAGATCGGTAGGAGAAGGAAGGAAAGAATGAAAGGGGTGTAAACAGAAGGGGGAATGAATCATGAGAGACCTTGGACTCTAGGAAACAAACTGAGCGCTTCAGAGGGGTGGGGGTGGGGGATTGGGATAGGCCGGTGATAGGTATTAAGGAGGGCACATATCGCATGGTGCACTGGGTGTTATATGCAAATAATGAATCATGGAACATTGCATCAAAAACTAGGGATGTACTGTATGGTGACTAATATAACAAAATAAAAATTATTAAAAAAAAACAAACAAAATCATTAAGATGGCAATACTCCTCAAATTGATGTACACTTTCAGAGCAAACTCATCAAAATCCAGCTATTCTTTTCAGAAATGAAACAGCTTATTCTAATATTCAAATGGAAATATAAGGGATCAAGATACTCAAAACAATCTTGAAAGGGAAGAATAAATCATATTATCTATATTTCACAATTTCAAAACTTATTACATAACCACAGTAATCAAGACATGTGGTATTGGTCTAAGGATAAACACATAAATCAATGCAATAGCATTGAAAGTCAGAAAAAAAATCTTAAAATTTATGGTCAATTGATTTTATACAAGTTCGCCAAGACAATTTAATGGAGGAAGAATAGACTTTTCAAGAACTAGAGTTGAGACAATTGGATATCCACAAATAAAAGGATGGAGTTGGACCACTCTTTTATACCATACACAAAAATTCACTCAAAATGGAAGAACTAAATGTAAATGTAAGAACTAAATGTAAGAACTAAATGTAAGAACTGAAACTAAACTCTTTGAAGAAAATACAGAATAAATATATATATATATATATATATAGAGAGAGAGAGAGAGAGAGAGAGAGACAGAGAGAGACAGAGAGAGAGACAGAGAGAGAGAGAGAGATTTCTCCAAGAAAAATATACAAATAGCAAATGAACACATGGAGGATGATCAACATCATTAGTCATCAGGGAAATGTAATCAAAACCACAATGAGATACAATTTGATACCCACTGGGATGGTTATAATAATAAAAAAGACAGGTTATAACAAGTGATGGTGAGGATGTGGAAAAACTGGGATGCTCCTCTTGCAGCTTCTATAGAAAACAGTGTGACAGTTCCTCAAAATGGTAAGCATAGAGCTAACTTATGACCCAGCAATTCTCTCTCTAGGTATATATCCAAGAGAATTGATAATATTTGTCCACTCGAAAACTTATTCACAAATATTATAGCAGGATTATTCATGATAGTCAAAAAGTAAAAACAAATGTCCATCAAATGTTGAATAAGCATAATATACATTCAAAGAATTAGATATTCTTTACAATAAAAAGAAATGAAATAATGTTAACATGCAACAAGGTGAATGACCTTGAAGACATCATGCTGAGTGAAAGTAGCTAGTGACAGAAGACCACATAGTATATGATTCCATGCATATAAAATGTCTAAAATAGGCAGATCTATAGACACAGAAAGTAGATTAGTGGTTGCTAGTGCTGAGATGTGAGTGATTGTTAATGGGCATGGGGTTTTGGGAGGGGTGATTAAATGTTCTAAACTTACATTGTGGTGTGGTTAAACAACACTGTGAATGTAATAAAAAACATTGAATTGTACAATTTCTATTGGCGAATTTTATGGTATGTGATTTATAGATATTTAAAAATGTCTTAAAAAAAACTAAGGTAAATAATACCACCTTGGAACATTGTAACAAGAAAAGCAAACTACTTTGGGGATTTATTCTTTAACATTAGCTGTCTTTACTTAAATTTTTTCTTAGTTAAAAAGGTGCTTAAAAATAATGTATTTTAATTTCCTATTTTCATAATAAGAAAACCAAGGCCTAGAGGGATTACTTAACTTGCACAAAATATTTTTTTATTATCAGCACAGAAACTTACTTGAATTCAAAATCATATGGTTATATTTAGAATAATATAATAGAGCAAATATCATGGCTCTGAAACAGTTCTAAAGATGTCATTCTTTTGAAGTAAAAAAAAAAACATAGTAAGAATGTATAAGGAAGCAAAAACATAAAAAACAAGCTTGTTGAGTATTGAGAGTTGTTACGAGAGGAACACACTAAGATAATGTAACAGAGCCCAAATTGTAAAACATGCAGCAAAGAGTTCTCTTGCTTTATCAACTCCTGGAAAATAAATCAGTAACCTCTATAATGCAAGAATACCACCACTTGGTTAACAGGACAAACTTCCTGAGGGACACAGATAGCAATTGACTATACTACCCCCTTTTCTAACTCCTTTCCTCACACCAATTTCTTTTCTTTAAGATAGGTTTCATCCTGTTGAAAAAATATTTGTTTTTATTTGTAAAGTGAAGGAAATAATATCCTGATTGAAGTATGAAATGATGTAGTTGAAGGTACTCAGGGATCAAACTTCTGAGACAGGTTAATCAGCTAGTTAACAGAGAACATCAGTGACTTGCAAAGAAAAAAAAATAAAATCAGAGAATACATGTTTGCTAAATAGGTTAAAAAAATAAGCAACTAAAAATGGGTTAAAATCCTAGGGTTTACTGGGACCTAGGCGAGCACAAGCAGACAGGTGACCTTTGACCCGTTTACTTGCGGAGTGAGCTATAAGGATGCTCTAAGGTCAAGTTTGGTTTTCAATAGTGTCCACAGCCAAGGGGTAAACTCAGAGAGTCTCCTCCTCTCATAGAAAAACTGGAAGATGCAGGAAAAGTCTTTCTTTGAGTAACCGTTTGCACCATCACCCTGCAGACCTAGTGGGCTTCACTGTCCGGAAGGGCTGGGCTTTTTGTGGTGGTGGCAGTCTTGTTCTAACCCCAGATTCTTAGCCATGAGCGTTGCTCCAAATCCACCTTAATAGTTATTAGTGGATGGAACTCCATTCCCTCACCCCAGGTACAGGATTCTAAGTATCATTTGACCAACACCATCCTGAAATCGAATTTAGGATTTTAGCCAACAGCTTTGGGTCAAGCCCTAACCTGATTCCAAGATTCATAGCTTCAGCAGTTCCAATCATTCTGGTAGCTAACAGCATGTTGTTGTAGATCTTTGCAGTCAACGTGGTCCCTACAGCTCCACAATACACCACACTGGATCGCATGCACCCCAGCAACTCTTGGGCAGCAACAAATTTATCTTTGACTCCTCCCACCATAAATGTGAGGTTCCCAGATGGAACAGCTCCCACACCACCAGAAACAGGGGCATCCATGAAAACTGTTCCCATTTTCTCAACTTTTTTGGCCAATTCTTTTGAAATTGCAGGATCAATGGTACTGGAATCTATTAATAGTGAGCCTTTCTTCACTTTTTTTTAGAATTTCATTTGCTCCGGAATGACCTTCTGTTACATTGATACTGGTAAGCAACATTGTAATAATTCTGTCAGTTTTTTCAGCTACATCTGCTGAGGAATACACTACCTGTTCACTCACATCTTAAAACTCTTTGTATGCATCAGAGAACACATCATAAATAATGAATGAATAGCAGGAGATTTTTTTGCCATTGAATTCTCCATGTTGCTCTGTCAAATGAATCCAACTGAAATCTTAGAAGCCATTGACCTAGGACATACCACTGCAAGGCTGGTCACTGCCAGGCTCTGCCGGTGGCTCCAATACTGGAGTCTAGAGACAGTTCCACGGAGAGGAGCCATAAGGGCCTGGCATGCTCCCCTAGGCCTGCCTCCCCATGGTAACCTCCCCGCTCCTGGCTTGCCCACTCACTGATTACACAAGCTATTAAAGGCAATCTAGTAGCAAAGCCTACTCATATCATCATGTAGATTAAATTCCATAAAGCCATTTGCAATCTACAAAGTGTTATATCAATATATGATATATATTAATATTATGTTATGTTATATATAATGATAAAACAGAATGTTTTATTATTACTTATGACTTCACTAGAGAGATGTTTAACTTGTTTAATATTTATCATTTTGAAAGAGAATAAATTATGGCATATGAATTGATAAAATTTCAATTTATATTCCTCTGATCCCCTACTGTTTGCCTCCTGTATCTACTGTGAACTTTTTCTAGTGTTTGGAGAGTTTCTTGGTAGCAACTTTGGGAATAGAGTATTATTTGATCATTTTAAACTATATTTTTAGAAGGAAATAAACTCGCTCTGGGTTTAAGATAATATAAAAATCAAAATCAATAGAGAATATATTAGTCTGGGATTGGTTTTGAAAGTTCTCATATGGATCAGGGGGTCAGAGCAGTGAATTGAGTCTCCTCTCCTTAATGGGTTTTCCCTTATATTATTTAAAGTACTCAAAGAGAATTAATCCTTGTTGTGGAGAACATTAAAGGAACGGATCAATTTTTTCCCTCAAAGGAGTTTTCAAATAACCCATATGACCTTTGCCTTTTTGATTGTTCAAATCTTAAGATATCTTAGTGTGTCTCTTGAGGTTTCTTTTTTTTCTTGTTCTTTTTCAATATTTGTGTTAGGCGTTGGTTTCTGCCTGGGGCAAGAACCTAATAGAGGAGAAATAGTAATGTTTTAAAAGCACAAGAATCTAATATGCATTTTAAAATCTAACTTTTAAGAAGCTATTTTTTCTCCTTAAACAAAGATGAATCTAGGGAGAAAATTTGAAGGACTTGAAAATTACAAAAATTAAACTTTTATAAATATTTCAAAAAAAAAAGTTTGTATTCAAGTCTCTATTTGACCACAATAACGATCACTTTCCCTATTTCCCTGAAGAGATTTTTCGTCAATTTTGCTTTATTTAATCAAGGAAATACATGTGCATTCTTACAAATATGGACATATTCCTGCTCAAATCACTTTTCTAGCACTCATAAAAAAATATTATTTCATTAAATCATCTGTCTAGGTGTTTTTTCCATATTAAGAAAAAAAATCCTCTAGTTAATTGAAACTTGACCAAACCTATTTATCCTGCTTTTAGAAAGATTACTAAGGAATTTAATGTCAGATTTTTATTTCCAATCATAACTGAAAGGTAATCTCAGTTTTTCAGTTCGATATTATTTAACTTCCAGTATTATTTTATTTTGCTTACTCTATATCCATGATGCCAGAGTGTAGAGTTTTGAGACAATCAAGTACAATTTGAAAAATGACAAGTCACATGGGGTTAACAGAGATTTTTGACAACATTTTTGAGTGATTCCTTTTCTCACTAAAGGTAACTTTAAAAAAGGGATAAAATTATTGAAATGACATAGCCCTTCTCAAAAATTATTTTTGAAATATTATATTTTCATACTTCTTTAAAAAAATCCAAATGTGCTCATATGGAAATAGCAAAATTCTATTATTTTTACTTAAGATCCAATTCATTAATCCCTTTGTGCCAGGAATTACTACTGTACCTATGCCACCTGCAGGACAGCCTGACTCAAAAGTCAGATCAATTTTTTTTTATTGTAAACTTCCTTCTTTCTTGGGAAAACACACATAATATTTCATTATTATCCTTTTGAAGTCTTTATGATCTGCAGTGATGTCCACTTTCATTTCTGATATTAGTTATTTGTGTCCTGTATTTTCTCAAACAGTTTGGCCAGAGGCAAATTAATTATATGAATTATGTCAGTTTGGGTCCTCCTAAGAGCAAACACCAAGATGGGATTTGTTGCTCAAAGGATTTACTACGGAAATGCCTGCAAAAGGTAAAAGCGGGGGAGGGGACAGAAACCAGCTGGGAAAACCTCCTGACCACATTGTAAATTTGACAGCTGTGAAAAGAGGGGAGAAAAAAAAAAAGAAGAATTGGATGAGGAAGATCCTCTGACACAGCACGGTTCTGAGAAAGTTTTGACCATAACAATGGGTTTCTGCGTTAGAGAAATCCTGTGTTAGAAATGGGCCAAGACTGATCCCCCGGTTGCACCTTGTCTTTGAGTGTTTCCTGAGTGAATACCTACAAGTGGGGCTAAGACAATCAGTCAATGATACTCTTTACATGAAGTTTCTCTTGAAAGGGATCCAAGCAGAACACTTCACAGGTGTCATAATCTATAGCTTGCATGAAAAACATACACATATTCATGCAACTTTTCCATGGATCCTGTGAATCTCTCTTCCCAAGAAGAAGCTGAGCAGAGTGAAGTTAGTGGAATAAATTACAGCCCCTATACCAGTTGGTCTTGGGGCCCCAGTGATACCACATTTTTTAATTCCTACTGCATTCTGATTTCCTTTCACCCTCATCTATCAGGCTGGCAAGTCTTTGTGGCTTCCCAGGTGGCACGACTCCGATTCCTGCTCCCCCTGGTCATCATACTGCCTTCTTGGGCCAGGTTACTGTGCATGTTCATTTACCGTTATAAACAGGCAAGGGGAAACCAGGAAGCATCCAGGCAGATAACTTGTGTTTTATATTTCCCTTAGTTTCCATTTGCAAAACCAGTGCAACCTTCTTCTGTTGATCAGGGCCAATTACTCTTTCTGAGATAGTGATTCTTTTCTCACCTGCTGTTCCTGGAAAACTAGAAGTCCAAACTTTCCTGCAGTGGTGATATCTTTCAGTTCGAAAAATCATTGCAGTATTCTTTAGAAAGAGGGTGACCTCTTTGTGGACTAAAATCGCTAAACCCCAGAGTTTTGGGTCAAGAAGCAAAAAGTCCTCAGTGGGTCATGAAGAGTGATGGTATCCAGGGCCACTCTTGTTTCCACTGATCAATACTTGATCCCGTGTATTCTTCCTATGGGGGAAAACAGCTCCATATAGAGGTCTCCGATTTAATGTATATACTGCATCCTGAAGAATAATATACATTCTCTGAGAGCATTGCTTCTAAATTGTTGCTTTAGCTGTGCCTTCGTTAGGCTATTCCAGTGCTCAGTGAGGTGATTGTTCTGTAGAGAGTATGGTCATGGAACCACCTCCACACCTCCTTATCTATGAATTTGGTCCTCACTGAATGCTCTATTATGTGCGATTTCATACCTGTGGATCAGGTCTTTTGTAAACACCAGGATGTCAATACTTGCTGACGCTCTGCAGACAGATTAGAAAACCCATATCCAGAGTAGGTATCTTTCTCTGTGAGGAAAAAAAAAACAAACCACTGAGCCTTATAGGATGAAAGGGTCCCAATTTAATCAATTTGTCACCAATGGGTTTTTGGTCTCCTTGAGAAATAGAACCATGTCCCAGGACTCAGTGCAGGTCTCTTCCACTGGCAGGTTGGACATTTCGAGGCAGCAGTAGCTAGATAGGTACATAGATAGATAAGTTAGATAGGTAAACCTTGGTAAGTGGAAGTCTATGCTGTTCAGTTCATATGTACCTTCCATCTTCACCATGGTGGCAAGACTGTTTATGTGCCCATTGCATTGTCCCATGGTGGCTAATAGCAGTGCAAGACCAGGGTCAGTTGTTCAAGTCATTTTGGTTGGTTAGTGCCTTTGCCATGGTGGATACTTTCTGGTAGGTATAAATGTGTGTCTGTTCACATGCCTTCAGCCCCAACCCCCTCGTCTTCATTCTTATCATCCTGTTCCTTCCAGACCCCAGACCAACCAGTCTGGCCATACGGGGTGAAACTATAAATATTATTATTTTTAGTTCTAATGCTAATTCTTCCTGGTCCTCTTTTCTCATATGAACAGAAAAGAACAAACACATTGGACAAATGAACAACTGCATATAATGTACTGGGTCCTTATTAATCTGCTCTAGCAACAATGCAACTTCTAGGAGAAGAGCTGCAATTAGGGCCATGGTTTGGTTGAGTTTGCAGTAGCCTACATTATTCTTAAAAATTCATTGGGTGTTTTATGGGTCAAATGAAATTTTAAATGTAAACATGTAGGGATCACCAGTCCTGTATCCTTTAGCTTCTTAATGATAGCTCTAATCTCTGTCGTTCTCTTCATCCTGGGAGATATATGTTTATATATATATATTTTTTATTAAATATTTACTTATTTATTTTTAAATACTTTATTTGTTTTGAGAGAGGGAGTAAGAGCAGGGGGAGGAGCAGAGGGAGAGAGAAAATCTCAAGTAGACTCTGTGCTGAGCATGGAGCCAAAATCTTTGGAAACATCTACCTACCCTATATTTCAAGCTGTCTGGTATTCCCACTTGGATCCCTGACCTTAGCATAGTAGACCTGACCAATCTGAGGATTTTAATGTCTCCAGATCTCTGCAGTTCTATCAGATCTTCAGCTGTCTATGGAACTGTATCTGCTTTTCCACTGCAGGAGATAAGGCCCACTTTATAAGCTGCCAACGAAACCCTTTGGCTTTCATGCTTAGCCTTTTATTACTTGTTTAGTGCACTCATTTCTCATTACAGAGGGTGTCAGTTACGACTGTACTGTTTGTGAAAGCACTGCTTTTCCTGTATCTTTTAAATGTCTGAATCACTGCATCAGTGAGGGCATTGCCTTCCACCTGTACATTTCTCCAAGTTAGAAGCTGTGAAATCTTCAGCAATTGGGCCATTAGTGCCAGAAACTGCCAATACTACATATAAAATTTTGTATGGGTCCTCTTTGCCAGCCAGCCAGAGAGAGAGCCAAGTCCCAAACTTCTATCTTACACCTCATTTTCTTGCAGGACTGAAGGTATTGCCTATGCTGAATGGGAATAGCTATGCAAAAGATTTATCGAAGAGAATGGTCCTGAAAGATAAAGGAAGAGGGAGCAGGAGAAATTATTTAACTTTCAAAATTTATTAAAACCAGATATATGGCCACCACATGATCTGTATTGGTAATACAACGTTTGCTCTTGAAAGAGTAATTATTATTCTCTTTTTAGATACAATGTTCTATAAATATCAGGTAAGTCAAGTTACTTGGGAGTGTTTAAATTTTCTGTCTTACTGGTTTTATTCTTGTTGTTCTATAAACTGCTTAAAGAAGAATGTTAAAATCCTACCTATTATAAAAATCTACTGTACTCAGATTAGAATTCAAATCCATCATTTCAAAGGCAGAAATCAGAAAAATAAATACAACAAAACATGTTAATAATATTAAAATTTAATATAGTATAGAAATTAATAATATAGGAGCTAAAATGTACAATACATGCATCAAAGGTAAAATTTCAGAAATAAATATCTAAAACAAAGCCAAGCCCAGCTCTTAAAAATCATAGGAAGTTTGACATTCATTAACTCTATTCTTCTATACACTTTTCTTCTTAATGTAGTATAAGCTATCACTTTTTAGGACGGTGCCTTATTTAAAATTACTTAAAGCATACACAAATGTTCTCATAGAGAGGAAACAGAAAAATAATTTCCTCTAACAGAAGACATCAGTGTGAAACTAAGAATGATTTTAAGAGAAAGATAAGGTGGTCTTGAAATCGCAAAAAAAATATTTTAGTGGTTTATGTTAACATTATCAAAGCAGTTAGACACTGACTTATTTTATTACTTTCAGGGAGGGAACATTTCCTGTCTATAGCACAATGTCTGATGTCTAATATACCATCCCTGTGAACCATCAGGATGACTATTGTAACATTTACAAATCTTACATTTTTGACCTTTTAAGCTAACCTAGATTTTTGTCTAGGGGCCTATAGAATAAATGTTAAGTATAGGTTTATGCAAATATGCACATTAGTTGGCAAGTTAAATGTGAAAATGATGCTTTGAGGGTGGAAAAAGACAAAATCAAAGAAGATATGATAAAAATTGATCAAGTTCATAAAATTGGATATACTTACTTTAGTTTTGTTATTGTTTTCAGGGTTAACCTGAGAATTATTATCATGTGACTAAATATAGGTAATATCGGCAAATGTTAATACCTGAGAATACTTTATTTTATTAAGTTTGTGCTCAGTTTTTAATTGAAGAATGTATATTCTTCAATAGCAACATTAACTTTCATTTTACATCTAAAGAAATAAAGCAATAGGTAATGTTTTGGAATATTAGCTCCTTGCAGTAATTCAGTACATCAAGCAAATATCAAAGTTAAAGACTTTTTTTTCTACAGCAACATTCTATGTTGTATCTTTGTAGATGGAACAATGTTCAGAAAATTATATATACTTTTATCATCAGTTTCATAAAGAAAAATGATTAATATTGAAATAATTGAAGAAATAAAAATCAATGAGAATAATAAAATCTTAGCTACTTTTTGCATTCCTAATTACATTTTGGAATTTTTACTATAAATAATTATGTAAGAATACCGATAAAAATATTTCAAACTTTTGAAAACATTAGTGCTCAAAGAGAAGTTTTATTTATTCCCTTTTAATGCTCATCTGAGTTTTTTTTCTGCCAAAAATCCATAGATGTTTGGATGTTTTATTAAAGGGCAAATCCAAACAGGAGAAGAAGAAAAGTGATGTTTGACTGGATTGGAGGCATATTTAGATCAAGAGAATTAAATTCCTCATATGGTGTTGACACCACCTCCCTCTGAAAAACTTAAATTACACTTAAAAAAATGTATGGCTCTTATTGAATGTAAATAATAGCCAGTTTGATTTTTCATTGTAATATAATGTAAACTAGGGGCGCCTGGGTGGCTCAGTTGTTAGGCGTCTGCCTTCCACTCCGGACGTCATCCTGGCGTTCTGGGATCGAGCCCCACGTCGGGCTTCTCCACTGGGAGCCTGCTTCTTCCTCTCCCACTCTCCCTGCTTGTGTTCCCTCTCTCACTGGCTGTCTCTCTCTCTGTAGAACGAATAAATAAAATCTTTAAAAAATTTATATATATAATGGAAACAAAAACCTACAATATCACCAATAGGAATATGGGATATATTATATCTTAACATATGAACATCAATGTTTTTCTCATTGGAGAAGTACTAGGGTAGCATACATGCTTCATTTGGAATAAAAGTAAAGTATTAAGACAAAGAGGGATTTATTTTATGGATTAGGTGGCAGAGAGTTCTATCTGAGCTAAAAATAAACCTTAAATTCTGGGGAGATAATCTGGTGAGAAAAGAGTTTTGCATAAAAAATGGTATTCATTTGGCATTTGAAATAGTATTATTTGCTAAATTTATAAGTATGCCATGTATGAGAGTAATAGATATTTCTCTCCTAATATACAGTATATATGTATACGTAATCTGCTCATATTTCATTTCCTTCATAACTAAATTAAGCAACAGAATATTTTATATTGAAATAAATAGAATTACTCTGGGTTTGTTGCTGTTGTTGAATAGCTGAAAAGTACTAAAATTGAGTTATTTTTAGAAATGAATTCAATTTCCAATATTAAAAACTTTGGAAAAGGTTGCTTTCTGTAAAAAAAAAAATATATATATTGTTTTTTATCCTAAGTAGTTTTTATTTTGTCAACTATAGTCCGTAGTTAATTTTCCTAACCCTTAACTTGGAGAAAAACTAGTCCCTGTTTGAATTAAGAATGCTGCTGAATAATCTCGATGGCAGTGCCAGTTAATAAGTCATTTCTTGCTGAAGTAGACCATGTAAGGCTTAAAATCTTGTCTTTTGCATGATACATTATCATAAGGTCATGTTCACCCTTTAAAAGATTGATGACGCTACTCTGAAAGACACTAGTGGAGTTAGGTTTAGTTTTATGGCCAAACATTCTGATGTGACTTTCACCCAATCAAACACAGACACAGAGAAATGACTTCAAAATGATATAATGGAAAGACATTTCAAATTTGTGACCTAAAACAGTCACACTGATGCTACTTATGTCATATTTCATATGGAGGAGTTATATGTAAAATCAGTTGGCTCTACAAAAATCATAAATGTATCAAGGATATAATATTCTGATCTATGTTATTCAATTAAGCTTAGCAAGGACTACCTTTCCATTTTCATGACAAAATAAATCAAATAAATGGTACGTGGGAGTGCCTGCTTGGTCCATCTCTGCTACAAGTTTATTTGAATCTTTGTTAGTTTTAGAGAGCTCCTTTGGTTGAAAAAGTACCTTTCATAATCATGAACTAATCAGTATCCCTCTTATTTTTATAATTTTAAATTTTGAAGGGGATTACCTGGAAAAAATAAATATCACTTTTAATAATCATGATAGAAATTCTATTATGCAGAGGTATTAATAAGTGAAAAAGCTGAGATAGCATCTTCTTATTAAAATAGCTCACCCTGTCTGCAGCTTTAATATATTCTTTCTCTCCTTGCCATGATTGAAGTTGGCAGTATTAAGACCAATTGTGCATAGGGCCAGCAGAATTAGCGACAGGAGGCAATTAGATTTGACCAGATCAACTGAGAATTTTCATAAATTTTTGTCAGTTTATAATAATGAATAAACCTGTGTGAACATTCAAAGAAAAATGTTGACACAAGAAAAATATTTACATTTTAATATGCTGGAAATTCCCAATGAAATTATTCATGCCTCATTTCATCTCATATTTATTTTTGTATGCAAGATGGAAAAAGCTTCACAAACTAAAAATGCCTGTTGATGTCTCCTGAGAATGGGAACTGGTGATTTCTAACTTTGCTATGGTATTGGTGTTCTGTTGGCAGACTTTATCCTGTCCCTTTTTTTCAGGTGAAGTAATTTTTGACCCAAGTAGAATATGTTTTATGAATGTGCAAGTGAAATAATGGAGAAACACAAATACTGTAACTATATGAATTGTTTTCTTCCACATACCTTATCAAACTCCACCATATTCTATACTTGAAGGGAACAATAGAGTATTTTTTAACATGAAATTTTTGAATTAGCAGACCGAAAAAAGAATCCTTGATGCCTCTTCCTCTCTCTAACCATATGCCTAATCCATCAGTTAGTTCTGTTGCTGAACTCTTAACATAGAACTCAACAAACTTTTTAGCACCACCTTCACCACTAGCACCAAGTAAAAACCACTATTGTCTCCGGCCAGGACACCACAATACCTATCATCTGGTCTTCTGGCTTCCTGTTTACCAAAATCACTTTTCTTTTCTTTTCTTTTCTTTTCTTTTCTTTTCTTTTCTTTTCTTTTCTTTTCTTTTCTTTTCTTTTCTTTTCTTTTCTTTTCTTTTCTTTTCTTTTCTTTTTTCTTTTCTTTCTTTTCTTTTCTTTCTTTTTTAAAAGATTTATTTATTTATTTGAGAGGGGGAGGGACAGAAAGAGAGGGAGAGAGAGAATCTCAAGCAGACTCTGTACTGAGCATGGAACTGGACACAGGGCTCAATCTCACAACACTGAGATCATAACCTGAGCTGAAATCAAGAGTCGGACACCTAACTGACTGAGCCACCCAGGCACCCCCCCCAACTTCACTTTTTAAACGGAAATAGAATTATGTTATCATTCAATGGTCTCCATCCTTTTCCATCTCCTTCTAGAATAGGACTCCAAATCCTTATTCTGTTCTACAAATTCTGTAGCTTGAATCCTGGCTCACCTTAGACCTCCTTTCTTATCAATCTCCCTCTCCATTCCCTTGCTTTTTGCACACAGACTCCCTCTATGTTTCTCGAACATGTCAAGTACACTCCAACATCTAAGCCTCTGTAGTTACTGTCTCCTTTGCTCGCTGCCTTCTTCATACTGGTTTCAGCTCAATTACCACCTTTCCTGAACATACTATCTAAAATGCCAAGCCCAGTCAGTTTTGATTCTTTTAACTTATTTTTTTTAAAGCTGTAACTGATATTTCTTTATATGTGTATCTATTTATCTGCTAACTTTCTGTCTCGTCTTTGGTGAAGAGGGCATTTTTATTCTCTTCTATTGCCCCAATTTCTGCAGCACCCAGACAGTACCTGAAACATAGTGAGTTCTCATATAAAGTCAGTGAACTGAATGAATATGAATGACCAAGATGAGAAATGGTTCAAAGACTTCTGAAAATTGAAGTGTATTGAATAATGTTTTGAATCATTTAGAGATGACATTTCTAAGAGTATAAGTCAGTATTAATCAAGCATATTACAAGGACGTCAATTTTGGTGATCCCTTGTTATTCATGCAAAATTTGAGTGCTTAATATTTTATTGCCAATGTGTTTAATTCTGAATTGAAAGGTGTTTTCACAAAATTGTGAACTGCAACATTTAACTGAGCATAGTAAACTCAATATTATTCTCTTATATTTAGTAATGAAACACTAGTATTTTCAATAATTTAGTCCTAAAAATACATTAAGTTTCAGGGATATATGTTGTTCCTTGGAGCTATTCAAAATGAAAGTAAGTGTACTCACCACTGTCTTATAACTGTTAGAATTCTGTGCTTTTCATTTAAAAGTATATGAAAAAATAATGTAAGTTAAAGCAAATTCCTAAAATTGTGGTAAAAAATACAAATTAGTAACTAGATGTGCAAAATTAATGTTGTCATACAAAATTGTTAGATAACACATCTTGTATGACAAACTAATGTTCTGCTCATTTAAATATGAATATTTCCTAGGAAAATAAAAGTAAAATTCTTACCAGCTGCTGATTAAATAACTTCTTTTCTTTGCATTTTTATACATATTTTTGGACAAAAGTATCCCTGAAATTTTTTACATTTTTATTAAAAACTTAACATATTCTGAAAACCTAAAGGAAAATGTTTGGTTTATTGCTGTACATGTGTTTTGTTATACATAAAACATTTACTACCTTGATAAAGGATTACACTGATAAGGTATTATATTGTCTTACATAATACACTTAAGAGAATCCTTGAATATTCATTTTATGCATATGGTTATGATTTCCAGATAATTCTGTTGTCTTTAAACACTCCTGTTCCTTCAGCACTCTGACCACAGTTTTTTTTTAATCAAGGATAAGAATTACTTATCATCTCTAATCAGCACTCATAACTAAACAAATATTGAAACTACGTTTTTATACTTTGTAACTGGTTCAAAAATTATCTAAAAGACAAATCTAATCTGAGCAGCAGATTTTAAAAGATCTGCAGTGCTGGCATGCTATGAGAAATCATGAACATATTACACACTAAATGTCAAGAAACAAATAACTGATACTATCAACTAGATCAGTGAAGCACTTGCTGAGCCCTGAACATGCTGGGGAGTTATCAGAGAAAAAGATTACTTACTCTCAATAAAATTTAATACTTGTTTTATATAATTTTTTACTTTCTCTTCAGAATGCATATGTAAATTTAAGAATGCTATCCAGATTATATTTTTAAATTTTTAATTGAATTTTGTTTTTATGTACGTGTATAGTGTCTCAGACTTCGTGATCACATATAGTAACATCTAAAGTCTAAAATGGGCAGTGGTGGGAATCCAAAACAATTATTTTAAATCAGAGTCTGAGATGTAGTGAGTCAGGTAACGACATTAATAAGAGTGATATTATCCTGTTGGTTTTCTATGACCGTATATGAATAACTCAGTTTTCTACAAGTCCCAGAGTGGAGAAATTTATTTAGGATTACTTAGTTATTGATCAGCTATGGAATCAGGGGTTTTTGATAACTTTGACATTTTGCCAGTTACTAGTTACTAACAATTTAGGTAATAATGATACAACCCTAATATTTTGAATTATACATTTCTGGATTTCCCAGGTTAGACAATAAAATAATAGACCTAAGGGGACACTGTTTTTTGACAAAACCTGAAATGAGTCTCATTATCACACTTAACTTCAATATGTTTACATGAATAACAAAGATTAATAAGACATATTATGCTCCATTTGTATTTAGCAAATATGGGACCAGTCGAGATGAAAAATAAAATGTGCATTATTTTCCAAGGATTTTTATTTTCATTACAACATTGATAGGAAAAACAAATACTCCTTTATTTTCACTTAAGAAAAAAAGGTTTCCTTTTTCTGCTCACCCAGTTTTTTAATTGAACATCATTTAAAATGATGTTTAAAAATATATCTCCATATAAGGAAACCTTGGAAAACAATGAAACACATTTTTTTCAGTTTGTATTCTATTCAGATCAGGGTCATTTGCCTAACTTCATTTAGATTCAAGGCATAAAAAGTACAATATAACTTTGCCCATAAAAGGAATACATATTTCAACTTTTTGGATAAATATTTAAAAGCATTTATGGAGACACAGGCTCAGTATCAGAATTACTAAAATATTTACTCAAAGTTAATGGAAAAGCTTTAAAAATATGATGTATATTTAAAATATGGCATATATAAATATATATAAATCCCTATAGACATTTGGCTCCTTAAAAATATTTATATTTATATTATTTCATTTTGAAGAGAAAAAATTATTCATTTAGAATCAAATATTCATTGTGTCTATATGACAGAAGATCTATGCCAGGCACAATAGTCAATAATTTCATTAAATATACATGCCCCCTGACCTCAAGAAGCTTGCAAATTAATGGGGAAAAAAAAGACAAATGATCTTTAACAAATACATGATTACAAAATTACAAATTATCTGCTCTGAAACAAAACTGAAAGTGTTATAAGACATTACTATAGTAGGTCTAATTTTATATGGAGTTAGGAAAAGCATTTTCAAGGAAGTGACATTTAATTTGAGAAAGAGTTGGTGGAATGAGGAGCCAGAAGGAATATCAGGAAAGAGCATATATGAAAGCTGTGAGTATGGCTGAGGAGGGAAGGCAGAGAGAGAGAGAGAAAGCTTGGGGAAAAAAAGGAATAGGCTCAGTGGGGTTGCAGTGTAAACATTGAGAAAGAGGGGAAGAATGACACTAAATAAAGTTGAAGAGGTTAAAAAGATCAGATGATGCAAAGTTTTCCAGTGGAGAATACTCCGTTGTGCGAGAATCCAGTAAGGAGATTGAGGCAGGGACACAATTTTATTGGTACTAGACGTAAGCAAGTACAGGTGGAGAGACTACTCAGGATGTTTGAGGCTATAGCAAAAACCCAGGAGACATGACGGCGACCCGGAATAGGGTATCTGTAGTGAACATGGAGAGAAGCGGAAGTAGTAAGGATATGTGTGTGTGTGTGTGTGTGTGTGTGTGTGTGTGTGTGTGTGTGTGTTTAGAGAGTTAATTTAATCTGTTTACCTATATTCCACTGATCTAAAGCATAACGAGTTAAATCAATTAATAGATGGAAGAAAAAGCAAGTATTGTTTTAAAGTGAATTTGGGAATGACATTAAGATGCTTACTTGCTTTAGGTGGACCACAGATTGATTATCAGCTTTCAAGCAGTCAATTCATTAAGTAAAAACTTATTAGGTATAAAATTCACCCTATCTACAGAGTAAAACCAAACTGCTTTTTCAGGTGTATGACTGAAGATAGTAGGTCTAGTAGGATCTAATCAGAATTTCTTCTGGAATATTCAGATGATTAAGCCAGATACATTAAGGAATGGGAAAGTAACAAAAGTCATACCTTTATACCTATGTGTGTGTGTGTGTGTGTGTGTGACAGAGAAATGGAGAGAGTAATTGATAATATCCTTTAATTGATTATTGTAGAAATAGTCACACACATATTAAAGAGGTTTAATAAGATACTCAGCGAATATTTTGTTATTCACTATTATAAGAATGCTGAAGGTCAACAGAAGGAAATAAAGTTGAATACTGCTTTAAATGTGAAATGATGTTCTGTGCATTGCAAATACAAAGTAACATGAATGATATTAAACAGGTCACCTGTAGACATTAAAAGATTTCCTTTTGCAAGAGTAACTCAATTAACTCATCAATAAATTATAAATAGAGTTAACTGGATTATTTTTAAGGAACAAACAAGGAGATAAACACTTTAGAATCAATACAGGTAATTAAACCTGTTACATGTTACAGTCCTTAGTTTCATAGTTTAATAGATGAAAGAAACTTCTATTGGAACCAAATCCAATGTGCCTGTTAGTAACATTGAGTAATAATAAAGTACAAGGCTATGTAACAGAAACAAATGAAGTGTAAAGTAAAATAATAGAGGAACATGACAAGTTAATTTTTTTGTTTTTGTTGTGCAATGTTCTTGGAATAGAGTACATCATAAACAAAAAGTTACTTTTATATCTGCTAATTTCATGGACAGAAACATAATGAATAGATCAGCTGATCTGCTTTATAAAGTTTTTTTCTTATCAAACATCAGATTCCACAGCCTTCATGTAGCAAGCATATCATTCATGTTATATGAAATGATTAGGACAACCACAAATTATCCATTTTAAATTAAATATTTTTTGAAACTCTGTTTTATATTTCTTCTCATGTAATAAAGAGGCTATTTATTCATTATCTTACTAAAAATATGGAACTCTTCCTGAAAATATGCCTATCTGAGTCTTTAACTTCTAAACTGTTTGTTATTGATTTATTGAACTTTATTTAAGTGAATTAATAATAATTATACTAAAAAATTGAATAAACCAATACAGCCATTAAAAGAAATAATCAGCAAACATTTGGGAGACACTAAATGCAACAGCAGAATCTGGTATCCAGTGAAATAGGACTAACAAAGCAAACAGAAAATTCTTCGATAGTAATGTAATAACCTTATTATAAAGTTTATAAAGATTATAAATAGTCGAAATGGTATCTAACCATTAAACAGGAATGAATGCTGTGAAAAAGAAATCATGCCTGTTCTTTTATTTTTTAAATTTATTCATAACCAAATTTGTTCTGAAGGGGAATTAACATGTGTTGGTTTTGTGTTTTCTCATACATCCCTGTCACACAGAACTCTCTTGACTTTGCAATGATGATTAGGCACATGGCTTATGTCCCCACTACGTTGTCAGCTCTTTAAAGGCACACCGATAGTGTTGTCTTTGCATCTTCCACCATGTCTGGATAGGAGTTGACAATATGGACAAATTGGGAGAAGAGGCATTTCTTTAGCCAGTTTATCTAAGAGTTCTCTAAAAGGTTCCAAGTCAAGGGGATTAAAAAAAAAGATACCCACAGTAAAGCTGAGGTCAAGAGCCAAGAAATATTAGGTCATGTGTCAACTTCAATCACCAGGTTCAGCGTAAGTAGGTGGTGAAGATGGCATGGAAGTAGAGAAAGAGGATCAGGAAAATGAAGGAAAAATCAAGGTGAGAATAGGAGGGACAGCAAGCCAAATCCCATTCCTTGGCAACCTTTATGAGCTGCTAGGGCAGGAGGTCTGCTGTAAGGTACCACGAGAGACCACAGCCAGTTCCGGACTCCTAACAGGGCTTATTAGATGGATAAGCTGGAAAAGAATAACCATACTCTACCATGCCTGCTCTTTTAAAACTAAAATACAATCTTCCTCTCCTTAACAAAATATATTATTAAGTTAAATAGGAAAGGGACCCTAATTGTGAATTGAAAGATAGTTAAGAAATTTTCCTAGCATATAGAGTTAAAGACAGATAAGAAGTAGAAATGACAAGTTAAGAGGAAGAGTGGAAATATCCATCAGTTCCAGGATTTATTGGTCAAACAGGAGTCCAGATGGAGATACAGAGAAACCAGAGATGACATTCATCAGTCATCCAGTTCACAAATATATGTGCTTACATTCTTCCCTTCAATGAATTATGTCAGTGATAATAAGGGAGACCCCCTCCCTAGAGAAAGCAGATGGACAATAATCATAGAAAAATAAACAGATAATTCAGATACATGTAAGTATTAAATTAGAAGATAAAACCCATAATGTTATAGAGAAAGATAGTGTTGGGAATGGTGTAGCTGGAATTACTTAATATAAGACAGTCAACATTGTGAATGACATTGGAATTAAATATATATAATACATTATATATTATATATATATATATATATATATATATATATATATATATATATATATATATATATTTAGAAAGGGGATTATCATGTGAAATCTAGAACAGATCAGATCAGCAAATATAAAAAGCTCTCAAAAAGGATTGAGGTTGGCATGTTTGGGAGAATGAGAAACAGTGGTCTGGGAGTAGCAGGACATTATTGAATGGGGTGAAGTCAGAAATGATGGGCAGGGCCTTATCAAATGGGAACTTTTGGACTGGCCTACAGAGATAGGATCTTATTTGGGCTGCAATATGAAATCTTTGGAGGATTTTGGCTTTAAAAAGATTGGGTTTTGCTTCACAAGAATCATTTTCCTTGGTAGGTAGAAATGCTATTATAGCTTTCAGTGGGCAAAACTGAAGATGATCTGTTTGACTGCTGTTGAACTAGTTCAAGTAAAAGATGATGATGGCTGGCAAGTGCAAGTTGCCTGTGGGCCCTACAGAGGTGGCTTCCTGAAGCCTGGGATCATCTTAGCTTATCCCCACCACCTGTCACTGGGGGATCAGGTCTATGAAGACATACCACTTTTTGGTTGTCTTATTCAATTGGTCATCCATTGACACTAATTGTTTTGATTGTATAGACTCTGTTTTAGTTTGCATTTACAAATTACCAATTTTTCTCGCATTTATCTGTAGACATTTGGCCTGAAGTTTGCACAGCAAAAAAATATTTTAGCAAAAATTTAAAAGTTAGTTAATTTTGTCATTCAATTTTTGCTCAGAAACAAAAGTTAGAAAATACAAAATGAACCTCAGAGTATGGAATGGTATATTAATCATCAAACGAATATTTTTAAATGGAAAATTTTACTAACATTACCCACCAATTTAAAGTGATTTCTATTTCTGTTATAAAAAGATTTCTTTGAATCTGTATACATCATGAACAACTTTAGATTAATAAAATTTCACAATTTTGGCTAATGTCATATTTGTCATTAAAGTGAACAAGGAAGTGCACTGAATTGTGTATAAAAGATTAATAAATTGTATTACTTTTAAATATCATTACTAAAGAACCTGAGAAAAATATGCAATTCTTTGGAGCCCATGCATGACCAGTAGCTAATTTTTCAAGTTTATTGTGTCAGAGTTGTGCTTTCTGGATTTCAAAAGCAATTAGTTTGAAATAAATGAATTGCATTAAGTTTGGGTAAAAGTTTTTAAAGAATTTATTGAAACCAAGAACAAGGAGAAATTCAACTTTTCAGTTGATATGTACATTGCTTTTCAAAAAAAAGTTAAAATCTTGGTATAAAATACCTCTTTATTTCTGAATAATACAAATTTAGACCTTAGTTCAGAGAATAGCCCATCCCTTTCCTCTTTTCAGATAACACTGACAAGTATGCCTTTGTTTAGGGAATTATTAGCGAAAATGCCAGCTTATCTACTCGATGAAAGGGGTCCAAAACACAGTGAACCAAATAACCAAAAATGTATTTCATCATCATTTAGCATGAGGAGGGAAGGAAGGTCATTACTTGGCACAGTGACTGCCTTTCTCAATACGTGACTTCAGTTTTAGAGACCAATGGACTCAGTACCTTTTTCTCTCTCAAATATTTTTACTTCTCTATTTCATTTTTTTAAAATTTATTTTGATTCTCAGCATCTGTCCTTGTATTCTAGAGATGACATTGTTCGCTGAACAGACCAATACTAAGATAAAAAAATAAAAAATGTAGCATTCTTCAGCTACGATACTCTATAGTGCTATAAGCTGCAGGGAAGAACACTCATGCAAATATGTGACAAATTCTCAATCGTTACTGATAGATACTGGGTTTTCCTAACAAAGTTAAGTGTCTGAGTATTTTTACATAACTTATTTGCAGATGGCTAACCATATTTATATTACCCATAGATATTTCCGTTAAAGTATTTGTTATGCAATATATCCTCCTCATAAATGGGTCAAACACAGATCCACTATAAATTAAGTGGTGACATTTCAATATGCTTAACTGCTTAATACAGAGTTAAATGTTCTTAAAATGTCAAATATACCTATATATACTTAGATACACATGCATGTGTATATATTCCAGTTGCTCATATGTGTATAAGCATGCATATATCTTCTTCACTTACTATTGTTTAATAGAAATAATATGCTTTCATTAAATAACAGTTCAAAGTACAGAAATAAGATAAAAACTAATGTTCTTTTTCATAAGTCTTTCTCTTTTTCCCAATCCTGACTCGAAAGTCCTCCTCAGAGGTCTTTGCAACCAACAGTTTTGTATGTATACTACCAATATCTTTACACATCTTTAAATATGCTTCTGATTGTGTGTGTATATACTGCATGGTTTTCCTTTGTCATTTCCTACGATGTAAATCATACTGTCTTATTTTTACGGAACTTTTAAAAAACTTCAAGGTACCTCGAATGCTTTTTATTTTAGTACACATAATTTCATGTTTTTGATTATTTAGAAAGGTCTTAAAATTAATCATTGCACATGGTAAAGAAAAATAAATAAGCCCTGCAAAACTTAAGCAGTTATATAACCTTCTCTTGAACTACTAATAGTTTTCTGTATTTCTAGTATAAGATAGTATTATATTACTTTTTAACCTGATTTTTGTTTTATTTAAAAATGTAACATAGAGAGGGAAAAAAATGTAACATAGAATGCTCCTTATTCTTTGTAAGACTGCTTAAAATACGTCATTAACTGGAAATAACATTGTGTTTTAAACAATCCACTATAACGAGGGTGTGTATTTTTTCAAGTTTTTCTGTAATTATACGTGGTGTTCTAATGACCATGTCTGTATAGAGATAGCCATATTTTAATGTGTGCATGTGGTTTAACCTAAGGGCTTTTTAAACTTGAGTTTTTAGCAATATCACAGAGTTTTTAGATGGACCACACTTAATACAGTAAAATCTAAATCCTCCTTTATAGATAAGGGAACTCTGGTTTTCCAATATCATGCTGTAATATCACTGCCACCAGATAAAGCATTTTGTTTTTTTTCCTCTTGGAATTACTTCTATGTTTATCTGCTTTATAAATGCACATGTGTTGATCGGGAGGTGAACTTGGGACCTCTGACAATCCAACATCATGCCAAGTTTAACTTGCTTCATACTGGGAGAGGAGATTTTGTTCTGCAGATTCTTTTTTCTAAGTATTCCAATTCTGAAATTATAAACTCTGCTCATCTCTAATTACTGTACCCTCATCAATCCTTATCCTTCTAGGCCAATTTATTTTCTTGATTGCATTTATTACCTTGAATTATTTATTTTTTGTTCATGTTCCTTTTTCTTCACTTAGAATACAAGTGTCAAGATGTCATGAAGAAACTGATATTTGTGTTTCTGATATTTGCACAGGGGTAGCTCTAGCATTTAGAATGATAGGCCTAACGTAGAAGGCACTTAAATATTTATTGAACAAATCCTCTTCTGCCTTTTTTACTGATACAAGAAGCATTTTCCTTTCATTTGTCACAAAGGTTATCATATACTGTATCATGTACCCATTATTGTTATTTTTAGATGCTTTCCTCACAGTCCTATGGCTACCTGCTCTAAAAGGAACAGATCTCATTTACATCTACTCTTTGCTCTTTTGCTTTTTTTGTTTTCCTCTGCTGGGCAATTGGAGGGTGGTTTCAGTCAAAAATCTCTTATGTTCAGGCTTGGGGCATTTTCTCTTATTATATTTATGAGCACTTCTTCCCATTCTATATATTCCTCTTATTTCTATTTATTTACTTTCTGGGAGACTGTAGTTTGCCTTTTGTATTTGAACTCCTTTCTCTTACCTTTTCTTTCATTCTTTCTATGCCTTTGTCTTTTGGCTTTTTGACCTGGGAGGTTTCTTTGGTGTTTTATTTTTATTATTTTTGCTATCATTATATTTTAATTACCAAGAATTTTACCTTGTATTTGAATATTCTTTTTATATATATATGTAGCTGTCCTTTCTTATGCTTTGGATGCACTATTTTCTCTAATCTGAAAATATTGAGCAGTATTTTCTTCAATCATTATTATTCACTGAATTATCATTGTTTCATCCATGGTTAATTTTGGTTTTCTTTGTACTTTTATTCCTTTTCTTTCTTCAGTTGTTTGGTGATCCTTGGTTGTTGGTTGATATTTGTGAATGAACGAGAAGATAGGTTAGCATAGGTAGTTGGGAGGCATTTCTTCTCTTTTGGATGGGTTTGCTTCTCTTCCAGATTCCTCTGCGCGGGATGCGAATACTCCATATGTAAGTGGGGGGTTTTAGCAGACAGGATTCACTTTAGTGCACAAGTTCCTGTCACTCTGCTTGGAGAGGTTTTATCTCTCGCTCTAACACTCTCACGAGGAGTCTTTAGCTAAGTTCCAGCAACTCTTGAGAATGCAAAATTTGTTTTTACTTTGGGAGACAGCGATAGTTCTGCTCTTCACTCAGAATGTGTGGTGATGATGGTGATATCCGGCTTGGTTGTCCCAAATGTGATTATGCTGATTAACATCCTGCATCTCATCCCCACTCTCTGGATGTGCACCATCTGCGTTTGGAGTCTTTCTGAAGCTGCACAGGGAAGGCCTTTCGGTGTTGAGAACCATAATCTCCTCTCCTAACCTGTCACAGGCTCCTTTGTCACACCACTCTCAACACCTACAGATGCTCTTACCTCCAGGTTATTGCGGTTATATCAGGGCTATCTCTATTCCGTCTCGACTATGCTGCTTCACCTGAAATGAAATTTGGGGAGAAAGAGGTGAACATATGTATACCTAGACATCATCTTATATGGAACACATGGAATTCTTTTATATTTTACCTTAATGTGTTTTTCTCAAAGTACACGATCAGGCAAACAATGCTTCAAATCCAACTATTTTCAAATGATTGAAATTGTAAATATTAATCAAAGACTATACAACAAATGAGATTTTTTCCCTCAGATTTAGAGGCATTCAACATATTATTTTCTATATAATTCTATCTGAATATAAAATCTATTAAAATTTCTGTATGTTCACTTAAATCTATAGTTCCTCCTAATTCTCAATATTTTTAGCATTATCCCAATATTGCTAACTCTAATGAAAATATAATGTCTATTTATTAGCAATATTTTTAAATGACTATTGATAGTTTTATTTCATACTATTACATGTTATGTAAAATGATCTGCTTACATGCATCAGAACAAAAATGTTAGTGTCTTTTAGACTGTGGAACCATATTGATGTATGGGGGGTTCTTGGAGCAACAGAAGGGTAGAGACCGGTTCTCATAAGACAGTCCTTGAACGAATGTTGTGGCAAACTACAAGGGAGGTTGAGTGAAAGTTTTTCACTTTCAGCATTTTATCACACTTATTTTGGGTTTCTTATATCTATAACGAACCTGGTTTAGTTCTACATTTTTTTCCATTGAGAAGAGATTTGATAATAATTTATTTTCTAAAGTCAATTGTCTCTTACAAGGTTGGTGATTTTCCTGTGGGCCTGGCTACTAGAAATTGCTGGCAACTAGGTGGAAACATCGAGCTTGATGTTGTTTCCACAGATTTTATGCTTCATTTGTTCTGTAGAAAAATGAACACAAGCTTTTCAAATAGCCGTATCTTGCTCAAATGTGTTTTTAGGACCTAACTCTAAAGCTCTCCAGTACTTTGGCTCACCATCAAGAGCAGTGCTGTGAGCAGCACTTACATAATATAGTATTGCTTTTGTTATTTTATGACAATCTGCAGGCACTCAGGAGAGCTGGATTGGCAATTCATATAATTCTACCACATAATGCAAATTTCCTTGAACTACAAGGTAGCATTTGTCTTAGTAGTAACATGAAGGTGAACACCGAGTACTGTAGAAAAGCCAGTGATTTATGATCCGTGGGAATGAGTCTGCCCCACCGGCTGGTTAAGTGTGGGGCTTTAACAGCTATAAAGCATAAATCTACTGACTATGAGGCTGCTCAGTTTTATTACTATTTTTCTAACTTGAGAATTTTCCTGTTGGGGATAGAACCACCTTGTCTCATCACTTATTACTCATGATTAAAGCTTTTGTTACAGCATGAGTCTGCATATGGTGGTATTACAATTTCCTAGTTGTACAAGGGATCACTTGCATCGAGTCTCTCAGACTCTCTCATTCCCTTCTTTATAGTTTAAGGAAGGAGGCTAGTGGTAAAAGGAAGTAGATTAGTACAAGATTCAGGGACATGAAGAGTCCAATTCTGAGAGACTGGGGGAATAATGCAAAGAAAACCTAAGGTACATTTGACAACACGAGAAAACAAATCAACCTTCCAAAGGTGACAGGAAAAGCAAAGAGTAAGAAAGAAGTGCTAGTATAATTCTTCTTAAAGGCAGGAAAAAGAAGGGAAACAAAGGGAAGAGAGCCGAGGGCTTTGAAACACCGAATGGGAGGAACGAGTTGAGTCCTTTCCTGTAAACAGTTCATGTCTTTATCTAGCTGATTATTTTTACTCCTGATATATATATATATATTTACTCCTGATATATATATATAAATATATAATTTTACACTTCGGATCTATTCTTGGCAATTTATTTAGGCAATCATACACCTTTATTTATTTCATCAAAGAGGAAAATGCATTCTTGTCTGTATAACCTTATGCTTAACAAATGAATGATGCGTATGCGTGTGTGTTTGTGCAACTGTCCTGCAGGTTCTAACACTTTTCATATTGGCATTCTGAGTCTTGTAGAGTCTCATGCAGAGATGTTCTATCCTAGAGATCGCTATGTGTTACCCCACAGTCTCTATTAGCTTTGACCAGAAATAATCTCCTTGAATGGGCGAATCTCAAGGTGATTGTCAATGGTTAATACCAAAGTGGAACCAACGTTCACTTTCAGCAGGTTTAGTGGTTTTCTCTGCATGTGTATCGAGTCGCCAGCAGTCTTTGGTAGACAAGTTTTCTTATAGGAATCTGGTGGCCTATGTTCTACTCCAGCTTCATGACTTACTCGTTCTTTGACCTGGAGCATGTCCCTTTATTATCTTAGCCTATTTTCCCCCCAGTCTGGAAAGGACAAATAATGTCTTCCCAATTGCCACATACTGCTATTATGAGTACAAAGAGAAATTACATTCGAGAGCATGTACAGACTACTTGATAGCAGAGAAACATAAAGAATCATCCTCAGTGTGGGAGACTATCACATACGCACATAATTATATCTTCTTTAGATTTTATGTAATACTCAGGGCAAGAGGTTTTTATTTGGTTATGGTATTCTATAAGAGGACTTCCCACTAGATTTTTCTGCTATTACTACAACTTTATAGGGATGTTTCAGGATAGATTGACTTTGTAACAAATCTATAATTGGTATCAAATTATTCCCATATACCATACAAATAATCGCCTTGTTGTATGAAAATATAGAATATGTATCATTAGTAAATATTCCAAAGAGTAAACGATTTGAATAATCAGTTGCCATGCTAAGATATAAATTTTCATTTCTTAGCAATAATAAGAATTGTCTACTTACACTGGGCTTTTCATTACTAAAGAAGTGATACAAACACAAAATATATATTTAATACAGTTAATGTCTGTCTGGAAGGCTCCATTAGATAACTTTATAATTTAACACTGTAAGCAAGGCTTGAATGTAATTCAGTGACTGCAAAATTAAATTGGAATTATCTTTATTGATCTCAGATTACATGTTACAGTTTTTAATTTAGAAAAATGATTTGACTGAATCATTCCATCAAACATAATCCTAACCCGTGATATAAGATATATAATCGATAACATATTACCATTATCTTAAGTATACACTGCTACCATGTTTTAAAATTGCAGGAACATAAGTTTAGAAGTTTGAGAGAAAAATATTTCTTAGTAAAGTGAAAGTTTGTTATATGTAGTGTTTTAAATGTTGAAAAGTTTTTGTTTTTTTTTTAAAGATTTTATTTATTTATTTGACAGAGATAAAGACAGCGAGAGAGGGAACACAAGCAGGGGGAGTGGGAGAGGAAGAAGCAGGCTCTCAGTGGAGGAGCCTGATGTGGGGCTCGATCCCATAACGCTGGGATCACGCCCTGAGCCGAAGGCAGACGCCTAACCGCTGTGCCACCCAAGCGCCCCAAAATGTTGAAAAGTTTAACAAAGACTTAAACAATGACAGCAAGTCACTCAGTAAGTCTGCTTTGAGAAAAACTGGGAACACTATAAAGTATGCAACTATCATGATCATATGATTATAATGCTATTGATAAAAAGTGTCTTCCAGAAGTAATTATGAAGTCTGAAAAAGCACAGGTCATATGCATTATTTATGTTATCTAGGCGATTCGTACAAATGCGGCCATGTAAGTGAGGTGCCGTATAATTGAGATCAGTATGAATTTCCATTTTACTGAACTCATCTCAGTTTTACTCGGAATATGAATCACTTCGCAACATAGATTTACATTTCACTGACTAGTTGATTAAATATAAAAAAAAAAAAATGTTGCTGCTTTGCCCAAACCACTCAGTCACATGCCGACACGTGGTAAGCAAGGCGATTAGATACAACCCTGTGTACCAACCATGCTTCCTGGAGATCTGGGATCACATGCAGCTATCACTGAAGAATGAAAAGGTCACTTGCTTCGTTATGTGCTTTAGTGCCTGGCTAACATTCAAAGTTCACACATCAGAAAACAGGTTGAAGCATTTATTTTCTCTACAAAACAGCAACTTTTCAGAACTAGGGCCCAATGAAAAAAGTTTAAAATCAAGACAATGTTCTGAGCTTGCATGTTTTTCCATAGGCTATTCCTAAACTAATCATCTAACCTAATCAATGGAAACTCTTGAAGCATGGCCGGGACCCAAATATAGAATTACTTTCCTGTCGAAGAATCTTATGTTGAGGAGCATTTCCAGGTCAACAATCTGAATGCTTTCGAAAACTGTGGAAGAAGTATTGTTTTAGGAAAGATGAGAATATATTCTGATGTAAACAAGTTTTAACAGGTTGAAAGTAGAATGTCTGCAACCGAGTGGGCAGGATTTGCTAATGGAATGTTTTCTCGCTAATATTATCTCCAGGGCCTGAATATTTCTGGGTGATATGTAAGTTGATCTTTCCAAAATAATACAGCTGAATAATACGTCAGAAAGAAGAATGGGGTTGTTCATGATGAACTGGTTATAGCTTTTATAATTCAGTACATAAAGAAAAAAACATGTTATTTATAAAGACAGATGTGAATGCACACTGCACTGAATTCACTCGAAGTTTTAATAATTTACAATGACATATTGTGCTACAGTTTGAGTCTAAATTCGTCATTGGATTTTAGAGAGTTCTTCTCCAAGGATTTTTGGAACTTGAAAACTTGGATGGGTGGGACAATTGCTTCACGCAATTCTTGTTTCTCTATGTTCAAAACATATTGAAAGGTTTCTCTACCCTGCCAAGGGTTCACCAAGAAATAAAATGGGGTTACTTATGGATTTGTATGTTCCATTGATACATAATGTTTTCCTACACATTTTCTGACATATATTAGTGTAAATGCACCATCAGTTATCCCTAAGTTTCCAAATTTTGCTAATTTGCACCGAAAAGGGAGCAGATTGACGAGCAAAGCTACAGACTTCTGTGCAGGTGCTAATACTATTTATAATGTTCAATATAGTTTCACAAAAGTAATTGTACGTGCCCTGTGGTTCCAGTTCTTCTGATTTGTTCTATCATTTCAGACTTACAATGTTCTTTTTTCTTCACCCTGGCTAATAACATTTATTTTACCAGTAGTTTTATTTAGTAATAACCACCCAGAGTTAAATAGCATTATTATCCGTTGCCTCATGCTGTACTTTTGGAATTCTGGTGCTGCAGTAGAAATTATGAAAGTTTCCATTCACAGAATGTAGCATCAATGGACAAGAGGTTAGTGCTGTTCTACTCCGTGATTTTTACCGATAAATACTCCCTTGAAGTGTTTTTGGAATTCCTATGCTAAGAGCCACTACCCTTGTGCAAAAAATAAAGATACTGCCCACAGATGAAGTAAAATGCACCTTTTGCAGTAATTGAGGGGTACTTTTTACTTCAAAGATTGAAGGAGAATGAGTTAAAAATAACCTAGTGCTCCCAAACATTCCAAATAAGAACTCACAGGAACATCTCCAACTTGCTGTGCTATGATCCTTCTAACTTGATTTTCCCACATGCAGATAATAGCTTAATGATAGTCTGTCATTTTCATGGTAAACATTATAACTTTGAAAAAATATAAAATTTATACTTAATGACACTCAATTCACAGATTTTTTAAGTGTGTTTCCTTTTATCTTCCATTCTTTCCTTGACATATTTAATGTATCTCTTTGTGTTTAACAATCAAATAATTATGACTATTTTTGCAAATTAGGTACCTTTTATTAAACTGTTAAGAAGACTTCTGTTTGTGTCCTGTAATGCGTAAATAAGTGGCATAGAAGTTATGGTTAATTTTATGGTTAGCTTGGCTGGATTATGATTCCCAGATATTTGGTCAAACATTCTTTCAGATGTTTCCAAGAGAGTATTTTTGGGATAGGAACAGTAGTTACATCAGTGGACTTTGAGGAAATAGATTGCCCTCCATAATGTAGGTGGACCACACCCAATCAGTTGAAGGCTTTAATAGAAAAAGACTGACATCTCCCCATGAGCAAGAAGGAATCCTGACAGTAAACTGCCTTTGGACTTGAATTGCAACTCTTCCCTGAGTCTCCAGCCTGATGTCCGACCCCATTAGATTTTGTAATTGTCACACCTTATAGTCCCTTGAGCCAATTCTTTAAAATCTCTCTCTCTGTCCTTTCTTCTTTCTCTTTCTTTAGATTACACATACACACACACACACACACACACACACACACACAAGCACACATGCAAACACACCCTGTTGGTTCTATTTCTCTGGACTACTCTAATACAACAGATTTTACTTGGAGTCTATTCTTCTAATATTTTTCCTACCTCTTCAGTTCTCTTCATGTTTTGTATTTTGATATGAACAAGAATAAACCACGATCTTAATGAATTTGTTGTCAATAATTCGAGTAGTTTTTTGAGGACCCTAAATATATAAGAGCAAGAATCAGTTATGAAAACATACTGATCATTATTTTGGAATACCATTGTAGGTCACCATTATTTTATTGCAAGCGCACTTGTTTTTACATTTCTCTTTAAGCTGACGAAAGACGAGAATATCATGAGCACTTCTTACTCGTCTTACTCGGCAGTATCCTTGCTGCCTATCTCCTACCCCTGGTAGCTCCCAAAGCATCCTCATTAAACACCGTGGATTCTGTTTGGTAGCTGTTACTGCTCTTGTTTCTAATACACCGGTTGTAATGTCATCATGTGTTCTGAGTGTCTTATTTATAAGCCTTGCAATAACAAGTGCTCAATAAATATTTTATAAAGTATTCAAGTCTAGCTATAGTTTAAAAATATACTCTATCTGCAAGTCACGTGACCATTCCATAAAACACGAGTAGATTGATCCAACTTAAAGTGGAAACAATCACAAATGGAATTGAGAAAACAAACTAGCAAAAACTAGCAAAGAAGTTGGGCAAAAAAGGAGTTGGGAAAAATTATGAAGAGGACTGGAATTGTTTAAAACTTTAATTGAACATGTTAAGTAACTTGGACTATAAATTAACATAATTGCCAAAATTAGTATAAATTATATATTTTTGCTAACATGTCTGCTCTGTAAGTCTTCAGTGCTTAACTCCTTCAATAACATCGTCTTCCTTTATGTAGTAATAGAGTCCTTCATCTAAGCCTTTTCCTAAGCCGGGTGGACATCTGTTTGAATTGGCGCGTGTTGGGGTATTTTTTCCAAATTTTTATTAAATTCCAGTTAATTAACAGGCAGTGTAATATTAGTTTCAGGTGTAGAAATTAGTGATTCATCACTTCCACACAACACCCTGTGCTCAACACAAGTGCCCTCCTTAATACCTATCACCCATTTACACTGTCCCCCCATCCACCTCCGCTCTGACAACCCTCAGTGTGTTATCTATAGTTAAGTTTGTTTCCTGGTTTGCCTCTGCTTCCCCCCCCACCATTTTCATCTGTTTGTATCTTAAATTCCACATATGACTGAAATCATACAGTGTTTGTCTTTCTCTGACTGACTTATTTCATGGAGCATAGTCCTCTCTAGCTTGGTGCTGTGGTTTTCATGATGATGTCTTCTTCAGGGTACTATACAAGGTGGTTCGGATCCTTCAATAATTCTGAAGTGGACTGTAGTTATGATTCATTGTAATTTGATACAAATACCAATTTTTGATTGAAATAATCTAGTACTCCATCATTAATGATGCAGAGACCGAGAGTTAGAGGCAACGTTGGTTCGTTTTTAAATTGTAAAATATTTATCATGCTACAGAGATTGAATTCTCATAATAGGCGATAACAGGATGGCAGGATATATTGGCATATTTTTATCCGTAGAAAGATGTATGTTTTCTTGATGTAAACATTGATTCCCAATTTAGCCTTAGTCACGATGAATATCTGAGTCAATGAATCTTGGTATTGACTTTAATAGTAATCAATTTCTACTTCGTGTGGCTGAAGTCATAAATCATAGTTATATGGCATTTTGGTGTTACTGTTTTCTAATTTCCCATGACATTCTCAGATCAATACCTCACTATTTACTAAATGAAGAAAACAATTTATTCTGATAACTCATTTGTAGTACACAGCATTTTAAAATTATAAAGCTGATATTTTAACTTTTGTAATTCCTAAAAGACGTTGCAAGATGAAATGTGATCAAGGGAACTTATGTTCTTGACACCTTTGAATCTTAAATAACTTGATTTATAATTGATGATTGATGCACATTTTTATTTCTAAGTGTGAAGGCTACACAAACAAATAGGTAGTTACATTATTTTATTCAGAGACATGCCACTTAAAGCAATATTATAAATGCAAAATACTTGAAACTGAATTAAGCATTTTAACCTGAGCCATAAAATTAGTTGTTGGAATGCAGAGTTAGAAGATAATTGCCAGATTTCAGCATCAGTATGTACCATTTTCTAAAACTTTAGAAGGGTTATGACAGTCGTTAAAATATAAAAAGCTGCACCTAGATGAAATTGACTCATCAAAAGAAATATACAGCAAAGAGACTACAGAATGGGCCTGGAAAATTAACAAGGCCTGGCGCTCTCTGCCTAAATCATTGTTGCACACTAATTAGTGCTGTGCTCTGATTTGAGGCTTTAAATTTGTTCCTTTGAAGATTTTCTTAAAATCGTATTCAAAGGAAAGGCTCTTCTTTAATAAAACTGTATAATTCTCCATTCACTTGGGAAACATAGCTTCCCAGCATAATGCTGCTGAAAACTAGGAGCTGACTTCTAATAGAGGTGCTAATTATTAACATTCCAGCATCAGCCAAACACTGCATTCTCTTAGACTGAAATGAAATAATAGTGCACAAATATTTCTCCCCTATTCCAATAAGTACTTGAAAAATTCAATAATGTTCATTAAATACATAAATGTGAATATTAAAAATAAAGATTTTTCCCCTGTGATTTATTATGTACTGTCTGAAAAGCAAAGCTAAAGGAAGGCATCATTATATGGCATAAAAAGGAATTCTTGGGCTGTTAATTATAATGTAAATTTATCCTTATACCAGGGGAAAAGAATGACTTCATAGTTGAAACCATCGGGCATGGCTGGTCACTCAAAATAAAGATGCATTAATCTTTAATAATTCATACAGTACAATATGGACAAGGATAATTTAAAATGATGAGATACCTTAAAATGATTTAAAAGAAAATTCTAGTAATGGTCTGTTATAAATGGGAGCTTGACGGAAGAAAACAGCGTATTTTACATTGTCTTCTGGAAGATAGAGTAGTTAATAAGAAAATTTACACAGACGATAGCTCCACGCAATCAGCAAAATACCTTATTTACTACCGTCTTTTTCTACACCGGTTCTACAATGACACAGAATGTATTCCAGAGTCCTCTTCCTAAGTGAAGAAAGTTATCATTGTCAGGTTAGAAAAGGAAAGACCTAGGATTGGCAGTTAAAATAATGAACTTGTTTAAACATTAACTCTGTGTGTCCTTGGGAAATTAACTTATCGTCCCAGGCACTCTGTTGCCTCATCTGTCCAATCAGAGAGTCAGAGAGCTGATTTCCAAATGTTCACAATTCATGCAATTGAAATCAAGGCAGCTTTCACCCTGAAATGTGGCAGCTACAGGGAGAGCGGGTAATTTTTTTTATCATGTCAATTTAAATACACGATACTTCCAAGATTTTTCTTTCTTGTATCGTTCCGAGTAAGGATTGGACAGGAGAGAGATTTGCGCGAGACTGGGAAGAAGGTGTGAAACGAAAGCCATTGCACTTTGGACACTGTCATCCTTTTAGGCAGTGAGGGACGGGGCAGAGTTGCAGCTTGTTCTCACTTTGCTCCATGACCAGCTCTCCTCATCAATTTCTGGCCCTGCTGATCCACTAGATGCTTAAAGGTCAACTCACAGAGACAGGAACGATAAAGAGCCAAAAACCACCCACAGACGTCTATGCCCAGCTTGTGGTTCCACTCTAGTAGCTTTCTGTGAGTTCTGACATTTTCATCTGTATCAGGGCTATTTAGTGACTTTTTTTCTCATCCCTCTGATTCTCTAATTCTTCAGTTCTCCAACAATTGTGTAAGACCTAATTTATATAGTAAGTTCCTGATTTTCTAATACCTACTGTGATCCTGCTTTCCTGATGAAACTCTACCTGATACAGTTGGTGAATGTATGTATCAGGGTGAGATTAACAGGTTCATAGATAATTTATATGTACTAGTTGAATAGAAAGTAAATGCCTACATGCCTTCACTTTTATAGGTCTGTGAAAGTTATTAGAAAATTACAGAATTCCTAAATATATTTAAGGTTGAAAGTAGTACGAAATCCATGTACTCTAGGTTTTATACCATTTCACTTTCCTAGACTTTGCCTTATCTTTTAAATTCTATTTAAACTTAGCTAGTCAATATATTAAAGAAAAATTTGAAATAGACTTGAATTTGATATTGATATAAGCTAACTGAAGATGAAGAAAAACTTTGAATATAAACACATGTATGGAAATTTTACTAATACTGAAATTACTATTTTAAGTAGTATCAGAGCTCATCTGACATGAATTCATTGAGGAGTTCAACTTTCTCTTGGTTTCTAAACCGCAAGTGAACATTTTTTTTTTTATCTTAAACATCATTTTCCAAAAGTATTGTTTCATGTTTCCTTTCAAGGAGTCTGTATGAGGGGGGTAGGAAAATTATTCAAATTTTCCCACACTTCTTTATTCTTTCCATCAAAGTGTATGTATACAATTCATTTACGAGGAAATGGGATAGGGTACATTAGGCCCTTTCCTAGGAATATTGCTATCAAAATTTGGGAACTTGTGAAGGCTATAGAAGCAACAGAATGATATGTGTTTACCTATCAGTTTGTGTGTCTGCCTTAACTGTGTATTTTTATTTCCACTTTTAAATTTAAAGCTAATGTCTGTTTATAAACTGTAACTTTCAGGAAACCTCAGGCTCTTCAATGAAGATTTCTCAGAGATAGTGTGCATAATGACAGATCCTGAAATACCTGAAAATTGAGTTCACAGTTAAGGTTGTAGATAAACTGAGGAAGTCAAAAAAGTATCTTCAAAAGGTTCCAGCAGAGGCAAAGGGAGTAGAAGAAATAAGAAGATTGACCACCTATCTTTTCCCACCATGGACAGAAGAAAGGTATGCAAGAAACTTCTAGGGGATTAAGAAATTTCAGCTTTATCCTATCTCCTATAATGCTTATTTTTCATTTTACTTTTTGTGAATTAAACAGTGTATCATTCTAGAAGTATTGAAAGAAGAGGTAAACTAGAACCCCCTTCACCCCAAATAGTATTCTAAATTCATGGTTTATATATATTGTGGCCAATAATCTTGTTCTTCACTGATGGGAGCTAAAGTGAGAAAAAACAAACTGGAGGGGGGACAGGGAAAAAGGTAATGTAAATATTTTTCCCAAGTATTTTTGACAAAATGCCAATTTTTCACAACATAGAGCCAAGGCAGAACAAATTATAAAATGTTTTCACAAAGCTAATTCCAAAATAGCAATTAGTTCCATAGTCAAGTGAAAAAAATCCTACATATGAATTATCTAACTCAGATGGGTTTTCCAACAAACAGTAACAAATTCACAGAGAGAACTCAAGATGAGCAGGGTAGGAAAGGCCAGAAGATGAGGAAACAAAGGTGAAGAGCTGTTTGGTGTTATCTTTTCTCTACAATAAAGAGTGGGAGAATAGTTGCTGTATTCATTAGAATTAGCTTTGACTACAAATGTTCAAAATGTAAATAGCAGGATAAGTAAGATATAAATTTCCTCTTTTGTGTAGAAGAAAGCCACGTTTCAGCAGTTCAGGGGTATTTTCATAATTTACTTTGTGGTTTCACAAAATTGTCAGTGCGACGGGCAGAATTCTAATGTGACCCCAAGATTTTTACCTCCTACTTTACACACCCTATATAATCGTCTTTTGTAGACAGGAATTGTAACATTTTTCTAACCCATAAAATATGGAAAATATACAGGGATTTTGCAGATGCTGTTAGGTTCCTAACCAGTTGACTTCGAGTTAGGAGTAAAAGGAAACTTATCCTTGGTGGGCCTGACTTAATTAGCTGAGCCCTTTAAAAGAGATTTCAGACTTTCCCTAAATTAGAGACTTGAAGCATCAGAGACATTTTCTTTTGGGCTTCAAAGAAGAAACTGCCAGGTTGTAGCGAAGGGCACAAAGCAGGGAAGGGCGGGCAGCTGCCAGTGACTGGGTGCCTCAGTCCTGCAGGTGCTAGGAACTGAATTTTGCCAACAACCACATGGGGTTAGAAGAAGATCTTGAGTACCAGAGCAGACCACAGTCCCAGCTGACACTTTTATTTATAGCCTGTGTGACCCTGAGCAGAGATCCAGCCTAAACCATGCCTAAACTTCTGAGCCAAAAACTGTGAGATCACAGATGACTTTACCTCATGATTCAAGACTCCTTGAACATTTGCTCTCATATCTCTTATATAAAAAGTAACATGAAGGAAGGATTTTAAAAGAAAAAAAGAAGAGAAGGAGAATGAGAAGAAAAGGCAGTGGCTCACTTCAAGGACTCTTTCTAAATTTCACACACAACAATCCTGCTTATTTCTCACTCACTAGAGCATGGCCACATGACCACCTTTAGCTGCAGGGCTCCTTGTTCTGGATAATTATTGAGGGTTTTCTGTCCAAGAAAGAATGTAAGAATGGATATTAGGGAAAAACTGAGAGTCTCTACCACAAAACAGGAATAATTAAATAAATAAATAAATAATGGGGAGTAGGCAGTGGGATGGCTGTGCGCACCCAGAATGTTACCAGAAGAGAGAGCTGCCTGTACTAGAAGAGATCCATATTCAATCTGGTCACAAAATAATAAGATGCAGAGCAATAAATTATCTTTGAAATCACCAAATGCTAAATTCTACGTCTGTTAATAAAAATAAGACCTGTGGTTGTTTTTAACTTAGGAATACATAAATCTAGGCAGTAAAATATTTCTTATGCTTACTACTTTCTCTGTATGATAACCATATTTATATTCTAATTATGCTTTTGTTCTTATAAGTTAAGGAATAGAACACTGTAATAGAGTGAAATTCAGAAAAAGTTTGTGGATCAATCCACATCAATTGACATCAAACTTCATACTTTTAAATAAATTGAACACTTCATCTAATTGCTTATTTTAAAGATTGTCAAGTAATAATCAAATTAAATACCTTTGTATTGGTTTTCTAGGGCTGCCATATCAAATTACCAAAAACTGTGTGGTTTAAAACGAAAGGTTCATTCTTTCACGGTTCTGGAGGCTGGAAGTTCTAAATCAAAATGGTAGGTTCCATCTGCAGGCTGTAAGAGAATCTGTTCCATGCCCCTCTTTAGCTTTTGGTGACTGCTGTAAGTCCTTGGCTCTCCTTAGCTTGTGGTAACATAACCCCAGTCTCTGCCTCCTTCTTCACGTGGCCATTGACCCATTATGTATCTGTGTCCACATTTCTCTCTTCTTATAAGGACATCAGTCATTGGTTTAGGGCCCACCTTGACCCAGGATGACCTCGTTTTAACTTGGTTCCATCCACAAAGACCTTATTTCCAAATAAGATCGCATACATAGGTTCTAGGTGGATATGAACTTCAGCGGGGGGCACTATTCAATCCCATACAACTTACAGAAGTCATGAAGTCAAATATATGCAAATGACAATTAATAGTATAAGTATATCAATTGGTGGGGAGGTGGCTGGAGGGGGAGAAGAACAGACAGGTGTAAGGCAATGAAGAGTGGTGGAGGCTAATGGGATTTCAGCTAATGTCTGAAGGATTGCGGACTATTCAAACACGGCTCCCTGCTGCATTTGGCCCTCTGGCTGCCTGAAACTAAACATTCTTACTCCCATATAACCACAATTTCCAGGCTCTCAAGAGTTGAAGAGGATGTCTAGACACTTTAGGAATTGAAGGATCAAAGTTTGGTGTAAAGAGAGAAGATAAAATTTTGCAGAGATTTGGTGAACGGTAGAAGGGCAGTCATTTGCCCCGATTAATCTATTATCATCATCAGAGTTGAATTTTACTTTTTTCTTGCTCTTACAAATCACAAACTCTCAGTCTTCATTACTCTTATCACCCATCTATTCTCCTCCCAGTGTCTTGATGTATTTCTAGATATGAATTTAGTCACTTCCTCTCATCATACTTCAAAATTCCTAACACAATACTTTTATAAAGTAGATAGTCAATAAAAGTTTTTTTGAATAAATGGAATTATAATAGTTTTGCATTGCAGGGAAAAGGAAGTGGATCTTAAATAAATTTTCTGTTTTCTACACCATTTATTAATATTTACATTATTTCTGCTGAGAGATTTTGTATGGTTTGAAGTTAATTCTCTGACACTATATAATTTCATGTTAATGTAAGTAGTATCTTAATTTATAGGTTGTATTTTTGAGGTGAATTTCTCTTATGAAGAAAAAGATCTTGCATAAAATCAGTTATTTAAGACTTCGAAATATATTTTATCATATATAAAGATTGAATTTGAGATTTCTTTTTAATTCATATTTGACTGGTATATATTTTAATTAATTATTTTAATTAACGGCAGAGTTGGACTTTTTTCTAATATTTTTTATCATTTTATAATTTAAAATGAAAATAAATTTCTGATTCCACTGGACAGGATACTTTTTTATTTACTAGTTTTAAAATTTTGTGTTCCTTTAAAATTTCTTCACATGATTCAACTTTAACATTTTATTTATTTTTATGAGCATTTTCAAGACATGCATGTAAAACTTGAATCCTTGAAATCTCATTGCTCATATATGAAAAATATTTGATAGTTGTTTTTCTAAATTTCACAGAAAAGCACTAAATCATACATAAATTACCATTAGAGTTTTAACGTTCCAAGAAGTATTTAAAATTGTAATACTAAAGAACCAATTTCAATCAACCATGTTAAAAGAAAGACTGATTTATCATTCTCCACATTCTTTCAGAAAAATATTGTAATATTGTTGTCATATGAAAAGATGGTCAGAGAATACATAGCCAAAAAGTATAGGGAAATAAAACTGTTCTGGAAGTTCAGATGGGTAATTAAACTGAATAAAGTTGTACATAAAATTATGTTGCTTTTTAAATTTTGTGATATTAGTGGTATTTTCTCATTCTAAATATTTATTTTATGTGCAATTTTAAGTTTGTAATTTTCTAGAAAGAAAGTTCTAAAATTTAAGAACTTCAACCCATTAAGCTTGAGTGTCTCTCTGATGTTCTCTTGTCCATTTGAGTGTATTTGTTTACTGCAAGTTGAGTTTTGCTTTCCACTCATTTTGCTTAAATGCTATGTGTTTGTTGTCTTTCTTTTCGAATAGAGATTGTGTACTTTACGTTATATATTTGCTTCTACTCTATCCAATAATATGTGTTGGGAAAGGTGGTATATGCTATGTCCTTCAGAGGACGTGAAGCAGTGTGGATAAGGTGAGCCAGTGCAGTGAGCGCCTCATACCATAGAAACATCGTTAAACCATATCATAGAACCAATTCATATTTGACTGGTATATATTTTACCGCTCTTTCAACTATTCTATATTATCTTTCTTTACTATTATACATCCAATATATTTTTGTTATTATCTTTACATATTATAATTATGTTGCCCTGTAGGTAAAATATAATTCTATCTTTGATATCAATCATAACTCAGAGTATACCTTCTTGGTCTACTTCCACTTTTTAAAATTAATGGCATAGTTGGACTTTTAGGACACAAGGCCATGCTTCTAGGGCTTCACATTTAAATTCATAGAAAAGAAAGTTTTGGAAAGACACAGTTGTTGACAGCCAACCTTGGGGGCAGAGGAACAATGCTCAGAATTTGCTATCCCAACCCGATTTTGTTTCATTCAATTTCTTACTCCCAGCAAGACTTCTATATAGTCTAGATGTTTCTTCCCAAACACCAATAGGTGGGCTGTAGCTGCAGATTTCTAGGGTAAAGAAACGAGCAATAACTGTCTCTGTGCAATGACAGGGAGAAGTGAAAGCAAAATTTCTTTGAACCATCTTGTGACGACTGTCTCTGGATTCATGCTGGCCCAAGCTGCATTGAATCCCCACAGCCCACTCTGCAACACATGGGCCAGATCAGAACAGCCTCATATATTCCCAGGGATATCTCTGAGTTGTGTGTGTGTCTGTGTATGTGTGGTTGCGAGTTATTCAAATACAGACTGCCTTCTGATTTCTGTAGTTTTGCTAGGGTAAACATGCAAAACAGATTGAACAGCCTAACTGGTTGAATGTTATTCTGTGCACCAGTTCTTTTTAGTAATTCTTTGCCAAGTATATTTTCCATTTCTTTATTTTGAACTTTCTTGTATCTTTTTATTTAACATATGTATTTATTTTTTTTTTAGTAGGCTCCATAAGTGGAGCCCAACACAGAGCTTGAACCCATGACCTTGAGATCAAGACCTGAGCTGAGATCAAGAGTTGGACGCTTAACCGACTAAGCTGCCCAGGTGCCCCTAACGTATGCATACATGCATTCATACATATACCATATACCATACATACATATGCTATTAAATTCAATAAAAAATTTTCTGATATGTGACTTTTTGTATTTTGACAAGGTAGTCTAATCTTTACACTAATTTTATAGATTACGTCTTTCCCTGGATATATTTCTATAATCTATGTTTTTTGTTCTTCATTTGTCAGACTTTCTCTTTGTACTGTAGTTGTTGTTATTCTGACTTATAAAATGTTTGCTATTAAGGGATTTGTTCAATAAGTGTCTTATTTGACAGATGGAGACAGCCAGCGAGAGAGGGAACACAGCAGGGGAGTGGAAGAGGAAGAAGCAGACTCCCAGCGGAGGAGCCCGATGTGGGGCTCGATCCCAGAACGCCGGGATCACGCCCTGAGCCGAAGGCAGACGCTTAACCGCTGTGCCACCCAGGCGCCCCTATTTCTAAAATTTCTTTATGCTGTAAACAAAGGCAATAAATCGGAAACAAACTGGTATAGATGTTCAAAGTAAGGCCGTTTGAGTAACAGGCATGGGGAATTTGAACTTGGATTTAGGTACAACTGTGACACTTAGTAACCACGTGACTTGCAAATTAATTAATCTTTCTGATCCTTTATATCCTCAAGCAGAAAATACTGATAGTAATACTCATGTAAGGGAGGTTTTTAAAACTGTCAGTGACATTTTAATGCAAGGAAACAAGATTGCAAATATTGGGAACATGATGGGACTAAGATTCCAGATGTTCAGGAGAGATATTGTATGGGATTATGCATGATAAGACTATATATTGCAGAGAATGCCATTTGTTAGAAAATGTTCCTGTCTTTGACATCCTTACTCAAAAATTTCCAGCAGTTAAGTTATTGAAGAAAGAGAAAGTTGAAATTCTTAACCCTGTGTGTGTTAAGGTTTGGCGACCATAATTATAATATGCATTGGGTTGTTCTTAAAACTTGTAAATTTATAATATAATTTAGGGATTTTTTTTTGTCTTGACATTGTTTTTAAAATTGATTTGTTTGTAACAATTGCATCACTTTTGAATCTCTAATAAGTTTTATTACTATAGCTCCTTTTATCACTACCCCACTTCTCATGCTCTCATGATAGCACATGTTAAACTCAGTCTGTTATTATATAATAACATTATTTGACAATTGTAATAAAAGTTACATATACATAATTTACAACTTTATGATATGAAATGGGATATTAATCTACTAAATGTCTTTTAGTTTAAAAATCAGTATCTTTGCAAATAATCATACTGTAACTAGGTTGTAAAACTGGTATCACATTCTTGCAATCAGTGTGTGGCTTTTCAGTTTCACCTAATATGTTTTATATCTTGCCCTTTTAATTGTGATTATAGGAACACAAGTTACCATTTTTGGATTTGGAATGTGAAGTCTTTGTTGTGACAATTATTTCCACAATCTCCAAGAAAGCCGTATTTCAGTTCTTTTTCACTTAAATTGGCTATCTTAGTTGTGAAGATATATTATGCACAGATTTTTTTATTTAGTCGTAATATGTCAAGCAAGCTATTATAAAGCTATCAGTTTAGATCATTCTAACTTAGTGTATTGGCTCAATAAATAGAGGGGTGTGCTATTTTTCTGATGTTCTTAAGTTTCTCTGAAGTTTTTTTCTTATCTAAACAAACTACTTTCTCCTTGTTAAAACTGAAGGACAAAGGGTCGCAAAGATTGAACTCAATTGGAAAAAAATTAAACTGACTTTAGTTTCAGCTAATATAATGTGGCATGGAGTTGGCATTTAATTCCCATTTGTTTACAAATACCAGACACTATGGAGCTTCTGAAACCTCAGGAGGAACTCCTCTTAGAGAAGGGAAATATATTAAAAGAAAAGTAAAAGTCTCTTTTTTCTTTTCCATTTCTATACTCAAACTGTGACATTTAACTTATTTTATCCAATTCAAATTCTCTGTGTTAGAAAAGAAATTTGAAAGCAAATATTTATTTGACAAAATAAGTAACCTACAGAATTAGGGAAGTCTAAATGGATAACACAGTATTGCTCCACGATTATTAGATGAATTTGGAAATTACAGTATTCATATTTATTTTAGTAAGAGAATATCATTTCTTGAAACAAATAGGAAATCACTTGGGACTATGGGAGAGGTGGGATGAAACCCCAAAACTGGCACCAGATAACTCTCTCAGTTCTTCATCAGCAGGGCGAAGTTGAGAAGCCACAGCAAACAGGGAGGAATGAAACTACAGCCATCCATGAGGATTCTATTGCTACTTCCTGTCTGTAGCCCCATCACCTCCTGATGGGAGTGTTTTGACCATGGAAGTTAAACTTTGCCAGGTAGAACATTTAGCTTGTGGGTTGGAAAATGATTTGAAGTCCTGTGATAATAAAGGAACAAATCCAACACACTGAAAAGTTCCTGAGATTACTTCATAAAGTAATCTTATCTCCCCATCTTTTAACTTCAGTTTGTCTAGAACAACGTCTAAATTTTTTTTCATAGCTAGCTCATTTATAGATCATGGGATATAATCCCAATGTGTGGAGTTAAAAAAAAAGCAGTTTATCATGCTTATTGAAAACAATAACACATGTTTGGTTTGTCATCAAATATAACCTTATTTTTAGGCATTTACTTTTGGGGAGTAGCTTTTCTTCTAATTTATTAAAGTTTCCTCTCCTTTGTGATTGCACTCCAATATTAGTCTAACTTACAATGATTTTTTTTCCCCCTGACACTCTAACGGGCTGTAGTAATTTTGAAACCTCATGAGGGATTTTCAGGAAAACAAAATACATTAAAAGTACACTAGTTCTTGATTTCATTTATGTAATCCTAACAAAATACATTGTGAAGAACACTTTTGTATTACCAAAACTTCCTATACTCTGATTCTAGGTATTGAAAATGTACCAAATCATGAAATCCCATCCATTCTTATAATGTAAATATGTGAAAAAACACATTAGATTCCGAACTCATGATCATGTAATAATTTTAACAACCCTGTTCTTAGTTCACATTTCACAGAATTATTTCTTATATATATATGCCATGTTTTAAATTCAAAGAGTATTTCAAATTAAATTTACTTCTAACATTAAGAGTTTATGATAATCATTATTATTCCTGCATTACAGACGAAGATACTGAGGTTCCATCAGGATACCTAATTTAATCCAGACTACATGGCCAGTAGGAGGTAACAGGTACTCTAAAACATAACTCCACTTATTTTCTGGGGGTAGTCGTCACTCCATTGAAGTGGCTTCAGTATTCTCTCATTTTACTGTTCTGATTGTCTTCAAGCATTAATTCAGCACCCTATTTTTTTTTAATTCTACCATTAATTTTTTTAATTTTTTAAAATATTTTTTATTATATTATGTTAGTCACCATACAGTACATCCCTGATTTTTGATGTAAAGTTCGATGATTCATTAGTAATCCAGCATCCTATTGAATCGGCAATGTATAAGAGACTATTCAGAGAAGTAACCCTTATACCACAAAATTATAATTGCTTGTTTATGTAAGCATGCATGAAAGCAGTATCTTTTTATTTATAATTTCCTTGCTCCCTAATTCCTAAAGGTAACTATTTGATACTAAATAGATGTATAATTACAGAACATAGGACCAGAAGAAGGAATCTACTTAATGTTTGTTTTATAACTGACACAAACTAACTGCTTTACCACTTTCAGGGGCAAATATAATGCTATCACTTCTATTGTCCAAATAACTGTGAGAGTTCTAGATGTTTTTATTAGCAAGAAGCAAAACATGTTCCTCCCACCGCACCTTAAATGATCAGAGAACCGAGAGCATGAGTGTCAAGTCGAAGGTATTGGCCCATCTTTCTGACAACAGATACGAGGCTGGTGAATGATTATAAAGAGGGGTCTGTCTTCCAGAACCTCGAATGGGGCTGCGGCTCCACGGCATCTCTGTGGAACAGCCTTTCCAAAGAACCTTGACACAACCTTCATAGCTCCATTTCATTTCATATTTGCAACTTTGTACCATGTTCCAAAGTTAGAGCAATTTTCATTCACCTTCACATACTTAACCTATCCTCAAACAGGGCATTTTGCCAGGTAATTAAGCCTGGAGATCCCAGGGTTGTCCCTCTGTTGTGCCTGAGAGTGGACTGGCCACGAAACCTTAAGCCCTTGGTGTTACTGCAGATCACCAGCCCAGATGGCAGCTTCCTTTAGGGGACATTTTCCTTTAGGACCTTTGATACATTTTCATGCCAGAAGATGAAACTTACTTAGAATAATCTCTAAACCTGCAAAAGGTTCTGATAAAACGAATTGTCAAAGAGAAATAGATCGTGATTTTATTCAGTTTGTTTCAATAGAAACTCCCTAATGAATATTCGAATACATCCCGTCTTTCATATACCAATATCCATCAATAGGCAAGAGGGGTAGTATGACTTCCTTCAAATCAGGAGTGATTCTGTTACACAGGACAATAAATATCTACTGACTTTACATTTGTGGAAATGAGACTTCATGCTGTGTACTTTGCCATAAAAACAAAAATAAACTCCAGTTACAAGACGCCTTGCTTGAGCAAACTGCACAGCAGCTTCTATGACTCTGTTGTTAGTAATTTAACACCCTCATCCCCCAACCCACTCAATTTAACAATTCTTGAAGGAGAACAAAATCCCAGGCTGTGAAAACAAACTGAAATCAAAGTATGCTCAATAGTGTAATATTTTATTGTATTTTATCATTTTATTATAAATATTTTCATATTTGAAATAATTTATAGAGGTGTCCTATATAGCCTCCATCTAAATTCTATCACTATTATTTTGTATTATATTTGAGTTGTCATCCATTTATCCATGTATCCATCCCTCTACCCATCCCTTAACCAAACATGTTTTTCTGGTGCATTTCAAAATAAATTCCAAACGTTTTCTCTTTAGGATATCAGAATGCATATTGTTAAGTAGATTTTAATATTTGTTCAGTTTTTCTTATGATAAAAACTGATATAAAATGGAATACACCCATTTTAATGCACATTCTAGTTTTTCCATACATCTGCTTAACACCACCCCCAAGCAATATGCAGAATATCATCATCACCAAAAAGTTGCCTCTTACCCTTGTTTACTCAACCTTTGCCACACCCCAAGGTAAACATCTTTATGGCTATTTTCCACTATATATTCTAGTATCCTGTTCTACAAGTTCATAAAAGTAGAGTGACCATGCAGTATGTACACTTTTGAATAAGCTCTTTCGTTTAGTGTAATATTTTAAAAATCCTTGCATACTGTTGAGCGTAAGGACAATTTATTCTCTTTTCATTGTTGGATAGAAACATATAACTGGATGAATATGATATAGCTTATTAATTCTCCTATTAATGGACATTGAGCTTGTTTCCAGTTCTTGCCATTATGAAAAGAGCTATGAACATTCTCATATGAATTTTTATGACATTTGCTTTCATTTCCCTTGGTTAACTACATAGGATTAGAACTGCTGAGTCATAGGGTAGATATATGTGTAATTTTATTTAGAAATTATCAGGTTTTTTTTCCCCAAAGTCGTTTAGTGTTTTGGAATTCCACCAGGAATATGTGGGATTTCTGGCAGTTGTACCCATTTGCCAATACTTGATATTGTAAGTCTTTTTAATTTTCACTATTTTGGGTGGATGTGGAGTGGTAAGCTTATTATGGTTTTAATTTGCACTGTTTTACTGTGTAATGATGTTGTACTGTTGACGATTTTTCATACATTTATTGGCCATTTTTCATCTTACTTTGTGAAGTGTCTGTTCAAAGTTTTTGTTCATTTTTATTATTGGATTGTTTGTCTTTTCTATTAAGTTGTAGGAGGTTTTCATCATATACCATGGTATGTAGATGCTAGTACTTGGCTAAAGATATATCTTTTTGAATATGTTCATGTAGACTATGGCTTCTTTATTTTCTTAATGTTTTCATCATATGAATATAATTTTTTTATTTTTATAAGTCTAACTTATCATTTTTTCCTTTAGACTTTTTTTTTCTGTAACTTGTCTAAAAAAATCAACGCCTCCAAATCAAGAAAACATTTTCCTCTACAAGTTTTATGGTTTTAAGTTTTATATATAGACTTATGTTCCATCTAAACTTAAATGTTTTTGTAGAATGTGAGATAAGCATTAAGATCATTATTATTTTCATATACATGTTCAGTAATTCCAGCACCATTTGTTGAAATGATGTTTCTTGCCACACCAGCTTGCTTGGGAGACTAAGCTGAAAATTAAGTGGTCATGCAAATATCAGTCTATTTCTGGGCTTTCTATTTTGTTCTATTAATGTGGACATTGATTCTTATGTAAAATCAACATTCTGTTGATTACTATAGTGTTATAGTAAGGCTTGAAAACGGCTATTCTAAATTTTTAAGTTTTGTTTTTTTCAAGATTGCTTTGAATATTCTGTCTTTTTCTTTTCCATACACATTTTAGAGTCAGATTGTCAATTGCTACCAAAACCAGACAAACAAAACTTGTTGAGATTTTGATTTGACATTGACTGAATCTATACATCAATTTGAGAGGAATTAACATCTTAATATTGACTCTTGCACTCTATGACAATAGGTTTTCTTATTATTTATTCATTTATTTAGGTCTTCATTAAGTGTAGAGGTGTTAGCATATATTTTGTTAAATTTATTTCTAAGTTCTTCATGTTTTTGACACTCATACAAATAGAATTTCTGAAATTTTTGCTCATAGTATATAAAAATACATGCTTTCTATATATTAATCTTGTATCCTGAGATTTTTTACTGAATTCACTGATTAGTCGTAGTAATTACATCATAGACTCCTGATGATTTTATGTGTAAACACCATGCCATCTGCAAATAAATTGACTTCTTCCTCTCTTGCCTTTGTGCCATTATTTCTATTCTTTGCTTTTTGCAATGGCTGAGACCTCTGTAGAAGTGGTGAGAATGGGCATTTTTTAACTTGCTCCCAACTTCAGAGAAAAGTATTAAAATCTTCAATATGAAATTGAATGTTAGCTCTAGGTTTTCCATAAATGTCTTTTATCAGGTTGAGGTGTTTTCCTTCTATTACTAAATTGTTACAAGTTTTAATTTTGAAGGAGTGTCAAGTTTTATAAAATGCTTTTTTTCATTTATTGAAATTTAATTTGTACTTTTTCTTCCTTATTCTGTTAATATGGCAAACTACAGTAATTGATTTTAGGAAGTTAAATTGATCTTGGATTCCTGTGACAAAACCTATTAGCTATGATGCATTATCCTTTTTATATATTATTGGATTCTATTTTCTAAAATATTATAAATTAATCTTACATATAAGTTCATGGGGGAATATTAGTCATTACTATTACTTTATTTTAATATATTTCTGTGGGTTTGGAAATGTTTCCTCTTCCTCTATGTTGTGGAAAAGTTTATGTATGACTGGTAATATTCTTCCTTAAATGTTTGAAAGAATTTACCAGTCATACCATCTGGTCCTGGAGTTTTCTTTTTTGGAAGCTTTATGATAATGGATTCAATTTATTTCCTAGACATAGGATTATCCAGATTTTGTCCTTTGTGCCATGTCAGTTTGGGTAAGTTGCATTTTTCAAAAAAGTTGCTCATTTGATCTAAGGTGTTGAAGTTGTTGGCAGAACATTGTTCATAATAGTCTCCAGTCTTATATGCGCTTGTACCACTTGTAATGATAACTGTCCTTTCATTTCTGATATTGGTAATTTGTGTTCTTGCACTGTTTTTTTTTTTTGTTTTGTTTTGTTTTTTTACTAATCTAGTTAGTGGTTTATAAATCTTGTTGATCTTTACAACATAACAATTTCTCACTGCTAAATTATTCTATTAGTTGTCTGTTTTCTATTTTATTAGTTTCTCCACTGATCTTCATTATTTTCTGGTAGTCACTGAGGATTTATTTTGTTGTTAATGTTAGGGTAGTGTTGTGTAAATATCAAGATAGATGGTTATCGGTGTTATTCCGATCATCCATATCTTACCAATTTTTTGTTTAACTGTTCTATATATCAATCATTATTTTTGTGGAATATGTCATTTATTTCTAGTTCTTTGTATGTGGAGTAATTGGATTATATCCTAAACATTGTGAATGTGATGTTCTCCAAATTGTTGATTTTTTTTTTTTTTGGTAATGTTTAGTAGGCTTTTAACTTTGTCATACTCAAAATGCAAATTCTGTCTCTTAGATAACTAACAAACCCCAGACTGGTTCTTTTTGTCTAACTGAACTCTGTCTCTATCATGCATGGTTCACAGGTAAATCAAGGAATCAACAGAGTTTCATACAGAATTTGGGCCTTCTTCACTTGGGCTCTCTATTGTCTCAGAATCATCCTTTGTTTTATAACAGCTGTGGTTGCCCAAACTCTGTCTTCTGTTATTTCAGACTGAAAATACTGCACTTTCTATCATTGTTTTAACCATCATTTTTGTGCCACAGACATCTTCCTTAAAGCTTACAGCCAATAAACAGTAAGTCTACTCTGAGCTGTTTCCTTCTTTCAATATTTGACTCTTCTCCTTAATCTTCTGTATGTTCCCTGTTTAGTTACCTCTGTATTTTGTGCAGTGTAATCTGGGTGAGCCTAGGTCTAGTAGGAGCTTACTTAGCCAAACCAAAAGGGGTCGCCCTTCAAATTTTACTAATGCAAAGAAGGCACAAGTGTAACTTCTTTTACCGATATTCTAAATGCTTACAGAAGTTTAGTTATATTTAGAGCAAGATGGAATATACGTGGGAAACTGCTTTTAACAAAAACTTTGACGGTCAGCTATTTCAGGTAACCAAAAAAACAAAAACAAAAACAAAAAACCCAGGTTTTATTGTTTGACTAATTATTTTATATGTAATTCAACCAGTAATTTCTATTCATGTACCCTGTGCTATTTTTTGACTGTTTTATAGATTTATCCAGAACTAGAATTGTCAAACTGTAGTCTTCAGGTTAAATGCAGCCACTGCCTATTTTTATAAGTGAAGTTTGATTTAAACACAGCTACATTTACTCATGTATGTATTGTCTAAGGGTGACTTCTACCCATATTAGTATAGTTGAGTAGGTGAGACAGAGACCATAGAGCCTGCAAAATCTAAAATATTTACTCTCTATAGAAAGTAAAATAATTTGCATTTTATAGATTTGCTAAACACAAGCTAGAATATCCTATAAACTTCTTAAGGTGATTTTTTGCTAACTTGAAGAGTCCAGACCATGTTAAAATTGTTGGAGCTTGTATACTGATGGCACATAATGTTTCTTCCGAGTTAGAAATCAACTCTGTAAGACTTTAGCTATACCACTTCCTCCACCAGCCCTTGGATTGTGAATTATAAGACTACCTTATCATAATTATAATTTTATTGTACTGTAATAATTCCCAGTTTTTATAAAATAAGCTTCAGCTGTCATAATATTATCTGTATGTTAGCATGTTCAAATGTAATTTTAAAGAAGTTATCATTCATTTTCTTTATAGTATAGAATTTACCTATAACATTGTTTTATTTTTTGCTAGTATTTGCTAGTATTTCAGTATTGTATATTTAAAAGTAACTTTGCTAGTATTTCAATATTTGCTAGTATTTGCTAGTATTTCAATATTTGTTAGTATTTGCTAGTATTTCAATACTGTATATTTAAAAGTAACTTACTTATGGATATAAGGATAGTAATGACTTATATCTGATAATCATTAAGTCAATTTATAGTAATGTATTTCTCAGAACAAGTTTCTCTTATGATTTTCATTAGTCATTGATCATGTAGACATTCTTTAATATGTTTCCCCTTACTTGTTTTTGCTGGTGGCCTTTATCATTGACATGAATTGGGGATTCAAAGAGTACACAGCAAAATAAAAGAAAGGAAGAAATGTTACTTTCATTGTTCATTATCAAGAACAATTACAGTGAATTTTTTTAGGTCAATCAAGAAAAAGAAAAAAAATTTAATTAAAAAATATATATAGTTCTCATAAGAAATCTTAAAGATTTAGTATTCTCTTGAAGCTAAACTTTGAATTCATGCTTTTAAAGAAATATGCTGATTGTGGTATATGACATAAGAAACTTGACATAAATAATTTTTTCTTTTAGACTTTTATTGAATTTTTCTATCTTCACTGGGCAAGACATAAGGGGAAAAGACCATCTGTTTGCCTAATATTACTATTATTCATATTTTATCCACTTTTAACCTCTAATCTTAAGATTCATGTGAATATTAGCATCTGTAAAGGTACATTGCTGCATATCTATTTCTTCCAACCAATTTTCTTTCATGAAAAATACTAAATTACCTTTTACAGGGTCAGCCTAAAAAAAAAATCACAGGATACAATAAATCCTTTTAATCTTCCTATGTCCACATTGGCCTTAATCTCCTTGTTCATTTTTGGACACAAATATCCAGAATAAAATTTTATTTTCCTTGGAGTGGAGAAACACATTCTGCGGCTTTCATGTTTAACAACTCAACAACCTTTGCTCAAGATTAAATACTTCATTGTGTCTACAGGCAGTTGCATATTTATTACAACCACGGCAGCGGTATTTGAAATAAATGGAATTGAATGACTCTGTGAAATAGTTTCTGAAATCCATATATCGTGAGTTGCTCCATCTCAAAGGAGAAGAAAATATTTCTGATCCCCACTATGAGAACAGTCTATATGAGACACACCAAGGCTATGAAAGTGAAGGACATTTTAATACTGGCTATTTTGCCTTAGTTCCTTTTTTGCTGTTGGTCTGAAGTCTTGGAATCATAGAAATGGTTCTTCATATTTTTATTCTTTGGAAAAAATATATTTCTCTGGATTTTATGTGTCAGCATTTCATAACATTCTTTAAGTCTACTAGTTATCTTTGTCATATGACTATTTACCACAATAAGTTTGTGCATTAAACATATATACAACAGCACATATGTATATATGTATGTTTAATAATGATAAGAATGTGTGGATATATTTTATGTTTGGGGAGGTTTTTGGACTTATCCATACTATTAACTTCAAGCCTCACTCCCACCAAACTGGACTCCACACTTTTCTGAGTTAAATCCCAGGACATAACCATACCTGAATCTTTTCTCTTACTCTTTCCTCTACCTAGAAATTTTTTCAGCAAAATATATGTGCATGACTTTTCTTCCCCTTCCTGAAAGTCTCTGCTAAAAATTCCCTCATTGGCAAGGTAACCAGTCACTCATATCCTCTTTCCCAATTACCAACTCCCATTATGTTTTTATAGTCTTATCACTTGTACATGCTTCATGTGCTTGTTCATTGTCTTCTCTCACTAGAATGTTAGCTCTATGACAGAAAGGGTATATCATATATATTCATATATTATTTATACATATATAATACACACATACACACACACATATATAAAATTAAAAAAGAAAAAATACATCCAGGCATACAACCATATGTGGAACAAAGTAAGTGGATTTCTTGAATGTCAAATAAATCTTGTTTGGTGAAAAGAAACTAAATTAAACACATGAAATCATTTAATTATATATTTTACTAAACTTGTATTTTTAAAAAGTAAATGATAATTATTAGAGAAAAACTTTAAATTCTTCAATGTAAAATGGTTGTCTTTAAAAAATAACTTCTCATGGAATTCTTCAAAAATGAGTCATTGCCATACTTCAATTGTAATAACTCCTTAATCAGCTAGCAACCTGTGGGTCTCAATATGACTTATCAACACAGTGTCTTCATATTCAATATAATATTGAGTTTGCCAAAAAAAGTGAAATAAAGTCATGGTTTAATAAAAAATGTCAGTGAAGTGTGTAAATATATTTAAATGAATAGGTGAATTATAAATAAATAAAGTAAAAGTCAATGTTTTATTTCTTAAAAGGTTAGATTGCAGTTACCTGTGAATTTTGTTAATATAAAGCTTCCAATTTCTTAACAATGAGGATAATTCAGTAACTATTTTGTCCTGCTAACCATTTGGGCTATTTCCCCTCCTAGCCACTAGGTCATAACATAACATAACATAACATAACATAACATAACATAACATAACATAACAACGTAACGTAACGTAACGTAACATAACATAACATGACATAACATAACAAACATAACATAAGTAGGGCCAGGTTAGGTCTGATAAAGAAAGAAATAGGCTATATTTTAAAAGGAGCTTCAAGAACCACCCAACATGTAAAAGATTTGGAAGAGTATGCATGGTTAGATTGGGGGTTGCCTGACTAAAAGTGTGCATAGTTAGATAAAATAGTTTTGTTGATTTGGGGTTGTTCTTTGGGGATACAGGATTTAACAACCTGTCATGACACCAGGGGATGGTGTGAACATACTTTCAGAATGCTTCCAAGAATCACAGAAATTGATGGTCTGCATTGAGATAGAAATGCCAGAATTTGCATGGCAGACAGATATAAAAAGACTAAAAGACTCCAAGATGTAGTTATGCTAAAATGGAGATTTATTACAGCTGGAAAAACCAGCCAGAAGACTATGCTCCACAGGAGGATATAGAGAATACATCACTGACCAGACCCATGAGAAATCTGTTGGTGAGATTCAGTAAGAAGCTCATGAGTCACTTCTTTGTAGGCCAGGGCTAGCAGTAGATGTCTTTACAAGACTGGGTCATTGATAATAATAGGAATGATAGTATTCTCAAACCACATTGGCTAAGTGGCAGCACTTACCTGTTAAAAGACAATGAACACAAGTTTGTCATAAATAGTGGCAAGATCAGATAGAGCCTGGGGTGGGCTGACTGCTAGAGAGTTATGAAAATGATGAATAGAACATGATATTTCAAGAGGCAAAATAGATCATCAGCCTATACAAGTACTACTAAATTTATGGTTCAAAGTAAATAAAGGATGAATGATTGGGAGGGTGAAGACAGTCACCCAAATAAAAAGTCATTGTTCCTTGCTCAGTTTCTAGTCTTAAGAAAGTTTTCAGACCAATAATGCATTGAATGAAGGAGAAACCGAGGTCCCCAGGAAGTAAAATTCTCTATATAACACTATGGGAAGTGACCATGGTAATTATTACCCCAGGCTTCTTCAGAGGACCTGTGACCATATAAATAAGTACTTGTGTACTGGGAAAGGAGATAACTCAAACATTTCAGGGACTCTTGGCCACAGAGCCTTACTTAACATTGATACCTCAAGACTTGAAGTGTCATCATGGTTTCCTATTAGAGGGATGGTATATGCAGGCCAGGTAATAATTAGAGTCTTTAGATCCATGCTGATTATTTGCACAGTCCCTGACTATATAATGGGAAACACATACTTTGTGGTCATTGGCACGAAATGCATGTTGATTTCCTGTTCCATGAGATAAAAAAGTATTAGGGAAGACCATGTGGAAGTCTCTGGAATTGTCTCCCTAAATTTCTGCCAACCAAGATGGTAAATATCATATCCTGGGTATAATGACAAAAATCAGTGCCACCCTTAGAGATGTAAAGAATGCAGATGTGATGGTCTTCATCATACATCCATTTAATGTACCAGTTTGATCCATTTAAAAACGAGATGATGATTTATGCAAAAACCAGGTGGATCCTATTATAGTCAACTACTGTAAAAATCCATGAAACAGTAGCCCCAGTGGAGCTTCTGTGCCAGATAGAGAATCTTTGCAAAAGTAGATTAGAATGTCTGTGAGTACATATTATGGGACCATTGATTGAACTGAAAGTATCATTTTCAGAAACAGTTCAAATTTACTTTGACTAGACAACATTATGCAGTTATAGTCTTTCCCCCAGACTGTTAATTCTTCTGCTCTCTGTCATAATACATATTTTGAAAACACCTGGACCTGCTCAACATTTCAAAAAACATTGTACTGCTCCACTAGACTGATGACACCATGCTATTGGAGTGGGTGAACAGCAAATGACAAGGATACTGAGTTTTTGGTAAGAATGGTAGAAGTACAATGAAAATTTTATAAGCCCTATAAAAATCCAGAGGTCTGCAACGTACTAAAATAGTTCTGAGGCATGCAAGCATGTCCTCTTCAAAACAAAGGGATTGTTATTGCATTGGGTACTTTCCACCACAAAGAAGAAAGCATAACGCCTAGTGGACCTCTTTGGGCTCTGGCCAGCAAAGACCACACATGGTATAGCTTTGAGCTATATACTAGGTGACACAAAAAGCTATTAGCTAGTGGGGATCACACTAAGAAAAGCTCTATAATATGTCTCTACCGTTCTACAAACAGCATTGCCTCTTGTGCCATATGGCCCAGCAGAACCTATGATACTAAAAGCAAGAGTGATGAGAAAAGACCCTGTGTGGAGTTTCTTACAATCGCAGTAAGAAAATCTAAAACAGACTCCTGATATCATAACAAACTATGCCATCTATGATGCCAGATCATATACCTTATAAAAAAAAGATGCTGGTGTGTTGCTAGGTCTTGAGAAGTGACTACAAATCAGATTTAAAGTGATCATGTAGTCAAAATGGCTTACTGTGAACTACATTCTTTTATAAAGTGGGTCAGGCAGGACCAGCAGCAATCGTCTAGTAACCTGGAATGTGTATATACCAGATCAATTTTGTGCTACAAGATCAAGTACAAGCAAGTTCAGGTGGCATAAGTAAGCTACAGTTGTCCCCAAACCTCATGTCATCCACCATTGTTTTACTGGAGCCTCTTCTTCAGCTGATAGCAATGCCTGTGTGGGGGATATCTTATAACCTAATGGCAGCAGAAGGAAATGCCTTTGATTGGTTTACAGATGGATCTGCAGTTGAAAATAGATGGTGATACATTACAGCCACATTCAGGAGTGACTTCGAAAGACAGTGGTGAGGAAAAATTCTCTTATTGGGCAGAGCTTTGGCTAGTATAAGTCATCACCCACATTCTGTAGAAAGAGGAGTTCCCCAGGGTTATGGATTCATAGACAGTGATGAATGGCTCCTGGGTTGGTCAGGGGCCAAGAAAGAGAGAGCCTGACTTCTTCCTCTGCCAATCTTACTTCCTTTCCTTTCTGTCCACAAATGTTGATCCCAAGAGAAATCCCTATTAAAATCCCTGCACACATATTTATCTCAAAGTCTGCTCTTCAGGGAATCCAACTTGCCACAAAATCCCTGGCCCAGCTGTGGGCACCTTCAAATCCAACTGCCAATACAGTGTTTCACCACCCACAAACAAAGATTAAAAACAAAAACCAAAAAAAAAAGAGAAAAAAAGAAAAAAAGAAAAAACCAAAGAAACAAAAACAGCTTTCTTCATTTTTTTTTTTTTAAATAACTACCCAGAGTGTGTTTTGAGGGAGGCAGGGAATGCAGGTATATGCCAAATCAGAAAACTTAATTTAGTCATTTTCAGGTAATCTCATTCCTGTTTTATTTCTTCTTCACTATAAAATCTAGATTTCTTTTTTCTTTCCCTTTTTTATGTTGAGTTGATTCTAACTTCTGAGGTTAATAAGAGAGCTGGATGGTTCTTAAACTATCTTCCACAAATATCTCTTGGTGTGTCCAGTCATCCATTGTGATTTTTGGATTTAGTCATTCTGGCTTCTTAGCTGTTGACATTTCTCCACTGGGGTAGGAGTGTCAGTGAGGATGGGGGTGACAGCGTGTCACTGAGGCCACTGCATCTTCATCTAGTCCTTTGTTCATGTGGCCCACATCAATATCTGGGGTTGCAATGGCTTTACCATAATCATGAGATCCTCTTTAGGCTGGTAGTTTTCTCCTCCAGCTCTTTTGCTTCTTCTTTTCAGGGACATGAAGTGTTTCTGCTGCTCCTCCCTGCCTTTGATAGGCCTTGTGGACCTTAGGTTGTCATATTGCCCTGATTTCAGACTCATCTCTCTGTGTTCTCCTGCCCCACACAGTTAAGGCACCACGGATGCCTATGGCAAGAGCCACCTTCCAGGAGTTTCAATTCCAAAGAGAAGGATTAGTGGTGGGTACTCATGAATCCTTAAACTTAAAGAGGTACTCCAAAATTCCTTCACAGTGGTGGTTAAGATATGTAAGGCACAGGACCTGTCATAATGGTGTTAAAATATTGTTTATTATCACTAACACACAGAAACTTTACCAACTCTAGAATGTGAAAATTATCTTATATTGTCAAGCATTCTTCCCATACCTATTATCGCATAAACATCACTTCCACATTCAAAATGAGATTTTGTTTTCTCCCAACTTACGTTTCTGCACAGAGCTTCAAAAACTCTTTTTTACAGACATGAAAGTTAAGATTCTTGGCACCCATGCTCTAAGAAAGCTCCTCTGAAGGCAGTTTGTGCTAGATCTCTTCTTTTGCCCCTTGAGAGAGAAGCAAGGCAGAGTATGCCCACGAGTTTGCCCATCTCCCCACCCCTTTCACCCTGCTCCAGGAGGACAACCTCTGTGCATCACATTTAGTCTTTCACTTGCCCTCTGGTTTCCTGTTGGACTCCCCGGAGAGCAGCTGCAGTAAAAGAGTAGAGGGAAAAGAAATGTGAGATCAGAGTATCTTCCCCCCAGCTCTCTCCATGCAGGACTGCCTGGAGCAAACTGTCACCCAAGTCACAGACTCCCCACACTCTTTCCCTCCAGTTTCCACAACGTGTCCCCATCCTCAGTGCTTTGGATTTGGTGTACTAACCGCTTAGCTGCAATGAAACCCTAGGTCACTACGCTACCTTTTCGTACTTAGTTATTAAAAATAAGTCTGCTCTTAATTATTTTCCTTCAAGAGAGCCATCATTTTTCTGTTTTGAAGAAAGTCCTCAGTGCTGCCTGAAAGGTGAAAGGCTATTAATGATAGGAAATCACTGGGAAGAAACATTTGTCAGTATGAAAATGTTATATAGTCCAGGGAGGCTGCCACAGATAAGGTTAATAGCTATGATATTTCACACTGTGTTTTCAGTTGTGAAAACAAATGGAAATCTCTAATTTGCCTCTACTCCATTCAGGATTTTCTTGTTAAGAGAATTCTTTCTCAGAAAATGGCTACTACATTCTGGGAGTATCCACATCAGGGTGAAGTATCTGGGCTATGATCATTGTCCAGACAAAGCCCTTTTCAGCAAAGATGTTCACGGCACGAGCATGATCTTGAAGTTCTTGCCTGGTGCACTAGCCTGTCTGGGATGCCAAGATGGCATCCAGTCATTGATGCTTACATGCCCCATCCTCATTTTACCAATTTTTTCAAGGCAGCAGTCTTCTCTTAACCGTTAGTCCTTTTGTGGCAGAGAACAGGCACTTTCCTTATTTTCTCCTAATTTTTTGAGACATTGGGGCACTATCTCAGGTGCTCTTCTCTCTCTCATCTTCTTTCAAGAAGCCAAACGTGCATATCCTTTATTTGGTTCTCACCCAAGCCTAGCTGAATTTCTGTTTCTCCCCTGGCGACTTGTCACCTGGGAATGACAACATTCTCCATTTTCCCTGAACTTCCAATGTTGTTTGAACTTCACTGATAATGGGAAATGTTCTGTTTTTCTATGAACAATGGTAAAGAAGTTCCCCTGCACAGTTGCCTTAAAATTATCCCCATTTTAAAAACTGCACAAAATAAAAATCACAACTTAATAATAATACCTTAAATATGAAATTGATCATGTTGGTCTTTTAACATTTCAATAATTATCTAATAATGTCATTTCACTTTCAAAAAAAAAAAAGATGAATGAGTTCCCATTCTGACCCTGAATTACAACAGCAGCCTCTAGCCCCTGTTCATTGAACTCCTGGGGTAGGGAGAGCCAACGACAGATCTTCTTCTGGGAGACTCAGCTCACTTTTAAACCTAAACTCTCTCAGATCCTTCCTCAGCCCACGCAGACTTTATATAAAATACATGACTTTGGCCGCATTCCTTTCCTCTTTTTTTTTTTTTTTAAGATTGTATTTATTTATTTTAGAGAGAGAGCGAGAGTGTGTGCCTGCAGGGGAGGAGCAGAGGGAAAGGGAGATAATCTCTAGCAAACCACGCTGAATGCAGAGTCCCATGCAGGGCTTAATCCCAGGACCCTGACATCATGACCTGAGCTGAAACCAAGGGTCAGATGCTTAACTGACTGAGCCACCCAGGTACCCTACAATACTTTTCCTCTTGACTTTTTGTACCACTCTAGCGGTAAAGTGCCAGTTTCTTCAGAATGTTTTTCCCTATCTGTTTGCCCTAAGAAGTTCTAATGATTTTTTCAAAATGCAAATTTGATCCTGTCATCATTCCTGCTTAAAATACTCCAATGGCTTCCTTATGCTCTGAAAAAACAAAACATATGTGAACTATAGATATGTTATACATATATAAATCTTCTGCACGGTCTAGAAGACGTCACATGGCTTGGCTCCTGAGGCATTCTCCGTCTTATTTGCTATACTCCAGCTACAGTGACTAAATTTTGATTTCTTTGAAATATTATGCTTGCACATGCTCTTTCATCTACATCCCCCTTTTCAAGCTTAGCTGCTATTTTAAATTTTACTCTCATTTTAAGAATTCCTCTCAGGGAGTCTTTTACTGACCTCCCAATTTAAGACAACACCTTTGTTGCATGCTTGCACATTACTAATGTACACATAATCTTCGTTCTATACTTAAAACTAGTCATAATATTTGTCTTTAGTGTTATCTCAGATTGAGTTTTAAAAAAGAATACTAGGATGCTTTAAAGAATATAACTTGAGGGGCATCTGGGTGGCTCAGTCAGTTAAGCCACAGATTCTGGATTTTGGCTCAGGTCATGATCTCAAGGTTGTGACCCCTGTGTCTGGCTCTGTGCTCAGTGGGGAGTCTGCTTGAGATTCTCCCACCCCCCTTCCACTCCCCCCATTTGTGTTCTCTCTCTACACCCTCTCTCTCTACACCCTCTCTCTCTCTAAAATAAATAAATAAATCTTAAAAAAGAATGTAACTTGTGTATAATCAATTATTTGGTTGATATTGTCTTTACTGCTCGATTTTAAACTCAGAACAAAAATCCTATAGTCAATACATGATCAAGTTTCACTATGGCTTTCCCAGCACCTAGCAAAATGCCTGAAACATGGTGGGCACTGAACAAACAACACGGGTAGGAATGGATATATGTCAACCCCTCTCCTACCCTCCTTCTTTACCCTAAGCTTAAGTCCACACTCATCTTTTACTTACTCTAGAACATGCACAATCTTTTCCTTTCTTTGCATATTACTTCTCTTTTTACCTTTTTTTTTTTTTTTTTTTTTTGGCTGGCTCTATTTCTTCAAGCCAGGATTTGAATACTGTTTTCTCATAGAGATACTCTTGGACTAAAAAATACGAAATGGGGGGCGCCTGGGTAGTGCAGTCGTTAAGCATCTGCCTTCGGCTCAGGGCGTGATTCTGGCGTTCCGGGATCGAGTCCCACATCGGGATCCTCGGCTGAGAGTCTGCTTCTTCCTCTCCCTCTCCCCTGCTATGTTCCCTCTCTTGCTGGCTGTCTCTCTGTCACATAAATAAATAAATAAAATCTTTAAAAAAAAAATATGAAATGGGTCCACTGATATCTATTTCACTAAACACATATACATTTCACTCACAGCAATGGTTTCCTATCTCTGTTACTCAGTAAACTATAAGAAGCAAAAGGCATGAATTATGTCTTTTTTGTACATCATTTTGCATGTCCTACATCTAGCACAAAACCTGGCACCCCATTCGTCATTGCTCCTCATAACGCTATGAATGAAGTTGCTGGGTTCCTCGATTACTATAGTTACAGGAGGATTCTTGCGGTGAGCTGCATTTGAACTGTGTCATCAGAGAAATGGCATTATTGACACAGTTGATCTAATACTTGTGTTAATGGTAATTAAAGACATAATTCCCTTGTCCAGTAAGGTCAAAAATATTTCCCGGAACATCTGAGAATTCGTGTCTTGTAACTCTTTGTTCAAAATTTCCAGACACACTTTACCTGGCTAGTACAGCCCAAACATTTATTTGTATTACATACTCATCTTGCAACTTCTGTGTAACACTCATTGTTCAGGGTATTTTGTAGGATTAAAGGAAATGTAAGACATAGTCACTGACTTCGAAATGCCATGATTATGTTGCTGAAACAATGCAAACTTACATCATGTTATTAAGGACAAGAATTTACAATGTAAAAACAAACGGTGTGGCACTAAAATGTAGGAGTTTAAAGAACAGAGTGATCACTAGAGGTCAGAAGAGACAAAACAAATCAAATGTCATGAAGGAACTAGGACTTGAGCTTGTTCCTGAAAACTGAATAATATTTGATAGAAAGGAAAAAGAGGATATTATTCCTGGATGATACCTTCAGAATTATCACACCATTGCAAAGCCACTAGTTAAAACAAACAAATAAATAAATGACATCATCTCTGCCAGCTGCAGTCATATGCAAATTCATACACAAATTCACCCCCAGTGGAGTCCCATTACCTCCTGAGATCCCTTGCTACCCTATTTACCATTAACATTTCAGGTATTGCTTTTTAAAAATAAATTAGAATATATTATAAACATAAACTTCATTATGATTGATTCAATCCTATTTGTGTCTCCTATAGCCAGAATAGAGTACATTATTTATTGATCTCTTACCCACATTCTTCTACTTTACTATTACTAAATGAATTTTGACTTATAAAGAATGACCCATAGAGTCAAATGTCATCTCCTACTCAATAGAGTGCTAATTCCTGTTGCTAAAATGGTCTCCTTCCTATCCTAGAAATGTAATGCATATGTTGCTTATTATAGGATTTCAATAAAATATTGATGTACTAATACCTTATCCACTTAAAGGATGTGAGGTCGAGGGTTCAAGAAAAAGGATAGTCTGTTCGGAGTTTCATCATAGGAGGACATTCAAAATGCAAGGATTCTGGATGGAAGAAAGAAGAATGCCCTGCTGTCATGCCTTCCGTGGATTTTGCTGTAACAAGGTTTGTGCCATATTACAGTTCCGAAAGGGACTCTGTGCAGTGGGAATTTGAAGTAAAATTTGTTACATTCCATTAAACAGGCCATAATGAGATCTTTTTAACGTGATTAACATTTTATGCTGTTATATTATTATTTCTTTATTTAGGACTTTATATTTTTAGGAGTATAGCACAGAAAGTATAAAATCTACTGTAGATAGCAATTGCTAATTAACAGATTTAGCCTATGTTAGGTGAGAAACGTCTTTATTAGAGCCAGACAGAATCCCTTCACCTAAATAGCTATGCATAATATCAGCTGTAAGTTGTAAATTTTTATGAAAACTGCAAAATAATTTATCAAAATGACTGAACTAACTCTTTGAAATGAAAAACACATATTTCTAAATATATTTTTTTTAATGAAAAAGACATGCAATAGGGTCTGGTACCAGGCTCCAATTTTCCTCCCTAATGTTCAGGTGTAACTCCCCAAATAATTTATTTTCTAATTTGTTCCTGGTGCTGCTCTTTCAAGGTTGTGGGGATCCTTTTGTGAGGCTTCAAGTAAAGTTCTTGTGCTCTGCTATCAAGGCTGGATGTCTGTCTCAGGGGTCTTAGTCTTTCCTTGTGCACCGGGTCAAAGCACAGTCATTAAAACACTACATCTTTATCAATTATCTTCTGCAGACAGCTCTGCTTCCCTCCAACATATTCTGCAAAATGCTGGCTTCCTGTTTTAGTATTTAATGGTGAGGCTATATCTCTTAGCCTCTGTCTCTAACCTGAACATTCGAAATCACTGTGATTGATGGAATTTTACCTGCTGGCTGCATTCTTACATCTACAACTTGCCTTCTGCTTTTTATTAGAGTGAGAGCAATATTTTTAATCCTTTAGGCTGGAAGAAAGTTTGTGTTTAGTGTAAAAGCTGAAAATAATTACCCCAATCTTACCTAGCTCCATAGCCTGTCCTTTCTAATACATTAAATGATCCTTCATCAATAATGGTGGCTTGGGATCTATTGTTAAATCACTTCATGACTGGTCTTACGTAGACTAACTTTTCACATACACTATTTTACTTGCTTTTTATCTGAAGTGTTAAAAAAAAGAAAAGGAAGAAGAAAGAAAGAAAGGAAAGAAAGAGAGAAAGAGGAAAGAAAGAAAGAAAGAAAGAAAGAAAGAAAGAAAGAAAGAAAGAAAGAAAGAAAGAAAGAAAGAAAGAAAGAAGGGAGGGAGGGAGGGAGGGAGGGAGGGAGGAAGGAAGGAAGGAAGGAAGGAAGGAAGGAAGGAAGGAAGGAAGAAAAAAGAAAGAAAACACACACATGTGCACACAAACGTGTTTCTTTTTGATCTGTTGCCTTGGTCCCTGTAAAACTAGACTTTCAGGCTGCGGTGTCTGGGACATTTGCGTCAGAAGGGGAATTATGTATAAGGATACAGAGAATAGAGTCAAATTATACATTCTTAAGTGTCTAGGTAGCCTTGAAAAGCAGGGGTTTGATTTGCAAGGACACATCTTTTTGAGAGAGAAAAGGTTTCAGAATTCAGAAGGCCTGTTTTTGCATATCAAAAGCAAAACCCCAAAGGAATCAAGGCCTAGGGCTTCTGCCACTTAAAAAAAAAAGAAAGAAAAAAAAGAAAAAGAAAAAAATTATTTTTTTTATTTTTTATTATTATTTTGTTGTTGTTGTTGTTTAAAAGCCAATCTCCCCCTTTCCAAACCAAGCAAACAAGAAGGAAGTTAGGAGAAAACAATGAGTTATTTGCTGATATGAGTTCAGGAAATGGTCCAGCCAACAGATACCCGCTCTTCAGGCTGTAGGAAACAGTAAAACCCTAGACAAGGTTTGGTTTGAGTAGAGTTGTGAGAGCCCTGCATCTTACTTGCCATTGACGCGCTGAGAAATGGCGAGCCTCGTAGGAAAGTCTCTCACAGCAACATTCTGTGGAGGCAGGATTGTTGACACAGCGTCCAAAAAGGTCCAGGCAGAGAGGGCCTGAGTAAGCCCCTAGTCCATGTGGTCAACTAGGGAAAATACTTAAATGATGTGAGTTTATCATCAAAACTGGAAACTTTTGACAGTAAAAGGGTGCATGATTAGTTATTAATCCAGCATAAACCAGCAAGTCCGGGGCAAACCAGGGCACATAATCACCTTAGAGAGGAACCTACAGGTTCGGAGAGACAGAGCCAGAGGATCCAGTATGAAATCACAGATGGCATAAAATAAAGTCTATGTGGTGCCAGGGCTGTGGGGATCTCATTAGATGCCAGAAGCAATGGATACTGTAATGAAAGACCACAGACGGAACATAGACATCCTCACATATGATACCAGTGGACAAGAATGCCTACACATACCCAAAGATTCCTATATTGAAGTTATGGCCGTGAAACACAGGGAATAGACAAGAAAATAGAAAGTGAGAAAATTATAAAAAGGTGAAGAAAACTGTAAGCAGAAAGAGTTAGGGGTCCCCAGAAAAAGAAAGAAGAGATACAGCTTTTGTGACACAAGAGAAATCATCTTTGGCTCCCGGGTGTTTTTTTGTGATCTATGTCGTACTTGGTCAAACACACTTCTTGCAGAACTTCCCAGGAGGTGCTGAATTGCAAACACATCAGTGGTTAAGGATTGCAAGGGAACAAAGGGAATGCAAAACTAGCAGTCTCCACCAGGCCTGAACATAACCTGACCATATCAAGACAATAAATCAGTGATTAAACTCTCTGTGCTGTTTCAAAAGTGTAAGAGGCCCTGCATTCCTTACTCCAGATAAGGAGTCCAAGACCCCATCCACTTTAAACCAGCTCTTGGAACATGCCCACAATCCCTTCCCCTTGTCTAACAGTTACTCTGCTTCATTATAATATTAAAGTCCCCACTGAAGGAGGAGCGCAAGCTTCATGAACATAACACAGGATGCATGTATAAGCATGTTTTCTAACTCCGCCTGCTCAACCTTCTGCCCTCCTTTACAAGGGATGGCAAAACTCCCCTTTGTGAACATTCATCCTAACCCTAAACAAAAGAAACTCACTCACCCCCACTCAGGGAGTCAGGGCTTTGGAAGTTATTCTCCATGATCAATTTATTTGCTACAAATAAAGTACCCTTAGTGTGACAACTTCACCTGATGTGGTCTCTATCTGGAACCCACCAAGGAGCAAGCTCACATTAGCTCAGGTATAAAACTATTCATTGTTTAATATAAGTTTCTATTTAACAGCCAACAATTGAATGATGAATCAGGATTTAAGTTATAGAAAAACAATGTCTTCTATTTGACTGTGTTTTTTGGCTTGAGAATAAATTACATGGTATATCCACAGAAAATAGGAAGTATTGAATCCATTTTTCAGATGAAGAAACTGAGCCTCAAGACGTTTGCTGAGCAACCCTGAATCTCAGAGCATGTAAGATAGGGTGCTGGGACAAGAACCTATATTATCTAGTTCTTGATGCAATATTTACAGTCATATATCTTTTGTTTTTGCTGTTTTTCCGACTTTCTGTAGACTTACCCATTCTTCCATATTCTCATAGGTGTATCTTCTTTTTCTTGAGAATGAAGTAATATTTGAGGATCAGTGTAGGATTGGTGTGATCACGCTGGTGCACGTATTTTTTTTTTTTTTTTGGTCTTAAATTTTCTTGATAGTAAATGTTTCCAGTGAAGGGTTCTCCTCCCTATGTTTTGATGTTTCTTTGTAACTCTTATCACTGTCTACCCAAATCTAGTCATATTTGTATGTATGTACCATGCACACTCAACTCAACCATTAAAATGCAACTTCCACGGAGGCAGGAAATTCATCTTTTTTGTTCGTTTTTATAACATTGTGGCTAAAACATTGCTACAACCATAATATGCAGAGAGTAAGAATTTGTCTAACCTATTCATTAATGAAGAAGCAGTAAGCCTCATCAAGTATGGCACTAGAACAAACAGAAAGTTGACTAATTAATTTTGAGTTTAATTTTCATGAGTACCATTAAATTAATTACACTGCATGTGAACACATTATCATAGATATTTCTAGAAGGGTCATTCTCAAATTCTATCATGTTTAATGATCACTTGGTGAACTAGTAAAAATGCAGATCCTCAACTCCGTCATTAAAAATTCTGCTTCAGTGGATCTCGAGTGGACCCCCCAAATCACTTAACAGTCATTTAATAAGTACCCTAAAGAATATGGTCAAGTTGCTGCTTCAATTTAGGCTCCAGAGCTTCACTCAGATTTCACTATGTAAAACAAATTTCATATATTCACCAGCATTTTCTCCCAGCTATTAAGTACTGGTTTTTATAAACTATAGACCTATAAAATATATACCAATTTCGTATTATATTGAAAAAATATGGAACATAATATTTTGAGAAAAAAAACCATTGCATGTTCATGATTGACATTGCATGCAGACTTGAACCTTCATTTTAAACACGTTCAGGTGGTAAGCTCAGACAGACACAGTTATCTGCACACATGAGTACTAGACCTACCAATCTAAAGAGGCATATTTGCAGACAAACTGTGATTGCACTTTGGCAGAAAACATACATTTATAGCAAAAAGTCACGTCCTCATGAGTAGACCCTCCTGTGATAAATAATTGTTGGCAGGTGCTTGAAATCTACTTATTAGTGTAAAAAAAAAGTAAGCAGAGGGTCAGTAATGCTCATTTTGCATATGAAGGAAAGGGCATTACAGCAATTTGAACGCTTTGCTCATTCACAATGGGAATAATCTTTTGAGTGGATATTTTGATGACCCTGTTTGATAGAATGTTTAGCAAAGAAAATCTGTGATTTTTTTTTTCTCACCTATAGAAACATTTACCTTAGGGTCATGGGGAATTTAATATGCCATTGCTGTTGGCTCTATATTAAGGATGGTAGAAATATATTAGAATAAAAGTGTGCGATATGTAACCTGTTCCCAGGAGGAGATAGAATAATGAGCTCTGAACTCTGGCTATAACATGCCTTGCACATTCTAATGCTACATAACAATACATCCTTCTCGGATTTAATCTAATAGATATTCAGCTTCCAAGAACATGAGAAGGATGTAATTATAACATGAACACATCCATAAATACTTATAGTGTAGTGAATTCTAACATAAATGGTCTGTTGTTTGTCTTTTTAGATATGTTTGTGGTTTTTTACATAGTTGGCGTTTGATACCACATGCATACTTTCAACGTCTAAATCTCCAGCTCAGACCTACCTCTTCACCAAACTCATATATATCCAAGTCCCTACTAGATATTTCCATTTGAAAGTCTAATTACACATCTCAAATTTAATTCAACATATCCCAATCTGAATTCTTGCTCTTCCTGCAACCAAAATGTTCCATCAACAGCCTTCCCTGTCTTAGCTGACAACTCTTCAATTCCTTCATTGGCTCAATTTCCTAACTATATTTCTATCTTTGAGCACTTTCTTTCTCTTATACTTACATATAATCTTCTAGGAAATTCTATTGACTCCACCTTCAAAATACATACCATTTCCAACTACTTTTCACTGCCTCACTGCTACCAAACTGATCCAAGTCTTCTCCACGTCTTCTCTTGCTTGCTGAAATCGTGTCTGAAAATGTCTCCTTGCTTCTACCATAGTTCCACTGCATTCTATTCTAAACACAGAGGGAGTCATTGAAAGCATAAGTCAGAATACACACTTAAAGTCTATAATGGCGAGAAATCATTCTTTTTGATAGCTGAGTAGTATTCCATTGTATGTATGGACCACAACTTCTTAATCCAGTCATCTGTTGAAGGGCATCGAACTTTACATCAAAAATCAGGGATGTACTGTATGGTGACTAACATAATATAATAAAAAAATTATTATAAAAAAATAAAGTCTATAATGGCTTTTTATTTCACCCTGAGTACAAATCAAAGTCCTGACATTGACCTATAAGACCCTATGTGATCTGGCCCTAGTTGGGTCTCCATCATCTTTTCTGAAAACTGCTCCCCTCCCTTCATTTCCTTCCAGCCACACTAGTTTTTTTTTTGTTTTGTTTTGCTTTGTTTTTGCCCTCCCCTGAAATTGCCAGGCACAGTCTTATCTGAGGGTCTTTACTCTAGGTATTCCCTCTTGTGTGTCTCTGCTCTGTGTTCCAATGTCTATGTGGTGAGTCCTCTAACTTCTTTCCAGTTTTCATTCAAATTTCATCTCCTTACTTCGGCCCACCTTATTCAGCCCATTTACTATCACAACCTATTTCTCCTCTCATCTCTTCACCCACCACAGGCATTGTTGAGTCCCATTCCTTTCTCTATTTTTTTCTTTTTATGTAGCTATTATGGTCATCAAACAAAATATGTAATCTCCTTAATCAGTTATTAATTTTATGGAAGCACATCACTGTAAAAGAAAAAAGTGCAGAAGCATACACATATAACACAAAGAATTATCACAAACCAAAAATTGTGTAATTGCCACTGAGGTAAAAAAACAAAGCATTGCTAGCAGCCCAGAAACACCCTCTTGCCCCCTTTAACTGCTCTTCTCCCCATTCTCTGCAAATGTTATTACTACCCTGATTTCTCATACATTATTTAAATTTTGCAGAGTTTGACTCTTATATACAGTAGTGTGTGTGTGTGTGTGTGTGTGTGTGTGTGTGTGTGTACAGCATGTCTGTGTCTTCTTTCACTCCATGGTATTTTGTGAAACCCATGCATGTTGTTTCATCCAGCTGTGATGTTTTAATTTTCATTGTTGAATGAATTTCCTCGTATGACATATGACAAGTTATTTGTTCATTCTCTCAGTGAAAGGACATTTGAGTTCATAATCTTTTTTGTTTATAGGCTATTATCCCCCCAAGTTTTTAAGTTTGATGAGAATGAGATCTTTATCTGTTGTACCAATCGATTAACACCCAAACTCTAGTATAGTGCCTAGAACATGACACGCAACTTAATAAATAGTTGTTGAACTGAAATAAGTTGAATTAAAAATTGGAGGAGATTCTACTGGTTTGTTGTTGGAAGTAACGAAAATCCTTATATTTGGGTTGCCTTTTGAAAGCTTTTATTCATATATCACTAATACTTATATTGCATTTACAGGCAATTGAAAATAAAATAATGATTTGGAGCTATTAGGCATATATTATTAGTGTGTATAAGCAATTTGGGAAATAGAGCTCAGACAGTTTTTTATGACCTAACACATCACGCAAAATTGAAAGATAAGATTGGTCAGGATTATCAAAAAATTCTGACACTAATCTTATATAAATAAGATTGAAGCATCAAATGTCAATAATACTCATATAATATTTTTAGATTTATAAATATCTGAGAAAAATCCTAACACAACACTCTAGACAAAATAGGAAAATTGTTTTTGCCCGGCCATGGAAAATAGGTATCATAGACATAAAACACTTAACTGTGTAAATTTAATTTCTTTTGGATTGTTTTATTATAACTAGTTGATAACATCCAAGAAAGGTGAATTATCAAGTTATTAATGGTTTGTATGACACACGTTTAATTAACTAAATTAATAATGAATAGTGGCATTACAGGGCTATCCAATTCATTTACTATGTAATAATATACCAGTTAACACTTAAGAAAGGTGGCCAGTCATTATCAATGTACCATTGTGCATTGTGCTAACATTAATCGGATCAAATTAATGTAGTGTTACTTTTATCTTAAGCAGGCATTAATGATGCTTCATCATTTCAAAATGTTGCCATGACATATTATCAAAATATCAAATGCTTAGCCTAATGTTTAGTATAAAAAGGTTCATTTGATACTCATGTTAATGAGAACTTTTTTTCTTTTTATTACAGGTATAATTAAAGGCAGGTATTAAAAAGGCTTTTTAAGATTATTTAAATATATAACAGGACCACCTTCAAAGTTGTACTTGTGAGGAATAATAATGCATTTAAAGCTATGGGAGTTCTTTTTCATACTCTACTTTTAGCCAGAAGATCAGTTCATTTCTATTAAGAGACAGAAATATGACTTCATATTAATGATGGAATCAAAACAGATGGAGCTATCTAATGGTTCAGGCAGGAAATTGGAGTAGGAATTATAGCTTCTTACCCTTATATCTACCACTGATTCACTAAATAACCTTGGGCAAATTACTTAAGCTGCCAGGTCAAATTTTCTAAGAGCACGTCTTCTTTTTTTATGCCCAGAGCTCATATTAACAGAAAAGGAAGCTCTGGAGATATAGAAAAGGAAATGATATAATATAGAGTGGAGGAAAATGCCTTTGGCATGAAAGAGATTAAGTGGCTTACCCAAAGTTTCACAGTTAGTATGTAGACTACGGGAGATTCAAATTCAAGTATGTGACTCATTGGGCCTCAAGTACCAAGCTTTTGATATCAGTGGTAAAATAGCTACCCTGATTTTGATTATGATAGTATGAGCTCAGGATTTGCCTGGCAAATTACAGATGCTTAATAAATGTCATTCTTTTCAGTCTTTTCTCCAACACCCAATGCTTTTGATACTTACTCTAAAAACAGCATATAGATTTATGTGCTCATTTAATTATACTTTACTATTTATGTGCTCTTTTAATTAAGCTCTATTATGATAATTGTAGTACTTATTATTCCTAACCTAGGCATTGATTTAAAAATTGTTCTCAGTGACTCCACTGTTTTCCCAAATTTATTTCAGCCTCCATGCTTTTTAAAACCTATAGATATTTAAGACCATTGAAATGGTGGGAGAGCACACAGAAAAGAAGGACGGCTACGCAGAGCTCTTTGAACATGAGCATTTACCAGTCATATAGTAGAAGAGCCTGAAACAAGAGCGAAATATCCTTGTCTCTGTCTTCTGTCTTCTTTCTGATCAAATTTATTAGGTTAACACAATACACTGATTTTGCTTCTCATGTGTTATCAGAACTAAGCCACAAATTTTTTTTTAAAGATTTTATTTATTCATTTGACAGAGAGAGAGACAGCCAGCGAGAGAGGAAACACAAGCAGGGGGAGTGGGAGAGGAAGAAGCAGGCCCCCAGCGGAAGAGCCTGACGTGGGGCTTGATCCCAGAACTCCAGGATCATGCCCTGAGCCAAAGGCAGACGCTTAACGACTGAGCCACCCAGGTGCCCCAGAACTAAGCCACAAATTTCCATCCAAACTGCCCTTTCTCTAATTCAGACTTAAATTATTCCTTAGAAATTTGTTACTAGTCTCCTTGTTTCTAAGGTTTCCTCCTCAAATTTATTCTCCACATCATCTCTACAATATGTCTTTGTAAACTTTTTAACATCAGTTTTAGTCTAGTTACATTCGTCTCAAATAAGTCTGAACTCCTAATTTGTTGACCACACATAACATCCACACATCTTTGCTTATACTAGCTCCTCTGCCGGAATGGCCACAACTTTCTGTTTCTAATACTCGCCCTTTAGCACTTGACTTGAATTTCACCTCCATAGACCTTTGATGCTTTGTTCACGCCAATTACTGGTGTTGCCCTTCTGTGTTTCCACAGTATACTACATATATCACCACAATTACATTTATTCCATTATTTTGTAATTATCAGTCTTCATTTTTTTTTCTATCAAATTTTGCTCTTCAGAGATGGTGCTCTATATGGCTTAGTTCAAATGTTAAAGAAAAAATTCACACCAGATGAGTTAAACATACAAATAAAACTTTATTCAAGACTATTGCAATAACAGGGGCCAAGACTATTGCAATAGAGAAGAGAGATTGAACTCAACTCCATCATAGGAAAGCTGAGAGGTGTTTTACTTAGGTGAGCTGGTGGAAAAACAGAACAGGATGTTAAGGAGGAGGTTGGTCATGTGACTAGGTCTATCCCCATCCCCCCCACCCCCGATTGGCATTGGTGCTTATAGGGGTTAGGTTCCTACACTCCCACAGAGACTGGGAGTTAGGAGTGCTGTCTTCCTTGATGATTACATTTCAAATGGATGGCTGCAGGGTCCTTAAAAAATAATCTTTCTGGGTCATAAAACTGTTAAGAGGCTGGGAGAAGAGTCACACCTCAAAGGAATGGAGAAAGAATTTACAATTGCAAGTTTTCTAAAGTAAATGCTCTAAAAAAAAAAGGCAGGTTAGAGGCCTATAGACTGGGAGAAGCCTGTCTAAAGTTCAGGCAAGCTGAGAAGAATGTTAAGGCCATTTTGATCAATATTAATATTCACAGTTCTGAGACATATTAAACACTCCAGAAATTTTGCTTTGCTGCAAAGTTCTATGAAGTCTAATCTTGTTAGACTATCTTTATTGCAGCACAAATATTTTCTTTAAAAGTCATTATTTTTTTTGCTTATGTACACATACACTGGGCATTCAATGTTGGGCATAATATGAATTTTTCTTTGCTTTAGTTCCCTTGTTTGGGTGCTGTTGAGTTTCCCCTTCTTTATTTTTCCTTCACTTCCTCCTTGCTGCCTTCACTGTAGGTTCTGGCTCCTAACTGCTCTTACTTCTAGCTTATGCCAGGGATGTCCAGTAACTTCTCATATCGGAGTCCCAAACCTGTTCTTGCCTCTATCTTGGGAGGTCAGGAGCAATTCTTACTTTATATTAAGCAGAAAAAAAAAATACGCTCATGCTAATTTTGATTACTACTCATGGCCTAAGTAGATACCACATTATATTAAGCACACACACACACACAGGCACAAGCACATACACATCTGTATGCACACATTTTACCCCATGTATATAAGGGATAAAGCTGGAATCTGTGAGCTTAAAGATAGGTTAACAGAAACTTCCCAAGTGAAATGCAAAGAAGAAGAGAATGAAGAGAAAGCCAGAACACAACATCCACAAAGTACGGGAAAATTTCAAAGGTATTCACATGTGTGATTGGAATACCATAGTAAAAGAAAGAATGGGAAAGATGTATTGAACTAACAACAGCTGAGAACTTCCCCAAATTTAATGATAGACACCAAACCCCACATCTAGGAAGCTTAGGGAACACCAAGCAGAATGATACCAACAAAAATACACCCAAGCCTATCTATATTCAAAGTGCAGAAAACCAGACAAGAGAAACTCTTGAAAGAAGAAGAAGAGGTATGTCTGGGTTGAATTTTACTTATAGCAGGAACAAGGATAAGAATTACAATGAATTTCTCATTAGAAACTACACAGATGAGGAGAGAATGGTATATATTTTAAGTATTTGAATTTTAAAAATTTAATATAACATTCTATATCCAGCAAAATTACCCTTTGAAAGTGAGAGAAATAAAAACTTTCTCAAACGAAAACTGTGTCAAGTTATTGCCACCAGACGTGCCCTACAAGGGATATTGAAAGAAGTTCTTTGGTGAGAAGGAAAACGATGTCAATCAAACACTTGGATCTACACACAGAATGAAGAGCATTCATTCCATGAAGAGGGAATAAAGAGTTTTGAGAAGGGAAAAAAACATATAGCATCTTTCCCCCTCAAAATATCTCATATAAATTACTATAAATGCTTCCCAGTCAGGAAAGCAATAGTAGTTATACTTCTTACTACAGGGAAATGTAGAACTGAAGCTTTCACCTACTTCTTCAAAGAACATTGTATCTGGGGTGCCTGGGGGGCTCAGTTGGTTAAGCACCCGACTCCTGGTTTTGGCTGAGGTCATGATCTCATGGGTCTTAAGATCCAGTCCTTTGTGGGGCTCTGTGCTCAGCAGTGGTCTGCTTGAAGATTCTCTCCCTCTGCCCCTTCCCCCACTCCTTCATGCTCTTTCTCTCCCCTTCTCTCTCTCAAATAAATAAATCTTTAAATAAACATTGTATCTGTTCACACTTAGCATTTGTGTTATTTACAGGAATTGCCCCAAAGTAGTGCTACAGGCATGGATACTGCTTCCGGGGTATTTATGATTTAAGATAGCAATGGAAAAATATGAGATGTGAGTAAGGCCAATAAAATATATTCCATAATGAAATCTATAAACAAGGTAAAATTGTATAGTATTGGAATACAGAAGATACAGTGTATGAAGGAGTTGCTAGAAAATAAAAGTACAAAAAATAATGCTTATAATCAGGTAGAGCGCCTTAAAGAAATTGAGATTCTCTGATCAATTTCAGAATTTAAGTGATAAAACAAGAGTACTGGGTAAATGAACAACAGGAAAGAGCTATAGATATTACAAACTGGTTTGTGAATCTGCTGTGATTCGTCCTTCTTACTCGATTCAAACACACAGATAATTTTGGTGGCACAACATATTCCCGATTTGGATTCCTCCCCTTTTATTTGCGAGAAGAGTGGCAGAGAAGAATAACTAATATTGAATTCTAATTTTGCATCTTACATCAAGAGGTACTCTCTAGTTTCTTCATTTGTTTCAACGTTATTATTTCCACTTAAATATAGACAAGGGCTCAGCTGTTGAGTATTTTGCTGAAGCTCCTATAGTTTGAAATAGGTAATTAAAAATTAGCAAGAAGAAAACATAAATGCAAAAATATGTTTTAAATTTAATTATCTAGGGGCACCTGGGTGGCTCATAGTTGGTTGAGTGTCTGCCTTCGGCTCAGGTCATGAACCCAGGGTCCTGGGATCCAGCCCCGTGTAGGGCTCCCTGCTCAGCTGAGAGAGCCTGCTTCTTCCTCTCCCTCTGCCCCAACCCCTGCTTGTTTGCTCGCTCTCTCTCTCTGTCTCTCTGTTTGTCAGATAAATAAATAAAATCTTTTTAAAAAATAATCTATTACTATTATTTATTAAAATAAGGAAAGCCCACATAAGTCTAAAGATTAAAAAAATGAAGAAAAACAGATAAAATTAGAAAAGAGAAAGCAGTGGTAAGTCCAAATAAAAGAAAATCCAAGAATTAAAAGGAAAAACTACTCAAAACTAACCCAAACTAATAGAAAATCTAAAAAGATGAAATTTTTTTTTATCTAAGTATAAATTATCAAGTTTCCTTTAAAAGAAACAGGAAGGCATGATATTTCAATTGTCACAGAAAATATGGGTAAGGTGATTAAAGTTAAAAAACGGTAACTAACATGTTTACAGCTGAATTTGATCTGCCCTTTCCAGAACATATTTCAGTTCTCTAAATTATTGAAGATGTTTGAGAAGAAGGAAATTTTCCCAATTCAATATACGAAGCCAGTGTAACATGTGATTATATCAGTTGGGGATAAAAAGACATTAAATAAAATTCAAATGTCAATTCTAATAAGAGCTCTTAAAAAAATAAGAACAGATGCTAACCTATTTAAACGTAATAGACTATTTAACAAAATTGAACAGCAAACATTATTTTAAATAGAGAAGCACCGAAGTAATTGAATTAAAGCAATAACGCCCTTTATCATCACTGTTACTCGTACTTTTTGGAAACGGTACAAGAAAAGAAATAACTAAAAGAAATAACGGAAAAGAACAGATAAAACTATCTTCTGCTGATATGATTTTATACCTTAAAGGCCACAATATAATGCTTTAAAAACACTATATTTAATAATGGGATTCTGTGTCTGCACGTGGATCCAGTACTTATTCTCTGTTACAACAATACACACCTAGATTTATAAAGGAGAGAAAAAGTGCCACTGAAAATCAAGGCAAAAAATGTGTGTGTATATTACATAGGATTAGCTTTTTAAAAAGGTATTAGTCCTATATGAAGAAAGCTACCATATTTTGAATACCTTCAAATATGATCTTAGTCAATGGAGAGACAATATTTGTCATTCCATTTGGTTAAAATGTAAAAAAAAAATAATTGTACCAAAATAAATTTAAAAATTTAATATAATTCCATTTGTTGGATTTGGAAAAGCAACCTGAAATTTTAAAAATGCACACAAAATTCCAATAGAATCATATGAAAATTATGAATGGTAAAGTGAAACTTCCCTTATAGATACCAGATAGTGGAATACAACAGAGAAGCAAAATAGATTATTTTCATAACAATAATATAAGACATTACACAGTTTAAAATTCACCATGAAGGAAATAAAAATGGATGTACATTTTATATCCTATCCAAAAATAAATTCCAGACAGCTTAAGGTTTAAATTAGGGCAATATTAGTTGTCTTGGTGGTATATCTACTATATAGTACAGATTGAAGAAAGAAATATGCAAAGATTTCTGAATAATGTGATGTTATTTTTTTAAAATGATGTCTAAACTTCTCTCCCCAGTCGGACTGTATGTATGTATGTTTAAGTGAATGTGTGTGTGTGTATTGGGGGGTATGGACATGGGTGTGTGATTTTATATAAATATATTTTGGGAGAAAGAGGAAATAAAGAAAAAGAAAGGTAACGCAAAGTCTGCCCCCTCTTCCATAGAAAAACTGGCTTATACGTAATCACATTCGTACACGAATGTAAAAAAAAACAAACCTATGTGTGTTTTGCACATAATTTAAGGAAAGTACATAGGCTTTTTTGCTTTGTATAATAAATATCTTCTCTTAACTTTTTGAGATTATGTATTATACTTATTCTGTATTTTTAAAATGTATTTATTTGTTTTATTATGTATTCTTGATCTGTCTCAAAGTTCTGCTTCCTCTGCTATGTGTTGTCTTCCTTTGACAGTGATCGTATTCTCTACAGATTCAGTTTACTGACTCTGAGCTCATTTCCCTTTGGAGTTAGGAGTTCTCATATCTGATACTGTGTACCGAAACAGGGCCAAAGTTGAGACCTGCTTCTTTCTCTCTTGGTGAGTTATAACGAGAAGGGAGGGATGAGCCTTCACAAGAAGAAACACAGGCTTCCCAGAACTACTGTGACATATCCTAGTGAGCTATTTCCCCACCAACAGCTTCTTTCTTCAGGATTGGTTTCTAAACTCTTTGAAAGGACCCTAATGGAAGGAAAGATGCCTTTTAGGCTGTAATCCACCAGCCCTGAGGCTGTGATGGAGTGGATGCCTAATTCAGCTCTTCCACCTGCTTCTCCTTTCACCGTTTTCTTCGCCCAGCCGGATTTCCAACTGCTGTGATTTCAACCCTGGGGCAGCTGGTGGACTACAGAGCTGATGCTCTTGTGCATCTCAAAGCGACCGTGGGAGCAGAGAGCCACCCTTGCAGACCGATGAGACGGTGAGATAAAGGCAGAGTTAAAAATCTCTTCCTCAGCTCATTTCTCACTGCAGGGACTCTTTCAAACAAAAAAGTTCCTGACAGCCAGGAGTTCCCCCAGGACTTGGCCACTATTTGTTTGTTTTCTGCCTCCCTTGAACTACATTTTCTCATGTGAGCGTTATTTTTTATCTAAGGTTAATTTTGCTTTTCTGATGTTTCTGATCATGTGCCTCCATTATTTCATGATCGGCATTAAGTGTTTTGAATAATGGTATAATTTTAAAATGTAGAAAATGTTTTGGTCATTTTCTTCAAAAAAAAGTTGAACATATAAAAGTCCTCAATCCGTTTTAATTATGGATACGGGCGGGTGTTTGAGAGCAGAGTGTTATTTTGATGTTTTGCACAACAGCGCAGCAGTAACCACAGGTCGTAATTTGAGATGGCTTTTGTTTTTTACTTTTCTTCGGTTTTGCATTTGTAGCATTTTCTGTTTGCTTGTCCCATGCTGATGCACTTCATTGTAGCTAGCTGTAGCTTTTTACTCTGAACTGCCCAATTGTTGTACTTCCTGCTGATATTACCCTATTGTTCGAAATCTAACATTAGCCTTACAAACCACTGGAGTACTGGCCTTTGGCTACATTGTCTGTAGGAATGCCAGGTGCCCGTGCATTCGGCATTAATGTGTGATATAGTCCATTAGCCTCAAGTCTTTATGAGATCCTCTGAGGTTGGCTGAATGTTCCAGGCAGACTTTAAATAAAACAAATTTATTGACTTAGTGTAGAGCTTTATTGCCTGAATCATTTTTGGAGTGCCCTTGAACATTTTTATTTGTTAATGCATTTATTCATTTTTACTCTTTACATGCTGTTGATTTCAGAATATTTTATTGTCCGTGAATATTATATTTGGTTATGTAGTGTTCTCATTTATAAAACTCCTGTATAAAATAGGACTTATACACACTAAATGTTGTGGTTACCATTTTCCTTTAAGCAGAACTACGTAAATATAAGAAGTTGTAGAAAATTTGACTATAGGCACATAAGAAGTGAAATACAAATCTAATAATTATCTATGTTATTTAGCTAGAAATCTGTAAATTTTAGGTGAAATGCCTGGGGAGAAAATATGAAAATTGTAAATTGGTACACCACATTGATTTAATAATATTGATTTAATAATATTTACTTAATAATTTGAAGAAGGTGGTAGAATTGGTCTTTGGTAATAAGATTTTCCAAGTTCCTTTTTAAAAAAATTTACATTTATGTGTCTCTAAAGACTTCTCATTCTCCAAAATTTAATTCCCCCTGATGTAACCATGTATGTCATCTATAGTTATATGTCATATGTCATATATTTTATATGCTCATAGAGGTAAATCCTGTTTCCAGGTAGATGGCAACTTTTGGAAAAATTAAACATGTTTCAGCATCTTCTAGGCTAATGGCTGCTGCCCGAATTACAGTCCAAAACCCAGATCATCTAAAACAGAAAATAAAACCCAAATTTCACATTGTTCTATGGCAAAATTCAGAGACAGAGTGTATTACAAAATGTAGGGAAACATTTTGCTCCATCAGATCCATCCCTGGAGCCCACGACTAATCAGGTGGAAACCACACAGGAAAAACCATTCCTCAGGATCCTAAGCATGATGGGTAGGAAAAAATCACATTCAGAATGAGAGAGTCTCATCTTGCCTGTGGGAATACAGGGGCCAGGTCTGAGATAAGGTACATCTGAATGCTGGATGCTGAAGAATTGAATGGAAGGAGTTGGGAGGATGCTAGTTCCAAGGAGGCAGTCTTGGGGGGGACCACTACCAAGGGAGAGGGAGCTACCTAGAGGGGTGAAACAATGTGGCTAGGTGGCAGGTGGGAAAAACATGAGTAAAGAAGTAGATACTAATGGTCCTACAGAATCAATGCAAGTTTTTCAAAATCAGGAAAGCAACCTCTCTTCAGAGCTGAAAACAATGAAATTGCAATCATGCTATGCTAAGAAACAAAGTATTATCATAAGACACCAAGTCAACCATCCAGAACTGTTGCTCTTGCCTACATAGAATAACTTCTTATTGCTGGACAGAGTTTCAAAATGAGCCGAAAATAGCTAACAATATCTTAACAAATTTTGCAAGAAGAAAAAGAAAACAACAGGGGCGCCTGGGTGGCTCAGTCCATTAAGCATCTACCTTCGGCTCAGGTCATGATCCCAGAGTCCTGGGATTGAGCCCAGCACTGGGCTCTGCTCAGTGGGGAGTCTGCTTCTCCCTCTCCTTCTGCCACTCCCCCTGCTTGTGCTGTTTCTCTCTGTGTCAAATAAATAAATGAAAACTTAAAAAAAAAAAATAAATTTCTGTGGTAAAAAATTGTCCCCCAACATGCACACACAAAGCAAACATGAAGGGAAGCAAAAGTATAACAAAATGTCTTGAAACATATTTTCAAAGAAGTATCTGTAGAAATAAGTGCAAATAAATTGCATCTGAAATTAAAAACAGATCAAAAATGGCAAAATCAGGAAGCTGTCAAATGAGGGCTGATGGAGTTCTATAAAAATACAAGTAAAAATCATTTGGAGAAATGATTAAATTTTAGAGAGCTCAAAGGAGAATAATTTTGATAAAAATCATTAAAGTGCTTTATTAAAATACAATAAAGTGCAATAAAGTGCACATTGACAAGCATGCAGTGACAAACAGAAATCAAAATAAAAAGTGAAAATAAAGTAAAATAAAAAATAGACTGATGATCAGAAGAAGTGTGATGAAGGTAAAAGACAGACCAAGGAGACCAACACTGATATAATTAAAATGTATGAATACTAAGATAAATAAATGAAACAGACCTAATCATTAAGACTATAATCCAGGGGCGCCTGGGTGGCACAGCAGTTGAGCGTCTGCCTTCGGCTCAGGGCGTGATCCCGGCGTTATGGGATCGAGCCCCACATCGGGCTCCTCCGCTATGAGCCTGCTTCTTCCTCTCCCACTCCCCCTGCTTGTGTTACCTCTCTCGCTGACTGTCTCTATCTCTGTCGAATAAATAAATAAAATCTTTAAAAAAAAAAAAAAGACTATAATCCAACAAAACTTCCCCCAAATAAAAGCTAACCTGAGTCTATGTATTGACACTAACCATATGCAGCTGGGTGAATTGCTTCAGAGTCATCGATTTCTAGGCATACCCAAGTAAATTAATAGACTTTAATATGAAAAGAAAAAAATCCTCTGAACTTTCCATCCAAAAAGTCACCTACCTGAAAGAATTTGGCTGTAACCAGAATCCTTAATACCAATATAGAAGGAAGAATAAAGTGCACAACACTTTCAAGAAGCTCAAGGAAAAAAATGCAAGTCAGGCATTTGTATCAACGCAATAGATAAAACTGTTTAAACATGAAAAAAAAATTATAGGGACTTCTGTACTTATGAGGTCTTCCCGATGAATACAGAAGAGATCGCTTACAGCCACAAAGGAAGAAGATAGACAAAATGTTATAGTAAATGTTATATGTTCTATATATTAAATGTTATATGTTCCAACAAAATGAAAAAAGATTAGAGAAGAGAGGACAGCAAAGGAGGAAAATTAAAATAACCTCATGGACTAGTTGAACCTCATAGTTGAAAAAAAAAAATTAAAGCTCCCAAAACTAGTAGAGACCGCTGCAAAAAACAAACAAACAAACAAACAAATGAACAAACAAACATACAAAAACCCATTGAGTACTTAGTACAGAAGGCATAAAAGGAGTAAAAATAGAATGTTTAAGGAAGTCTAAAAAAAAAAAGCATGGAAGAATATTAGAAAGTACAGGGTAAAGTTTGTGATAAAGAGTTACACATAAGAAATACAGACACTAAAATAGGAAAGACTTTAACTCTAAATGAATGAAAGTAATTTTGAATATCTACACTTCCAATAACACAAAAAAGCAACTAGTTAAAGCAGAAACTGCAAGAAATGGAAGAAGAAAAAGCCGAAATACAGAAATATTAGGAGCCTTTAACATATCACTGAGTCAAAGACAGGTCAAGTACGCAGAAAATAGGTAAGAATATTACAACTCAAATTAAATGGATATATACCAAACTTTTCAAGGTGATAATAGAGAATATACTTCTGAAGCTCACGTAGAGCATTCTAGAAAGTTGAACATGTATTAATTTAAAAAAAGAAAGACTTCGACAAATTCCAAAATGTAGGTACATTACAAACAGTAGTTTCTGATCACACTACAAAAAACTAGAAGTTAAAGTTACATCAAAAGAACAAAATGTCATCCTACATAGAGATTTAAAAACTCTGAGAGAGAAATTGATGAAAGAGAAATACAAACCCAACTAATAGTGTTTATATTAAAATTAATTATTAAAACACTTGGTATCAAAATCCGCAAGTTAAAACTGAAGCAGTGAGTAGCAGAAAATCCATACCATTGTGTTATCTTTATAAACACGTATCAATGAAAACAAGACAAGGAAAATGAACAGAAAAAAAATCTCAAAGGAATAGCAGGAAAAACTTAGTAAACTCAAAAAAAAAATGAGGGATATGATATCGATAAAAACAGAAATTAATACAGCAAGAAAAAAAAGCAGTAGCTAAATATATGCACATACATCTGTACATAACATATATGTGCACCTATAATACACATATATTTGTGTTTAGATGATAGACTCTGAAAAAAATCAATATAATAAGCAAACCTCTACCTAATATGTAACAACAGAAAAATAATAAATTATAAATATTTACAGAATAAAAAACGAAAAGAAGGAAAACCATTTAAACATATATCAATATCTAATGAGTCTTTCGCATAACTGAAAATTAACTTAAAATCTAGATGAATGTCTTGGAAAAATAACGTTAACAAAAACTGACAATTTTGAGAGTTAATTTTTAGATATTTAGAAATAGAAATGGTTTAAACAGAGAAATTTCTATAGAAGAGAAAAAAGAAAAAGGAAAGCTTAATGTGTTTTATTTAAGCAGGTAAATGATTATACCTAAATCTGATAAAGACAACACAAAAGGAAACTACAGACTGTCCTCACTGATAAATGTAAATGCAAAACTTCTAGATATATAATAACCTACTAAAAATAATACAGCATGACCATAAATCTGGGGTTTATTCCAGAAATTTAATTCACTCATGGTTCAATATTAATAAATAGATTACTGTAATTAGTAAAATAGATCTATGAAGAAAAACCTATTGTCTCCAAAGAAACAGAAAGGACCCGAATTTCACATTTTTAATATTATACACACATGTACACCGTACAAACCAACACGGAAAGTTAGAAAGATGAAGTAGGAGAAGAATAAGAGTGGTTGACTCTAGAGCAACAAGCGTGTGAGCGATGATATTCCACAGTTTCCCCAACACTTCTGTAAGCTGGAAATGATAAAGAAATGGAGAAAGAAGATCATAAAACATTTTCAAAAATCTGATTCAAGTCAATGCAAGTCATCTTTAAATTAGCAAAGGCATTGACCTATTATTATTATTTTTTTTTAATCTGAGACAATTTCTAGGAAAGAAATTTTTCTTACATGTCAGTGAAGAATTCACAGAATCAAGACCACTAAGAAGCACTTTTGCTGAAACATTCCAGAGTGTGTCAATCTCTGAAAATTTGGGGTTGCTACAGATTATCTCAATGAGTTATACTAACCACAGATGATTTACCTTACTGACAAATTCAGCTAACCAGCGTGAGGAAATGTTTAATGTTTGTTTTATAGTATTTTTTACAAACAAATTAAGTAACACTACTTAGCACATATCCTCAGAGTAGGTTATGCTGCTCCAAATGTGGTTGGGATTATGGGGATTTTTCTTTACCAACAAATAATTACAAATTGAAATGATAAACTAAAAGAAATGGTTAAAACATGAGACATAATTAAGCAAGTTCTGTTATATATAACTATACAATATAATGTCATAAAAAGAAATTCTTTGTACTTTAAGTTATATTTTATAAATTTTGTCCTTGACTTTTCATATAATTTTATAAAATTCTAATTTCTAAAATAAGTCATGGAGCTCACAGACATGGAAGTAATATCAGAGCATCATTCTTCTAGTTTATGAGTAGGTTTTTCCCTTTGTCTCTCATTTTCCTTTTCATGATTGTTTATGTTCTCTCCCTTATTATACTTCTTTTGTCATTTTTATTTTCTAGAAGAGCAACCAAAATCTCATTAGTAAATAGAAATTCAAGCAAAATACTTACTTTTATTAACATGCAGAGCAAATAGGGGAAGGGGTCATTTATTCCTCCTTCTATTTCTTGAAGTTCAAAAAAATTACATTGTTAAGTGAGATGAAAAGGATCTTGGAAGTTTGATGATACAAAATCCCAAGGACAGTTGGTTAAATAAAATATCAATTCAAACTCCTTTCTTACTATACTTACTTATGAGAATCAGAGAAATTGATCAATCTCTTGTTAGAAATTCTTTGCCATATGACATAACAAGATTTAAGAAGTATCCTTTCAGCCACATACTTTTAAACCAACATATTCCTATTTTCTTGGGAGTATTTCATAGTTCCCTTCTCTTCTTTGATTTACCAGCTTTAAATGGAAAGACCACCTGAGTGGGAGCTGTGGGATGGAGCTGCCAGTTCTGGCTCTAAAATGAATTAACTGGGGCACCTGGGTAGCGCAGTCGTTAAAGCGTCTGCCTTCGGCTCAGGGCGTGATCCTGGCGTACCGGGATCGAGTCTCACATCAGGCTTCTCTGTTGAGAGCCTGCTTCTTCCTCTCCCACTCCCCCTGCTGTGTTCCCTCTCTCGCTGGCTGTCTCTCTGTCACATAAATAAATAAAATCTTTAAAAAAATAAATAAATAAAATAAAATGAATTAACTGTTACTTGAGACTAAGTCATTTCATTTCTCTTACCTTGCTTATACGTTACAGAATCTGAAACACGAGACAATGGATGAGACTTTATGTATGTGAAATTTTAGAATTCCAGTAAAAAAGAATTCAGTGACTTCAAAGGAATTTAAGCATCTCTTAAGAGGATGGCTAAGTATTAAATGTCTATATATATTTTGTTAAAAACTTGTGTTTATTTTTACATATATTTTGTAGTTTATCCATACTCTAACATTATAAGTACTCTTTAAAAAGGACAATAAAGAGGTGTTAGGGGGCGCCTGGGTGGCCCAGGGGCACCTGGGTGGCACAGCGGTTAAGCGTCTGCCTTCGGCTCAGGGTGTGATCCCGGCGTTGTGGGATCAAGCCCCCCACATCAGGCTCCTCCGCTATGAGCCTGCTTCTTCCTCTCCCACTCCCTTGCTTGTGTTCCCTCTCTCGCTGGCTGTCTCTATCTCTGTCAAATAAATAAATAAAATCTTTAAAAAAAAAAAAAGAGGTGTTAGGAATGAAAGAAGTTAGTTATGATTCTATCTGTTAATAAAAGGCAAAATTTATAGTGACTAATCAGTTGTGTTGATAAAATAAATGATATAAAATATGTATTTTATTTAATACAGTGACTGAGCTATAACATTTACTGGGGTTATTATCTTATAGCTTTATTTTACTGGAATGATAAAAATAAAAATAATTCTATACATTTTTGGTTTAGAAACTACTGAAATGAAACTTTCTGCCATTTGATTACATCTTTCAAAGGACTATAATCTCTTAATTGCCATGAGCTTCTCTTTTATCCTAGTAATTGGCATTCATGCACATTGCATTCATATTAAATTTTTCATGTCAGAAAGTGAGGCTGACTGCTGAATTAGAGGCTTTCCAAAAGTAAAGCTTCTGCTCTTTTAGTTTATGATATATAAATCACATTGAATATCCCATCAAATATCACCCTTTGATGGGGTTAATCTATATGTTAGTGATTTCTCTATTTTCTGTGATATCTTGGCCTTTTCATTTATTTAATACATTGTATTTGTGCAGTTTATATTGTTTAAAAAGAAAATTTGCAAGTTAGTGAAAGGGACAGCATACTCTTTGATGACAGGGAAATTACATTCTGTAAAACTTGTGTTTAAATGCTATTAATACATTCAAATGAGGTTAAAAAGCTCCTTTGAAAGGGGTTTGTCTGGAATAGAAAGACTTCTTACAGAAATTGCAAACAGATCCAAACAGGGGCATTAGAGAAGAGTCAGTAAGCTGTGTAAAACAACTGCACAGGAACCCTATAAGCTTTCTTGTATTTTAACAATCAAAGAAGACAAACTCAGAGATTTTCAGTAATATGTCTAGCTAGCTAACTATACTATAAACACAATTCTATATCCAGACATTGGAACTCAAGATAGGTCTTTATCTTAGAAATCAACGACATGGAATATAAAATACCCAAATTTAATCTACACTTTATTTCTATGTATACTCTCTTTATTGAGCCAATTTCAAACTTTTTATGTCTCAGTTTCCTCGTCTGTAAATGGGGATAAATATGACTATATAATAAGTTCTTGATGTAGGTGAAGATTAACTGAGATAATGCATGTTCGATGTTAAAAACATTGATTTACTGTGACAATGTATTGGGGGTTGATGCAGAGCATGAAATCAGCCACAATACCTGGCTTGCTAAAATGTAACACACAGGGTGCCCTCTGGCTTGCTAAAATGTAACACAGAAGCTGCCCTCTGGCTTGCTAAAATGTAACACAGAAGCTGCCCTCTGGCTTGCTAAACTGTAACACAAAGCCCGCTGAGGGCAAGGGAAGGGTTTCGGAAAAGGGCGTAAGCCTTTGGAATGCCGAAGCCTACATGACCCCTCTGCCGCTGGAATGCCCCGGGGAGTTGCCTTCTGAAACTTTCCTAGCCCAAACAGTCACCCTGTGATCCAAGCGATGTAGCATTGTCCCTTAGGTTATGTTTAGCAGACCTCCTGAAACACACAAATTAGCATATCGTACCTTTCCTGTAAACAGATCCTCCCAGTTTCTGTAAGATCCCTTGTCACACATCACGTGCTTGAGGAACAGTGATAAGGATTTGTGATTATCCTGCAGCACCAACAAACGCAGAGAGAAGAGCAAAGAGTCTTCGTCTCTGAGTGTTGACCCCTTTCCTTCTCCTCTCTTTCACAGTGACGTTTGGAGTCATCTTTCATCTGTCAGGACAGGGATTGCTGGCCATTCCCGGCAACAATGAATATCAGTCTTGCCATTATTAAAATTACTTTGGGGACATCTATAAGCTTTACATTATGCTAAATGTATCAGGTACTGATAATTGGCTCCTAAAGTTTTCCTCTCTATGTTCACAATTGGCCAAGTTAAAATGGAACAAACAAAAGTCACGTGTTTATGTCCCCAAATTAAATGCACATAACAGGAAATATTTGATTGCTTTGTTCATAGCAAAATTTGTAGTAAATGTGTAGCTAATTCATTCCATAAAGAAGTGTGTCATCGTACACTCCAAATCTCTAACATGACTCAGTTTTTTTGTATTATTGAGATTTCATTTATGTTTCCTAAAAATATTTTTAAAAAAAAATTATATAATTAGCTGTATTTTCCTCCCAATAAATTAAAACATATCAACCAATGCTAAATCTCATTTGACTTTGTTTTTCTCTCCTTCTCTCGAAGAATATTCATTCCTTGGACTACTTCCTTCCAGCATTTTTGCTAAGTGTTTACATTATATATGTGTGTTGGGGGGCGGTGGTGTTTCTCTATGTAAAAGGTATCATACTGCTTGAATCATTCTGCTAATTTTTCACTTAATAATATATTTTGGGACTATTTCTTTGTACATACAGATTTGTTTCTTTTAACATTCCTCTAAAATTCTTAACACAACACTTCTTCGATGTGCAGACTAAATGTGATATGCCTTTCTAATTCTCAAATTGCCCAATTCAGTTAAATGTTGGTCCTAGACAAAAATTCAAAAATGTCTTTTAAACAGAGTTCATTTTGGCTTTATAAAATTAGTTGTTCTGATATCCTTCCCACTTCTTAAGTAGCTCTTGAAAAACAGATTTGGGATATCAAGTGACAAAACTAAACCAATTTATAACGCGTTTGTTCAGTCCTTGATTCAAGAGAAATCAGTCCATGGATTCAGAGAATACAGTGCCTCACAAGCAATGGCACTCCCTGCCTTAGAGATTTGGGGCAAGAGCAAGTTTTATAGAATGTGAGAAAGGAGGCAATTTATAAACAGGGCAGGATTGTCTAGGACGTCCCGATGAGGCCAGCAGGACCTATTTTCTAATATAAGCGAGCTAAAGCTAGGCTGGAGGATTGTGGTTGGTGTTGGGTTTCCCTGACAGTGAGGCCTTTCCCGTCAGCGCACGCTGACTTCGGTTTAGATTTGTGATGTGGTCTGGGCCACTGAGACAGCCTCCATTTTGTGGGTCCTGACATACATAGTCACTGTAGCAGGGAAGTGAGGAGCTTGAGGAAGAGTATGGCTCTTGTGACCTCAAGAGAGAAAGAAGAATTAGGGTCTCTGGGCATATTTTTCTGTGCTTCCTTTGGTCTCTAGAGGAGTGCTGCTTGTTTCTTTGCATGTTTTTAGCCTTAGAGACACCCATAAATGAAATCTAAGAAAGAGATCACTTTTCATGTGTTTTTTTCTCACGTTAGAGCCATCAACACTCTGCATCTATGTTCCCTCCTCGCTGCAACCCCTGAGTGTTAGTTCATGCAGTCTATTGGTCAGAGATCCAGTGCCTCTCTCTTCTGTAGGTTCATCTCTTACGGCCTTAGAGGTACCCTGATGGGTCCATTTTCTCTCAATTTAATGTCCACAGTGCGAACAGACTCTGGGCAGCAGAAGACAGCAGACCCTAAGGCTTTCTCTCTCCTGGACTCCTCTGTACAGGCAGCTGAATGTAGTCACTTAGGTTTAGGAGTCAAACATGATGACTCTTTAGATAAATGAGGGGTGGACGGTTTACTGGTGGAGAATTCTCAGTAACCCCTCATTCCTCACTTTCTCTTCCTCTTTAGGCCAAAGCACTGGAAGAAGAAAAGTGTTATTAGTTTTCTCACCATTTGACTTTTCTGCCTCTCTCATTTTGCCTTTTTCTCACATTTTTATTGTCCTGGAAAAGAGCAGCTGATCCTTTACTTGCCCCAAATCATAACACCAATGGTGCCTTAAAGTGATGTAGGTGACATATGTGGAACGAGTCTATTCGCCACGCCACAGGAGAGCTCTAATCTGGGTTCTCAGAACGCTTAACTCACTAAGGAGAGAGAAAAAAAAGAGTTTGGAGTTTTTTTCTCTCAAAAACTCTCTTCCTCACAGATAACCTTCCTCTGGCATTTCAGAATCTGTTATTACCTTTATGTTTGTTGCTTCCATTATTTTTAACTCTTTTGAATGAGATAGAAGATTCGGGTGAGTTAGGGTAAAGAGGGCCAGAAAACAAAAAAGAATAACACAGCTTTTTAAAATACTTCCTTCTCTTAATAATAAAACCACTTCTCCTTATTAAAATAAAGATGGAATAAATGGCTTTGTGTATGTCTTCTGTATATATACATGATAGTTTCTTTAAGGTAGACAATGAGGAATGGATTTGCTGGAACTGAGTGCATTTTAAATTTTTATTTCTACAGATAAATTGCCTTCCAAACGGCTATACTAATTATAGTTCAACAAGCCAAGTCAGAGAGTACCATTTTCCTCTTGTCTTCACCAATTCTTGACATTACCAAATTAAAACATCCATTTTAGTATTAGCATGTATTATGTCGTTGATATACCTTCTGCTTTATTTTGTCTAGAATGGTTTTTGATGCAAGTGGCAAGCATTAACTCTATTCAGTTAAATAACAGTTAATGTATCACATATCATAAAGTTTCAAAAATAAGGTGGCTCCAAACATGTTATGACCAAGGCTCCAAGTCCACTTCTCTGCATTTCCTCCAGTTCTGCTTTACTTCCCATGTTTGCTTTGTCCTCGGGCAAGATCTCATTCTCATCATTTAATGGCAACTGCAATTTCAGTCCTCGCATGCAGATGCAACAGTGTCCAGAGGCATACAAGAGGCCGTTTCTCCCTCATGCACTTGTTAGAGCAAAAAAAAAAAAAAAGAAAAAAAAAATCCTAGAAACAATTCCCTGCCCCCAATAAATATTGACAAAAAGGATTTAATGCCTATACTGTATAGGTTCTGAGGTTGGTTTCTACCAAGAAGAACAAGCCTCTTTGTCAAAGGAAGTTGTTAGCCTTCCTTGAGGTGAGTGGACATAAGGAAGAGAGTGGAAATTGGACAATGAGACAAACTGTGATGGAAAAATTCCAGTGTTGCTGGGGTGAAAGTTACCTAGGCAGATGACCGTTTCTGCTATTTTTTTTAAGAAGAAAGGGAAAAATAAGCTTCCCTTCTAAAGATATCCCAAATGGAGAATAAAGTGTATTCAAATAGAAAAAAAATTATGAAATTGTAATATATATAAATATATATATATATATATAAAAAATATATATAAAGAAAACTAAACACACACGAGGATGGAATCCATGGGATTTCCTGACAGAAATTCAATTTATAAAATATTAGTATGTTTTTAAAATCCAAAGTTATATGATTGCTAATATAGTTTATGAAAATATATAAATTCCTGCATATCCCACTATGGCATATGCAGATCCTTTTCATGTTTTAAAATATGAACAGAGATGAATCTTAAAATATATCTTCTCCACAAATCAATTACTTAACAAAATGGTTATTTCAATATGGATAGGAAAATTAGAACAACAACCTCATAGAGATCAATGTCTGGACACCGGAAACAAAAGGACTCATTCAGTGAGGCTAATTCTGTTCTTCTTATCACTGAAAGTACATTTGAAAGCAGAAAAAATATCAGAACTCACATTTTAGAAGCAAAGACTGAAAAAATGCATTCAAGTAAATATGTAGTGAACTGAACAGTGATAAGTACTAAGGAGAAGGAAAAAGCAAGGAGAAGGGTTTCGAGTGTACCGGATTAGGATTGGTATTACTGTTTTAAATATGGTGATTGGTTAAGCTCTCCTTTAGAAGATGATATTTCATCAAAGACCTGTAGGAACTGAGGAAGGAAGTCATGCAGATATCAGGGTATATTTTACAATTCAAGTAGAGACAAGTGCAAAAAATTAGGGAAAAAAATCAAGTGGCATTCTCTAGATAAGACAAAGAAGTGAATGCCACAATTGTTCACTTTGCAAATGTTATTTTTACTTTTTCTTACATTTTTTATAGTCAAGATCTAGTTGTAGAAGCAAGACATAACATATAAAAATTTCGCTACGTATTGAAACCTTCAGCTACATTCCTACTCTATCTCACAAAGGTATCACAGCGAAAGGAAAAATAATGGCTACATCTGGATATATATTTTTATTAAACAAGGTTTCTTCCTATATTATAATCACCACTTCTAGCACTTCTCAGGCACATCTTCAGGTTTGCTACAAACGGTACCATTTTTCAGTGACAGGTTATGAACACTCAAATAAAGAGATATGGATACAAATGTGTCAGGGCTAGTAAAACATTCTCTAAGGGAAAGACATAGTATGTCTGTTATAATTGAGTCACTAGAAACAGATCCTGCAATGGGCAGAGATAATTATCCAAGTTCTAGTTTAAATATCTTTGGTGTAGCTTCTCATAGACTCAGTTTCCTTTGAATTATTCAAAAGGTTGATTCAGTAAGATAATGCATATAATGTTTTTAAAATATGGCATATGCTTAATCAATGGTTGCTATTTTTATTGTGATATCTGTTTTTCTATTCCATAATCAACAGGTATTTTTGAGATTACTAGCTTGCTTCCCCTCTTCTTGTATAGACTTCAACTCTAGTGAACTGGAGGGTTTTGAATGTGCACTGATTCTTGAGAAATACATTTTGGGGTGTGTGTGTGGTGTGTGTGTGTGTGTGTGTGTGTGTGTGTGTGTGTGTCTGTTTACAGATACATAAAAGCTATTCTGGTACAGATATTATAATAAAGAGTCTTAGTTCATTTTTTGATGTTTACTGATACAGCTTTAAAGCTTCAACCATCCCCCTTTCCTTTGCCCCACAGCTAAATAAGCTGCTAAGAAAGCATGGATGGCCTCTCCTTTGACCCAGTTGGGAAGTTTAAATTATGAAGCCCCTTTCCATGCATGGCAACACTCATGCCAGACTGTATCTTAACCATTAGAAAATTAAAAATTCCAGCTGGTCTCCTTTTTTTCAATCAGCTTGGGAGTCACCCTACTCTCCTTGGAAAGCCTAATGAGTATGCCATCATCAGTTTTGACACTGCAACCAAATGCTGGGTGGGTTCCATTCTATTAGTGCAATGTGGTCCAGACACATCCTTTTCTGTTTCTTACTTGTTCCTATTACTTATTTTGTTATTGCATTGTACTCAAATTATTTTTCTTTAAAGACACAAGGACACACATAGATACAGCTACATTGAGATTTTGCTTCCTGCTGCATAGTATTTACATTTTATTAGCTGTATCCCTATTGGTTGACGCTGCATTGTCATAATTCTTTACCACTACAAAGCGAATTAGGATAAATATTTTTATGTTTCCTCTCATGAACCTAAGTAATCTTTCTTTGGGATGTATATCCAGGTCTGGTGTTGCATGTGCATATCCTTTGTGTATTTTTCTATTTTTGTTCCTTGCTTTGCAGGGATCATTTGCGTATGTTAAATATTATGCCCTAATTGAGCATTTCATGAGTTTCTTCTCCCAGACAATTATCTCACTGATAAACTTTCTGCTTATCTTTTGTGCAAAGGTAGTTTTAATGTTATGTAAAGAAATCAACAACTTTCTTAACTATATGTGGTACATGGCTGCTGTTTAAGAAGTACTTCCCATGACTAGTTAACTAGTATTAATATTCTCAACATTTTGTCCTCCTTTTGGAGTCCATAGCTTTGTGTAGTGTAAGTTAAAAATCTTGTTTTATTTTTTCTCCAAATAGTGATTCAGTTTCCCCAAGATCATATATGAAACCTGTATCCTTTCTTCACTGATTTCAGTGACCTCTTTATTTTATATTGGTGACCACATAAACATAGGTTATCTCTTATTTTCCATTCTGAACTATTGCTTTACATTCTGTGGCTACTTGGTGTGTGCTAATACCTAGTAGGGTGAGCCCCCATCATGCTTTTCCTTTTTTCAAACATACATTATTAACAATCATTATTTTTCAAAATAAAAATTTGATTGGGGTTGCATTTACTTACTAGTTTAGTCTGAGAAGCAGATATCAGCCATTTAATCCGTTACTATGTTAGGTATTTTTTACTTATTTAGATAATTTTAATAGAATATTATGAGATGTTTATATTGTCAAGGGTTGTAAAATTTTTCTGACGGTGTTGAGCATTTCTTGTTCAGTTATTTCCTAAGATATTAGAACCTTTATTACTATTTTGAATTATAAATGAATATTATATTCTATAGTACAGTAAAAGTCCATTGTTATGTACCTAATTGAGATCTAAGACATTAGGCGATTGGCTTTCTTTGTACTCTTATCCATCCCCATTCAAAACAGGACTGAGATAAAAATAATAATAGTCATTATTGTTTATAAGAGCAAGGGGGCATGGAAGAGATGGAACTGTCCTTAGAGAAATGTTATGTTTAGGCAACTCCAGGGAGGTAGAGTGTGTCCCTGAGTCATTACTTTTCTTCCTGCTCAGTGTTCCTGGGTTTGGATCAAAATATAGGTAATACCCGGGTAGATATTCCTTCAACTGCTCTTCCCTTTTGGAAGACACTGAATACCATAGCACCAAGAGTCATCTTCACCAGGTTGAAGCCAGAGTGGGCAACTGCCCTTTGGTGATGTCAAGACATCTAGGATCAGGCTGCAGAATCCTGCCTCCTCAATTTGATCAGAGCATTTTATTAACTGGTAATAATGCAATACTGAATTATATGCGATTTATGTTTTGTGCCCTATTTATCATACGCTGGCAGGTCTTACTGCATTTTCTAATTGCTTTTTGCTGGTACAGAAAAATTCCTGTTACATTTGACCAAGTGTTACTTAAAAACTTGTTGATTTTGTTAAATTTTTCACAGTGATGATCATATCATCTTCAAATAATGGAAGCTTCATCTATTTTCTTTCAATTTTTTTTGTATTACCTTACAGCATTGGATAGAATTATTTGAAACAATAGTAGCAAAATCAAATATCCACACATTTTCCTGATATTAAAGTGAGTATGTCTACAGCTTATCCATTAAGTGGGATTTTTCTGAATATTTGGGGGATATAACCATTATCAAACTATAGCTATTCCTTTCTCTTTTATCTTTTTTAAAAGTAGATAATGTTGAATATTATGAAATTCCTCTCTGTACTTATACCTTAAAATTTTGGTGGTAAATTCCTCTCTTGTGAGATAGCTTCTTCTGTGCCATATCCCTTAAGTTTGATCAACCATAAATTAAGAATCTAAAATACCAAAGTCTAATAATATTTTTTAAAGATTTATTTATTTATTTTAGAGAGAGAAAGAGAAAGCACAGTGCATGAGTGGTGGGAGGGGCAGTGGGAGAGAATCTTTTCGTCTGCCTGACTCTGTGCTTGCCCAGGGCCCTACCTGGGCTTCATGACCCTGAGATCATGATCTGAGCCAAAACCAAGTCTGACACTTAACAGACTGAGCCACTGAGGCACCCCTAATAATATTTTTAATCATAGTAATCAAAGTAAGCGATAAACAGTGCATGAGTTCCATATGAAAATCAACCACCCTAAGTACACCTTAAGTACAACAGGCAAACTCAAACTGTATCAGGACATACATTAACACATTCCAGTTTGGCTAAACCCATAAGAAATTGTTCTGAAAGTAAGGATAACAGCGCATTCTTCATATAAAGTTAAAATCAAACTTAAAAATGCTGAAAATTACTTTTTGGTTATTTACTACCTCTTGTGATTGTTCATGTATATGTGACTAGTTATATGTATATAATTTAATAAAATTACATGATAAGGAACATGTCTATTGTCTTAAAAATTCCTTTTAACTGGAAATGTTCTCATAAATGTACTTTCAAATGGCCTAATGAGGTTTCTTATGATGTCAATCGAAAATACTCTTCTAAATGTCAATTTCTGAAGTTCATTAAAATAAATTTTGAAATGTTCTTGCAAATATCCTTATGCTTTGGATTTAGTGATCAGGAGAATGAAAATGTTAGAATTTCACTTTATTAGATTTATCCTAAATAGTTATAACTCCTATTGTGAAACAAGCCCAGGAATTTATGATACAGAGAATTGACCTGTGGTGTGTGTGTGTGTGTGTGTGTGTGTGTGTGCTTGCAATTAAAATCTCTCTGGGAAGAAATGACTGTATAATAAATAAAATTCAAAATAATATAACTATGTACAATAAATGTAAGATGAAATTGAAGAAGAAAAATATGCGTATGGATTTAGGGAAAAGAACTAAGGGTTGGGCTGAATATTCAGAGATGTGAAAAATTAGAGAAGTAGATAAAAGGTTAAAGTACCTGTAGATAATTTTATGCCTTCCTAGTGCATTAATCTAAGAATATTAAAGGCTTGTTAAGGCTCTTTAATTATTTTTTTGGAGTAACAAGGTATTTTAACTGCTACTGATCCTGGAAGACAAAGAATCTTTCTCTTCTTTCTCTGATCTCTTTCTCTTCTTTTTCTTCTCAAGTGGATGATATATAAATTATCCATTTATTTCATTCCTAAATGAATTATATCAAATATTTAATAACATCTTGGCTTCATAATCTTCCTCTTGTGATATTCCTTGATACTCAAATGTAATAGGAACTTAACAACAACAACAAAAAATGTTAACATTAACAACTGTTAACAACTCCCCCTGCATTGACCTACATTAAGATGAGCCCTATTTATACATTACACCAGATGTCTTTCCTGGTGAGGACTTGTGTTTCCTTTGTTGGCCTCTTTGATTTATCTTTCAGATTTATAATACGTTAAGCCTTGGCCAGTATAAAAACGACAAGAGAACCATCAATACACCTGGTCATCACCTTCAAACTTTGTATCTTTACTGATAAGAGTGTAAAACAACTATGGAAGGAGGGTGGCCTAAACCTTTTACAAAATCTCAGTGGATTAAGAGACAATTTACCACCTTGAAGTAATATGTCTATAGTCATGGAAATGCTGTGATTGCTAAATAAGTAAATAAAAATTAAAAAAAAATTGAGCAAGAAATGTGGTGAAGTTATTTATTCCATTATTTATTGGCAGTACTTTTTTACTGCTTATATTTTAATGGAATCATGTAATATAGCTTTCATAATGTATATGAATGCTTTTAAGCACTGGCTCCTAGACGCTATGACAAAGTTAGCAAGGTCACATCTTCATCAGTAAATTTTCTAGAATAGAGAAACATTAATTGCTTTGGTGGACTTAAAAATAAAGTGATTTATTTTGCTCTCTAATTTCCTACCTGTATGCAGTTCAGTCATTAGTAGGTGTGGGCATATTTTCCTCTAATCAAATTTTTCAAACCATCTCTATTAAGAAGTCAGTAAAACAAAGTATTGAAATGCAGATTGCATTGATTTGCTCCAAGTTATTGCAAGGTAAGAGGAAACAGTTATCTTAGGGTAAATCAATATAATCTACATTAAAGTACATTGTCTCTTAGAGTGCCAGGAAATATTCAGTGATCTCCATTATAAAAGTGGCCATCATGACCACCTTATGCTGTCAGTCCTTAAATTTATATCCATTGCACCTCAAGGTAAGCAAGATTTGTAAACTTTTTCACAACCTAAATTTAGTTTCCTCTGAGTTTCCTCTCAGTGTTTCTAGTTTCTGGTCAGAGAGGGAAACAGTGTCTGGTTAATTTCATCGTAAATAAATATGAATACCCAGCGTCTATTATATCTTCAATGAATTGATATTTTTTATCACCACTGTCCCAAAACTTATTACTGTTTTTATAATTTTGGTTATTATGTAATTATGGTTCTATTAGATATTACCATCCCCCCAAATAAATTTATGGTTTTACTGACATTCACTCTAAAAAGTCTACTGGTGGAGCAGGTAATCCTTAACATTTCTGCTTCAGTAAGCTAAAGGAACTTTTAAACACTCTGCATGTGATATTAGTTTTTTTGTATGAATAAAAATGAATCTTGTAAACTATTGCTAGGAAAGACAAAAACAGCAAGGTTGAGACTATTCCAGTCACAAAAAAATGATTCTTTTACATTACAAATATATAGGACGAGAACAAAGTATAAGAATCTTAAGATGTCCTTTAATTTCTTTATTGTGATAGATCATAAAAGTCTTTACACTGTTCAATTTTTAAATCGTTACAGAGTTCTCAATAATAAAAAGATAGATGCATTTTCATGTCACAAAAGATGATATTGAGCATAAAAAATGGAAGTATGAAAAAAGCAATGTCTATGAGATCATGCCCATTACTGCTTGACTGGCAAGTCACTTTCTGTCGGTCTGTCCTGAGACTAGGGATGCGAACAGGAATCCTGGGCCTTCCAGAATGTTTGAAATAGTACAAAAACATGATGTTAGATAAGTCCATAAACACGAATATTTTGTAAAGCTCTTATCAATTACAAATTTGGACTTGCTGTTGAAATATGCTCTTTCATGTTTTATATTTTCTCCATTTAACCCATTGTAGAACTATTTATTACCTGTCTATGTAAGGGTCATTTTCCTCTTCTAATTTATTAACAGTACCTTCATTTTGAGAAAGACATCTCCCAAAGCTCTAGGAAGTTGCACCCGTCTTCAAGACCTCAGAATAAATAATACCACTTCTAATTCAATAATAGTAATCCCCTTACCCTCTGTCCTTGATTGGTTTAAACATGGGGATATCATTAAATTTTGATCAATTAAATGCATGGCAATATCTGATGAAAGGACTAAAGGAAAATTTTTCCTTCCTACCAAAAGAGAAACAATATTAAGAAAAAATTTCTCATTTCATCTTTGACGAAAAGAATTTGAGGAAGTTATGCCTGCAGCGGGTGCATCTATCTTGTGACCATGTGTACAGAAAAAGATGTACTAGCAGTGACAGTAGAAACATACAAAGATCCAAAAAAAAAAAAAAAAAAGGAAGCAACAAAAACCAGGGGATTTTTGAGGTTACCAATGTACTACTGAATCAACCGATTGGAACCATCTACCTTCAGATTTCTTATACACTGAAATAGTAAATCCGTGTAATATAAGATAATAAACTACTTAAAACTGTTGGATACTATGCCACTCACATTCAAAACTTTTCAGATTTAATAAAGCCCACAAATATCCCCACACATCCATAATTCTCTCAAAGATGAATTCATCAGATTCTCACCGGGGTAAAGGCCATCAGGGGAAACTTTCTACTCTTCAAACAACAATATAAGTAATACAGTACAATCCTTATTCTCCCTTATCATTTTTAGAAGCTTTTCTTTTATAATGAATCTCCATTTGGAATCAAAGACTCATTAAACCCACCAATTGTGATTTTGTGAGCCCCGTTAGCCATTTTTTAGGACATTTTTCTTTGTTGCGTTCTCTTCTGTATTGACAATGCCTTTCTATGGATCAAATCTACCATCTTCTGGTTATCTTTTATATTAAAACAGAAAGAAAAAAATAACTAAACCATCCCTAGATTCTATGTATTCATCCTTAGATTCTAACCCTTCCAGGTTTGTCTTATAGCAAAATTTATTTAAGGTTTTTATACTTTTTTTTTTTTTTACACTGTTCTTTGCACTTTCTCACCCTTCAACCCAGTCTTCTGCTCCAACACTCCCCTTGCTTGAAAGGACATCCATTTCCTTCATGTTGAAAATCCCAATGGTCCCTTTGTTGTTCCCCTTATATTTGTCCAGCCAACAGCATCCCAAATAGGCAATACCTTCCTTCTGGAATATTTCCTCTCTTGGTTCATACATTTCCAGTTTTCTTTAGATTTGGCAGTTCTTTGTAATTTCCTCTTCTCCTTAACTACTTCTATAAATGTTAAGTTTTCTTAGTACAACTTATCCCCCTTTCTTTTCTCTACCACACTCTTTCCCTAACTGATTTCATTTATTCCTGATTTATGTGTCATGTTTTTCAAATGACTCTCTAGTTCTTATTCCAGACTAGAGCTCTCCACTGAGCTCATAATACTCTTAACTATCTTCTTGAGATCTTCACTTGCTTGTCTCATTGTCATTTTAAATTTTAAAATATGCAAAGTAGAAACCAAGACATTAGAAACCATACTTTTTTCAATATTTTTTTTCTGGTTTATTTTCTGACTTCTTATAGCATGTAGTAGCATAAAGTTAGTAAACCTGCTCAGTAAAAGAGGGTTTTCCTGATGTAATGCTCACCTTTGAATGACTCTTTTTTTTTTTTTTTAATAAAAGTTTGGGTGGGGCATAACCTTAAGGCAGCAGCTTGTCCCAGGTCTCAGACACGCAAGTTGAGCATCTCTAAGTGAGAGTAAACAGAGACTGAGACAGTGAGAGTTGATATTTTGCAGAGGTATCATAAAAGTGGAGCTTATTTCATGTTTAGAAATCTTGGAAACTTATGCAATATCAAGAAGGAACAAAAATTGAACCTCTGGAAATACAGCCAGGGCTTATTTTTGACTGAAACTCATTATTGACCTGAAGCAGAAAGGCTGACTGTTCTCAGCAGCTAGGGTATCGATACTGATGGAAGACAAGGTTTTTGTTGGTTTTGCTCATCTATTTCTTGGTTTGTTTATGGTCCCTAGTGCATGTGAAGGTGAACAGAGAAAACAATCATGGGGTGACAAATAAAGCAGAGAATCTGATCCGAGCACTGGTAGATTCACTTGTTAATGAAATTTACAAATTCCTTCTTGTTGAGAAATTAACTATGTATCTCAAATGTCCATCAGTGACTTACATGTCTCTAAGATTTGCATATTGATCCCATTCTGAATTTCAGATTTAGTCATTCTCCATTATTTTATTGTCTACACAGTCCTGAGATAAAGAGCTCCTGTAGGTTTTGCTATAAAGATAAATGTAACATATGAATCATGGAATAAAAATTTCAATGCTCTTTGTAATGGACCTCTAAATCACAGTCTGAACAAAGCATGGGAATTCATGATTAAATTACAGAAATAGTCGATTTCTAGATTCCCAGCAAAGAGCAACTGTTTCTTAATTTGATAAAATTGTATGTTTGTAGAACAAAAGTGAGAGCAGAGAGAATACGGTATCACTTGAGAGACTCTCATCGTCTCAATTTCTTTGTTCATTTATTTATATTTTATACCTTAATTTTTCACTGGGTCTTATTAATGTAACTGTTCCTGGCTGGATCACACAAGTTTAAGTTTCACTTTTCAAAAAAGATTGCCAAACACTTTTCCAAATTGGTCGTATCATTTTACATTCCCACCAGCAGTATATGAGAGTTCCATTTCCTCCACATCTATAGAAACACTTTGGATTGGTCAGTCTTTTTAATTTTAGCCAATATAATGCTTGTGTATGGGTGTTCCCTTATGATTTTAATTTACATTTCTCAATGAATAATGCTGTTAAGCATCTTTTGATATTTCTTATTGTTCTTTTGTGAATTATCTTTTTTTCAGAATAAGTTGATTTGTAGTTGTTATTAACTGTAAGAGTTCTCCATGCAAGTCCTTTATCAGATAAACACACTGTGAATATTTTCTCCCAGTCTGTGATTTGCTTTTTCATTTTCTTATTGGTGACTTGTGAAGAGCAAAAGTGTTAAATTTGGTGAGGTTCAGCTTCTCAAAGTGTTCTTTTTTATTTTGTGCTTTGTAGTCTATTTAACCAACTTCTTGCCGACTGCAAGCTCATGGAGTTTTATGTTCTAGAAGTTGTTTTTTGTTTTTTTTTCCCCTTTGGGTTTTTTTTTAATTTTTAATTTTTTAAATGATCTCACATTATAAATGGTTTCCTTCTTTAATTGATATAAACATTAAGGCAAAGATTTAATTTTAATTTAATTTTAATTTTTAAATGATCTCACATTATAAATGATTTCCTTCTTTAATTGATAAAAACATTAAGATAAAGATTTGTCTGTTGCCAATTATACCTTATTATTTTTTTAGAGATAATAGTGAAGGTGATATAAATAGCTAAATGATTGCTGAGATCTTACCATGATCTAGAACTCTGTTACCTGAATTATCACATTAAGTGCTAAGAAGAACTCTAAAGGCACATTCTGTTAGTCCCCTTTTTGTAAAACAAACAGAAGTAGAAAGAGGTGATGCTTAGACTAGTAAGTTGCACACATGGGATCTTTCCAAACAACACAATTTCATCACCTAACTCCATTTCATTGAACATATCCTCTCTCAAATGTATAATTATTTTTGACCAGTATTTCAGAAACTTTCCACTAATTTAATAGAAAAAGCACATCTATAACTTTTGATGGTTGGCCTTACCACTCCAATTAATATGTATTTTAAAGTTTAAAAAATTCATATGAGAAGTGATTTCTACTTTAAGCTTTTTATTTATTATGTATATTTTTGTTTTGTTTATGTTTTTATTGTGGGGAGAGATGTATACATTTTGGGTTTTGCTTTTGCTCTTGCCTTTTAGAAGAGAAGCTTTAGTACAAGTAGCCAAGGACTTGTCATTTCCATATTGAATTGGTCCTTCTGGGGTGGGTGCTACAAAAAGGTGTAAATACACCAATCCAAGTTACCTATTTTAAGAAAAGTTTTCATAAATCCCCAAAGATATACTTAACGTGTTTAAAACAGTTCACTTGTCTCTGTCTTTCTTTGTGGGACAAATGTCACATATGTATCTGTAAATCTACACTATCAGCAGAATTATGTATACTCAGTCATTACTCATTCAGTTCTTCTAATTCACTTGACAGTTGACACAGGTTATGGGTTTTTCCACTCATTTAAGTGAATTTACATTTATTTTTCCATTATTTGTGGACATATTTCTATACATCCAAGACAAAGATGGATGGAAGTAAAGTAAATGGCAACGATTTATGTCAAATATATCTAAAATGATTTCTATAGTGACATTTTATACTCAAAAATAATCCTTAAAACTTTTCTAGTGATTTAGGGGAAATGCTATAAATATTTGAAAAGTGTTTACTGAATAAAAAATAAATTAACTGAAAAATTTTCACTACACATTAATTTGAATATTTGCAATAAAAATAGTTGAAATCACCATATTGGTACATCATATTGATTAAGATTGTGAACTTTATATTCGGCTATGTCACTTTGATTAGATTTGGAGCAAGTCATCCAGCCTCTTGCTCTCAATTATCTACCCGTAAAATGGAGACAGTAATAACATATAGCTCATTGGATTACTATGGTCTTTTTTTTTTTTTTTAAGATTTTATTTATTTATTCGACAGAGATAGAGACAGCCAGCAGGAGAGGGAACACAAGCAGGGGGAGTGGGAGAGGAAGAAGCAGGCTCATAGCGGAGGAGCCTGATGTGGGGCTCGATCCCATAACGCCGGGATCACGCCCTGAGCCGAAGGCAGACGCTCAACCGCTGTGCCACCCAGGCGCTCCTGGATTACTATGGTCTTACATAATTTACCTATGAAACACTCTGAAGAGTGTTTGATACATACTAAGGGCTAATTAAATGTTAGCTGCCATTATTATTATAGATTTCACATCTCTGGAAAGCAATAAAAAGTCCTGTGTCTTTTTTAGTTAGTATTTACCAAAATCATATAGAGAGGTATATGATTTACTTCAATTAGCATTTAGAATAGATTGCCTTACAAATCCCAACGTATTTTAAACAAACAAACAAACAAAAACAAACAAACATTTAAAGGCTTCCTATCGCTTAAAATTTGTGTTCAAAATCAATGACTTTATCTCCCTCTCCACCTTTGTCTTCTCTCACTATGTGAATACATTATCACTCCCTACAAGCTGATATTTCTCAAAGTATAGTCCTTGAGCCACATGCATCAAAAGCATCTAGTTGTTTAATCAAATAATCATTTCAGGGTCTCACTCCCAGAGATGCTAATGAGTTGGACTCTGGAAAGATTGAAGATTTACATTTTTAACACTTGCTCCATGTATCTTATGCACACAAAAGTTTAAAATGCAGTGTTTTGGAAGACTGATCTATTCATTATTACCCAAATGCTTATTTCTCCTTAGTTGAAAAGTGCTCTCTGTATGGAAAATATCTGCTTTAGTAATTATACTCAACCCTTGAAAAATGCCATAATTTCGTTATGTTTCATATATGCAACATTAATTCATATTTCAAACCACATTCATCTTTCAGATTTTGACTCACATCCTATCACTTTCAAGTCTTCCACACCTTTTTCAAATCTTATGTGAAAACACCATCAAATCCTGCAGAAACTTCTACTGCATCGTATGTTATCTTGCTTTTTCTTTTTCTTCTAACTGGCACTAAGTTAATAAAGTGAAGAAGAATGGAGAGCACAGCAGTGATGATCACTCAGGCAGATGTGGGTTTGGACTAATTGTGCTAAGTACTGAGGTTACTTGCTCTCTCTGCTCACTCTTCTCATTTTAAAATATTTAAAATATTAAAATGTTAACTATATTTAATATTTTAAAATATTTACTAGTATATCTATATTCACTAAATTGATTACTGTCAAATATAATTTATTTGAGCTACCTAATACATGCCTTGCACAAATTAGTCAATCAAAACATTTACCTTTCTAGCCTTTCATTTCATTATTTTTTAAAGGATTACATGTGAGTGAGTGTGTGTGTGTGTGTGTGTGTGTGTGTGTGTGTGTCTCCAACTAGATGCTTAAACATTTGGATGTTTGTATCTATAACCTAGAACATAAATATTCATAAAAATTTAATTACCATCATATTCCAAAATTACTTAGAGTGTTGGAGCAACATTTATCATTTTTGCATGCTAAAATGCATGTTGATTACTTATTTACATGTATGTTGTCTTCATTAGGCTTGAGCTCCTTATTTGTGTAGCTCTATAGCCTTTTGTAGAACTTTGTGTAAAATAAGAACTTTATAAGCATGTGTTCAATGAATGAATGAGAAAGTCTCAAGAAATTTTGAATTTGGTAACTTGTTTAGTTTTAGAGTAGAGTAATGCATTTTTGTTTGTTTGTTTTTATCTGATTATTAGTGTATGAAAGTAAAACAATTAAGATCTCTACACATTCTTTGCACTTAGTTTAGCTGTCACATAACCCACTCTTTATATGCAAAATCTCGCATCTGGGAGCTGCTGGTTGGGTAAATGAATGAACAAATAACTAAGTTTGTGGATATTTCACAATCCCAACATCCTGGTATTAATTTACAAAATGGCATTTGAGATAGGTTTAGAGGTAACTAGTTCAAAGCAATTTTGTCCTTGTTTCTATGTAAGACTTTTTCAGTTCAAAGAATGAGGAGATGAATCCAAGGTCACAAGTTACTTACTTGGAAGACAGAAAAAAAAAAAAAATAGGACATACACATGGACATTTCTGTTCATTTATTATAATAAATATTTTGTATAATGGAAAACAGAAATTTAAAATAAGCAATATTGGGCACCTGGGTGGTGCAGTTGGTTGAGTGACCGGCTCTTGGTTTTGGTTCAGGTCCTGATCCCAGAGTCCTGAGATGGAGCCCCACATCCAGCTCCGTACTCAGCACAGAGTCTACTTGGGTTTCTCTCTCTCCCTCTACCTCTGCCCCTCTCTCCTGCTCTCTCTCTTTCTCTCAAATAAATAAGTCTGTTAAGAAAAGAAGCAATATAATAAACTTGAGATTGTACATATATTTTAAGAAAGCATAAAATTAACATTAAAAATAACTTCTTCTCTCTGTATATAACTATATGTAATTACCCATGATCAGAAAAATGTGGACCTACAAGAGTAAGACTCAGAATAAATTAGCAATAGTCAAGTGCTTTAAATTTTGTCTATATATTTATTATCCTGGCCAGCATTACCATTTTGATAAAATGTTGCTCACTGTGATTCACAGATTTTGGGCTCTATCTTAAGAAACTATTTAGAAGAAATTCTAAATCAATAGCTAATGATAATGATAACTGAACAAAGTGATTGAACGTTGCACAAACTACTCTGAGAATAATGGTTATGGGTAATGGATAGAAAAAAGTAAGGAAAAAAAGCTGTCATTCTTTTAGTTAGCATAATTTTCACATGAAACCAGCATATGTACTATTTATGTTGTGAAATTAACATTCATTAAATAGCATTTACATAAGAAGTATCATCCCTTTTTAATGGTTAACAAAAATGAGATTTGTTTCACTGATGTAGACAAAGTTATAGTCTTAGGCTAATTTGCGGGTCTATGACATTTAGAACATCATGCATCAAGTGTTTATTGTATATTTACTCTACGCCCTGAACCATGACTGGTTTGATATACTTAGTATATCAAAATACTAAGTAAACTTCAAGAAAAAGTTTGAAGGTTGGTATGAATCTTTGCTGGCTCAGAATTGCCTAAAGTACTTCTCAAAATTCATATTCCTGAACACTTACACACAGAGACTTTTCAGTGTGTGGGAGTAGAGAGTAGTTCCTAGGAATTCTTAACATGGACTCCTGGGATTTGCATATACTAAAATTTGAGTTCAACTGAATTGGAAAATAAAACAGATTTTACTTTTTTCTTATTATTTCTTGCTTAATTAAGACATTACGTAATTGTGATAAACAGTCCCTTCTCTGCTTTCTAGTCTCTGAAGACTGAGTAATTTTTTTTAAATGATAGAAGCATTAGCAAATTTTAAATTATGTACCTTATCCCTGGCAGCCAGCTCTACCATACTACTAGCGGAGCATATATTTCCTAAATTACTTGCAAGCTACTAAAAGAGATAATTTTCCTGAATGATACAGAGACAATTTGCCTTCTCACTTTTTGTATTTGAAGGACCAGAGCTTTATGAAACTTGTTTCTTATTACGAGTATTACCTTATTTTGTTTCTGCTGATTTTGGGAAACAACAACAACAAAAACAAACCCTGAAGAAAAAAAAAGAACCTCAACAAAACTTGGTTCTTTAAAGCCTTTGAATCTGATGAAAAACAGTATTGCTATGTATCTATGCATAATTCCTATAAGAAAAATCAGAAGAAGCAGTTAACAGCTATATTACAGTCTTAATTCTAGGTCTATTTCTAGCGATGTTCAATGAAAGAGAGAAAAATTGTGCCTACAAATATTTGGAATGCCATTAAAACAAATAATTTTCGAATTTGAACAGTTAACATATTTGTATTGTTTTTGAAGAGCTTAAAAGGAAGCAACTTATTATCTGTAGCATAATTACCAACCAAGCAATTAAGCCCATTAATGCATACATATTCATTGTATATATTACTTGCCTGTCTCTGCAAAGTATTATGCCAAGAACAATAGAGAATACTAATCCTCTGAACAATGAGGAATACCAGGTTAGGATTAGACATAGTTTCTACTCCTTGGAGTTTATAGTTCAATATGGCCATAAGGCATGTACAATCAACATAAAGCTTTGGGTCTTTTTAATGGATTAAGAGGGACTCACTACGTGGAAGTGTCCACTAATTTTAAAGAGTAGGGATGAAGACCCTCAGAACCACAGCAGTAGGAGAAATAAGGAGGCTGTGGAACAAACTTTTTCATTCTACAGAAGTACCATTCCAGTAACTTGTCCACTGACACAGTGAGCTAAATTACACTGGTTTTCCAAGGGTAATGAAACAATCAAATAACTTGAATAAAGTAGACTATGTTAAAAATACATGAGAAATGATGGGGCACCTGGGTGGCTCAGTTGGTTAAGCTGCTGCTGTAGGCTCAGGTCAGGATGCCAGGGTCCTGGGATCGAGCCCCGCATCGAGCCCCGCATCGGGCTCCCAGCTCAGCGGTAAGTCTGCTTCTCCCTCTCCCTCTGTGACTCTCTCGCTCTCACTCTCTCTCAAATAAATAAATAAATAAATAAATAAATAAATAAGAAATACATGACAATGACAGTGACCATATTTAGATGTGAACTTTATCAGAAGATAAAATGTATAAACTAACTTAAAATTGGTTCAAAAATATATTTAATTTCAACTAAAGCTGAAATATGTAAACTTTGACTGCTATATGTGTAAATACACAGTCATTTTTTTATTACAAAATGTGTTCGTAACAAAGAGCTAAAGGATTGTATCCTCTTGTGGTGTTTCTATTTTAAGGAAAATAATACAAAATTCTGAGGATAATTAGAACAGTATTGCTCTAAAGTCACTGTAAGGCTTTAGAAACTATAGTACGTGATTTCCCAGATGTATCGAAAACCCTACAGGATTTGCAAAAGAATTTAGTCACTGAATTATATTAAAAGACATCAAACACAAGATAAATAATGTATGTTTATTATTAAAATGTGAATATTGAGCATAAATGGGGACAACAGTCTATACTAAGCTAATTTAATTTTTTCCTGGGGATAGTGGTAGATCTAGATATCAATGTATGTAATACTCAGATTAAAAGTATTTTTCCATAATTGGATTTTAAATGCCACTGCCAGATTGATCTGCCATGTATATAAATTAATAAAAGAGAAAAATAAAAATATACTTCATATGCACATTATCCCTGTTTTTCATTTGGTTTATATTTCCATTTATAGCTAAACACTTGTTTAACCTTACCTTGTTTCTTTATTTTTTTTAAAAGATTTATTTATTTATTTGAGAGAGAGAGGGAAAGCAGGGAAAGGGACAGAGGAGAGGGAGAGAAAGAATCTCAAGCAGATTGCCCTCTCAGCATGGAGCCCGATGTGGGTCTCCATCTCAGGACTCTGAGATCATGACCTGAGCAGAAAACAAGAGTCGGATGCTTAACCAACTGAGCCACCCAAGCACCCCTTAACTTGTATCTTTAATAATAATTTTTATTATTTTTAGTGAGAGTTTTAAAAGCCCTATTTATTTTACTATAAGATTTTAGGCTTTTAGTAAAAATAACAATCTGTTATATAAATTAGAAAAAAATTGTTTTTTAGACAAAACATGTTTTCTTATTATGGTGTTTTAAGAATTTGGAAACGTCTATTTCCTAAAGAAGTATAACCACTATATAGCTTGCCTTACTCATCTTTTTCCATGCATGAATACAGGAAAAATTCATTTCATTAAGGTCCAATTGTCAAATTCCAATTTATGTTATTCTTCCCTAGACTCAAACATTAGCTATTCTGAATTTTTTAAATTTAATTTTATTTAAATTCAATTAGTTAACATATAGTGTAACTAGTTTCCAAGGTAGAGTTCAGTGATTCATCAGTTGTATATAACACTAACGCTCACTACATCACATGTCCTTCTTAATGCCCACCACCCAGTTACCCCATCCCCCCACCCTATTCTGAATTTTAAAAATGATTTCTACTATATAACTTTTCATGATATGTTGTTGGAGCAAAACACTTTTTTAATCACTAAAAATATGTTAGACATTTTTAACTTTTTACAAAATAGTTCTGAACATCAAAATAGTTCTGAAAATTTTCTTGATATTATAGTCAAAATATGAACATTAATTTATATAATTATAGTCTGACCTAGGTACATCCAGGCTTGTTCTAGATGATGGAGCTATAAAATCATTTGCTTTCTGAAACTATTGGGGTTAATTTGAATTTTTCTGTCTTTTTATCATTGATAGACTCTCTCTAGAATTCTAATTTGAAACTTCTATTTGTAGTGGGCTTGGAAGCCAGATAAAAACAAAAATCTTTACCAAAATGCATGAAATAAAAGAATGAATCAAGTTGAGGAATATCTAAAGTATTCTGATGTTGTTGTTGTTGTTAGAAAAATCTGGCTACGTATAGACTGATTATTTTTTCCAGAAGTCTGAGATTCTAAACAGATGTTAATGTTGTGTGTGTGTGTGTGTGTGCCAAGCAAATTTTTCTTTTTCTTTTTCTTTTTTTTAAAGATTTTATTTATTTATTTGACAGAGATAGAGACAGCCAGCGAGAGAGGGAACACAAGCAGGGGGAATGGGAGAGGAAGAAGCAGGCTCATAGCGGAGGAGCCTGATGTGGGGCTCGACCCTGGAACGCCGGGATCACGCCCTGAGCCGAAGGCAGACACCCAACCGCTGTGCCACCCAGGCACCCCCAAGCAAATTTTTCTGATCATTTAATTTGACAATTAATAAGAGAAACCTACAATATGGTGTTTCAGATAAAATTAATTACTTCCACTTAAAAAAACATTCAGGGTTTCTTAATTTGGGTTTCCCCAGAGGCCAAACAAGAATCTGACTGGCAACTACTTTATTAATGGTTTTAAGAATGATAGGTTCAGATGAGACTACGTTAAGAACAAAGAGAAAGGAATATCTAGGGGGTATCGGTGATCAGCCCATTGCTGTGGGCAAATGGGGGCACCTGGCCCATCAGGGATGTGTGTGAGAATACACTTTAGAGTTATTCACCTTCGGGATGAGAACTTGAGTAATTTACTTACCAATGCCCATCAGTCATAGTTTGATGATTATAGTTGGGGAAGGGGAATTAGGGCAAGAGAGTAGGAACTTAATTCCTTAGCACTCCCAGCCTTCTAGCTCTTTTCATCTGCGAGTGAAATTTATCAGGTAGAGAGTCATAGTTGCTCAGAATAAAGAGCTGTCCACCTGTATGAGAACAGTGAGGGCTAAGTACATACAATACTGCTGACCGGGTCTCCTGAAGAAGATGAAGATTGAATGTTGAGACTTTCAGGGTGGGTTAAAAAAAAACCCTAGGATTGTCTGGTGAATGCTATATTGAATTATGTATGCTTGATCTATTGTAAATGTGTACTAAATCTTTCCTTAAATATCACTTTTTCTAAATATTAGACCACCATTGCTTTCTCTATGCTAGGAAAATCAAGAGATATCAGAGAAGTGAGGCAAGGAATGACTGGGATGCTCAAAGTGAAATGAAAGTGAAATGGAAAACATCACTGATGTTTCTAGGTCCCAACAAGGAGCTGAAATCAAATACATATTACCTTGTGAGCATACAAAGTTACAAAACAAAAAATTGAGCAATACACTTCTCATCTGCCAGTTTACATTACTGGAATGGAAATAGACTTTTGGAATTACACAGAATGTTCTTTAGGTTTGTTTCAGTAGCTTCTGTGTTACACAGAGTGGCTTCGGTAGTTTTCAAGGTAAAGCTAGGATGGCATATTTGTATAATGAACATTCCGAATGACATAAAGGTAATGATATGGAGGTACTGGAAACATGTTTGCATTATTTAAAGTGACAAATGTTAATTTAGTGGATAAGCAATCTGTCACCTGCTTGGGACATAGTCTCACAGCTGTGGGAATCAAACAGAAGCATGACTTACTGAAAGTCATTCTGGAAGCACCTGTTCCAGACAAAAGGATAAATTACTTTTATCCTTAGCTTATGTGAGTATTATTTGAAATGTGCGGGTCATTTGCCACAGATTTGGCATCATTAAGAAGACTTATCAAGTTCACAGATGTTGTGCTCACTAAGGATCAGAAATGACTGAGCTGAATGCAGAGAAAGGCTTGCAGAATTAGATAATGAAGGAGAAAAACTCCCTTTGGGAGCTTAATATTTTGGCCGATTAGATCCAGTAATATTAGATTTTCTGCCTTATTGTGAGAAATGTAGATTATGAGAGTGAGGGCTTCTCTGATAACTATAAATTTTAGTAAAAATTTATTTTTTTAATAAGAGTAAAACAAAGACATTTAATGAAAGAAATGAACAAAGATTCTGTGTGATGCTTTCTTCGTCACTGTTTAATAGTGCTTTATTTGCTTGCACAGGTCAGTTTTAAATTGTTCCTCTATAATTACTGTGTTCTTATCCACACATCAGAAGTTTAATATGTCAAAATATATTTTCCTTTTTTTATGTAAAAGGTCTATGATTTCTCAGATGGCTTTTTATAGAGGCATAGATTTTTAATTGATACGTATTATGGTAATGATAATAAACACAATTTAATAATCCCCTGGAGAGAAAGTTATGAAACCTCCAAATGCATTTTTTAATGGAATTCAGAGCTGCAGGAATCTAGTTCAGAAAGTAGATATTTGCCAACTGTGGCTTAAAAATAAGAATCACATTTCACAATTGTTAATAATGTAATCTTTCCTGAAAATTTGGTCAAGTAGTAAGTTATTGCCTAATCTGTAGAGAAAAATGAACAAACACAAAACAACACACACACATATGCATACATATATAATCTCCCAGCCTCTAATCTGAAATGCTATCATGACATTTCACGGCTGTCTGTTGGCCTAAAAAAATTAAAACTATTGAAAAGTTTCTTTATAAAATATACCATTACCCGAATATTTGATGTACTTTAGTGGTCAAAACAACCATAATTATGCTGCTCCTTGAAAACCTTATCTTTTACATAAGAGTGTATCAACTTTAAGAATTGCATGGTAGGTGTAAAGGGACAGAAAATTTACGACTGAAGAATTCTAAGCTAATTCAGGACTAAAAGAGAGATACATTGGCAATATAAAAATAAATATTATAGAAGGGAGTAATATTTTATTGATATTTTTCAAAATATTTAAGAATTATTTAATTAACAAAACTGGATAATCATTGCAGTTGAACAAAGTAGTGGTCTATATATGACAAAATGTTTAAAAACTGTATGAAGTAAACAAAACTAAATTCTTATCTGAACATTAAAACCACTGCTAATTAGAAATCAGATGTCTCTTCTGAGTCCTGGGCTACTATGACTAGTGAATGACACTTTCCTTTTCTTTCATCAGAATGATCAAGTCTAGTCATTTCATCCCTAATTATCCCATATTTTGGGTCCTCCACCATCTCTTAGATTACTAAGACTACTTCTAAAGTAGTATCCTCACATCTGATTTTATTCCATTTTCTTTTTTAAAAAAAGATTTTATGTATTTATTTGACAGAGAGAGAGAATGAGCAAGTCCACAAGCAGGGGGAGCAAGGAGGGAGAGGGAGAGGGACAGGGAGAAGCAGAGGCTCCCATCTGACCCTGGGATCATGACCTGCGCTGAAGGTAGATGCTTAACTGACGGAGGCACACAGGTGCCCCTTTATTCCATTTTCTACACTGGAGTTCAGAGTGATATTCCTGGAGTAAACACTGATCGTCTGATTCCCTTAAACAGATGACAAACAAATCATCTGATAGCTTCTTATTTCTAGAATCCCCTCTCTTACTACTGGTCCTATATCCTATATTCTATACCCAAAAGATGATGAACTATTAATGCTCTCTCTAGTCTTCAATACTTTGAAGAAGCCGTTCTCTCAGCCTGGATTATTGATCTCTGCATCTTTGTCTGATTCTTTTGTTCTCATCTTTAAGATGAGATGGACAAGATGGATAGTTGGGCTGAATTATATAAATTCCATAATGTGGGTTTTGTACCCCTGTCATTGTGTTTACTCTTAAGTTCTGCAACACAAAAAGTCGTGGAAAATGTAAGAAATATATTATCTGTATTTAATTATGTTTTCGTCTCTTTTTTGGGGTGGAAGGGGCAACTCTAAGATTTCCCAACACAAAAGTACTTGTTGAGAATTATTATCAGAAATCTTTATCAATCATCAGTCTTTATTTTTATTGTGTCCTTTGCACATGGTACCATAATCTATATGGTTTCATCTGTCAACCACACTGGACGTATTTTTTAACTTCAGGAAATACGAAATAGTATTACTGCATAAAGAAATTGGTGAGTTTCAATGAAGAAAAAAATCTAATTAATTTTGAGTTGTCATGTAGGGTTCATACCAGCCATCTAATCTAATATGTGAATTTAATGCTGGTTGAGTCGTGTTTGTTGAGTATGGACCATGTAACATATACATCACCCTAAAACTCATTAAAACTTTGGGGGCATAAATCCTATCAGCCTTACAGTTCAGGAAATTGATACTCAGGGAGGCTGATTAATTACCCCATGCCATAAAGTAAGTTTTAAAGACAGTCCGTAAACTGAATTTTTGGAAATCCAAACCATTGTGCCATTCTGCCCCCATGTGATCAATCTAGACTCTTCTCAAACATTACACTATTTAGCCAAACTAATTTATTTGTGTCTCAAAAACATACACAGAACCCTTCATCTCCATTGAAACTTTATTAGCTTTCTTATCAATATTATACATCAAAATGAAAAAGTGGCTAGGGAGAGATTTCTTTATTTCCAATTTATGATTCCAAAAGAGCTACTCTTTATAAGGATGTAATCTTACACATTTCTAACGAGTAAAAGAGTCACATCCATGGACAGCTTCAAAAGTAATATCTATAAGGGTTAAATAAAGGAAATGTTTCTTTCTATACACTTTCCAATTGTGACACAAGATAGGCCATACTTGGTGACAACAGCACAATGAACATAGCCTCAACACAAATCCTTAGAAAACTAAGAAAAATTGCAACTGATCTGGGTGAGATTGATGTTTAGAAAAAATGTCTTAGAAAATGCCAACAAAACAAACAGTTATAATTAAACTAATAATTGTATTCTTAGTTCAAATACACTTTTTTTCTATGATATGAAGCACCAGTCTTCTACAATTAAGTAGAAAAACAGTTTGCTAATTTCCTATTGTTAAAAAGGCAACACTAACTTTTCAAAGGGGGAAAAATCCTATATGTTTCCAAGTATTTGATAATGTGGAAGAAGCTATAGAAACTTTTATGCTTAAAGACACTTCCAAATGTTACTTAAGACATTTAAAATGAAACTTGGTATTTCATTTTATCTTGATTGCAGTCTCTACTGCTTTTCTAAGAGAATTCAATTGCCTTGTTGCTTTTTTCTCCCTTTTTTTAATTTGCTTTCATCTTTTTTGCTGTAAAACCAAAAGAATCAAGTCCTTTTTATTAACTTAGCATATACTCAAAATTGAATAATTTACTGTAGTTGGTCATAATCTATCTACTCTCTGTATATTTATCTTAATTGTTCTTACTATAGTTTATAGTTCCTTTACTCAGAGATCAAATTTTTCTCATTGCATTTAAAAAATGATATATCTTCATCTGGTAAGTTTAGATTTTTCTTCCTTTTTAAAATTGTTTTCCATTCTTTCCTAATAAATATAATATAATATAATAATAAATATAATATAATAATAAATATAATATATTGCTTTCTTAAAATGATTCTTAAAATAAATTAAAGCAGAGCATGGATAAGCAAGTAACAATGCAATTGCACAAAGATAAAACGATTGTTTTGGGGAAAATAAGATCATTTATTCAATTTAGTTTTGTTATTTTCTATATTCTGAAGGATTACAAGCATTAAGTTACATTTGTAGAGGGAAGAAAGAACAGCAGTATATCTGAAAAGCAGGCATGGACATGTAGCAAATATATGCCTTTGATCTAAATGACAGAAATAAATTTGCCAGTAGCATAGTAATATTAGGCATGTTTAAAGTGACCTATATTCCTTGAAATGCAGGTTCAATATTTTTCAGTTTGATGAGGCCATTCAATGTAAAGCATAAATGAAAATAAGTTACGTACATAATATCTATAATAGAATTTGCTACGTTAACTCTTGCAGATGTGGGTTAATATTTTATTTGCATATATCCTCAAGTCTGTCCTGTTCTTTGCTTGGATTTATCACAAGTCTGCAGACATGGCTTGCTGCTGGAAATGGACATGAACAATTAAATTTTCAGTCTGAAATGCAGTGAAAGGTTCCACTCTAGCAGCATTTGCTAAGCCCTTTGGTAGCTGTACTGATAAGACAAAAAGAGGTTCAAGAATGAGAAATCTGAAGTGGAGATGCAAATCTCGTGCTCGGTTGCTATATTGTTATCTTAGAATATGCTGATCCTGACTGGGCTTAAACTAGTTTTACTAGGGGAACTAAAAAGAACAGAAAAAAGGGTTATGGTTCTTTCTTTCTAAACTGTTTTACATTCATTTTTTATTACACCTTCGTTACAGTGGAAAAAACAATCTCATTAATATATATTTAAAGCAGTTTTTGTTTCATAAATTGTTAAACACATAGACTTTAAAAATGCACTCCATTTATATTTCTAGTTGGTGCTCTTTCCAGACACACTCACAAACACACACACACAGAGTCAGATATATATGTCATGAATTTATGCCTAAATGGTGTCAGATTATGTTTAATCAATCTTGTCAAATAAATGGTTGAATAAATGTCAAGTTCTATATTTAAACAAAGGAGGGATATTTTAATATTTCTGTGATATCTAAAACAATTGATTGCTTTAATTTACACGTTCTAAGGATGCTTGTCCCCTAACTACTATTTATCAAAATTTAAAAATATACAAACACTCAAAATAGGGCAGATATTTCTCTGCCAGTTTAATCATTTGCATTCCAATAGAATTTTTTTTTTTTCAAAAAGCGCTGCACAGTTACTTTAATATGACTAGACAGATTTCTCCTTGGTGAATTTTAATCTAGCAATAATTTCACTGGGGAAAATGCTGGTATTTCTTTTGACTAGATGGACAATTGGAAAAATTAAAATATCAGGATAATTATTTTTTTATAATTTGAATTTTTTGATTTAAAAATGTATAGTGAGATAGTTGAGCAGTTTTATAATGGATTCCGTGTTTTTTCTTTACTTGGATTGAGCTCTACCTTTTAGGGGTATGTAATACAGGTAGGATTAATAAAGACCAAAAGAGTCAAATCCAGTTACATTTCTACAACATTAATCATGAAGAACTCAAATAATATGACTTAACTTTAAATCCTTTTTGAGGAATGGACAAGCACAGAATTATTGCTTTTATTTATAAATTGACATAAAACTAATTTGTAAAATTATGTGTAAAATATTTCTAAACCAATAGATGCTTTCTTCAGAATTTTAGTTTTTTTCTTTTAATTGTGTGTTCTGTTTTTCAAAACTATCTTTGAGTTTATTCTTCTGTTGATCTTTGGCAGTTCTTTTGGAAAACAGTAATTTAAATGCACAATGACTAATTAAACAAATGAAATTTAGTTTGATGCTATACAACATGTAAATTTACACATATTACTCAACTTAAAGATTAAAGTCAAATACTAAAGTGAGCAAACAAAACCTTTATCTGGTTCTTTGTATCTATACTCTAAATTACTGTTTCGTTTCCTTGAGATGGAATCCTTGTACAACTGTTTCTGAGGTTATGAGGTTTATATTTTTTGTATGTTTTCAGTGTTTGCTAATGCCTTTAAATATTCTCGACTCTTTGTAAGATGGAAAATAAAGTATTCTTTTCATGGAGAAGTCTGCTGTTTTAGCATTTTTAACTTCAATTAAATCTGCCTGTTTAGTAGAGAATTACAACTGGTTTCACCTTTCAAAACGGTTCATAATTGCTCCAAATACTTGTTACTGTGGGTAACTACAATTTTTATGAATATTTCCATCCTTTTATCACTTCATTCTGAAAGTAGGAGAGAAAACAAAACAAAAAAAGAGCAGATCTCTAAATATCAAGACAACTGAAAGTTCAGAAGATATAGAAAAACACAAAAATTAGCAGTTAATTAGGAAACATATATTTTATACAGCATTTAATAAGACATCCTGGTATATTTATATATGAAACATAGAATTTATACCCGAAGAGATACTGGACAAGTAGCCAAATTTTATTGTAATTCTGTCCTTTTATTTAATCCTCTTTTAACCTGTAATAACAGTGGCATTTTTAATTTCTTTTCAGATATAATTCATAGATAGTAAATACATAGATTAGAACACAGCATGGCAAAAAATACAATTTTGTACCTCAAAGCGATCATACAATCACTATATGATCATTACATACTTGAAAACACAGAAATATAGTAATATTCATTTTTTTATACGTACTGCTTCATGTGAAGCCACGTTTCTTCTACTATTCAAAGTACAGTTCGAAGTTTACTTTGTAAAGGGTTTCCCATTGTAAAATGGATTCCAGTAATTTCTTCCTGTTGTGTTCTTACATTTATTCTTCCTAACATGTATGTTGAAGCTGTTTCCAATATGGATAGGCGCTTTTCTCTAAGTGTTTCTTCTGTGCATTCTTTTCTATTGCATATACTGAAAGTAGTATGGACGTCCTGGGGAGAGACTTGGGCAAATAATTAGTAAAAATCCTTTAATTTAATAAAAACTGTTTCATACAAGATAATTTAAGTGACTAGAAGACTATGTCACATGCAAATGGGAAGAAAATTAGATGGGGACTATATAGTGTAGTTCTAATTTTATAATAGCTTTTAATGAAAAATGTCAAAGAAAGTCATGGAAATTATACAGATCACGACCCCACCCCTTCAAAAAAAAACCTCAAAACAACAACAGCAAAACATTTATTGGGTGCCTTTTATTATATGTCAAGTTTTATAGATATTAATATCCTAACACAGACATGATCAGTAGTTTACAAAAGAGGAAAGTGAAGCTCAGAGTTTTCAAGTAATCACCAAAACTCACCACTTTACAAAGGGCTCAGTTAGAATTCAAAAATTAGGTCATTCCAGCGTCAAAGCCTGTGCCCGCCCTGCTTTACCACCAGTTTTTCTTTCCCAGTGAAATTGCTTAATTTATGCTTCAGTCACTCCTGCAAAGTAATCCTTTAAAGAGCTGGAATTACGTGTGTTTCATCTGTGCACTGTCCAGCTACCTGGTGTTTGTGATATGGTACAACTTCAATAAATATTTGATGAAGTAAATATGTGTTTTTAAGAAATATTTTCAGCCCCAAATTAAATATCTCTCATAAGTATATAATGATTTTAGGGGAACTATAATTTGGATTTCTGAAATTCTTTCAACTTATAATTAAAATAGGAGTATACTTTATCAGAAAAATATCAACCAAGTCTACAGAATGCAAAGACCATACTACTTAGTTAAGGTAGTTTCATGAAAACTACTCAAGAACAAACAACTTTCATATGCAAATAAAATAAATTTTGACAAATGTTTTTAAATTTTCAAACGTGGTCATTATACTGTTAGAAGAATAGCATATTTATTGGAGGCTTTTATAATGCACATCGAAAAAAAAATCTCTGGACTGAAAAGTTAACCTACACTTAGCATGACAGAGTATTCTCAGAAATAGTTCTTAGTGAGTTCTGGTCTATGTGTGTTGAATTTTTATTCCACATATTTCTGACGATTATTTAATAGCAGCTTTTCAGATTTTAGTTTTATGGGGAGGAAAAAAAGGAACAATATTTCAATTCAGTTCAGTGTTGAAATAGTGATTAGTACTAGTATGCTCTGTGAACAAGGTCTATTATCTACTTGATTTTTAATTACCTTTTTAAAAAAATATGTGTGTCCTGGGATTTTACTTTCCTTTATTATACCTGCTAGATCCTGAACTTTTAATTTCAGACTATTAATTACTGTGATATCCCCAGGTCATTTTTTACCCTCTGTTTCTGCAAGATTAATGCCAGTCTAAACATTTACTGTAGGTCTCTTTTTCTATCTCCCTAGGTAACTAACTTAACTTTATTCACACTGAATCTTTTTGTTGCTGCCATAACAAATATCAATTTCTCTTCTTCTTAACAATTTCCTTCTTAGTGCTAACAATGTTTCCTACTTTATCACTAAATTTTATTGTCAGGAAGATTCGGCTGTAGAAATTCAATTGTCTGTAAATCTGAGCACCAGTAAAGCTGCTAAAATCATTGTGAGTCTTATTTAACTGTCTGGCACATAAATCAGGTAGATTTTATTTGATTTCAGTGGGGTGTTTTTCTAGACCTTAGTGCTCTAACACATACTGGTATTAACTAACCACACATTCAAGTGCATATTAGTGCTTCAAAGAGGAATGATTCATCCAATAAGCACAGCCTATCTTTCTAAATGGCAATCATCAAGAAACATGTCCTGAGTAATCTCATCCTGGGTCAGTAATATAAAAGGGGACTGGAAATTCAAAGCTTTTCAATGTTGTCATTACTTCATTCTGTGACGGTGTAATAGTCCTTAAATGCTAAGCGGGTCAAATTCTTGCTATATACCATCTCGATCTATCGCTGTTTGCATGAAAAGTAGTATCTTTATAGCGTTATGGTAATTCATTATTGTTCGTCTGTATCTCTATGTTTAATTTCATTGTCTTCTTTAAGTTTACCAACAACCATGTGTAGTAAATAGTCTTATCATTATTTCCATTGAAAGTTCTAAAATCTAAGGTTCAGAATAAAAAATGACTTTTCCACAGTAGAAAAACTGCTGTATGCAAGAACTGAGATACAGATATAGATGTGGCTGTGGATGTAGATATAGATATATGCCTGTGTTCAAATTTTGGTTTTAGCCTCTACCAACTTCAATTCTTCACAATGAATATATATATATATATATATACATACATATATATATATATACACACAGACATACATATATGTAATTTTAGGATATATATTTACTACAATGTGCATATGTCTACATATGCACGTATATATATATATATATATATATATATATATATATATATACACATGCACACATATACATATTCAAAAACATTTACTTACAATATATTAAAGGAAAATGCAGACATAAGTGTATGCAATACATTTAAATGTTATCGGTTAGAGGCAGAGATGGCAAAGCATTTGACAATCCAAATGATTTTATTCAAAAATAATGTATTTAATATTATGATTCAGATGCCCATGTTGAGTTTAACAGGATGTCACCTTCCCCTCTTTGCTTCTCTTTGCTTGTTGTTGGTTATCTTAGAGGCTTTTTAGAAAGACGTTTTCTAGGACCGTGAAGATCTCTTTTTAGCCAGTGGCCTTGATTTTATATAAAGCATTTCTTTTCAGGTAGCTAAATTTTACCCATGCTAACCACATTTAGTGCTCTGAGGCATGTGGGAGCATACAATTCTACTCTAAATTGCAGTCATAATGAAGAAGCCAAAGAATAGGACAGAATTAGTTCTTTATCTATGTTTGTTTTTTAAAGAATTGCTCATAATGGCAATTTATTTCTATTTTAAATATACACATGCATGTTAATTTTGAAAAAGCAAGATTCACATTAAGAGGACATATCTCAAATAATGGAAGCCAGATAACATTACCTAAACTTTCACTAGGTTAAGATGTCAATGTTACAGTAAGTTCCTAGTGAATTAACAAAATAAAGGAAATAAATTAAAAATCGCATTTTTATGTGAAGAGTGGGTCACTTTTAGCTGAAGTCAGTATGGAAGCAGATTTGTAAAAAGTGTAAAAACTAACTGTTAAAGGAAAGATACCCAGGAATGTATAGATGATATAGATACAGATAAATAAGCACAATCCGTAATTTCAAAATGAACAATTTAGAAAACCACATGAGACATAATAACCACAAGAGCTCAATATATTAGATCTACAAAATGCTGCATATAAAATAATGATATGTCTAATACATAAAGATAAAAAAATAGGTGATGGCAAACATGAATAAAGAACAAGAGATTATCAAAATTGGTAAAAAACATGAACGAGTATGAAGTAGAAAAGCAAACATAAAAAATGCAATCATTGGAATTAAAGTTTCAATGGGTGAAAGAAATAAGGGTCATTCATCATTTGGATGATGTTGCAAAACAAAAAATGAAAAACAAAAAACCCTGAATCCATATACAGGCATACCTTGGAAGAATTCAGTGTTTGATTCTAGATCAAAATAAAGCAAATACCAAGATAAAACAAGTTAAAGGAATTTTCTGGTTTCCCCAGTGCATATCAAAGTTATGTTTATGCTATTCTGGAGCCTACTAGGTGTGCAACAGCTTTATGTCTAACAAAACAAGGTACATACCTTAACTAAAAATACTTTATTGCTAACAAATTCTAATCATCGTCTGAGCTTTCAGTGAGTAGTAATCTTGCTGGTGGAGGATCTTGCCTTGATGTTGATGGTTGCTGACTGATCAGGGTGGTGGTTGCTGAAGGTTGGGGTTGTTGTGACAATTTCTTAAAATAACACAATAATAAAGTTGGTTTTATTGGCTTTTCAATTTTTTTTTAAAGATCTTATTTATTTACTTGACAGAGAGAGAGACAGCCAGCAAGAGAGGGAGCACAAGCAGGGGGAGTGGGAGAGGAAGCAGCAGGCTTCCAGCAGGGAGCCTGATGTGGGGCTCGATCCCAGGATCTCAGGATCTCAGGATCTCAGGATCACGCCCTGAGCCAAAGGCAGACGCTTAATGACTGAGCCACCCAGGTGCCCCTGGCTTTTCAGTTTTTTAATTGGCTTTTCTTTTCAGGAATGATTTTTCTATAGCACATGACACCACTTGCAGCATTTTACCCACAGTAGAATGAGTCAAAATTAGTCAATTCTCTCAAACCCTGCTCCCTGCTTTATCAACTCAGTTTATGTAATATCCAGAATCCTTTGTTGTTAGTTAAATAATCTTCATAGCATCTTCAACAGGAGTAGCTTGCGTCTCATGAAACCATTTTCTTTGCTCATCCATAAGAAAAAAATTCCTCATTGTTCATGTTTTATCATGAGATTTCAGTGATTCAATTCCATTTTCAGGATCTACTTCTAATTCTAGTTCTCATACTATTTCCACATCGGTAGTAACTTTTTTCCACTGAAGTCTTGAGCACCTCAAAGTCATACACGAGGCTTGGAATCAGCTTATTCCAAGCTCCTGTTAACATGGATATTTCAATCTCTTCCCATAAATCACAAATGTTCTTCATAGGATCTAGAATGGTGAATTCTTTCTGGAAGGTTTTCGATTTACTTTGCCCAGATCCATCAGAGGAGTCACTATCTATGGCAGCTATAGCCTTACAAAACATATTTCTTTTCTTTTCTTCTTTTAACAAAGCATATTTTTAAATCCTGAGACTTGAAAGTCAAAACGACTCCTTGATCCATGGGCTTCAGAATGGATGTTAGCAGACATGGATACACATTAATCTCATTGCATATGTTCATTAGAGCTCTTGGGTGACCACACTCTTCCCAATGGACACTTTTATTTTGAAAGGAATCCTTTTTTCTGATCATCAGGTCTTAACAGTAGGGTTAAAATATTCAGTAAACAATAGTCATTGTAAACCTACTGGTTTACTGCTGTCATCCAGCCTTTGTTGTTCCATTGACAGAGCACAGGCAGAGTAGATTTAGCATAATCTTTAAGGGCACTAGGATGTTCAGATTGGTAAATGAGCATTGTCTTCAGCTTAAAGTCACCAACTGCATCAGCCCCTAACAAGAGTCTTGTTTGACTCTTTTTGAAGCACTAACATCTTTCTCACTATGAAAGCCTTAGGTGGCATCTTCTTCCAATAGAAAGCTTTCTTGTCTACACTGACAATTTGTTATTTGGTCACTAATGACCTGTGCTAGAGCTTTTGGAGAACTTGCTGCAGCTGCCATACCAGCACGTGCTGCTTCCCCTTGCACTTTGATGTTATAGAGATGGAACCTTTCCTTAAACTTCTAGAAACAACTTCTACTATCTTAAATTCCTCTCCTACAGCTTCCTCACTTCTCTTAGCGGTCACAGAATTGAAAAGGGGTAGGGCCTTACTTTGGATTAGGCTTTGGCTTAAGGGAATGATGTGGCTGGTTTTATCTTCCATCCAGATTGCTAAAACTTTCTCTATATCAACCATAAGGCTGTTTCACTTTCTTATAATTCAGGTATTCACTGGAAGAGCGCTTTTAATTTCCTTCAAGAACTTTTTCTTTGCATTCACAACTTGGCTAACTTGGCACAAGAGGCCCAGCTTTCAGACTATCTTGGCTTTCAACCTATCTTCCTCACTAAACTTAGTCATTTCTAGCTCCTGATTTACAGTGAGAAACATGCAAGTCTTCTTTACACTTGCACACTTAGAAGCCACTATATGATTATTTATCAGCCTAATTTCAATATTATTGTGTTCAGAGAATAGGGGTGCCTGAGGAGAGGGAGAGAGAAGGGGGAATTGCTGGTCAGTGAAGAAATCAAAATACACACAACATTTATCAATTAAATTTGTTTCCATATTGGTACAGTTCGTGGAGTCCCCAAACAATTACAACAGTAACATCATCATAAAAAATAATAATAATAGAAAAGTTCGAAATATTGCAAGAATTATCAAAATGTGGCATGGATATCTAAAGTGAGCAAATGTTGCAAAAACTGAACCCATAACCTCGCTTGATGCAGGGTTCCCACAAACTTTCAATTTATAAAATTGTAGTATCTGTGAAGCACAATAAAATAAAGGGTTTGTACAGTATAGTGAGAAAAATTTATGAAGCAAAGAGTTTATGAAAAAAGGTAATAGGGATGTAAGCTTTCACTACTTCTATCCCACAATTACCAAAGGACCTAGCACATACAGAAAAACAAATACAAGATTTAAGAAATTTTTTAAAAAAAGTAGAATTAAAGAAAAAAATATTCTTGGTCTCTGATGATATGGTGCCTACTTATGCAATCTAGATAATCTCCTGATAAAGGATAAGCCATATGAGATTAAGATGATAATTCAACTGCATTTCTATATACCTATAGGAAGGAGTTTTAACATATTTAATATATCTCAGATACATAGATAGATCTTTTTTTTTTAAGATTTTTTATTTATTTATTTGACAGAGACAGCCAGCGAGAGAGGGAACACAAGCAGGGGGAATGGGAGAGGAAGAAGCAGGCTCCTAGTGGAGGAGCCTGATGTGGGGCTCGATCCCAGAATGCTGGGATCATGCCCTGAGCCAAAGGCAGACGCTTAACGACTGCGCCACCCAGGCGCCCCAAGATAGATCTTTACATACAGATTTTCATCCATACATACTAAGCACACATATATATGACTGAATAAAATGCATTTGAAATAGCAATCAAAACATAAAATATTGAGAAGTAAGTAGAACCTATATGTAAATAAGATTTTTCATTACTTATTTTATAAAACTTTATGCAACTATATAAAAGGAACTATGAAAGTTAATATATAATTCATGGTCTTGGGTAAGAAGTCATAATATAAAGATTTCGATTATCTTTGTATTTATTTTTAAGTTCAATATAATTCAAATGAAACCACAACAAGAGCTTTAATGTTTGTCAAGTGGAAGAGTAATAGCCAAAGTTCAGTCGTGATGGTTAAAAGAAAAATATCAATGTGGAGTTATTTGTCCAGTTAGATACCAAGACTTAGAGTTGGGCAGGACATTGCTTATGTAAATTTCTGCAACAGTCTTTCCCCCTGCATGATCTCTTTCCTAATCCTCAGTATATCAGTAAATAACACCTCTATTCACTCAGTTGCTCTTGCAATAAACTGGCCCATGTTTTGTGAGATTCTCACTAAGATATCATACCCAAACCACCTAATTATCCTCAGCTATGTCTTAACTATATGACAAGAGGTATACGTACCCAGCAATTTGAGAGTAGGAAGTCATGCACAAAGTCCCATCTATAACCAATTGAATAACCGGGACAACATCTTAAAATTGGTACCAATGCAGAATTGTATGGACAAGATCCAGGACGGGTCTTCCAACATTTGCAGCTGATAAATGTAAAGAAGAGACCTTTCTAAAAATTCATCAGTCTGGTGGTAAAAAGTTACTTTAAGGACAACCATAAAGGAAATGCCTGATAAATACTTTGCATTGTGGTTGGAAAGCCTCAAGAAACTCAAAAAGTCCCAAGAATGATAACTATAAAAAATCCACACCAAGAATAACCTCACTGCCAAAACCAAATGTCAAAAATAAAACTCTGAAACAGCTGGAGAAGAGATACACTACCTTCGAAAGAGTAATTACAAGATTGATTATCATGAACTTCATAAGAGAAGATATCAGAGTGATATCTTCAAAGTTCTGTAAGAAGATTAAATCTACCATAGCTTTCAACAAAATAACTAAATACGTAGTAAGATAAATAAGAAGATGAGACACTGTAAGATGAGACACTATAAGGTTTAGATTCAGTTTTCAACTGCTTCATCTTTCACTCCTGACAGCTAAGGCTCAGGTTGTGTGGCAATAGAAAAGGGTATAAAAGTGCTGAGGGTTGCGTCAGAATCTGGTAGGTAGGCCCCCGATCATGCGCTCTCCACAAGCAGTGCTGCTGCCCCGCCTGCTGGCAAGGAGGGCTTTACAGTTTACTGAGGTAAAAAGCAAAAACCCAAATCGAAACCAAACCAAACTACACCAAAACAAAACAAAGAAAACTAGAGCTTAAAAGGAGGTCAGTATGACTTGTTGATAAATTAATTTGCATCCTGTTTTCACCAAGAATGAAAATTAATAGCTTTTCTTTCCCAACCTAAATATACACTATGTCTGAGTCCTGAGTCTTTTGCTGATAAGAGGCTGAACAGGGAAAATATCAGTGTTTTAGTATTTCTTCCAAAGACTTCCTGGAGGCTGGCACCCAGAATATTCTGGAAGATGGAGATCTCTTGAAGACAATGTCTGAAAGATTGAAGGAGACAGAAGAAGCCCAACATGAGAGAGGCAGTTGGAATTGTTAAAACTGGAGTCACAAAGGGGTATAAATTTTCAATGAATAGTGAAGACCTGTGCATTGTCCCCAAGCAACATTTGGAAAGTGTCTGTGTGTAGAGGAGAGATATGACATGGTATACCTGATTTTGGAGTCTTAAACAAATTTGGCTTGGAAGCACAATAAATGTCTGTTGTTAAATGCAATGTATGAGCTTGACTGTAAACATTTCAGTGCCAAATATAACCTGACCAAAGTTTTCTATGAGACCTTAGAATCAAACTTGAGCCTCAATGATAGTGGTCTTGTGGTTATATTTCATTTTAGCTACGCAGCATTTACATGATTTCCCTATTTGAAGATGTCAATTTGGTTGGCAGATAGCAATCTGCATTAGATAATAAAAGCGAAGTTGACATGTTTCTTTTTCCCGATTCTGATTAGCAAGGATATGGTCTATGTCCAAGGTCAGCCAGTCAGATACTCCAGCCTGGGATTTAGAATCTTGATACAAGTACATACTAGACCTTATCTGGATCCAGTAGTGACATCAGCTTCAAGCCAAGCACCAGATGATGATCCACTGCCTGCCTCTGTGGGTGTTGGTCATGGGTGTCCAGGGCATATGCGCCAGCCCTGAAGTTCTTTCCACACCACTTCTGTGTAGTAGCTTTGGCTTGTCATTGCCTAACCCCCTGGCTTTACCATGTGCTAGTTTTCTGGTCGTTTCAATAATCCTGTGAGCTCCAGTTATATTCCAGTGGTTTCCTTTCCTACTTTTGTTAGCCAGAATCTTTTGTTGTTGTTGTTGTTCTTTGCAGGTAAAAGTCCTTTTTTACTTCCATACTTCAAACTCTGAGTCCATTTTTTCCTTCTTTCCCTGCCTCCCACCAGAAATCACATTCAAAACTTTCTTATATGAAGCAGTATTTTACACTGTCATAAAAAGGATCCTGCCCCTCTGCCCTGTTTTTTCCTAAATAAAAACAACTTACAATCTTTAAAATTGCATGAATCTGGCAGAAAATATCAGTAATATGATTATACCAGATGAGGAATGGGGAATAGAAATAGGAAAGTAAGACTATTTTTAATTTCAATGATTCATAGCCTGAAGTTTTAAGAATTTTAGGCTTCTATAATGTGGATCAAGTTGTTTTCAATATTTTGAGGCTTTTGTTCACATTTTAAATGATCACATTTTGGCAAACAGAAACTAATTTATCTTCCCTATAACTTGACAAATTAAGACTGACAATCCAGTTTATTGGTTCCTAACAGAGTGCAGGAAAAAAAACCACAATTTTCTGAAAAACTTAGTATAATGACAAAATCAATAAAAATTAGATGAAGCTTTATAAGATTACTTAAATTTTTTAAGATATGGAGAAACAGACTTAAAAATTGGTCCTATTGCTTAGAAACAGATAATTCATATAAAAACATCCTATTTTCTTTTTCCCCCCATGAGTGCCTTAAGAGATCCAGAAGTATATCTGTGGTTATTATAATGGGGGTAAGTAGAAAAACTGAAGTTGAATTTAGGGCCTTCTCTAAGGAAAACTGTCCAGTGTTCCATAGACCCTTCTCTGGGATCCATATCTTCTGGACCTAAAAAATTGCCTCTTGTTACTAGTTTATTTTCTTTCCATACTGCATTGAAATTTAAGGGAAAAATTTCAATGTCTAAGTAGCATTAATTGTTAAAAGGAAAAATTAACCTTTTCATAAAATTATTTCAAATAAAGAGCTACTTAGTGAAACCAACTTATTAAAGACATTTACTGAAGAGTGTCTGTTATTTGTTTTAATAGGGAAGCCAAGGAACATATTTTCACTGTGTAGAGACATATTGAGAGTAAAGTCTTTTTTTGTAAGACTTGCCACAAAAAAAGTTATTTGGAACTAAAGAAAGTATATATAAGGGTATTTATTGGAACACAAAGATGTTGAGAATCTTTTTAACATACCATATAATAATATTCTTTTTTCTCTTTGGGGAAAACTCTATACAAATAGATGATAGCTTGTTTGAAATATCATAAGCCTAGAATAATATTAATTAAATTTATATATATTTATTGAGTTCCCAGCATGTGTAACACTTTTTGTATTACATCGCTAAAATGTACTTCAGTATTCAGTTCATAAAACTGATACTTATGAATTTAAATATTTCCTATGCTAGGCACTTTTGTATGTATTTGATGTAATCCTCATAACAACCCAATGTGATATAGTGCATTATACATATTTTTTAAAATAGGAAACTTAAATTGAAAGCAAATTGACAAAATTAGCATTGGCAGAGAGCAAGCAAATGGTAGAAATGACATTGCAAAACATTTCTTGAAAACATATAAAGGGATGTTAGTTTGATTGCTTTTACTTTTCCAAAGCAGATTAATATATAAGAAAAAAGCACTGGGACAGTTTTGGATTCATTCACTATTGTTCAATAGTTATTTCTCAAAAGATAATAACATTAATGACAATATTTTTTCCAACTCTGAAATGGTAGACAATTAATAAATATTTGCTCTTGCCATCCTAGTAACTATAACCAACACATACTTCTTGCTTTTGTTTCTTGTTTGTTGAGACAATATGTTATGTGATTTATTTACCAATCCTTTCATTGATCTTTCAGTCAGTCAAAAAATCCTTATTGAGGCCTACACCATGGGCCAGACAACACCCTAATTGCTAGTTTAATTGAAGTTAAGCTGATGAATGAAAATAAACACAGTCCAATCCTCAATGTGTTTATAATATGATGGAGAATAAAGATTAATTAAATATTCATAAACACATAAAAAAACAACCACAACAAATGCTAATACGTGTTATATACATGATTCTATGAGAGTCGATAATCCAGGGACAGGCTTAGGTGAAGAGGTCAAGAATGATTTCCTTGCAAAAATTACATTTAGGGGTGCCTGGGTGCCTCAGTTGGTTAAGCGTCTGACTCTTGATTTCAGCTCCGGTCGCAATCTCAGAGTTGTGAGGTTGAGCCCTGCGTTGGGCTCTCTGCTGAATGCAGAATCTGCTTGGGATTCTCTTGCTCTCTCTCTGCTCTTCCCCTTGCTCATGGTCTCTCTCTCTCTTTCTAAAATAAATAAATAAAGTATTTTTTAAAAATTACATTTAAGTTGTTATTTAAGGGGTGGCTGGAAGAAAAGACCATCCCAGACAGAAGATATGTGCAAAGATTAAAACACACATGGCAAGGAAGAGGGATTAAAGGTCAGTGTGCAGATAGGAAAGGAGCAAAGATTGATGAGGATGCTGAGGTGGGCAAAGATCAACTCATAAAGGACTCGGAGATCATATTAATTTTGGTCATAATTGTATTAGTCATAGGAAGCTGCTGACGAATTTTAATTAATGGTGTGAGATGACCAGATTTGATTTTGAAAAAAAATTATTTCTAGAAGCAGTGTGAAGAATTAGAGGAAAGCCAGATGGATGGGAGAAGGAAATTTACTATTCTGAGAGTCTAGGTGAAAGATGATATTTCCTGAGACTTGTTTTGTGAAAACAAGAAATGAGAGGAACAAATAGTTTTAAGAGAAAGTTAAAGCTATGATTGATAAAACTTAGCGATAGTTTTGTTATTTGGAGCTGAGAGAGAGAGCTATCTAAAATGACTCCTTGTTTTTTCACTTGATCAACTGAGTGGAGGAAGGGTGTCTAAATAAGATTAGAGACATGTGAAAAAAGTTTGTTCTCTGTGTGTGGGTGTGAGGCGGGGGTGTATGGCTTAACCAGTTAGAGGTGGATGGGGATATCTATGGCTCGGTTTTAGCTGTGCTGAGTTTGAGATGTTTGTAAGGCAGGCAAATATATAAGTATTGAGATCAATGGGGAGTTCCAGATTGTGAGGAGTTGAAAATAAGTGCAGAAAGTGGCTTGAATGATTGGTTAGAGTGCAAGACAAAGGAAGAGGACATAATTCTAGGTTTTGAGGAACCCCAGAACCATGATAGAAGGAAAGAAGAGCATGCTTGAGAGCAAGTGCCTCTATTTTTAAATGTGGCTACACATTTTGTGTTGGTGTGTTCTAATATAAACAGAAAATGGCTAAAGAAGATGTTTGATTTTTTTCAAGAAAACATACAGAAGAATTACATAAAAAATACTAATACATTTACTTTAATTTCATTTTTACAGGTTAAACTATGTCATTTAGAAAACATCAAGATAAAATTTTAATATGAACTTTCTTATAATTCAGAACATAATGCTCTACCTTTAAAAGTTAGTTAATATTGTTATAAAAATGGATTGTTGTTTCATTACCTCTGACCTAGTCTAGGGTTATATTCTTAAAAACTGCTTAATTTTGTCTAGTTTTTCATTGCTTATCATTATTTGTTTTTGTTTTGTTTAGTTTTTTTTATCTGTGGAAAACAGATTAAAGAGCACTAATGCCATCAGATCTTTGTTCAAATGATGACGTGTTATTTTTCACAAAAATATATTATTTAATAGTATTTTTAAATTAAATATCTTCCAAGTAATGTGTGTTTTTGTGTTTGTGTGTCTGTGTATAACCTTACTCATACCAAATTATCAGGGAAATAAAAGGAGATGCACCTATGTTCATGCTTCCTCCTGAGTTGATAAATAATACATTGGCTAGTAATTTTCAAAGGAGAATAACTAGAAAAATCCAGGCAAAATATACATCCAATCAAACAATCAGGCATTAATTTGACTTACAAAATGCATATATGAAAGACATTATGTCAGATTTGCTGACTTCAATAAAAACTCACTTTATTGAAATGTATGAATGAGTAAACTAAAAAGGATTCTTTTAAAAATCAATTTGCTGAAAGTCCATCAACAACATAGCTTTTCAATGAAATTCTTCTAGAGAAGGAAGCGCAGAGAAGTCTATATAATATAAACACTAAGCATTTAAAAATATATCCTAAACATTCAATAATCTTGTTATGAAATAAAACATCCCATATATCCTCATAGGTTATGCTTTCACATACAAAATGCAACATCAAAGTACTATTCCATTCCAAAATGGCAAATTGGATGTTTAAAGTTATGATTCAATTAGTTTTTTTAATATCAAGATTCCAAAAAGTCTATAGTTCAGCTTATCACATATCATTTTATGGATTTCATTGCATTTCAAAAGAATGTACTCTTCAAAATTATGAGCTCTCAGAAGGCATCCAGCACAATCAAACTAAAACATTTCATCAAGTTTTACCTCTTTTATCTTTTATATACATTAATATCTATATTCAAAATGACTACAAGTAATGTTCTTCTGGCCTTTTCATGAGTGATGCAAACTCTAAATCATATAGACAAATAAAAACTAACAGCAGGAAAAAGAGGAGAAGCCAAGTGCTACATGTGACATCAGGTAACGAGGTGACCACCAATGGCGTAAAATCAATGATGCTAAATTTCAATCTTGTCAAAATATGTCCAAGGTATAAAAAGTATTCCCTTCTTTTGACAAATGGATCAATAGAATGATAGAATAGACAAAGGTACAGACTCATAGTCCGAATGAGATATGAACTCTCTTATTTTTTTCCAGGATGGTCATAATAAAGCAACCTTGCAGACACTGGACCCTTTCCCCCATATTTTATACTCTTGTTTTTTGTCTCATGATGTGCTTGCTGTTTTGAAGGGTGTTTTTGACCTCACTACTCTTTGGCTATGGGGGAGTGAGAATCTCCTTACTCACTGAATTATGTAACTTACATGTACTAAAAGGTGGGGGGAATATAGTTCAGAAGTTAAATGTGATGAAAGAGATTTAAGATTGGCATATTTTCTGAATTCTTATTTATAATCACTCAATGATTATGTTTTTCTGTTTTGTTTTGTTCTATTTTATGGCAGTCTTACCAAAATATTAACCCTTTTGCTATATATTTCCTTCCCTCAAAAGAACATTCTCGACATCATTTAAAAAATGTTTGGAAAGAGAAGACCATTAAAACATATATACACACATCCTGAAGTGAAAAGACTACTATAAAGTTTAAAATTTGCTCTAACATTGACCGTAATTTAATTGTTTTTTGTTGTTGTTTTTTCATGGAGATATCATATGTTAAAAATGAAACCAAATCCATTTGTTGACTTATAGTTTTCATACATTGTGGGCAATATGTAACTTTCAAACTTTAAAGAATTCGTTCTTTCTTTGGCTAATAATGTTAAAAATGGGTACTCCTCATTAAAGGGGAAAACAACAAGAAAGTAGTATTACTCAATAATTTGAAAAATCAAAGCAAATTTTTGTTTTAAAAGATTTATTGAGGGGCGCCTGGGTGGCTCAGTTGTTAAGAGTCTGCCTTTGGTTCAGGTCATGAGCTCAGGGTCCTGGGATTGAGCCAGGCATCATGCTCCCTGCTCAGCGGGAAGCCTGCTTCTCCCTCTCCCACTCCCCCTGCTTGTGTTCCCTCTCTCGCTGTGTCTTTCTCTGTCAAATAAATAAAATCTTAAAAACAATTTTTTATTGAGACATAACCTGTTACAAAGTACACAGATCTTAAACGTACAGATCACTTAATTTTTAAATATGCATGCACCTATATGTGAAACCTAGTCATATTTCACTGGGTAGAACAGTAATGATTAGATTGTACCAGTGAATCCATACCTAAATATTACATATTTGTCTTTATATCTAAAAATTGATGTTTTTCCCTAGATGCTGTCACTAATTGAGGTCAAGTTTAAAATTCTATTGTTAATTTTTTACCACGGGTTTTACCTTTAGTTCCACGTTGTCAGTTTTAGCTCTTCTAAAATTTAAAAGGACTAATTAAAAGAAAGCCAAACTCTAATAATGTCACAGAATTCAACAATTTTAATTTGTCTCAAGTGATCTTCTTTCTTTAGACTGTACAGGTGAGTACTGAGTCAAATCCAGAATTGAGATTTAAAATATGTTTCAGCCAACTTATGTAATATTCTTTCTTTACTTCTTTTTTATATGTTGTGGTATAACTTGTGTTTAGTGGGGTTAAGGTTAAAGTACAAACAGAAATCAATATGTCTTCTTTTAAAGTCTTTATATCTATGACGTTATACATATATTAAGTATTCTATGTTCTTCCTGGACAATGTACCTTCATAAGGATTCTGAATTTCCAAAGCTGAGTCCAGATTCTTGGGCTTTTCAGCCCTTGTACTTTGTGTTGCCCTGTTTTTTCCCACACATAGATCCCTCCGATCTCAAAGGGAACTCTGGTACATACTTACGGATGTCACAGACCGCACTGCCTATTCAAGCTTCATTTCCCCCAAGTAGTTATTGTTGGCAGCTCTCAAGCCTCCTCTTAAGCCACCACACAGACTACTGATATTATTTTTTTGACCTAAATAGTTAATAAACAAAATTATTCATATTTCTTTTGGCCTAAGGGTGCCATGAACCGAGAATGTTTGGAAACCTGTGTCTTAGTCCCAGTGAAGGGAGTCTGCTCAATCCCAGAAAGTATTTATATATTTATACAATTTAGGCTTGTTTTTTGTCCCTACCATTATGACTATTTGAATCCCCACTGTAAACCTAGTGGCAAAATGCCTTTCACAAAATAGGTTTTACATGCTGACTTATTTACTTATTTAACTTACACGAATAATTGGTTAAATAAATACTTGAATACTTAAAGAAGGTATCTGAGGCACTGAAAGGACAATTTAAAAAAATTCACGGTGAGTCTCTAGATATGGAAGAGGGGGGTATAACATTAAAGAAAACTTTGTGACAAAATATTTCATTGTAAAACCCAAGTGATAGAAATACTGGCAAGAGAGGAAAGCATTGATATTTAAGAATAAGGGGCCCAAACATATGAAAATTGTATAGTAAGTTTAAAAGATAAAAAAAATAGAGCAGGAATAAATAGGAGTGAAAAATGAGAGAAAACAGAAGCATTTTCAAGTGTTTACCATCAGTCACGCATAGTGCTGAAAGTTTTCTATACTCTATTCCATTCACTCCAACAGTTATGTAGGGTGGGTATCGTCATCCTTATCTGAAAAAATGGGTAAAATGATGTTCACGGGAGTTAACTAAATTATAGTTGTTTACTTAGTTCTAAGTGATAAAGTCAGAGTTGGAGCATACATCTCTTTAATATTATTTCCTGTCTGACAAATTTAGAATATACTTAAGGAATGTTCCATACCTGAAAGTCGTAAGGCACTGTTAATGATATTTCACTGAGATGATTAACTAGTGAAAACCAGTTCAGGTCTTTCTTCAATCACTTTGGTGATTAGTGTCTTTATTTTTTTCCTACTGACCCACTGGAATCAAAACTAGAAAGGAATGGGTAGGGGAAAGGAATAGCTCTCAATTTGTTACACAAATCCAATGTCAAGCCATTGAAATGAACTCTAAATGAAGAAAAATTGCCAAACATGACTGGTTAGAGAGGATATATAGGTGGTTATGACAATCATATGTGTTCTTTTAACATATCTAGAATCAGAAGGCAGAATGACATTTTTCATGGGAATTTCAAAATAAAAAGGGAAATTTTTTTTCTATTTTTTTCTTTTAAATTATTTTTTCTCTTTCAGGATTACATACAATTTAGGTAGACAGTCACCACTTCCAATCCATACATTTTCAAGACTTAAATTATTGTAATTTTATTAGCAATCATAGTGAGATACTTCATGGATCTGTCATTAAATAATGCATTTGCCAATTTAATACACCAATTGAAAGGAGTTGTTTGCTTATTTCAAAAGTGGTAGAAAGGATATGGAATGCTACTTATCTTTTCTTCTTAGATTAAATAATTGAGAGAAATGAGTAGTTAAATACAAGGAAGAAAAACATAATAGTACTTTGTCCTTGTTCAGTGTTCACTTTTGGGTTCTAGAGTGTTATTATAACAGTAATTAAATCACTTTAATGAAGAAACAATTTTGCAGAGTAAGAAATGGAAGAAACAAAAATATGAATGACTTGCTCAAGGCAGAGTACGCCATCGCTTTATAATTCTTCATTCATTCTTGTGTTCATTTTGATTTAGGAAAGCACATTTTCGAAACAGAGATTCATCAGAAGAAATAATTAATTGTTCTAGGTACTCACCTTTTTAGGGATAAAAATATCAATTGGTTGTACTTACATGGAAATTTGGAATCAGCAATAATATTACCCTTCATCTTATCAGCAAGCCTCAAGTCAACTCACCTACATAGATTCACCTAAAGCAAGTTTGCCCAAAATCCAATCCTGTTTAAATGTTTTTTTCTTAATTTGCACACTACAATTTTAAATATGCAATATTTTCAAAAAGATTAAGCACTTTTAAAATATTTTGTCTAAGGCAGAAATTTAAAGAATATGAGAATCTGATCACAGTTTCATTTCTCTTCAGAACAATAGATATGCATATAGCTTTTTTGCATTGTGAATTAATTCCCTAACTACATCATTATATATTCTGTAACTAAAAGACATGCTTTTCAGATTACCATTCAGAAATATGGGATTTGTAAAACCCTAGCTGGATATGCTGCCATCAGACTGTCACCCAACTGTCAACCCCTACTCAACTGACAACTGCTTCACACAAACCAAACCTATTTCCTTGGGTGGCCCAAACCCAAAGACTGGCCAGTGCCAGTGTATAGAACCTCGCCCATTTGCCTCAACTAGAAACCACTTTGAAGTTTCATGTCCCCAACAGACTTCATGTTTGGTCAACTGAAGGTAAAATGAGGACTGCTTCACTTCACTTCTTTGTTCAACGTCTCCATCTGACCAGTCCTGTTTGCTTCCCTTTTCTTCCACAAGTGGTGATCCTAAGTACTCCCCAGTCAAGCACCACACCAAAATATCTGCTTCTGAGGGAAACTGACCACTGTCTACAAAGAGACATATCTCTCCCAATCTTACGTTTCAGTACAAAACTGAAGAATCAATTTCAGGAAAAAAATGAGAAAAAATATTTTAAACCCCCCCAAAAACACTTCAATTCTAATATGGAGTGAATTTCAATTTAATAGCTATTTTATAGCATTTACATGAAAAAGATGAAAGTAGAGATAATATATAATGGCAATTGCTATTTAATTTTTGATATCTATTCAATTTTTACCACTCAGTTTGGTTACAACCATGCCAAGAGGCCAATTTACAAAAGTATGTTTTGTCAAATGGAATCAACATTTTCATGACTAGAAATACTAACATTATTTAACTCTAGTTACAGAGAACTAAAACAAGCATAGTTTTAAACAAAATATTTACTTTTTTTTCCTCATTTATATCCTCAATATCACATGCTTCTCCTCTCTTTAATCTCCACTTCACATGAAGTTCATGGAGATATGACTACAAGAGCACCAGCCATCAGGTACATGTTTCCAGCAAGAAGAAAAATGAAGAGGAAAGAGTAAGAGTTTAATAACTGATTGCATGTCTTTGGCCATCTGAAATGGAGACTGGGAAAGGGAAGCTTTTTATTGGGAGGGAAGAGTGTATATTTCTGCCTCCAATATTATAGGCAATTTAAGAAATGAGAATCACTGATATTGAGTAGAAAACTAACAGTCTCTGCTACAGAAACAAATAACAAACAAACAAAAAACCCTCTTGATTTAAGAGACACAAAATATCCCAAACTCTTCACATTCAACTCATATTTTACAATTTCCTTTTTTCACAAATTAATGAAGTCAATTTTGGTAAATTCTGCTACTATTTTCTCCTCAGTAAGGGAATTACAAATCCATATTCCATTTTCAGTAGTATGGTAGTCCCCTTTTATCTGAGTGGACTATATTCCAAGACTCCTAGTGGATGTCTAAAACTGCAGGTAGTATCAAACCCTATATATTCTGTTTTTTTTCCCCATCTATACATACCTATGATAAAGTTTAATTTATAATTTAAGCAAAGAGATTAACAATAACAACAATAAAATAGAGCAATTATAATAATATACTGGAATAAAAGTTATAAGGGTGTGGTCTTTCTCTCTCTTAAAATATTTTATTCTACTGTACTCATCCTTCTTCTTGTAATGATGTGAAATGACAAATGCCTACATGATGTGATAAAGTGAGGTGAATGATGTAGGCATTGTGACGTAGTGTTAGGCTACTACTGACCCTCTGATGATTTGTTGGAAGGAGGATCATATGCTTCCAGACTATGGTTGACTATAGGTAACTGAAACCACAGAAAGCAAAAGCAGATAAGGGCAGACTACTATTGAATTAACAAATGTTCCTATCAAAACTTATGTATTGATTCTAAGTGTCCATAGATGTCCATGTGCAGTAAATTTGACAAGTCTTCAGAAGTGTATCTTTCTTCTGCTTTCAATCCCCATTTCCAGATGGGCATATTGACAAAGTGCAGTTGACCCTTGAATGACATGGGTTTGAACTGAGCAGATCCACTTACATGTGGATTTTTTTCAATAAATATTGCAGAGGGGTGCTTGGTGGCTCAGTCAGTGAAGTATCGAACTCTTGATTTCATCTCAGGTCATGATCTCACCTCAGGTCATGATCTCAGGGTCATGAGATCAAGCCCCACATCAGGCTCTGTGCTCAGCATGGCATCTGTTTGAGGTTCTCTCTCCTTTCCTCTCCCTTTGCCCTCCCCCTACTCATGTTCTCTATCTCTCTCTAAAATAAATAAATACATAATTTAATTAATTAATTAATTAAATTTAAAAAATAAGTAAATACAATGGAAAAATTGGGGGGGACTCTCAACAATTCGAAAAATGTCTCAAACTGTGTAGCCTAGAAATACCAAATTTTTTTTAAAAAGTTAGATATTATTGTAATAGAGTATATAATATATGCAACATACAAAATATGTGTTAACTGTTTATATTATTGGTAAGGCTTCTGGTCAATAGTAAGCTATTTGTAGTTAAGTTTTGGGGAAGTCAAAAGTTACACGTGGATTTTTAACTATATGGAGTTTGGTGTCCCTAACCCCTGCATTGTTCAAAGGTCAACTCTATGTGCTTAACAGCATGTGAGTTTGTAATCACAGAGCCTTAAAACAAACAAACAAACAAACAAACAAACAAACAAACAAACACTCACCTGTCCTTATTTGTGTGGCCCCTAAGATCTACCCAGGAGACAAAGCCATAGATGAACTCATTTCGGCCAAGTTGTTCTTTGGGGATTTCATTTTGAATGGGAAAAAAGTAATATTTCCCAATAAAAATTCTATCAAATGCTTCAAAGAGAATTCTCTGCAAAGCCAGCAAATTCCTGAATGGTAGAAAATTTCATGTTTTATTCTCATTACATTAATTTAAAAACTTTTTAAAAAGAGGATGAGTCAAGGCTGTAACTCTGATGATGACAAAGATTTTTATCACATTAGACAAGATTGCTGGAATAAGACCAAAATAAATACAGCAGAACTTGCCAACGTAGAAATTAGTCACAATTTTGTGTATAGCTGCTTGGCCAAAACAGCAAATCTAGATGTGTTGCCAGGCTTTGTGTTTGCTTATATTGTAACTCTAAGATTTCTTTTTTTAGATTGAGCTATGGGTTGTTGGTAAAGAGACTTTCTAAACCTCTAAAGGCACTAAATATATATTCAAGCTCCAGCAATCTACTCACAAATTAGTAATTCTCTTTTTTAATGGAATTAGTATGTGTGTAACAGAAGAAAAGCAATATTGCCTGGAGGGAATGCAGTATTTTCAATCCAATTGCATGCTGACTGAAAATGACATAGCTGCCTTTTCTTCAAAATATTCATTTCAAAATATTAAAAGATATTTCAGTATTTCTAGACCAGATAATGTAATTTGGTAGCAGAAATGGCTTCGATTTTCTTCCCTTGCTTTAAGGCTTAAACCAACTCAACCATTTTCAAAGCACATGTTCAATTTAGTTATCTGTTTCCGGAACAGATGCTTATGTGGTTTTATCTGCTGCAAATTATTGATAAACTATTTATCAAATCCCTGTCATTAAATTCTCAAATACCTCTCCAGTTGTTTTAATTCAATAAAATGCTAAAGATTTGAGGGGAAAATATTTCAGACTACACTGATACTTTACCCTTTCTGTTTGTATTTACTCAGGTCTCTGTGACAATTTGGTTCATTGAAATTAATCAGAATGTTTCTAGTTAAAAGCTTGTTAAAAATATTCTTCAAATGTTGATCTACTAACTCGAAGTTCTTTTGAGGTAAGATTAATTTGAAGTTGCTTTATGTTGTTTCGTTTTGTTTTTCAGTACTTATGCATTGCCATATTGCTTTAAGTATCACCAGATCATTATATTTTGGCTTATTTTTTCATATCTTGAGAGTGTTCATTTGTAGCATGGAGGTAATATAAAAATCAAAATAAATAAAATAGTTTATATATAAATATTTTTACCTGCCAAAATAAAGATAATATGAGTTCTAATTTTAATTTTATTTAATTTTATATTTAATTTATTTGATCTTATTTTAAATTAATGGCCCAACTTGTAGTAATTTAGAATGATATTGGTATTATGCTAGTAACCAATGAAATAAGTGTTTGTAGGGATATTGTTATAAATTCAAGAAAACAAATATTAAACTGGTTTTAAACAGTAATTAATGTCTTTATCTAAATCTTGATTGATAACAAACAATAATTAATCATTAAGAAAATTATTAACTTAAATAAAAATTATTAACTTAAATATATTAACTTAAATATGTATCAATTCTCTTAACACATAATTATTATTAACTAATTATTTGTTATCAACATAATGAATTTGATTTAAGGATGCAATTTTTTTTTCTACCAAAGTAGAAGATTATTATTTTATTGACTTAAGATAGAAGCCAGTTGTTTCTGATTCCTCTTGTGACAGATGTACATAATTCTATACATTATTTTAATTAGTTTTAGGTAAATCTTGATAGATAATTTAAAAGATTTTGTATTTCCAGAACAACACAGACGACATCAGTACATTTAATAGATTATTTTCTCATTTAAAAAATATGTTGGAAAAGAATTTTGACTTCTAAGGATCTTAATATAATAACAATTTGCTATTTTTGAAAACATTTGGTTTTATTTAAAGTGGATAACACATTTAAAAAGTAAACTATTGTGATTAAGAAAAGCTGTCCAAATAGGTAATTTTAAATTTAATAGACATCTATTATTATTATATACTAGGTTGGAAGATTCCAGGGATGTAACTTCCACAAGGAACTTATGGTTTAAAAAGAAGAAAGCATGGACACAATTGAAATAAAGGCAAAATAGAACCATAAACACATGCAATAAGGACACAGAATAAACATGAATTTATTTTTACTTTTATTTTTTTAAAAATTGTATTTATGTATTTGAGAGAGATAGAGCACAAGCAGGGGAGAGGCAGGGGAGAGGGAGAAGAAGGCTCCCCACTGAGCAGGAAGCCTGACTGGGGCTGGATCCCAGGACCCTGGGATCATGACCTGAGCTGAAGGTGGAGGCTTAACTGACGAAGCCACACAGGCATCCCAAGCAATATGTTTTAAAAACAAAATAGAACAAACTATTTTTTTGGAATGTAAACTTTTCCTCAGTCTGGCTAAAATCACACTAACTCTATCAAGAGCGGCATGGGAAGTATTTTCAATTAAGTACCAACTCTATACACCGCTGATGGCTATGTAAATTGGTATATATTTTGAAAAGCAATATATCAGTTATGATGAGAACTTTAAAAATAATGATATTTTGATTCCATGATGCTCATGTATATTATCAAGAAATAACAGGGGCGCCTGGGTGGCACAGCGGTTGAGTGTCTGCCTTCGGCTCAGGACGTGATCCCGGCGTTATGGGATCGAGCCCCACATCAGGCTCTTCCGCTATGAGCCTGCTTTGTCCTCTCCCACTCCCCCTGCTTGTGTTCCCTCTCTCACTGGCTGTCTCTATCTCTGTCGAATAAATAAATAAAATCTTTAAAAAAAAAAAAAGAAATAACAAATTAAAGAGTAAAAAACGAGAAGGAATATATGTCAAACTAAAATATTCAGTGGGATGCTTACACTATGAAAACCTGGGTTCACCTTCAGAGATACAGGATCTTGGTGGGTTCTCATGAAATCATGACTTAAGACACAGGCAGCTAGTTTATTCAGAAGACGATCTTAAGAAGCAAGCAGGAGGGAATTTTCTAACAGGTTCTCTCAGCTCTGGAGCTCTTCATTTGGCTGGCAGAGGATTTGTCAGTAGAATGAAAGATGAATTCTCAATGCTGAAGCTGCAGCTGAAAGACAGGGATGAACTCATTCCCCAACATCAGAAATAGCTGGAAAAAGTCCAGCATTCACAGAAGACTTTTGCTTCAAGAGTAGATAAATCCACACAGACTGAACTTGTAGTCTCTGATGCCCTGGAATCCTATATGCAGAGAAGATTTATATATATATTTCAACCTAGGTTAAATCATTTGACCATGAGCAACGTATCACCAATCTGTGACATGTTATATATTGAATAAAATACATTTTCCATCAAAAAAAAAAAAAAAAGAAAGAAAAGAAGAAGAAGAAAGAAAGAGGCAGTTGGAAGAGTGAAAGTGGAAAAGGGAAAGCACCAATGTGGTTGATTTGGTTACTGCTATGAGAAACTGGATTGAGATCTTGCTGTGATCCATCTGAAAAATCATGCCAATCTACATCATTTTGGTCTCCACAAAGAAAGGAATTTCCGTGAATTCATCCATTAACTTCTGAACCACAACAGATGATTTTCCTTGAAATTTTAATCCCTCACACTTCTGGGTTGTCCCTTGCTCCTGTAGTTTTTATAGGGAAAAAAAGGCAAAAAAATCGAGAGTAGTGTCACTGCCTGGAAAATGCATGCTGCCGGGTTACACAGGAACTGCTCACTATGGCTGTTAAGTGCAATGAGCTGAACCAGGACTAAGAATTTGTGGATCAGGGCACTCTAAGTCCCTGACATGAATAACCACCTGGTACACTCAAATCAGCTCATACCCACCTTAAGTGCACTCAATATGGTGGTTTCTTATACTCTAAAAAGATTTACAATTAGAGGATTGGTGGAACAAATATTGTCTAAAACCCTGTAGCTGTTCTTAAGACCATAACTGATGGTCTTGCTCTGTCACTGATGGTCTGTTTATTGTTTGCATCAGCTTCAGGCATTTCTTCAACTTACCTAGGTTAAGTGCTTGCATGATGAAGCTACCCAGATTTCAATTCCTGAGAGAACTGGGCCTTTAGTTTTCTTGCTCTGATCAAGCTATGGTTGCTGAAATTTTCATTCCAATGTTCTCATTAGACATGGAAGCAACAAAAGAGACCCTACTGAATTCCTCAAGTCCTAGACGTACTCTTATGTGCCTGCTGGGTACACATTGTAATCAAGATAGATTATCCTCTCCAGTATATAAATTATGTCTTTTCCTGCTAGGTACCATAAAAATCACTACATATCATCTGATATTTTAATTTATAAACAGCATCTTGGAGCACAGCACTCCAGCTCCTTAGGGTGCCATTCCAAACTGACACTTTAGCTAAGTGTTTAATGGTCACTTGTTCTGAGAAGAAATACACAGGATTTCATCCCTGTAAACCAAGCATTCTGTAAGCCCTCAGATCATAATGTCACATTTCTTATCACAGTCTCTCTTCAAGTGACATTATACTACTTCACATAAGAACTTTTCAATAGCATGCTTTGATTTCTTCCTTCCCAGTCTTTAAAGTATTGTTATCATAATATATATATATATATATATATATATATATGTTACTATTTGCTTAGTCATTTATCTTTTTAAAATATATGAAATCTAAAAAAAAAATTACCCATTTAGTTACCATTTTCTTTTTATACTCCAAATTTCAATCTGGTATCATTTTCTTTTACCTGAAAGACCTCCTTTAACATTTCTTACAGTATGGGTCTGCTGGTGATGACGTTTTTTAGTTTTTGTATGTAGGAAGGTCTCTATTTCCCTTTAAACAAACAAACAAACAAAACTGAATCCAAAGCAAGGCCTTAACTTGGTTCAGTTCTATGAAAGCTGAAAGGTGAAGAAGCCGCGGAAGAAGAGTGTGAAGCTAGCAGAGGTTGGTTCATGAGGTGTAATGAAAGAAGCCGTCTCCATAACATCAAATGTAAGGTGAGGCAGCACGTGCTGATGTAGCAGCTGCAGCAAGTTCTCCAGAAGATCTAGCTCAGATCATTAACGAGGGTGGCTACATTAACCAACACTTCTGATATAGATGAAACAGCTTTCTATTGGAAGGAGACACCATTTAGAACTTCCTAGCTAGAGAGAAGTCAATGCCTAGCTTCAAAGCTTCAAAGGACAGGCTGACTTTCTTGTTAGGGGCTACTACAGATGGTGACTTGAAGCTGAAGCAATGTTTGTGGCCATTCAGAAAAACCCTAGGGCCCTTAAGAATTATGCTAACTTGGTGCGCCTGGGTGGCTCAGTCAGTTAAGTACCTGACTCTTGATTTCAGTTCAAGTCATGATCGTGGGGTCCTGGAATTGAGCCCCGTGTTGGACTTCACCCTCAGCAGGGAGTCTGCTAGAGATTCTCTCTCACCCTCTCCCTCTGCCCCTTCCTTTGTGCTCTCTCTCTCAAATAAATAAATAAATAAATCTTAAAAAAAAAAGGCAGAATTATGCTGACTCTACTCTGCTTGTGCTCTTACACTGGAACAAAAAAGCCTGGATGACAGGACATCTGTTTATAACATGGTTTACTTTAAGCCCATCGATAAGAACTTCTTTTCAGAAATAAGGATTCCTTTCAAAATATTACTGCTCATTCACAATGCACCTGGTCACCCAAGAGCTCTGATGGAGATGAATATTGTTGTCATACCTGCTAACACAATATCCATCCTGCAGCCCATGGTCCAAGGAGTAATTTTGACTTTCAAGTCTTACTATTTAAGAAATACATTTTGTAAGGCTACAGCTGCCATAGATAGTGATTCCTTTGATGGAATTTGGACAAAGAATACTGAAAACCTTCTGGAAAGGATTCACCATTCAGGATGCTATTAAGAACATTCATGATCAAAAGAAGAGGTCAATGGGGCACCTGGATAGCTCAGTCAGTTAAGCATCTGAATCTTGATTTTGGCTCAGATCATAGCCTCAGGGTCATGAGACTAAGCCTCACATCAGGTGCCACGCTGGGTGTGGAACCTGCTTAAAATTCTCTCTCTCTCCCTACCCCTCTGTCCCTACCCCCACCTCTGCACCCGTTTGTGTGCTGTCTTTCCCAGAACAAACAAGCAAACAAACAAACACAAGAAGAGGTCAAAATATCCACATTATCAGAAATTTAGGAAAAATTATTTCTAATCTTCAGGTGTGACTTTGAGTGGTTCAATACTTCAGTGGAGGAAATAATTGCAGATGTGGTGGAAATAGCAAGAGAACTAGAATAAGTGAAGCCCAAAGATGTGACTGAATTTATGCAATCTCATGGTAAAACTTGAATAGATAAACAGTTGCTTCTTTGGAGTGAGCAAAGAAAGTGGTTTCTTGAGATGTTATTTACTCCTGGTAAGAATGCTGTGAAGATTGTTGAGTTGACAACAAAGGATTTAGAATATTACATAAACTTAGTTGAGAAAGCAGCTGCAGAGAGGATTGACTCTACAGTAGGTAAAGTGCTATAAAACAGCATCACATACTGCAGAGAAACCATTCATAAAAGAAAAAATCAATGTGACAAACTTTATTATTGTCTTATTTTAAGGACTTTCTACAGCTACCTCAACCTTCAATAACCACCACCCAAATCAATTAGCAGCCATCAGCATGGAGGTGAGACACTCCACCAGCAAAAAGATTACAACTTACTGAAAGCTCTGATGATGGTTAGCATTTTTTAGTAATCTTTTTAAATTAAAATATGTACATTGTTTCTTGAGACAATGCTATCACACACACCTACTAAACTACTATATATATATTATATATAAACTACTATATATATGTATATGTATATATAGTGTGTGTGTGTGTATATATACACACATATATATATTACACACACTATAATGTAGACATAACTTTTATATGTACAAGGAAACCAAAAAATTCCTTTGATTCACCTAATTGCAATATTCACTTCATTGAGGTAATCTGGAACTGAAGGCACAATATCTCCAAGATATGCCTGAAGTTTATAATAGATGGTTTTAATTTTATTTCCATTTAGTGATTGCCTCAATAGATTCAGAAAAAATTTTTTGAAAAAAATGAAATCTTGAAAACTCTTAGGAAACTAAAAATTAAAGGGTATTCCCTTAAACTGGTTAAGAATTTGTATAAAGAATTACATCATAAAACTAGAATACAGCAAGGATATCTCCTGACACAACTTCTATTCGTCATTGTATGAGAATTTCTGGCCAGTGAAGTTAGGTAAAAAAAATAATAAGTCCAGATAGAAAAGGAGGCAATTAAAGATGTATTTATTATTATTTTAGAGAGAGAGAGTGGGGGTGAGGCGAAGAGGCAGAGGGAGAGGAGAAAGAGAATCTCAAGCAGACTCCCCACTGAGTGTAGGGCCCAACATAGAGCTTGATCTCACAACCCTCACGTCATGTCCTGAGCCAAAATCAAGAGTCAGATCCTTAACCATCTGAGCCACCCAGCACCTCCCTATTTTTTTTTTAAGATTTATTTATTATTTTAAAGAGAGAGAAAAAGGAGGCAATTAAACTTTGTCCATATATAAAATCCAGTGTAATCTAAAATGAAAGCTAGTAGAGCTAACAAATAGTGAGGCTGTAGAACATGTGATCAAAAAATTAATATACCCTATGATCCAGCCATTGCACTACTGGGTATTTACCCCAAAGATACAGATGTAGTGATGAGAAAGGCCATATGCACCCCAATGTTCATAGCAGCATTGTCCACAATAGCCAAATCGTGGAAAGAACCGAGATGCCCTTCAACAGATGACTGGATTAAGAAGTTGTGGTCCATATATACAATGGAATATTACTCAGCTATCAGAAAGAATGAGTTCTCAACATTTGCTGCAACATGGACGGCACTGGAGGAGATAATGCTAAATGAAATAAGTCAAGCAGAGAAAGACAATTATCATATGATTTCTCTCATCTATGGAACATAAGAACTAGGAAGATCGGTAGGGGAAGAAAGGGATAAAGAAAGGAGGGGTAATCAGAAGGGGGAATGAAGCATGAGAGACTATGGACTCTGAGAAACAAACTGAGGGCTTCAGAGGGGACGGGGGTGGGGGAATGGGATGGACTGGTGATGGGTAGTGAGGAGGGCACGTGTTGCATGGTGCACTGGGTGTTATACGCAACTAATGAATCATCGAACTTTGCATCAGAAACCAGGGATGTACTGTATGGTGACTAACATAATATAATAAAAAACATTAAAAAAGAATAAAAAAATTAATATTTCTGTATTCTAGCAGGCAGCAATAATAAAATAAAATAATTTTTAAATTTTATTTATTTAGGGATGAATCTAGTGAAAAAAATGGGAGGATTGTACACTGAAAATTGCAAAACATTGCTGAGAGAAATTAAAGAAAATCTGAGTGGAGTGATATATTGCTAGGTCAGAAGACTCGGTATTGTTAAGATGATAATTCTAAGAAAATTTATCTATAAATTCAGTGTAATTCTAATGAAAATCCCAGAAAATGTTGTTGTAGAAATTATCATGATGTGTCCAAAATTCATATGAAAATTTGAAGGATGTAGAATAGCCAAAACAATTTAAAAAGGAAATCACAGTTTGAAGACTAACACTAACTGACATTATTTTAAGACTTACGATAAAGCTTTTGTAATAAAATCAGAGCAGTATAAACATAAAGATAGACACATACATTAATGGAACAGAGTAGAGTCCAGAAATTGATCCATATGTGTATGGAGACTTATTTTTGATGAAGTTGCAAAACAATTCAGCGGTGAAAGGATATCTTTCCATCAATAGGACTGAAACGTTTTGAATATCCATTGCAGAACAACAAACTTTAAAGAATACCTCACACCATATGCAAATATGAACTCAAAATGGATTGTAGAATTAAATGTAGAAGTTGAAACTATAAAATTTCTAGTTAAAAACAAAGGAAAATATTTGTAGCCTTAGATTAGCAAAGAATTCTTAGATACAAGTGTGACAACCCAATCCATAAAATCATAAATCGATAAACCGAACTTTATCAAAATTTTAAAAATTAGCTCTTCAAATAATACTATCAAGAAAATGAAAGGCTTTCCACAGATTAGGAGAAAATATTTGCAAATCACACATACTTGTAAAGTGCTCGTATTTAAAAAAATATAAAGAATTCTCAAAAACTCAGTAACATCCAAACAGCCCAATAAAACTAGACAAAATATTTGAACAGACATGTCATCAAATAATATGGATGAGTATATGAAAAGATGTCAAACATCATCAACTAAAATCAGAAACAAAACAAATCAGAAAACCCGACCTTGTCAAATGTTGTCAAGAATGTGGAAGGACTGGTAATCTCATACCTTGCTATTTTAAATATAAAATAGTGGATCTGCTTTGGAAAGCAATTCAATATTTCTTTAAAATATTTAACACAAATCTATCATCTATATAATCCAGTCACTGAATTCCTAGGTGTTTACCCAAGAAAAAAGAAAGCAAATGTCCAGAAAGAGATTTGTATACGATTTTTTTTTTAAATAGTAGCTATATGCTTAGTAGCCCCAGTTGGAGACAATTCAAATTTCTGTCAGCAGGAGAGTGGACCAACCAATGGTGCAATGATCTGTGGATGCATAGAAGGACAAGATGAAATCAAACGATTATGCTTCATTAAAAATTTGAACAAAAAAGCAACATACTCTATGATTTCCTTTATTTAACACTCCAGAAAAGAAATTAATATATAATGAAAGAAAGCACATCAGTGATTGCATAAAGGGGCTGGGGGATGAGAAAAGATGCAAGAGGGAGCAGATTTTGAAGAGATATGACGACTTTCTCTGGGATGAAAGATAGGTTCACTCTCTTGATTGTGATCATTGTTTGAAGGATGTATTTGTATTTCAAATTTATCAAACTGTAAACTTTAAGTATGCTGTGTATTGTATGTCAATTATGCCTCAATAAAGTTGTCAAAAAATTTTAAGCTATATAGGATGGTATGAGTTATTTGCAAAATGAAAGTAGGTATAAAGAAAAACGATCCCAGGTTATTTTCAAATTCAAATTTGTATATTATGGGTTCCTACAAAAATCCATTATAGTATCCATTTTACTACCACATTTTCAAACAGAAATTCTTTGAAATCAGCAAACAATCTGCACTTCCTACTTCAGAAAATAATTAACTGCAGTGATTCTTCTTCTTGTCCTGATGATTTTATGATGTGGTCCGAAACTAGAATACACAGACTTCCTGTTTTTCAATTTCATCACTTTTCATTTCAGTTACTGGGAGAAATGACCCCAAATTGTCCTCTCACTAATGCCCTAACATTGTGTTTTTATTCTTAGGCTTGGTTCTGTCCTGTAATTCTATCCTTTATACCTATTCTGAATTTATACGTAGTTTGCTCGCTTAAGGGAATTGAAATTTGAAACATTATGTATTACAGGTATTTTGCCATGACTCCTTAACAGACAGTAAATACTATAAAAATCTTTGCTGATAGACTGATTAAAATTTTATGTATATCTTACTGCACTTAGCATTTTATTAAGCAAACTAAGTAATATGGTTCATTCAATTATTTAACTGTTTTAGGAGTTTCTGCTATAAGCCAGATCATGCATTAATCTCTAGAGATTCAAAGATAAATTGAACAAATGTCCTGTTCTTCTGGGGCCACTTGCTCAGTGTCCTATGACAGCTTCCAACCGAAGCTTTGCAATGTATTTTTTAATATAGCATAATTTTGTTGTATACATCGTTATGTTTTATTGAGCAGATGTTTATCCATTATGTATAATCTCACAGATATCACTAGAAGTCATGTTCTGTCAAGGCAAAAAGATTTTTCTGTGCAATAAATGACTTCTGTGAGTAGGACAAATGGAAGGTAACAGTGAGTTTTCAAGACATGGAATATTTCAAAGCTCACTGTGCGACATAATCAGAAATATGCCTTCTAAAAAAATGAGGGGAAAATTAATCAGAACCCTTAAATACGGGCATTGTTATTTTAACATGCTAACTCATTTGTTTGGATATATGACATTAAAATATTAATTTCAAATCACTTCATTGCCTATATTTAAGCTACCTCTTTGGACAAACTCTCCATGACTGTTGAAGCTATATCCTCAGGAGAGTCCCAGTTCACTGCAGCTTTCGCTCTAATTACAGCAAAATGGAGATTAAAAATGGCTTGGGAGCAACAGCGCAATATTGTTTGGAAATATTTGGCCTAGTTACCTGGGAGGTACCCAAGGTTTGCCTACCAACACAAGATTTTTGACAGCTTCTCAACTGCCTGAAGCAGACTCAGTGGTTGCTTTCACTCTATTAGGATCCTAAAGGACAGTAATTGTTGCTGCAATAAATTTAAGTGGGACAACTTTGCAGTTTATTTTGAATATATTTTATGTGTATATGATCTACCACAGGATAAAAACCCATTTAAAGTCTGTAAAAATTTAATTTTTCTAGGATTACAATTCCCCCACTTAAACAACAGGTAGAGCTGAAATTATATATATTTATACATATAAATTCAGATATATACACATACTTACATATATATGTCATTATCATGTGTTGTATATAAATATATATGGCATTGCATCAATGAAAATAAATTAAATATAAATATTTATATGATATATTTGTATGTATGAATCAAAATATCACCTGTAACCAATAATGGTAAGTCATACTTATGATTTAATGTTTTGGCATTGATTATAAATTTGTTTGGAGCATTGTATCTCTTCTGTAGTACCTAAACCAAGTAACAGATCTGAAAATAGAAATAAATTTCCTTTGGGGCGCCTGGGTGGCTCAGTCATTAAGCGTCTGCCTTCGGTTCAGGGCGTGATCCCAGCGTTCTGGGATCGAGCCCCACATCAGGCTTCTCCAATGGGAGCCTGCTTCTTCCTCTCCCACTCCCCCTGCTTGTGTTCCCTCTCTCGCTGGCTGTCTCTCTCTCTCTGTCAAATAAATAAATAAAATCTTTAAAAAAAAAAAGAAATTTCCTTTGACTGTGTATAACATGTATGCATTGAAAGTGACTGATGATAATATTCTTAAATATATGTATATGACATATATTTATTTATAGTATTATACTAATTTTCAATGAATAGAAACTTTCTACCTTTTTGTATGTGGAAATTACCAATTAGCTCTGTCTGTAATCTAAATTGTAAGGAAATTTATACTGCTAGTTTGTTTCTTGACTATTTCTTGATTTGTATTTTACCAAATAATTACTTTTGAATAATATGTCATTTTAATCACCATTGTATTTCAAATTATTTTGGCCTTTATTTTTTATTTGGTGAATACCTGTTTGCACCTGTTCTTGCTTATGTTTAAAATTGTAATTTGGGTCAACACTGCCACAGCTAGTTGAACAAAGTCCATAGCAACAGTGATAAATCAGGTTCATAGCATGACTTCTGACATATGATGAAAATGGCATTTTTCCTTCTAAATTACATAACCCAGTCTAATCATGAGAAAAACATTAGAGAAAAGCCAGTTGAGAGACATTCTATAAAATACCAAAACTCTCAAGGCCATCAAAGACAAGGCAAGCCTTAAAAACTATCATATCCAAAGGGTCCGAAGTAGATATGACAATTAGATGTCATATGATGACCTAGATGTGATGCTGGAACAGAAAAAAAGCCTTCAGATAAAAATAAAGGTAATCTGAATAAATTATGGACTTTAATTAAAAGTAATGTATCAATATTGGTACATTGAATATAAGAAAATATGCCAAATTAATGTCATATAATAATAAATAAATAAGTGTAGAGTATATGGGAACTGCCTCTAATATCTTTGTAATATTTCTGTAAATCTAAAACTGTTTTTTTACGTTTATTTAAAAATCAGCGACCAGATACTAGAATTAAGATTGATTCATTTTATTTATTTAGCATGACAGAAGACATAAACATCATGGGAAAATAAATCATAAAACTAGTCAAATAGCTTTATTTTATTAAAATTTATTTAGATAGCTTCGTCATATATACTCTTTTAAATAAGCTATTTTATTTTATTAAAATTTTTGAGTATAGTTGACACACATTGTTACATTAGTTTCAGGCGTACAGCACAGTGATTCACCCTCTATACCTTATGTTATGCTCATCACTGGTGTATCTGTTATCTGTAACCATGCAACATTATGATAATGTCATTGACTCTATTCCCTATACTGTACCTTGTACTTCCATGACTTATTCATTCCATAACTAGAAGTCTGTATCTCCCATTAGCCTTCACCTATTTTGTCCATTCCCCCTACTCTCCTTTCCCTCTGGCAACTGTCAGTTTGTTCTCTGGATTTGTAGATCTGATTCTGCCTTTTGTTTATTCATTTGATTTTTATATTCCACATGAGTGAAATCATACAGTATTTATCTTTCTCAGTCTGATTTATTTTATTTAGCATAATACCTTCTAGATCTATCCATGTTTTCACAAATGGCAAGATCTCATCCTTTTTCATGGCTGTGTAATATATATGTGTGTGTGTGTATGTAATATAAATATAATATATATGTGTATGTAATAAATATATATATATTTCACATCTTCTTTATCCATCCATCTATCAATGGACACTTAGGTTGCTTCCATATCTTTGCTATTGTAAATAATGCTGCAATAAACACAGGGGTGCATATATCTTTTCATATCAGTGTTTTTTTGGTTTTGGGGGGTGAATGCTCAGCAGTGGGATTATTACATGGTATGATATTTCCATTTTTATTTTTGAGAAACTCCATATTGTTTTCCATTGTGGCTATTCCAGCTTATATTCCCATCAACAGTGCATGAGAGTAAGAAACTTATTTATACTCAGGGTACTGGAATAAAAACACTCAAAGACAATGTTCTTATAGCTATACTCTAAAATTATATTTTACATGACTTATATTGTTATCTATAAATATACCCTGACAATTTTACATCAGTCCTAAGGTAGTAGCAGATATATTTTATGGAAAAAATTATATTTTCCTTTTCATATAACAAAAGTCACCCATACATCACTGAGCTGTATGATCCTAATTGTATAATTCTATATCACAGGGGCAATGTCTTTTTATAACTGCAGCCAGCAATTATCTCAAAACTGCAAGGACTGTTCTTCCCTTGTAATTTCTTTGCTAGAAATGTTAATAGAAATGTAAAACAAATGCTGCTTCTATTTGTCAATAATATGTTTCTATTGAGCACTATAAAATTAGTAGAAATAACAAATATTAGAAGTGATCTCATCTGGCCAGTCATACTGTGGATATCTACAATAAAAATCATCTCCTAGAATTAAGATAAACTGTAAGTTATTCATGATTTAGGCATTTATAGGTATGCCAAAAAACCCATAGAAATTAATTACAATATTTTTTTAATTAAAATGCTGCAAAAACTTTAAGGTATAAAGTCCAAAGGGAAATTTTCTGTAAATCTGTCAACATATCTTTGCCTCCTAATTCTATGCATATTTTGACCTCTTCATGGGTAAGAAGAAAGAAAAGCAAAGCATATATGCTACCAATATGGAAAATCTAGTTTTGTATAAAATCAAGGGACTTCAGTGCTGAAACAAACATAATTTCCTAAGACAGGTGTGTTCAAGAGAACTTTATGTGATGACAGAAATTTTCTCTATTTGCTTGGTCTGATATGGTAACCACTTGCCTCACATAACTGAAAATGTGGTTGGTATGACCAAGGGTATTAATTTTAATTTAATTTAATTCAGATTTAAATTTAAATAGTTATATGCAACTATAATTTTGGACCAAGGTGTTCTAAAACAACTAACTTTTTATTTGTTCATAACACTTTAAAAATAGTGCAAATTATATAGGAAGGGGTACATTGTAAATATTGGAATTTGAAACAAAATTATTAAACCACTTTTTAGGTGTTCAATATTAACCATTGAGATGTAATATCCACTATCATATATTTAAAGAATACCTGGAGAATGTTTTACATCAGAAATTTTGCATTCTTTTTTTCTCTTTGAACTCATATTTCATTACCGAGCAATTTTAAATACTAATAAATTTCATATTTGCACTTCAGCATTTTCATTACATTCAAATATAGTGAATGTTAAATATGTATATAAGTTACATATTTATTTGTGCCCTTGAACCTTTAGTTTTCCTTTTATTGATTCATTTTATTAGTAAGATACAATTAAAAACACATTTTTATAGTAATTGAACATATCAAGTAAATTTTATTAAAAACGAAACTCAGTGAATGTTATTTATTATTATAATCAGAAAGGGTCTAATAGCAATTCAATTATTTTTTCTTCTTTTTGATATTCACATAAATAAATATATGGAACTACTTTTGTCAGAGAGATTATTATTTGTGTTCTAGGATTTTTATGGTTTCTGGTCTCCTATTTAGGTCTTTAATACATTCTGAGTTTATTATTGTATATGGTGTTAGAAAGTGGTCCAGTTTCCTTTTTTTACACATTGCTGTCCAGTTTTCCCAGCACCATTGTTTGAAAAGACTGTCTTTTCCCCATTTGATATTCTTGCCTCCTTTGTTATAGAGTAAAAGACCATAAAAACATGAGTTTATTTCTGGGAATTCTATTCTGTACTATTGATCTATGTGTCTGTTTTTGTGCTAGTACCATACCATTTTTATTATTTTTTTAATTTTTTAAAAAGATTTTATTTATTTATTTGACAGAGAGAGAGCACAAGCAAGGGGAGCAGCAGAGGGAGAGGGAGAAGCAGGGTCCCTAGTGAGCAAAGAGCCAGATGAGGGCTTGACCCCAGGACCCGGGGATTATGACTTGAGCTAAATAAAGGCAGATGCTTAACCAACTGAGCCACTCAGGCACCCCACCATACTGTTTTTATTACAACAGCTTTGTAGTATATCTTGAAACCTGGGATTGTGATACCTCCAGTTTTGCTTTTCATTCTCAAGATTGCTTTGACTTTTCTGTCCCGGTCTTTCATGGTTACATACATATTTTAGCATTATTGAGTTTTGGAAAGTGATGTCCTATAGATTATATATGTTCATGTAGCCTTTAAAGCAAACTTCATGCATGTCCACTATTACAAACTTTTTGTTTAAAGACTTTTGGTAGATAATTTTATTAGAAGAAGGAAACATTCTGACTTTTAATGTTGAGACATATAAAAACTGTCTTGTCTATTTTTTCCATATTGAAGAAAAAATAAACCTATTTCCCCCCCCCCACCCCCGCAAAGAAGGTTTAGATGCTTGGAAAATTTGCATTAATTTACAAAAATATGAGTATTTGTGATGATAGACCTGTAGATGCTGTTTTAAAGTAAACTTACAGTTAAAAGTCATTGCTATTCCCTTTTACAAAAGCAATTTAAAGCATAATTAAAACTTCTTATTTTTAAATTTTAAATGGGAATTAAGTGCAAGCATATAGCTAATGTACATTTAGAAAAAGTGTTAAGTTTCACAGAAAAATAAATTGATTTTTTTATATTTGTTTAATGTCAAATGCATGTCTCAAGAAAGTATAATGTGAAAACTTTATTTCCCTCATTATATATTTTTAAAGTTTTAATATCATTAACTTATAATTGAAGCAGAATAAAAATGTTAGCAAACATCTTTGAAACTATCCATTCTTTGAATACTAACAATTTTTAATTTGAAAGTAAACAGCACTTTTATTTTTACCAATGTTGTAGGAAAAAGTTTCTGCTTATGTATACCTCTACCTTCTACTGCTTGAGCATATAGGAAATTTCTCCTGTTTCTTTTTTACTTTAGAGTGCCAGAAATTATTTTCCTTTCTCTTCCCAACAACAACAAAAAGATAAAAATTGCAAACTATCACCAACCTTTCATCTAAATCTTGGACCTATTTCATCATTGCTAAATTGCAAACTTGGCAAAAAGTTGTTCTGGTCCCTTTCCATTGATTTTCAAAGCGATTTAGTTTGAGAATTGCTAGTGTAGGTAATTGAATCCCAGTACACAAAAGCTTGTATGTGTATTCAATTGCTTCTTACTGCTTCTCTCATCTTAAAATTTCTTCCTATTTAACCTGACCATAGTTTATATATAATTTGAGAATAACCAAGGCATTTTCATTGAAGAATAAGATAAAGTGTCTATTTGTACAAAGCATAATGGATCTTTATAAGGAACTTTCTCAATGTCAGCATACTATTGGTACTTGACTATAATTTACTTCAAAAATGTGGAAGTACTTACTGCTGTGGGAAGTAGTGACTGTGGTATTAGAAGTTTTCCTTTATGTCTTCATTGATAGGTTATCTAGAAATTAATCTTCTAGCTCTTGTTAGACAACTTCTACTGAAGCTTAAAAACAGCCACCTACCTACCTTCTCATAAAATAAAATGTTCTCTGATAAATCTGAGTGCATTCTGAAAACATGTGGACTCTATATTCATCAGGGTTCTCTAGAGAAACAGGACCAATAGAATGTGAGCGTGTGTTTAGATTGTGAGAGAGAGAGAGAGATTTACTTTAAAGAACTGGTTCATGAAACTGTGGAGACTGGCAAGTTCAAATTTGGCAGGGTAGGTTAGCTGGCTAAAGACCCAGGGAAGAGATGACACTGGAGTTCAAGTTCTAAGGCAGACCACTGGCAGAATGCCCTCTTCCCCCCAAGAGGTCAGTCTTTTTCTTTAGGTGTTCAGCTGATTGGATGCATCCTACCCACATGATGGAGGACAATCTGCTTTACTCAAAATCCACCAATTTAAATGTCAATCCCATTCAAAAAATACCTTCACAGAAACATCTAGAATAACATTTGACCGAATATCTGGGTATCCCTGAGCCAAGTTGACACATAAAATCAACCATCACAGCTTCCATCCTTTATTCTTTTTTCTAACTTCATTTTTAAATTTTAATTTTGAATACATATATTTTGAATTTTGAATATGTATATGTATATATATATTTCAGAGAGATGCTGGGTACTGCATAGTTTACATGAGTTTTCTTTTTAATAATGAATAATGAACGTTTCTTTCAGTATTTTTATTTTATGTCATATTTTACTGGTCACTGTATTCACCATGCATAAAATAATAGTGAACCCTGATCAACATAGATGAACTTGGGCAACTCTGAAGAAACAGAATACATTTATTAAGATTTTGACTCCCATGCTGAGAAGACGTGTGTAACTTTGACTGAAACATTGCTTCCAGGCTCTGACATAAGAAGTGAAAAACAACAGATCAGTGACATTTGCATTTATGCAGAATGATTGATTTAGTTGTTCTCTATTGTTTACCTGTTGGCTCAGTAATACAGAGTTGGTGAATTCCTATATTCTTAGAGTTGTCTGGCATAAAACTTGTTTCACTAAGATCTGGTTCTTATTTTATTCAATATGTTTTTTTCCCCATAGAATTTAATTCATTGCTGATATAAGGAGAGATGACGGTGTCACATCCCATTTCTGTTTTGTTTATCAGCATGAGTTATGTTGCACATCGTTTCATCTGAACACATATTTGAGTGAAGAATGAAATTCTGAGAACCAGTGAGCAACAGGAGCATCTCCAGGACCAGAGAAGAGAAAGAAAAATGGAATACAATAATGTGCTTTCTCATCACAATCCTGACCGATCAAATTGATCACAGCCCTTGTCCCAATGTGTGTGTGTGTGCGCGCACACACGTGTGTGCGCATAACTTTTTTTTAAAGGTGTGTGAAAAGCAGACTTCACCAGATCCAGACTTTACACAACTTTGTAATAAGTCCTTTTCCCTCTTCAATAGACAAAAAAAGTCTATAATTTATGGGTGCATCTATAGAGATGTGATATACAAAGCAAAGGTAATATTTAATAAATTTTGTATCAACGGTTTCCACAATTAGCCATAAAATTAAGGTCAATCATGAAATTCAGGCCACACAAATTTCTCAGTTTTTTGATGGAGCTGTGTAATTGACCAATTGCCCCTGAATTCATTCACTCAGTAGGCAGAAGCACATTTGTGCTCAATTAGAGCCCAATATTTTTTTGCTTGTCTTTCGTTTTGATGATAAGATAAACATTAGCGTATGCCCAAATTAATTTCCTTTAGAAAAATTTATATTTCTAATTATTAGCTGTACTTCTAGGATAAGAGGAGGCTTAGTTGAGAAATCACTTTACCTTTCCTCTACCAATATTAAAACTCAAATTTTTTTCTAAACCTCTCTCCGTTTATCTAACTGAACTATCATTAATCTCAAATGTCATCATTGCAAAATGTCACTATCTTTTATGCTGTTTATTAGCGGCTCATAGTCTCCTCATGGAGACAACTGAATTCCCAGCTATTAAATATTTGATAATTAAAATGTATGATTAATTCATGCTAGTTCTTGTTTCTTGTTTACTCTCTATTTTAATTTATCGTTCCCCTTAAGTTAGTTTTCATCTTATTCTTCTCATCATTTTCTCTCATTTCACTATTTCCAATTGTTCTTTTTTTTATTGTGAGACATAATCCGACTTTAAGATTTCTCTTTTCCATTTTCCTCGTTTCTTTGTTTTTATTTTACGGGAAAGATGAAGTCTTTTTAATTTGTCCAGGAAACCCTTTCTTTGCAATGGGAAAGTACCACATAGTTGGCAATGCCACCAGGACGATAATTCTGAAGGAAAAACAATCCAACTTAAACCTTTCAGTTGACTCCATGAGGAAAGGAGGCAGTACATTTCTTCATGTCAAGGAGACTATTTGCAGTTGAATACTTGAAACAGCTTTGTATATTTGGTTGCTACAAAATATAGAATTAGCTGCCCAGAGCTTAGTATTGTAATAGCTGAAAACAGGAAAAGGACAACTGTTGGAGAGTAGTGTAAGAGGGGAGATAAAATAGAATTTGCAAAAATATTTCTGGGTCCTTTGAAAATAGAACTGAGATTTTGAAAACCACATATTCAAATGCATATTCATTAAAAAGACAGGACATAAACATAATTAGCCAGCCCTACCCACTTTTTCCCTTTTCACTATCCCAGTTTGTTCCATCATTACATAACTGTGGTGTCCTAGACCAAACTACTAACAAAATATTTTTGATCTCTTTTGTACTCTTCAATATAGGAGTGGAAAAGAAATCTTCTTTCACATGTGCACTCAATTAATGAGTATTGACTGCCTGCCTTGCGCTCTGCGAGCAGAATTAGAGGCCATGTCTCTGTTCAGGAACAATTAATAAGGAGAAAAGGGGCATGTCCACCTACACCTACAATTACACAGTAGGTAACAATTTTAGCTAAGAATTCAATTCACTATTTTACTTACTTGTGATTCATAATAATATTTAGCGAATTACTTTGAATTATTTTATAAATGGCTGAAAAAATGCAATATTTGAACTAGTGAGAAAAAGTGGAGGGAAATGTACTTTATATAACACAGTATATAAAATTACTTTGTACATAATACAAAATATAGGAGAATGTGTTTTATATAATAAAATCAAATGTCTTATAAGCTTAACTATATTATTCTTATGAAAGTTTAGAACTTAATTAGACTAAAGAGAACTACTTTTGGGTACATGTTACTAGAAATTAACATAACATCTATGAAATGCCTTCCTGTTGTTGAACATACAATTAAAAAAACACAAATAAATAAATAAATAAATATACATACAAATATGTAAGTATGTACAGTATATATATATAGTTTATGATAGTTATTTGAAAATCTTTAAGACAATTTTGTTAAATTTTTAGTTGCCCACGTTTTATTCTTTTTTTTTAAAGATTTATTTATTTATTTGAGAGAAAGGGGGAGGGGCAGAGGGAGAGAGGGAATCTCGATGTGGGGCTTGATCTCACAACCCTGAAGTCATAACCCGAACCGAAATCAAGAGTTGGACACTTAACCAACTAAGCTATCCAGGTGCGCCCCAAGTTTTATTCTTATATTTAAAAAGGAAGTTTCTTATGAAAAGAGAATATTAAATAATTTGGTAAGTTTCTTCTACACTCCTACATTCATTTGTGAAGTTTAAGGTTTTATATTTTTGATGTTGCCCAACAAATTGAACTACATATGCTTTTCAATGACTCATTTATAAAACAGCTGATTTGATACTCCCATTGCATGAAAGCAGGCCAGTGTTGCAATATAGGAAACAATTCAATTCTAAACATAGCTCACTGAGATTTCTATATTGAAAAGCCACTGTTGTCCTTTAGCAAACCACTGAAATGAATTTAGTGGCTTGGAAAACTGCCAGACAAACAGAAATACAAACCAAACTCCTTTAAACCATAGAATCACAACATCAAAGTAAGCATAATTACCACTCTTCATATCGTTGTCCTGCTGGCCACTTCAACTCTGCCCTGACAGAGATTCTAAGTTTTTAGAGTGACAAACTAGGCTGAATTCTGGCTTTAGCAAAATTCAGATTTTCCAATACTGTTATCTGCAAATTAAATATCCTTCTCTACATTTCACTTTTAAATAAAACTAATAATATCTCTTAAATTATGCATATTTATCCCAGCAAACATGTATAAATATTTCCAATTAATAATAAAATTAAAAAGCAATGGTCTACTTAGTGGTGAAAACCCAAACACATTGAAATTAAAACTAGAATAATGTTAAAGAGGCCCTTCTAAACCAATAGTTTTACCTAGGTATAAGCATAGAAATATACTTAAGACATATTCTTATATATACTTCTCCAATACTGGAGAAGAGGATAAAAAAATTATTTGTTAACATTAAAAGAATATACTTAACTGGAAGAAAGCTATTAAAATTTACTAGATAATATGTAAGTTTTGAGGTCATAAAATAAATAAATAAAAAACCAATAGCTTTGCTATAAAATAAAAACATTTGAAAATAAATTTCAAAGTTGGACCTTTCAAAATGAGATGTCTCTATGTATACATATATAATTTGCAAAAAGTATGAAATGCGCAGTGTCTATATGAAGATAAGTAAAAACCACTGTTAAATATCCTAATCAATATTTGAATAAAGGGACATATGATGGATCACACTATTTAATTTTATAAAGATGTTATTATTATAATAAGAATCATATAGTATTTGAAAAAATCAACTGTATTTCTCAGCATTTTGAGAATACTTGTGTATATGTATATCATAATTTAAAATTTTAATTTGTGTAAAAGTTATAGATATATATGTAATAAATAATATAAAATATATGTAGCAAAACTTCTAAATGCTATGTGCTAAAAAGGGGGAATGTATTTTATATAATTAGATTTTATGTTATTTTCTTTTTTTTTTTTTAAGATTTTATTTATTTATTCAACAGAGATAGAGACAGCCAGCGAGAGAGGGAACACAAGCAGGGGGAGTGGGAGAGAAGGAAGCAGGCTCATAGCGGAAGAGCCTGATGTGGGGCTCGATCCCGTAACGCCGGGATCATGCCCTGAGCCGAAGGCAGACACTTAACCGCTGTGCCACCCAGGCGCCCCTTATGTGATTTTCATATGAATTATTTACTTTTTGCTTATTTTTATTATTTTAAATTTAAAATCATAATCTCCCCCTTAAAATTTTCTAACTAGAAAGATTAGTTATAGAAATACTTCAAAACGTTAGTCATACAAAAGATTAAACTCAATGTTGGTGTGTGTATTTCTGAAGTTCAAAAATAAAAACAATGGTTCTTCATGTCATTGGGAAAATTCAGATGTGCTGAACTAGGGAATTATAAATTAAAAGAAGAAAAAGTGTTTTAATTAGCAATAAATAAAAAAACAAGTAAATTAATCACCAAAGCAATTGTATGCTATTTTCCTATGAATTTGGCAATATTCACAAGTGCTAAGTACCCTTCAATGTATTTTGGAGTGATTTCTATTGTATCATAAATACTCAGTGTATCATTTTATTCTCTAGGTTTCTCTATTTTTGTATTAGAATAAAATAATTTTACATCATTGTAATGTCAAAGTATTACAAAAAGCCTTAATATCTTTCATAGTTATTTCATTATTGGAGTATTCAGACTATCTTAAACTATGTTTTCATTTCATATTGATATTACATGCTTTGATTCCATTTTTCTTCAACCTCGTATTCTACAAATAATTTTGTGAATGTTTTCAATCAAAAACACTATATTTGTAGGAGGAAGCAAAGAGTTTCTCTCTTAGTATCACCTCCAAAAATTTCAGTTTCCTTATGAATTAGTTGTTCCACAATTTATAAGATAAAATTCAAAGGAAAATGATCTTTTAAAATCTGTTATTACACAACCCTTAGAATATTGTTGACTCTGTGGCACTCATGCACAGTTTTATAACAGTGAAATAATTGAGATTATTATATTGTTTATTATTGCTACAAGATTTATAAAGTATTAAGGATCATTACCTCATTTAATTTAAATAATGAGCATATGAGGTATTTTCTCTAATTAGGTAGTCAAGAAAACAAGTTTAGACTGAAAAAATGACTGTGGCAGCAATGCAGAAATAGAAGGGGTTGAGTCAGGCCTCAGATCTAAGAAATTTCTAGTTGAATCCTTTTTTATTTTCTTTTGAACAGTAGAATCCTTTCAAAATATTTGCTTAAAAAAACTTGTTTTTATTCACACGTACTATTGTTTTTGACTAGTAATGGGCCATTAGTTGTCGTATTTCATTTTGCAAGAAATGAAGAGGATGGGGTTAAGAAAGAGATCATACTCTCACACAGTGCTGTGCCACACCCCATCATTCACTGCTTCTAACAGCCCCTGAGACGAGGCAACATCCTCTCTGAATAAATAAAAGTTCCTTCAAGTGAGGTGGTTTGTTCAAAGTCATTATATTGGAAAATAAAAGAGCAAGGATCTGAATCCAAGCCAAAACACCCAGATATATACGTGCTTCCTTTACAGCACTGCCCTGCATATTAGGCTTGACCGCAAGGCTCTGTACTTTGAGTTCCATAGTAATTATTTATTTTCCCATTAGTCTCAGGAATTATCTCAAAATCTACAGCCTAGTATCATACTAATTAAGGTAACTGTATATTTTACCTTTTATATTATGTTCATAGATTATCATGTCACATAAGTTGTGTTGAATTAATACATTTATTGAAAGATTGTATTCTCCTTCAAGTTTCTGGCCCATGGATAACTGTTACTAAGTCAATAGTCAATAGTTAAAAGAAGCATATGTCTAAATTCTTGGCTACACTCAATCTGTATAGGCAGATCTTCAAAATCTTGAATAAATCTAGGGTACACATTCTCTCCCATCATTATTTTTTAAAAAATGTTTTAAATAATTGGGACATTTAGTGATCTAAGTAGTTACCATTTCCATTCTCCAATTTTCTTTTCTTTCTTTTATTGGAACAACTCAATTTGGTTCAGATACTCAAAGTGTAACTTTTAAATAGCATGCTCCTTTAAAAGAAAGTACAGATTTTATAAAGCATTCAGTTGTATGATAGCACAAATGGGAAATGTCTCTGATCAAAATTAATTCAGTTGCATAACAGCCGATTTGTAACCAGGACAATAAATAACTGCTGACACTAAGTTTGGATGGGACGTAATTTATCAGATAAAAACTAGAGGTCATGATGCATGTAAGACAGCTCTTTGCAGTGCTGAATTTGGTTGCAACATAATTTAACTAGAACTTTTGAAGCAATTAATTCATTAAAGGTTGCCATTTTTCAACCAAAACAAGACATTCCTCTTCCCTTCAAATAAGAAGCAGACTATGTCCGACCTATTAAATTCTCCAAGTATTTTATAGTTTATAGCTTAAAAATTTAGTGAGACAGATACAAACTAATCATGTCAAACACATCCTTACGTAGGTTTTTAAAACTTAAATAGGCACAAATATATAAGATGGGCAACTATCCTCACAGAGACCATGGCTAACAAAGAAAAACTTGGTAATCTGGAGGTTTTGGTAAATGTGTCCTTCAGGCTGGCTCAATTTTAGGAAAGTGAATGAAGGGTTAGCATAAAATAAAATATATCCTTATTTCAATTTAATGTACACTTATTCACATAAAATAAAATATATCCTTATTTCAATTTAATGTACACTTATTCCTTCATAGAAAATTTGCTATTTTAGTCATTTCGTAATGATGAATAACTACAGTGTTATCAGTTGTTATATTTCTTAGGATGTCCAGTTGCAAAATGCAGACAGTGTATGTAGGTCTCAAAGATTATAACATTATTTTAGTGTCTTCTAAAATTAAAATCTAATGATCGTGACTAAGCTTTCTGTCACATGTTTTCTTATAAAATTATATAATAATAGTAGTAATAAAAATAAACTATTAAGTATAAGGATATTCTTTATATGACATTTACTTTGAATTATAAAAATAAATTACTTAGACAAATTAAAATAGGATCAATTGTTTCTAAACTTTTGTCTTTCAAGAGATATTTTCTTCTTACTATAGATATTAACAAGTATTTATTGATTTAGTTATTGATCTAAGTGGTAGGATACAACTGTGAATTACACAGGCCAGGGCTCTCTTGTTATGGAACTTCTAACTAGAAAAAGAAATACGCAGATTAGATACAGGGTTAAACCTAACATTTGCATACTAGTGGTAAATGCTGTGAAGGGAATTAAGAAAGAGACATGATACTGACCCATGTGGTTAGAAGACTGGAGTTATTTTTGAATGAGTGATCAAGCCTGATGTATCTGAGGAGGTAATAATTGAAGTGAAATTCAAGAAAGGAAATTAGCTAACTCTCACAAAAATAAGAGAAAATAATTAATGTGAAGAAAGGAATAATTCCAAAGATTCAGAAGAGAGAAGTAACTTGTGGAATCAAGGGTAATAAAGGAGGCCAGTGTGGCTAGAGGGAAATGTACAAGGGGATCAGTGGTGGAAATGGAAATAGGAAGATGGGACAAGACTGATCAGTTAGGGCCTTTTGGGCCACAATGTTCTCCTTTTGCATTGATTTCTTCTCATTCCTCTTCCTCCTCCTCCTCTTCTTCCTCCTCCTCCTCCCTTCTTCTTCTTCTTCTTCTTCTTCTTCTTCTTCTTCTTCTTCTTCTTCTTCTTTCTTCTTCTTCTTCTTCAGATTTTATTTTTTATTTATTTGACAGAGTGAGAGAGAGAGAGAGCACAAACAGGGGCAGTGGGAAAAGGAGAAGCAGGCTCCCTGATGAGCAGGGAGCCTAATGCAAGGGCTTGATCCCAGGACCCCGGGATCATGACCTGAGCCAAAGGCAGACTCTTAACCGACTGAGTCACCCAGACACTCCAGCCCTGATTTCTTCTTCAGGTTAACTGTGAGAAAGAATGTGAATGCCAAGATTCCTTCACTTTGGGAAGAACTGATGCCATACTAAAAGATCCCACTTCGGTTGTATAAAGATCATACTTGTGCACACACACTACCAGCAGCATACACTCTACCGGAAAACCATTGTCTCAAACTCTGATTAATACATGACTGTAGACATAATTGGATGCTATATAATTTGCATCTTTTAATGCAGCATAAGATGCAATAAAATTTATTTTTAATATCATAATATGATTAATATAACTGCATAAGGACTATGCCACATATCTACTTCCTCAGAAAGTTATTCAAACAGTAAAATGCTGAGTTCTGAACAACATATAGGATGGTATTTTTAAAAAGGTAGATTTCACTGAGGACAAGAAGTTACAAAAGTGTTCATTGTATCAGTGTAGTAGATTTGTTATTTCATTTAGCATATGGCATAAAAAGTTATCTTACTAAAATTAAGAATGTATATTTACAAAGTAGTAAAAACAGTGAGAGCAAAGATACGTTGATGGTATTTTTGTAACTCATATTTTTTAATAACATAATGTTTTATTCCATGAGACCTGTATCAATTATTAACAAATGGAGTTGTATATAAAACAAAATTTTAAATGCAATTTCTTACGCAAAATATGTAGTCCAAAATATGAAGTCCAGGATTAAAATAATAGATGCAGTGCTATTATGTCTTTCCCAATAAAATAAAACTAAAAATGATAATAATTGATACCGTTCAAAAAGAACAGAGAAAAATAATTCTCACACTAATCGTTTCTTAATAGAACAGTTTGAAGTGACCCTCATATTCATAAAATATTTAAAAATATATACATTAACAGATTTATTTCAGAAAGTATGGGAAAACAAGCCTATTATTGGTCACTTAGACACAAAGTGGCCCATTTCATCATGACGCAGCATAATTCATACTTAAAACATTTTTTTATTGAAACATAATTGACATCATACTTAAAACTTTTTAAACCTACCAGTTCAATATAAAATGTGCCAAAATAGATTATGTTCCCTTATTAAGTTATATAAAAATACACCCATTAGCCAGACCATTCATGATTTTTAAAAATTTCTATTAATAGAAATTCCAAATATTTATGAAAATCTATGACTTTTCTCAATTTTCTTTGTGAAAAGCACACAAACTGTAAAATACATGTGTTATTTACGATACAAATATATCATAATTCAGCATTATACAAACGCAGTGGCACTGTTCTTTTGACTGTAGTGAGGAGATGTAGGAGTTCCTTTTTGTTAGAATGTGATATATATTAAGTAGCTTACAGAATTAAACAATAAGAAAAATTACTTTAAATACCAATTGTTATTGTAGAACAGGAAAAAGAAAATATAAGCAAATATTAAGGTTCTGAATGGAGATACACTGCTATTATTCGGAAAAGTCTGTTTGATAGAACTACGTACACCTTCCAATGGCCCCAAATCTGTCATTTCAGAGCTTCGGTGTTAGGAAGACTCATAAAATGATTGAAATCAAAATGGTCGAGGTAATTTTAAACAGAAAAATGTACTTGATTTTTTATCTACTTGTAACATATGGTTTCGAGAACATAAAAACTACTTGCCAGGTATGTTTCTTTTCTCAGCATTGAATTAATATATAAATATTTCATCCCTTAACTTTTTCTCTTTCATTTGAATTAGGGAATGCACATCTTAAACTCATTTGTTATTTTATTTTAATGATATTCTATCAGTACTTACTTTTCTTCCTCTCCTGACATATTTTCACTATCCTGCACCTTCCCAGAGAATATCAAGTCAATGCTCTGAGGATATGCCCTTTTGTCTCCTTACAGAGCTGGGTCTCTTCTTTCATCTTAGAATTCCTTCATCTACCATAAAAATGGAGTGAAAAGACTGTACTCTCATTTTAAATACAAAACTATTACTATCCTTCAAGAACTGCTGCCTCCCTTATTTCTTTAGGTATACTTATGATAGGTTTCTTAACATTTTTTTTTCTTTTTTCAGCTTCCTTTATGATTGAAGGAGGTGGTGAGCACTTTTGTATACTTCCTGTCTGCAGAATCCTTCTTATCTGATGGTAAAAATTGGTCTTTTTATTGTGCTGAAGAAATTGATTGCCTCTGCCACATTTAAAAGAGCAGTGATGATAATTTTGGTTTAAGGGTACTGAGGGCTGTGAAATTTCATAATATTCTTTTATTCTGTCTCTTTTTCTGTAGGGCAAAAAATTAAGATTTCTTCTATACTATATACCACTCTCAGTTCTTTACTGTTTTTCCTTCTTGGTTTATTTTCTCCCATTTCTTAAATCTTAGGGGGCTGAATGCAAACATATAACGAGGTATACCTAGTGTACAAGATATTGAGAATAACACCATGTTGAACGTCCACTATACTATTACACTGAAACTAAACAAAACAGTTCCCATTGGTTAAACATTTACCTGCATCTAAATATTTACTTGATGGAATATATTTAAATAGATATTTCTGCATTTAACCTTCATATAAGTGCATATAAGGCAATTTTAAGTTATGTAATAAAATTGTTTTAATCATATACACAGTATATTTGCTTTCCAATAGTTTATACATTAAACAGAATTTTTATCACTTTCTTATAGTTACAGTATGGTTTTCAATTGATTCTATATTATCACTTTTTCTTTGGTTTGTATATGAGATTACTATTTTTCCTTGGTTTGTATAAAGAGAACTTAAATTAATTTACTATTTTATATTATTTTTCTTTTTATAAACTGTCCCAATTTTTATATATATTTAAGCTAAATTCTAAAACCTATAAATTATTTCTTCTAACAATACAATCCTTTATAAGAGGGCTTCATCAAGGTTGATTTTTTACTTTCTAAGCTCTGGGTCCAAAGTCAGATTTGATTGAACAATGTTTATGCAGTACCCACACCATCTAGTCACTGGGCTAGATGCTCTGATATACATACTTTTACTTAATAATATTTAGTGGATATATTTTCTCTTTAAACAACTTATTTAAGAAACTGTATATTATTAAATGAAAACTAATTATTCTTATTTTTTATGATAACATTATTAGAAACCCCTTTAAGATAAGTTTAATCACATATGAAATAATTTTTAAGACAATTCCATTATATAATTTAACTTCTTGGTTGGGTTTCCAAAATGTCCCTTCACTATAATGTTTTCTAAGTCACTGAGAGGAGAGGGACAAAGAAAGAACTGCATGACTCTTTGCTTTGGCTTTAATTTTCTTCTAGAACTTCCAAACCAGATATGGTTGATTCATTAATTTACTAAATAGTATCTATGAAATATCATTTTGGGCAGTTACTTAAAGTCACTGTGCTCTATATGCTTAATCTATGAAATGGGGAAAACAATAATAACTCCCATATTCAGCTGAAATGCAGATTAACTGAGCTAATCACATTATAGGAACTCAGTAAGTGGTAATTATTAAAATTTTTTAATCAGAATAAATATTTCAAACTTAGAAAACTTAAATTATCTAAAATGCTTAAGAAAAATGCCTGGCATGCATTAAGTAGCCAGTTTAAATTATTTATTAGTGGAAGTAGTAATAGTATTTATTCACAGCATTGGAATTACTTTGTGTGGAGTAAGAACAACACGAAATGGAAGGGTAAGAAGTTAAGCAAGACTGTAGATTCAGGTAGTGTTTTGTTCTCAGCCTCATCCTAGAGAAGTCTGGAACATAGATTGAACTGGAGAGTTTATCCTGATTCCCCCCATGGCCAGGGGAGCTTAGTCTTAGTTGCCTGAATCTGTCTGCCATTAGTTAGCAGCCATCCTGCCGAGGAAAAGGAAGAATCAGTAGAAGATAAAATGTACAGGCAACTCATGGCAGGTGGCTTGACTTACCCAAGAGCAAACCTTCTAAGAAGGTGTTAGCTATTAGAAGCAACACCCATAATGATTGGGAGAAGAGCTTACTTAACTGGTAAATGGAGGCCAGAAGAACAGGGCTAGGCACTAGGAGAGTCTACTTTGGGAACTTTTTTGGCTCTCTCTCCCACAAGTCTCTGATAAACTCAGTATGAAGTCTTGGTCTTCTTACTTTATTTTAATTACTATGCCTTTAATTAGCAGTGCCAAATATATTGTATTTTCTCAATATCTTAAGTTGAGGAAAATAAGAGGAAGACATATAAATCAATGCCATCACCACCTAATGAGATAAATAAAGGAGGATAAGAGATTGTGTTCAAAAGCTTAGGGCAGAAATTCTTGTTTTGTAATTCAAGGAGACATGGATGGTCTTCAGAAAAATATGTGTGACTTCTAGGAATTATACAAATGTGTGCTTCTAAATATCAGTGCTTATTTTTCTAGAAATAGAACTATATTCTAAAATGGTTTTGTAACATAAAATGTTGGAGAATCCCTGATGTAGAGTTTGAAAACGGTTATGGTTATGTACTCATGGCCCTATCCATGATGAAGTCCTGGACACTCCACCTGGCTTAATTGTGATTAATACTTATCTCCAAGAGTAAGGGGATAAAATTGAACTAATTGCAAAATAACTTGATCGGAAGACTTCTAATGCTTAATTTTAACTGCCGGTCCCTAAAGTTATAATTAAGCAGCACTGTAATACAATAGTTCTTCATTTTAAAGTGTGATTTCTCCTGGTTCCATATCTCTTATTCATGATTTCAGTATTATTCTTTGTGGTGAGGTCTTAGGTTTTGGCTGTGCAGGTCCCCAGGAGATGGTGTCTGGACAGTACAAGGCTTAGACTGAAAAAACAGAGAGGAAAACCACCACCATTTAAATTTTGCTCAATTTATTTCTAAAGTTACCAGTCCTTTCTAATTGTAATTCATTTATTTATAATATTTGAAGATGTTTTTTCAGCTGAAGACGCAGTATGGAATAGTATAGCACAGTAAAGTCAGGAGTGAAGAGGAAGTCTCTGTGCCTGCTGCTTTATCTGTACAATGGTGAGCACTAGTTATTCCTCTCAGTTTAAAGGAGTTAATAACTCTAAAGTGATTCAACAGAGCCTAGCACACAGGAGTACTCAATAATTATTAGCCATTTGTCATATACAGATTCTCAATGAGTGCTGTTATGATGATCCTATTTAAAGAAGAATAATTTAATGAAAATAGATGGAAGATGGAAGATTACCTAAACTAACCCCTTTAATTTGCGGAACTGCTTACAAAAACCTTGAGGCATGAAGGGGATATCATCAATGTTGTATTCTGCACTTATCTACTCAGAGTGAAGTATGCCTTTGTGAAGGATGTTCATTAGCATCATCATCCCCATTTGATTATCAGCAACAGGAATTAACAATTGCCTAAATAGTAGTATGAATCACTGGAGCTGTCCATCATTACTAATGATAATATAATTCATTATAAATAGTGATTTTAGATTTGGATACTAATTATACAGGTGCTTGGTCATCTTCCAATAATTAGAGTTAAATATTCTGAAAATTAAACAATTGTGTTCTTCAAACGATAACTGAATTATGATTGTAATTGTATTTATCACTTGTTAAAGGCAATCAAGTCCTTTTCTAATACGATTTAGATTTAGCCTGGGTTCATTCACTCAGAATATTTAGAATATTACAAAAAATAAAAATAAAAAAGGAGGAAAACATATAACTCAGCAAGAAAACTGGCTTAATCTAAAAAAAGAAACTATATATATTATTAAAGATTTTATTTATTTATTTGAGAGAAAAAGAGAGCATGAGAGGTGGCGGGGAGTGGGGCATGGCAGGGAGAGGCAGAGGGCAAGGGAGAGGCAGACTCCTTGCTGAGCAGGGAGCCCAGCCCAGGGCTCATGGGGCTCGAACCCAAGACTCTGAGATCATAGCCTGAGCCGAAGGCAGACGCTTAACTGACTGAGCCATGTGGAAGCCCCAAGAAACGGTATTTTTTAGCCTTAATAAAAAATAAAGAAGATGAAAGTTTTTAGAGGAATATAGACTTTAAATATGACCTCAGAATTGACTTAGAAGACTGTTTATGGATAGCGTCAGGGATGATCATTTTATTTTCATTCAATTGGTTGAGTCTAAAAAATACACATTGTTTTGATTACTACTGTATAATGTGTAATGTAATTAAAATGTGAAAATCTACTTAACTATAGAGATAATTTCAGTCTTTATAATTTTATTTGTTTTAATATTGTTCTTTCTGATAAAAGGTTAAAACTCTACCTAGATTTTTAAAGACAGGAAGTTCCTTTATGTTCCAATTTTTCCAAATATTTGAATATATTTTTCTGAGTTTGCATTCTCATGATGGTAAATGGTTATGTTCTGAAGTTTATTGTTATTAGTTTTTGATCTATATATCTTTATACATACAGCCCTATATACCTTTTATTTTTTTTTAAGTTTAAGGTCCTTTGTAAAACTTTATATAGCCAGTTTTCTTGCAATTATTATTCTGTACTAATCTCAAACAACATCAGCTCACTTTTGGAGTTTTGAAGGGGGTGACCCAGATGAGATGGGTTATTTAGAATGAGTTACATTGGCATATCAAGACTGATGTACAGCAGCTTATTTCCTGCAGGGCTGCTGAGTTGTATTACTCCTAAGGGCATCGTTCACGTTGTACTCTGGAATTGTGCTCTGGGACAGCATTCACTTAGACGCTCACTGAGACTGTATAAGAAGTGCAGGTGATCTAACTATTTATTCTCATCATAATTCCAAGATATCAACTCATATAGAATAATGCTATGATTTTTCTAATTAGCATGCTGAAAAGACAATGGAAAATATACAATATAGTCATGATTACTATCCAAAGGAAATCATTAAAAACAAATCTATACCTGGGTTTATACTTATATTTAAATCTGAATCTACATTTTACAAGTCCTAGATATTCAAAAGCAAAAAGATACATTTCTCTTTTATTGCCATTATTTTCTTACATTTATATAAATATGCCCATCTGTATCTCACATTACAAATATTTTTATTAAAACAATTATTTTTAAATCAAGCAGTTTATCTCCCCTGTATATGTTCTACAAATTTAGGTTTTATTGTATATTTAAAAAAAAAAAAAACCTCTTCAGTTTTAAATGCACTAAGAAAGAAAGAATAATCTTGAATTCTGTTATAACACACACAGCAATTAGCAACAGAGCATTGGACACAATCTTTTCAGTATAATAGAGCCAGGATGTCCCTTTCTAAAAAGTATTACCAGCCACACCTTGCAGACCCGGAATGAACCTTGACTTGGCGATTGGCAGACATTTCAGTGAGGACTGGCAGGATACGGCGTGTGTCTGAAAGGCCTATACCCTAGATGCCAAGATGGTTACAGTTGCCCTTGTGTCGAACCTGGGAAAATGGAAACGGAGGGGAAATCTTGAGATGGCAGAAACAGCCAGAAGAGGGAGTCAGAACTTTGAACTGACTAAACATTTGCTAAATGAGACTCAAAATCAGAGTCCTGAGTTAAAGCTCAGGCTTAACCCACAGTAAGCAGACCGGAGAGCCCAAAAGCAAGAAGCAATCAGTAACAGACAACCAGAAATGTAGGTTTTATTGTACATATAATTTATAGTGCACGTCTAATTCAGATCATTCTATATATGTACTAGTTCACAGAAGATTGTGCAGCTTCGTGGCAGACCTAACTAACTACAAACATTTGGTACACAGATAGTTTTAAACAGATGAAACATGCCATGTACTGCTCTAGTCACTGAGGATAAACTGAATAAAATTCAGTAGTATTCCTGCGTTTATAAAAATTGCACCTTAGTGTGGGAAGACAGATATTAATAAAAGAATCACAATAATAAATTCAAAATTAAAACATAATTTTCTTTTAAAATGTGGGGGAGGGAACAAAAGACTATAAAGTTTTTAACAAAAGGGCATGCCTTGAACTGGGAAGGAGGAGCTGGAGTCGACGGTAAAATACTCTGACCTATGACTTGTGACCTGAGCCCTGACAGGTGGCATGGAGTTAATTCATGTGGCTCAGAGGGGAGAAGAATCTACCCTCTGCTTTCTTAGCTGGTAGAAAATTTAGAAAATCCGAAGGAGGGGGGAAAGGTTTCCAAATTCCTCGTACGTATCTTTTGATTGTTAAAACTCCACTTTTCTTCTTTAACACTACCTTCTTGAGAAATACGTGTCTATAATCTATCTTGAATTGGGGAAAGGAAGGATGAAAAAGGAAAATTAAAACTTTTGACCTTCAAAATACAATCTTAAGAAAAGTGAAAAGTCAGGACACCAACTGGTAAAAATTTGTTGTTGAAACAGAAATCTCAAAAAGACTTGTATGCAAAATAATTTCTAAAAAATCTTAAAATTAATTTTAAAACGATTCACTTGTTAAATGGGTGAAAATTTTAACAATATTCACCCAAAGATTTATAAAAGGCAAATAGCTATTTTAAAGATGTTCAAAATCACTAGTTCTTAAGGAAATGCAAATTAAAACCACAATAATGTGCCACTCTACAACTATTAGAATGGCTGGAATTAAAGACTGGTGACGCCAAAGGGGAATAGGAAACAACAACTTTCACGTATTGCTGCTAGTGATACAAAATGGCACAGCACTTTGGAAATTAGTGTTTTAATTCTTTTTCCTTTTATAAATACTTATCATACAACGCAGAAATCCCACATCCCACTCACGGATATTTATCTGAAACAATTAATTAATCAATATAGTTATAATAATAGATATGATTTCTAATTAATGACTCAATTTCAGAAATCATTGTATATGAATGTATCTTTCTTATACAAAATTCAACATTACTATAAAATTTGTAAGTATAAATAGAAACAATTTTACAAATGGATGAGTTAGTTTCATTTATATAGCAATCTACAAATTTTTAAAATGAAATTATATTTCAACTATTAAAATATAGTTGAAATATTTTTAAATATTAAAATATAATTGAAATGGATGAGTTAGTTTCATTTATATAGCAATCTACAAATTTTTTAAATGAAATTATATTTCAACTATTAAAATATAGTTGAAATATTTTTAAATATTAAAATATACTTGAAATATTTTAACATAAATAAGTCCATCATTTCTTAATAATTTGTAGTAACTACTTATATATGGGTAGTCTGGAATATATGCTCCATATCTAGCTTAATGTTTTTTTTTTTTCCTTTTGTTTGTTAAAAAACAATTAAATATGACTTTCTGGGAAATGGAAGGGAAGTCTTTGGAGTACTTATTTAACCGTTTCTGAGTTAAGGCCACACCAGATGTTTGATTTTATTAACTTGGGTAGTTATCAGAGTAGAGGTCAGGGAATAGCCTGTCCACTTAGTATCTGAACCCTAGTCAGAGTGCACCTTGCTATTGGTCTGCCCACATGACTTGATGGTAGTGTGCTATTTTGATCATCCTTATAGAAGAAAGTTGCTTACGTACAAGGTGCAAGACTTTTGGCTGATCTTGATAAGAACAGGAGAGACCTTGTGGAAAAATTCTCAACTTTCTAATGTATCAGAGCATGTTAAGTAAGAGTTACTAGATAGATTGGAAGGAATATAAAATAAGAAATGGTTCTAATAAGCTGTTGGGGTGTCTAAAGCTGAGTTGACATGCGAGAAAACGATGAAATGTGAATCCGAAATGAGAAGAAGGACGGATTTGGTAGGGAAAAGCTAGTGAATCTCTCTCCTTCCAAGAAAAGAATTTGGACATTTTAGAGAAGATGAAGCATTCCTTCATCTCTAATAGGAACAAGAAGCTGTGGGGAATCAAAGCTGGGTTAAAGTCAAAAAAGTTCAGAATTGACACCAAAACTATTGTAACAAGGCTGAAAAATTTAGTAATAAGACTGATAAATAAATGTTAGATAGATGATAGTTGATGGATGGATAGATAGATAGATAGATAGATAGATAGATAGATAGATAGATGGATGTGCAGATGATCAAGCTTTACGCCAGGAAGCAATGTTCCATGGGAGTTATAAGGTTGTGTGACTATTACTCCAAAAATGAGAAGCGAAACATTCTGGAGTGGAGACGCATCATGAAGGCTGGCTGCCATGCCAGTACTTGATGCTGCATATTTGAATAGATTGTCTATTTAGACAGAAGGGGTACCTATGACTACGGTTAAATGTATTTTCCATTATGCAAATAGATTTTTTTTTGTTCGTCATTTTTTCTCTAGTGACTAATACAAAATCACCGTTCATTTCCATTGGCTTTCTTGCAGTGTTTTTCTACATTAAAAAAACCCATTTAGTCACCCTCTCATGCATTCAATCAGCAACGTTTGGTGTCTGATGTACATTAACATTAGATTTAATACAAGATTAACTAATAATGAGCAAAATCACTCTAGAGTGCTATAGATACAATTTCTGAAAAACACAACAAAATTTTACGTTACATATGATATGATAAACTATGACAAAGTTCTGATATTTATTTTAATTATTCTTTAAAAAGAAATAAAAAATATTCTTTCCATACATGGCTAGAAAAGAGGGATTTTTCTCAGCTTTGCATTTTTTTTGTCAAGTTATTTATTCATGCAGACTTTGGTTGCTCTGCCATTATGTGAACCACACAATCTAGATTAGAAGGTTTAGTTTCTTGTATGGCATCTTTTTTAATAACTTGCTGAGAATTCCCAGTATCTTCACCTACAATTGTATCTAGGTTTCTAATAAAATTACTAAATCCTATTTCCTTAGTTCTAGGTAAACCTTTTTTCCTGCAAAAGTAGTATCACGTAATGGTAAAGACCACAGGCTCTGGAGATGGATGCCTCATTTTAAAACTGGACTTCTCCTTTTACTAGCTCTGTGACCTTGGTAAGTTTTTTTTATAACTCAATCTATTTGTCTGTATAAAGGAGAAAGGAAAAGTTCCTATTTTATAGATTGCTTTGAGTCTTGGGTTTCTCAATGTGAAACACGAAAGTACCTGGCATATATTAAATTCTATGTAACGCTAACTACATTTATTACTACAACCACTGTACTAACATTACCACTAGTATACATATAAGTGTCATTCTTGATCTTTCAAAGAACATCCTGCAAAACTTCACTGTGTAATATCCTTTAAAATATTTTTTTCCGTGCTACTTAATGATCTGTCATATGTGTCATTTCCTGGACTAATAGAAAGTGATGGTAAGGATACCTAGTCCATTTTAAGTTTCTGGTTGCATGATTATAATTTACAAATTACCCAGCACTGAATAGAAGACACTAGTACTGCAGTAACTACTGTTTCATTGGGTAAGATGTGCTGTTATTCTTATATATAGTCTTATATAATCTAGAATGAATTTATAACCACTAAAACTGGCAGTTTCTTATTCTGCTTTTATTTTTTTAAGGGCAATTATTTTTTTATTAGCTTTTGGACATAACCTCACAAGAAGAACAAATCAAGCAAGTACCTGAATTCCCAAGTATCTTAAATCTCCTTTCCATTCCCAATCTCCCTTGCCCACAGTTCTGGAAGGAACTGTATGCATAAAATATAAACCTAACAAATAAACTCTTTATTGCTGGCTGGGGCTTCCATGTCAAATTCTGATATCAAATTCTTTTGGGTTTGGGTAGACCACAAGGGGAGTCTCTGTCATCTAAATTAGGCAGAACTAAGTGGCTTAGAATCCAATCAATTGAAGGTTGTTTTTTCCCCCCTATATCTACTCCAAGCTCAAATAAAATTGTAGCTTTTAAATGGTGGAAGCCAAAGGAAGCCAAGGAAACCATAGTAACCCATAATAAGAAAGGAGAACAGAAACCGGAAAGACAGAACAAAAGAGTGTTTGCCTAATGACTAGAGCACAGCAGGTTGGAGCAGTGAGAGGGTGCTACAGTATTGAATCGAAGAATAAAAGCTCTGCAGTTGGACTCTTTGGATTCAAACACACAGAATATATGACTTTGTGTAGGTTACCTAGCCATTTTCAGACTTGGTTTTTTTACTTATGAAATTGGAATAATTGAAGCATCTAATTCATTGGGTTTATGTAGGTTTATAGACATTTTAAGTTAATATAAGGGATGTCATGATGCAGCTTCCTACCACCTAAAAGTGCTTAATAACTATATTAGCCATTATTAATATGGTCTCCCAATCTCCCTCATCTTCTATGGAAATAAAAATAACGGAAAAACAGCAATATGACTTGTATTCTCAGAGGATTCAGTTCTTGTTTATTTTAACCTCTGTAAAGCTCATGAAGGGAAGACATAAAAAGAAGGCCCCGAGGTGAAGAGGGATGCCGGTGAACTAGAACACTCATTCATTTATGCACCAAAGATTTCTTGAGTGTCTCCACTGTTTAGGTGTTAGAATTCAGTCAGAAAAATAAACAAAAAAGCCTACCTTCGTGGAGCAAAGATTCTAGTGCAATGTAAATAAAATATCAAATAAGTAAAATATAACGGGTGCTAGGTGGTAGGAATGCTAAAAGAAAGATAAAGCAAAGATACAGTATGTCAGACAAAGTATGCCCCATTCAGCAGAGTAGCTGGGAAAGTCCTCCCTGAAAGGTGACATTTGAAGAACTTGGGAAGTAAAGTGAGGCATAAATGGGGCCAGATCACGGAAGGTCTAGAAGACTGTCAGAAAGATTTTGTCTTTATCCTTAATATGATGGGAGAAATTATGGAGAGAATTAGAGGTTCAATATGTTCTGACACATGTTTTAAAAAGGTCATCCTGGGGCACCTGGATGGCTCAGTCATTTAAGCATCTGACTTTGGCTCCGGTCATGATCTCAGCATCCTGGGATCGAACTATGGAGAATAGCTTGGTTGGGGTAAAGGGAACAGAAGGGAGACATGCTGGGTAAATATTGCAGCAATCTAGGGAGAAACAATGTTGACTCAGACCAGGGTGGTGTCAGTAAAAAAGTCATGTATTAAGTGGGAGGATTATGGATATATGTTATAGAAATCTACCAGGTAGGTTGTCTGAGAAATTAAAGAGGAGTTAGAAAGGATCTCTTTAAGGATAGGTTGCCATTTATTGAATTGGGGAAGCCTGAGCAAAGAGCAGAATGGTCTATGGGAGGGGTGTATGGGATGGGCAAGGATAAGGAGGGTGAAGATAACCAATGCAGACATCAGAATATTTACCCCAGGAGGAAGCATGCTTTGTGTACGTTCCCTTCCCAAGTTGTATAAACTTCAGAATGGATGGCCAGGTTTTGGTTTTGAACCACAGAATTAAAATTTTAGCTTGAAAGCTTTGATGCAGCTCTAAAAAGGAAAAGTGGAACTTCATAATTTGAAAGTCTCAAGAGAGCAATCATGCCCCCTAGCTCTATAGTCTTGTCACTTAATTGATCTTTAATTTATCTAGTCATTAATTCAAGGCATAATTTTGGAGTGCCTTCTTTGTTCTAGGGAGTGTGAAAAAAATTTACATATGTGATAAACAAAACAACTACGGTCCCTACCCTTATTTGAGTTTACACAGCTCACTGGGGATATGTATGTGCATATGTGTTTCTGTGTAAATCATTAAATGATTCTAGGTCAAGGAATTTTGCCATCTTATTGTGTTAAGATGCATCAGTATGTCAGCAGGTTAAATGTTCAGAAGCAGTCATTATTATGAGTGATTAGCTATGTGGATGTGTACAATGGGGAATGTTAAAAATAGATTTTGAAAGTGTAGCAGAAAAATAATTTTTCACAGAAAGTAAGGAACATGATGTTGCATTTACAAGCTTGCCTTATAGCATTCATCATTAATCTAAAGATTTATGAAGACACTTCAAAGTCCAATCACCAAATAGTAGCTTAGGACCACTTAAAGACGAGCTAACATAAATGATATTCACAAGATAGCCATAATTTGTTTGAAAAATGTATTATTGATATTTAAAGATAAAAAAACCTCAATTCAGGAAGTAGTGTTATTTCTGTTTTTTCTTAATAATTATAGGCTCAGTGTAGTTAGAAACATATTTACTAATAAAACAGTTTTTAAATTAATGGCTTAAGTAGCTGAAACAGCATTCATAACAGAACAAGCTAGAACAAAGAATGACCCATCTATATTAAAATATGTGTTATTGTGTATGACATTTTATTTCTAGATTCATTTATAGACATCCTAATATTTTAAAAGCAGTTAAATAATATTAACAGTATATAAAAATAGTCTGCATTTATACATATAAATATATATTTAGAAATATGCATTTATACATATATAAATATAAGTAAATATGTATGTGTATGTACTCTAAATTATCAAGAAAAAACTAGTAGATTTTTTACTTAAACTTGATTTTATGCTAGTAATTTAGACAAATTCACTGATTATGTTAGGGCATAACTTTCCTATAGTGTCTGACTTTCTTCTTTAAGTAATTTGGAAAATTAAAAAACTCTTCCTATATCAATATTTTTAAGAGGTTGTATTAAAATACAATGTGTGTATAACTGTATATATAACACTATGTATATAGCTATATATATTTTGCTCAGACCTATCTCATAAAGATGTTGTATTTGAATTTTCATAAACCACTGCCAGGTTTATATGCCCCTCCTTTTTCTGTGTCCATTTACTATAGGAATAATGTACTTTACGAAGTAGAAATTTCCTTGGTTGCCCCACCTAGGAATCCCTCCTTATTTGAGAATATTTAGTAAATGACCCACATTATGCTGTAAGTCTTGAAACTGGTGGGAGTTATAAATCACCCTGCACCATTGAAGGTTAAAGACAAGATAATCACTTTTTTAGCCTCTCTTACACTAATACATGAGCATCTGAAATTAAGCAGATGAATTTGACCCAACCTTTGAATTGGGAAGCAGTGACGCAAAATCTAAGTGGTCATGGAGAATTGCTTTTGGTGTCAGCCATGCATCAGCATCTGGTTTACAGGAGCATAGTGGCAATAATACCGGTCATATCCATACCAGTAATATGCACACAGCACTTTATGGTATGTCTGGTTTTCATTTTCCTGTGTGGTAGATTTTCCGTATATAATGTGACCTAGACATTCTGCCATCAATGAGGGCTTCTGGCTTGGCTATAACCGATAGAACGGGGTAGAAGGAAGGCTGTGTAATTTCTGAGGCCAGGCCATAAATAATGATGCTGCTGTCTGCCTGATCCAATGGGATTCTAACTTTTGAAGCATTCATCCACCACATAAGCAGGCCAAACCTTTGGAGGCCACCAAGCTGTGAGGAAGCCCAATTAGCTAACATGGAAAGACCACGTGAAGGTATACACAAAATGACTTGAGACTGCTTTGAAAGAGATGCCAGGCTAGCTGCTCCAGCTTCCCCCACTTCAAGATTCAACCACTGCCTGATTGTAACTGTGAGAGTCCCTGAGCCAGAACGGCCGAGGTGTACCTGGATTCCTGACCCATAGAAACTGTGAGATGAAATAAAATTATTGTTGTTATTTTAAACCGCTATATGTTGGAGTACTTTGCTATTCAGCGATAGGTAAAAGAATGGCTTTCGACTAAGCAGAAAAAAAAAAAATCAAAGAATTGCTTAATTGGTAGTATGAATTAAATTTTTTTAAAAGATTTTATTTATTTATTTGACAGAGAGCGAGAGGCAGCGAGGGAACACAAGCAGGGGGAGTGGGAGAGGAAGAAGCAGGCTTCCCGGCAGAGGAGCCTGATGTGGGGTTCGATCCCAGAACGCTGGGATCACGCCCTGAGCCAAAGGCAGACGCTTAACGACTGAGCCACCCAGGTGCCCCGAATTAAAAAAAATTTTTTTCTCTCACATGCTTCCACATTCCTGACCTTCTTATGCTATAGTTTGTGATGGAATTGCATGTGAGGAGTCTAGGGGTTCCTTGTTACTTCTATCTGATGCTTATACTGCACACCATAAAATAGGTGTAGTTCTAACCTATTGCACTTCTGAACCGTTCCTCTTCTTCACAAATCCCTGATGTTGAAACTCAGATGATTCTCATGGGAGGAGAGGCTTTTTAACTTTACTTCCCAGGATCACCAACTTTTCTCTTTCAGTATCTTCAGCTTTTCTTTACTTACCAGATAATTATTCCCAGTTTTCCTTGGAACCTCCATCTTTCTTTTGACTCCTACTTTTTCTATGGCACACCGAGTATTATGAGCATGTTACATTTGATAAATTTCAAATACAGTGTTTTGGTAAATGAAAACCGGATTTTTCTCATCTGGATGCGTTTCCTTGCAAAAGTAGCTGTCCTTTGTCTCTTAAAACTGAGGAATTGGGTTTAAGGTCCAGGATAAAGTAGGGCTGTTAGTATTTATGGAATCCCATATTATGTTTGTTTGTCCTCACATGAGCTCCCTAAGGTCCCACTAGGCTTTCTTGTGTGTAATATTTTCTAGAACATCCCAAAGCACATTTGCGTTTTACACATATTTTCCTTCACGTTTTGCTCCCCATCTCTACAGCTGTGCCGTCATCTATGTGCTACCCACCTGTAGGAGAAGGGCCCTGTCCAACCTTGGATGTTTTCCAATGGTTTCCCCGAGATAAAGAACACTTTATCTTGTAACTAATAATATGCTTTTCCATTATTTAAAAAAGTGTTTGAATGCCTTTGTTTTTATCAATAGAGGCAGATGTGTCAGAAACTAGAACTGAATTTTAAATGCCTGATAGCTTAACTTGAGCTAATAAGAAAAATGTATGCTATAATATGTAACATGGCAAATAGATGGCAATATTCTTGGGTAGACAGTAAGGGAGATGCAGGAAATGTGAAGGATCGGCCTCCACGTGAGCCTATGCATGAAAATATAGCAGAACAACTCTTTGCCCGTGTATTTCAAAGAGTGTGTGCTGCCACCCAGGGATGTAGCCCAGAGTAGGTCAGGAGGCCCTTGGGGACACAATAACCAAAAACTAAACTGAATCCACTCTGCCTTCTCAACTCTGCAGCTCCATGACCACCAGTCAGGTCTCTACAAAAGATGACAGTAATCTTCAGATCGACAGTATCTCCTGTGGAACCCATCGCCCAGAGAAACAGAGCTACTCTGCGCATGGAGGTGGTGGAGCACGCAGGACCTCTCATGCAGCTAAATGTCCTTTGAAACCCAGTGAGAACAAGGCTCAGTCTTTATGTTAGGCTTAGAAATATATTGCTAGCAGTCTCCATTAAAGAGCAAAAGAGAAAACAGCTGTTCATCTCTGTTCTAAATTCAATATTATTTTTATTTGCTATACTCTGGAGGTTATGTCAAAAATTTTCAGATACTTTTTATATCTCTATGAAATCTCTCTTCAATCGGTTTCTTTTCTTGTTTTATATAGTTACATTTACTTTATAGAAAAATGTGTTATAAATTAGTATTTTTATGAACAATACAGATATGTTGCCTAATTTTGACATAATGGTTGAGACTCCTGAGGACAAAATGAAAAGAAAGTTACAATGAGTTGATTACTGTATTAAGCCCAGATATAGGATGCTGGAAGCATCAAATTAAACCCTAATATTTTCCCATTATATCCCTCATGGAACTAAAGCTTACTGTCAGTAAGATTTAAATACATTGAAATCTAGATGTTTTCGTATTTAGGAAAATCTTCACGTAACACACAGAATTTTAATAGCACAAACATGAAAAATAGGATTTCCTTTTAAAATTAATCAGTTTAAAATAATTGTCAAGGATGGTTTTAGAAAGTAATTGACTTAAAAGATATATCTGGAAAAAGTGAACAAGAAAAAAATGTTTTTTATTATTTGTATTACATTCATAACAAATGACATTGATAAGACAGTAGCAAGAATGAGGTGAAAATTGGAGGAATATTCATAGCAATTCTAAGTGCCTTGAAAAGTTGATCTGAATTGCTTGCATCAAAGAGAAAATAGACTCCTTAATGATCACTTCTCTGACAACTAACAGTAACATCATTTTTAGCTATGACTGCTAAAATTAGATACCTTCCTCTTGGAAATATGCATTCCCTGACAACAGCACAGGATGACAGCCTTCACCTCATGATAAGAGGGAGAGTAATAATCCACTTTAAATGAGCAATTTCTGTGATAAAGAAAAAAAATATTAAGAAGGATTTGATGGCAGAATAACAAATTGTGCCACACTAATTACTTTAGCAATATTTAGTGAAATGTTTGCTTTGATTTTAAATAGAGTATACGATTTTCACGATATTCGGTTATTTGGACTGTTCATACCAGGAAAAGAGACTTTTATTGTTGACAAAAGGGCTTTTAACAACTTGTTATAAAATTATGCTTACTTGAATAAATGACACAATAGAATGTACTTGTTAGAAGTGCAAACAAATGACTTTTAAACTGCTGCCTTAAGGCTGCGAGCTGTTGATAACTACACTGGCAGGCTGATGCCACGATCGTTTCCTTGGCAGTGCAAAGCTAGACTATGGGACCTTGTCAGGCCATCCATCACGCCTGTCACCTGAAGACATAAATAAAAATTCAGCGTTTCCCCAGATCTATTAGAAGGCTGGTATGTCTATTTAGAGTCCCCATGGCAAAATAATGGCTTAAATTCAGCGTTTTAAAATGTATACATTAGTACCAGTGCAGACATAGAGTCAACATTCATTTTGCACACTTAAAACAAAATATACTGAGAAAATTAGGTCTAAAGTGAGAGAAATAGCTACAAAAATATTAAGTTAAAAGCCTCTAATTTTATAAATCATGGTAATTTGACAGATCAATGTGTTAATGGGAAGGAATCGCATCTATGATGGCTATATAGAATCACCAAAATGTCACAGGAGGAAGGGAGAAAATCTTCTTGTTCTTTTGAAATATTTTGTTAAAACACACTCTAAATACAAGTACGGGTGAGAGCATTACTCTAGAACAGAGGTCTATAAATTTTTTCTCCATAGGGCGACATCGTAAATGTTTTAAGCTTTGAAGGCCACATGTGGTCTTTCTCACAAATTCTTCTTCAGCCTTATTTGACATCTCTTCAAAACCATGGAAAACCGTTCTTAGCTCATCAATGGTATAAAAAAGATAAAGTGTCCACAGGCCAGACCTGACCCAGGGGTCGTACTTTGCACATGCCTGCTCTGGAAAATAAACAAATCCTTATATATATAATGAAAAGGTACAATTTTTTAATTTAAAAGACTATATTCTTGCTTTTGCAGTGATTATTTTTCAAGTAACAAAAAACTCTATAAAAATATGTCAAATTTCATGACATTGGGAAAGTAACTATTAGATATAACTCCTGGCATGTGAGTGCATTTCATTTCAAATCAGCATTTCTAGCTATACTTACACATTTTGAAAAGGAGAGTTTAATTCAAGTCGGATGGTACTCCAGCAGTGTTGTCACTTAAAATGGTACTAAGAGTAGTCTTGATTCAAACTGCATTAAATTTAGTTCAATGCCAAAAGCAGCTGTTTGAAATAGTCCTGGATGTACTTCGGACATGTGTATCTTGGTGTGAGGTTACAAACCATCCCTTTTAACATGTGCCATTTTTACTACTAACATAAAAGCAACAACAAAATAAACTTTGAATTTTTAATTTCTTTGAAATCTGCTTCTGTGTGTCTATGTAACTGTATGCGTTTATCATAGCTGCCTGAAAGGTAAAGAATGGTCAGTTTTGTTAGATATTTTGGGGAGTGAGATGAAATCATTGTTAACAGAAATAAGATTAAGCTTTATGAGTTCTACAGGCAACAAAAGATAGCACAATTATTATGAGATGCAGTGGAATTATGCATGCTTTTGACATTATTGAAATTATCTTTATTGGATTATATGCTGCTTAGAAATTTTTTTAAACTAGTAGAAATTGTATCCACTACTGAAAAATTATCACTTTCCAAAATAACACATCTGTTAATCCTCTGTTTCAAATGCCTAGATTTTTTTTTATTTTTATTTTTATTTTTTTAATGTTTTTTTTATTATTATATTATGTTAGTCACCATACAGTACACCCCCGGTTTCCGATGTAAAGTTCGATGATTCATTAGTTGCGTATAACACCCAGTGCACCATGCAATATGTGCCCTCCTTACTACCCATCACCAGTCTATCCCATTCCCCCACCCCCCACCCCTCTGAGGCCCTCAGTTTTAAACAATGTTTTTTGTTATTCTTTGCACCAACAAAAATGAAAGTATTTCAACAATTCTGAAGCTATTTTTAAAAATACTATGACTACCCTTTCTGCCCTTAAATAAAAAAGTTAAGTATTAAATATCATTGATATTTTTAAAACAGTTTTCAAATATTCAAGAGAAGTTTTTTTTTTCTTTAAATAAATATTCTCTGTGCTCCAGGCATTGTGTAGGAATTAAGAAATCCAAAATGAATAAGGCTTTAAAAATGCATGTTAGAGGAGACAAGAAGCATGACGTAGTTCAGTTCTAGCATTTTCTGGGCACAGATACACTACGGGTACTTTACATAAGTCCGTGATTTACTACTTAAAACAACCCTAGGAGTCAGGTCACAAGCTGTGACTCAGGATATTTAAACGGTAATTTTACTACCTAAAACCAAATGAATAACCAGTGAGTTGCAGTCAGGCTTTGAAGATAGGTTTGCCCTGAATCCAAAGTCTAATTTTGTTTACTGATTTGTCTGTTGACCCAAGTATACTCTCCAGCTATTTTTTTTTTCCCAACAGCAAAAGAAAGCATCCAAAAGTCTTAAGGGGAATGCAATTATAATTGCCTAAGGTCTACAAAAATTATTCCTAGATTATATTCTTGTAACTAAAAATTTCCTTCTCACCAAGATTTTTGATTATTTGTAAGTTTTGCCAACTTGCCATTTCTATCCTTATTTCACTATTCTTAACTTACGTGTTCCTCACTTTTTAGAATTTTCATTTACGTATATATTGCCACTGAAATTATTAATACTCAGATTTTTTTAAAGACTCATTTATTGTCTTTCTCTGCTTGACTTATTTCACTTAGCATTATCTCCTCCAGTGCCGTCCATGTTGCAGCAAATGTTGAGAACTTGTTCTTTCAGATAGCTGAGTAATATTCCATTGTGTATATGGACCACAACTTCTTAATCCATTCTAAGACAATTATCATATGATTTCTCTCATCTATGGAACATAAGAACTGGGAAGATCGGTAGGGGAAGAAAGGGATAAAGAAAGGGGGGGTGATCAGAAGGGGGAATGAAGCATGAGAGACTATGGACTCTGAGAAACAAACTGGGGGCCTCAGAGGGGAGGGGGGTGGGGGGAATGGGATAGACCGGTGATGGGTAGTAAGGAGGGCACGTATTGCATGGTGCATTGGGTGTTATACGCAACTAATGAATCATTGAACTTTACGTCAGAAACCGGGGATGTACTGTATGGTGACTAACATAATATAATAAAAAAAATTAAAAAAAATAAAGACTCATTTATTTATTTGAGAGAGAGAGCGAGAGTGGAGGTGGGGGGCAAAGGAAGAGAGAATCTCAGGCAGACTCCACGCTGAGCACAGAGTTCATTGCAGGGCTCGATCTCATGAGATCACAACCAGAACCGAAACCAAGAGCCAGGCGCTTTAACGGACTGCACTGCCCAGGTGTCCCAGATATTTTTTTTATTTTTATCTTGACTTTAGATGTCATCTTATTTTTCTCTTCCAATATAGTTTTAAAAAATTTCCAATGTAGATTTTTAAAAGTAGCAATAAGTAAGTGGAAAGGACTAGAAGAAAAAGTGGGAAAGTGGGAAAGGACTGGAAGAAAATAAGTTACTTTGTATCTTAAAGAAAGCTTCAGCATACACCCGGCAAAGAGGAGGACCTTGCTGGGGCTGTGTGGCCTTGGTTGTCTTTTTTCCTGTAGATTTAGCTATGAGGTGGTAGACTGCTGGCCCTTCCACCACTGGCAGAGAGGGAGTCCAGGGCTGAGTGTGGGAAAGCCTTTGGGTTCATCACCAACAGGCAGCTTTTTCCGCTTGACCTAAAGGTTTCCAGAACATCAGTTCCACCTTACGCTCTACCTTCAGTGAGGGTGTGTTTCGCATGCTTTAATCCAGAGTGCGTCCTTTACAGAATGAGACAGATGATGGGTCTGACAAAATTGCATTCACATTTTTTTCCCTTAATATTACATGCAACTAAATGTATGCCCAAAAAGTGATCATTAAATGGCCAGCAAAATGTTCCTAGAGGGGACTTTAAACGCTTCTTTTGGTCAGTTACCCCAGTTAAATATTTCTTAAAGATTTTTTTTTTATTTATTTATTAGACAGAGATAGAGACAGCCAACGAGAGAGGGAACACAAGTAGGGGGAGTGGGAGAGGAAGAAGCAGGCTCATAGCAGAGGAGCCTGATGTGGGGCTCGATCCCATAACTCCGGGATCACACCCTGAGCCGAAGGCAGACGCTTAACCGCTGTGCCACCCAGGCGCCCCCCAGTTAAATATTTCTGATTATTTGATAGGAAAAAACCACATAATAACCCCGTGGGAACCAAGAAATTACTAATATTTACTTGGACATGCAGAGTTTTAAGAATGCTTTAAACTCCTCACTGTGGCACGGTATTTGTTTAGGGCCAAGTGATGCTGTAATTTAAGTAGAGCACTTTACATTGGAATCATGTCTCAGAGATATCAAAGCAATTTCACTTAAGGCATCACCCTTGAAACCCCTTTGTAGATTGGCTGGATGTACAAATGTACTAAGTTTTAGACTGGTGACTCGCCTAATGCCAAATGCTAGTAAGTGTTATCCAGTTAGGGCCACAACACACATCCCTAATTCTCAATGCAATTTTTCATTACACCATGCTGTCAGATAGGTACAGGATAGAGGGGCATTGGGTTAATTATGGACTTCTCTCTGGAAGACACGGAGTTCAGGTGCCCTTGAAGACCAACCAACTTAACATTCCCACAATAGCTTTAGCCCAAATCGCAAGTAAGAAGGAGACGGGTAGCACAGTAGCACAAGGAGTCAGAAAAAAAATCTCAAATTCAAGCAGTATCTTAGAGTTACGTTACTGTGTTATTTATATTGCTGGTAATGTTATTTTGATGAAATATGGTTATTAGAATATGTAAACAAGTGTGTAAATTTGTTTGCAAGTATGTACGTAAACAAGCGCTACTATACTTTAAAATTCTTACTTACCTAAAGGTTTATCAGTATCTGCTGTTCCAAAAGTACCCATAGCTCCTTGAGGTTAAATAGAATCTTCCTTTTTGCTCTCTTGCAGATTCCACTCTTGTGGTGCCAAAATGTGCTTAAATGTAACAGAGCGTCTCTACACCTCCCCCACAACTGCCTGCTGGTGCCAGGAAGAGAGCTCTTAACAGTGATTCCTCTTCCCTTAAGAAACTTACAGACATAGTAGGGCAACCTTTGTTTTCCAAACATCTCCTTTCACCTTCCTGCTAATGGCCTTTCTCCCTTTTGTACCTTCAGACTCTACCCCTCCCCTTAGCTCATGTAAGTGTCAAATTGCCTTACTGTCTTGGGAACTTCGCGTCTCTGGGGATTCTGCCTAGGGATGCTATTAAATTTGATTTTCTCCTGTTAATCTGTTTCATACCAGTTTGATTCTTAGTCCAGCCAGAAGAATCTCAAAGAGCATAAGAAATTCTTCCTTTCTAACAGGGGTTTGCCAAATTACTCTCTCACCTTTATATATGTTTGAAATTTTCCACAATACAATTTTTTAAAGTAGTGCCACCATGAAAACTTCTCTGGAGAAGGGACATTTGAGGAAGCACAGGGAGATGGTAAATAAATGAGATACGGCTGATAGCAGAGGAATGAGTATTTCAGGGAGAGGGAACAGGAAGTGCAAAAATCTTTCAAGGGTAAGTAAAAAGTAAGTGTGGCTAGAGCCAAGTCAGGAAGGAGCAGGGCATGGGAGCTGAGCAAAAAGGAATTGTTAGGCATTCATTCAGGCCTTGCGTATATTTTCATTTTGGTCTGAGTGTGATGAAAGCTATTGAAAACATTTGGGCAAGTAGAGGTGACATGTGTTAAATTAAAAATAAATCTCAAGCCAAACATTTATGGTAACATTTTTATAGGTATACAGTCTAGTTCTGGACAACTGTGTTGGCACAAGGAGATGATATAAGATATTACACTAAAACAAGTGAGAGGAAATAATGGCCTGAATTGGGGAAGTGGGGGTATGTAAGGTGGTGAAGAGTGGCTAGATTGGAGAATTTGGTAATAAATTTTATGTGGCACATGAGGGAAAAAGAAGACTCAATGATCTGTGTTCCCCTGAACAACAGCGAGGATGGTGGCAATATTATTGAGAAGGTAAACACTGGGGATTGGTGAGAACAGTTTGGGCAGGGGATTATGTTTTTTGCTTTGGACATATTAATTTTGAGATAACTATCAGTTATCCAAGTGTATTTTTGAACAGGTAGTTATATCTTGGAATTAAGAACTTAGAGATGATCTCTGGACTGGAGACTTCAAAGTTATCAATAACAACGTTTAAAACTACATGAGCAAAAGAGTGTGGGTGTATACAGAGAAGAATAGATGCTCTCGTAGTGAATCCTAGATAATTCCGACTTCAAATAATTGGAAGGGAAAAGAGGAGATAGACGAAATTGAGAAGGAACACAAATGCAATAGGAAGAAAATCAAAGCATGTGGTATCTCTATAGCTCTATAGTTGAAAGAAGTAGGGGTTTTCTATTTCCAGGAGATGGCACACTAGATGTACAGAGAATATGCTCCCAGTATAGATTCTTATGAGTGATGGATATAATATTTTAAACAAATTTGTTTTTAAGGCAAAACAGAGCAGGTGGTAATGTTAGGGAAACAACCAGATGCCAAAAATGACAAGAAAGCTGCATTCCACAAACATAAGCTCACACTGGGGCTGGTGTTTTTCTTCAAAATATTCTTCTGTTCCCTGGCGGCCTGGAGCCTGGACTTGAAGAACCATCTATGTACATGTAGAACAGAGGAAAATGTAGGTTGATCTGGGTGGAAAATGGGATCACATATCCCCATATAGAGTCAGGACCCAACGGTTGAACTCAGGGAGAAAAAGGCCCTCAAAAGGAGACTTTCCTGTCTCAATCTTGCTCTGAGTAAAGCAGGGGTAATAAAAGAGCTTCCTTGAATAAATCCTAACTGCACACCACTATTCACTCAGTGGGTGTCTGAATTCTTTTTGTGGTCTGAAAAGTCTCAAGTTGAGAATTGACATTAACATTTTTCATAGGGTGATTATACCATCAGGCTCTAGGCAAGTGCCTGACAGAAATAACACACTCTTCCTTTCTCAAAGAACACATTTTAGAAACAGACCTGAAAGATTTTACAAAGAATAAAGGAATGTGAGCTAATAATCAAAGAATAATAAACATATTTCGAAACAAATCTTGACGTCAAAGACTGCTGAAAGGTTGGGCACAGTGATGTTGATTACCTTGAAATGATTGTTTTGTGTCCGGTTGTGAAGAGGAAACCCTGACAGGACTGGGTTCAAGAAGGAATGAGGGTTGTATCAATGTCCTATGACTGCTGTAACAAATCACCACAGCTTTAGTGACTCCAAACAACACAAGTTTATAATCTTCCTGTTCTGGAGGTCAGACGTCCAAATGGACTAAAATCAATGTGTTGACAGGACTGCATCCCTCTGGAGGTTTTTTTTTTTTTTTTTTAAGATTTTTTATTTATTTATTTGACAGAGACAGAGACAGCCAATGAGAGAGGGACCACAAGCAGGGGGAGTGGGAGAGGAAGAAGCAGGCCCACAGAGGAGGAGCCTGACGTGGGGCTCGAACCCAGAACGCCGGGATCACGCCCTGAGCCGAAGGCAGACGCTTTAACCGCTGTGCCACCCAGGCGCCCCCCTCTGGAGGTTCTAAGGAAGAATCTGCTTCCTTGCTTTTCCCAGCCTCCAGAGGCTACCTGTGAGCCTCCTCTCATGGCCCTGTTCTCCAATTCAGTGCCCCTGCTTCCACAGGTACACATCCTCCCCTGGTTCTTCTGCCTCCCTCTTTCATCTTTTAATTATTTACATTGGGACCACCCAGATAATGCAGGGTAAACTTCTGATTTTAAAATCCCTAACCTAATCACATCTGTGAAATGTTCTTTTTCCATGTCAGGTAACATATCCACGGGTTCCAGGGATTAGGACGTGGGCATCTTAGACAGGGGCAGGGGGCCATTATTCTGCCTTCCATACAGGGTGGAGGAGAAATCTGGAGGATCAAAGGAATGATTTGCTATGTATTTTAAATGAGCAGGCGCCTTCTGTTTTCTTTAATATATTTGTAATGTGTATTTTTAATGGATGAGAGAGACAGATATCTGCAGGAATTTATTCCTTAAGTACATGGAAGGAGATGAGATAAGGAGTGCAAGAGCTGGAGAATGGCGTGCATTGAGTGAGGACAATTCATCAAGTACAACTTTCAAGAGCAGAGTTCATGGAGTAGCATAGTAAATGTGGTGGTGAGAAGATGATTTTCTGATTGCTTCTATTGCTTCCATAAAAAAGAAGCAAGGTTATCAGTGAAATTTAATATATTATTGACATTTAAAATGAAAAAGCTAATAGCACTGCTCAAGATAAAATTACTGTCAGAAAGCCAAGAACAGGAAAATAATTAAGATATTCTAGATTCCAGGTGTGCAGTACAAGGGAAATATGGAGCCAATAGTCAGGGACCAGAAGGGGATAATATTGAAAGATAGGATACAATATAAGCCAGTCAAGGGGGGTGCCTGGCTGGTTCAGTCTGTTGAGCATCTGCCTTTGGCTCGGGTCATGATCCCAGGGTGCTGGGATTAAGCCCCACATCGTGCTCCCTACTTGGTGGGGAGCCTGCTTCTCTCTCTCCCACTCCCTCTGATTGTGTACATGCTCTCTTTCTGTCAAATAAATAAATACAATTAAAAAAAAAAAAAGAAATCAGTCAAGGAATTCTGGCATGACTGGTAGAAGCTTTTGCCTGAATTTAAATTATAGGATAGAAAAGCCCACAAGACACAAGACAAGGCTGTACCCACAAAACAAGTGATATGGGAAAAGTAATTGGTCTTTTAAAAAACCAGAATCTACAGCTTCATTTATCTCATCCGTGTCTTACATATAGACCCCACATCCTGTTGAATGTAACTTCTAAAATAGTTTGAGTCAACTTTCACATGCTTTGTCACTTATTAACATTGATATTTAGCATGTTAAAAATATAAGTTACAACAATAATGTTTAATAAGTATAAATAGTAATTATTATAATTCCATAAGCTCTAATAATTATTACATCATTATTTATAATAATTATCAAAACAATGATTATTTAATTGTCAATTAAATCAGTTATTAAATTAATTAAATTAATTGTTATTAAATTAATAGTTATTTAAATAATAATTACTATTTTTTAAAAAGCAGTAGTTGTCAGTGATGCAGTACTCTTTGTTTTAGTAAAAATTAAGATATGTCTTTTATTATCTGCAATATAGCAATTACTTTCCCCAAAACTGGTTTTCCAGAATCTTCTTTCTATGCTGAACAATGGAGCTTAAAAATTTTTTGACAACAAAGCAACAATAATAATGAAATACTAAACCCTAAAATGTTCTAAAAACTTTCTATTACAGGCTATTATCTCTAAATCCTTTACATACAATAATCATTTAATTCTCTACAAAACACTAATAGTGTTGGGTTAGTACTATTAATATCCTTATTTATCTGATGAGACATCTGAGGCTTCAAAATATTAAGCAACTCTCTAAGGTTTACAGGTAATAAGTGACACAACCATCATGGTAGCACCTTATTCCTTTAAGAAGTATTTTAAGAAACCATCACTTAAAGAAAAATCAAGGTTGGGATACATATGTGGTGCTTTTGCCTTGACTGCCAGAAAGAAATACACCTTATACTTTACTGCTTTTATTGACCTCTAGGATGAAAAAGACTAATATGGACGTTCTGATTTTATTTTATTTTTTATTTATTTTTTTTAATGATTTTTTATTATATTATGTTAGTCACCATACAGTACATCCCCGGTTTCCGATGTAAGGCTCGATGATTCATTAGTTGCGTATAACACCCAGTGCACCATGCAATACGTACCCTCCTTACTACCCATCACCAGCCTATCCCATTCCCCCACCCTTCTCCCCTCTGAGGCCCTCAGTTTGTTTCTCATAGTCCATAGTCTCTCATGCTTCATTCCCCCTTCTATTACCCCCCCTTTCTTTATCCCTTTCTTCCCCTACTGATCATCCTAGTTCTTATGTTCCATAGATGAGAGAAATCATATGATAGTTGTCTTTCTCTGCTTGACATATTTCACTTAGCATTATCTCCTCCAGTGCCGTCCATGTTGCAGCAAATGTTGAGAATTCGTTCTTTCTGATAGCTGAGTAATATTCCATTGTATATATGGACCACAGCTTCTTAATTCAGTCATCTGTTGAAGGGCATCTCGGCTCCTTCCATGATTTAGCTCTTGTGGACATTGCTGCTATGAACACTGGGGTGCATATGGCCCTTCTCTTCACTATGTCTGTATCTTTGGGGTAAACTCCCAGTAGTGCAATGGCTGGATCATAGGGTAGCTCAATTTTTAACTTTTTAAGGGACCTCCACACTGTTTTCCAGAGTGGCTGTACCAACTTGCATTCCCATCAACAATGTAGGAGGGATCCCTTTTCTCCACAACCTCTCCAACAATTGTTGTCTCTTGCCTTGTCTATTTTTGCCATTCTAACTGGCGTAAGGTGGTATCTCAGTGTGGTTTTGATTTGAATTTCCCTGATGGCTAATGATTTTGAACATTTTTTCATGTGTCTGTTAGCCATTTGTATGTCTTCATTGGAAAAGTGTCTGTTCATATCTTCTGCCCATTTTTTGATTTGTTTATTTGTTTCTCGTGTATTGAGTTTGAGAAGTTCTTTGTAGATCTTGGATACCAGTCCTTTATCTGTAGTGTCATTTGCAAATATATTCTCCCATTCCGTGGGCTGCCTCTTAGTTTTTTTGACTGTTTCCTTGGCTGTGCAGAAGCTTTTTATCTTGATTAAGTCCCATAAGTTCATTTTATCTTTTGTTTCTCTTGCCTTTGGGGATGTGTCATGAAAAAGATTGCTTTGGCTGATGTCGTAGAGGTTGCTGCCTATGTTCACCTCTAGAATTTTGATGGATTCCTGTCTCACATGGAGGTCTTTCATCCATTCGGAGTTTATTTTTGTGTATGGTGTGAGATAGTGGTCAAGTTTCATTCTTTTGCATGTAGCTGTCCAATTTTCCCAGCACCATTTATTGAAGAGAGTGTCTTTTTCCCACCGGATGTTTTTTCCTGCTTTATCAAATATTAGTTGCCCAAAGAGCCGAGGGTCCATTTCTGGGCTCTCTATTCTGTTCCATTGGTCTATGTGTCTGTTTTTGTGCCAGTACCATGCTGTCTTTGTGATCACAGCTTTGTAGTACAGCTTGAAATCCGGCATTGTGATGCCCCCAGCTTTGTTTTTCCTTTTCAACAATTCCTTGGTGATTCAGGGCCTTTTCTGTTTCCATACAAATTTAGGGACTATTTGTTCCAGTTCCTTGAAAAATGTCCTTGGTATTTTGATCAGGATAGCATTGAAAGTGTAGATTGCTCTGGGTAGCATGGACATTTTAACTATGGTAATTCTTCTGATCCATGAGCATGGAATATCTTTCCATCTTTTTATGTCTGCCTCAATGTCTTTCAAGAGTGATTTATAGTTTCTAGAATATAGGTCCTTTACGTCTCTGGTTAAGTTAATTCCAAGGTAACGTATGGTTTTTGGTGCTATTGTAAATGGGATGGATTCCCTAATTTCTCTTTCTTTGGTGTCGTTATTCGTGTACAGAAATGCAACTGATTTCTGAGCATTGATTTTGTATCCCGCCACGTTACTGAATTGCTCTATAACTTCTAATAGTTTGGGAGTGGCTTCTTTTGGGTTTTCCATATAGAGTATCATGTCATCTGCGAAGAGAGACATTTTGACTTCTTCTTTGCCGATTTGAATACCTTTGATCCCTTTTTGTCGTCTGATTGCTGTTGCAAGGACTTCTAGTACTATGTTGAATAATAGTGGTGAGAGTGGGCATCCTTGTCGAGTTCCTGATCTTAAGGGAAAGTCTTCCAGCTTTTCCCCATCGAGAATAATATTTGCTGTAGGCTTTTCATAGATGGCTTTTATGAGATTGAGAAATGTACCCTCTATTCCTACACTCTGAAGGGTTTTAATCAGGAAAGGATGCTGTATTTTGTCAAATGCTTTTTCGGCTTCAATTGAGAGGATCATATGGTTCCTGAGTCTTTTCTTGTTGATATGATGTATCACGCTGATTGATTTGCGAATATTGAACCACGCTTGCATCCCAGGTATGAATCCCACTTGATCATGATGGATAATCCTTTTAATGTACTGTTGGATTCTATTAGCAAGTATCTTGTTGAGGATTTTGGGGACGTTCTGATTTTAAATTACATATAGAGGGAAAAAGCATTTCCCTCCATAAACCAACTTTGAGGAAATAGAGCAAAGGTGTTTCCTATATTCAGAAGCATATAGGAAATTGATTGGCATCTTGATGGCTTCCATTGCTCAGCAAATTGTATTCCAGGTCATCTGCTTTGATATGGGGGAATCATCAGACACTTGTGAAGAATGTAGAAGCAAGGGATTTTTATGAGATAATCCTAGGCTTTAAGTAAAATTATAAAATTCTATGAAAGTGAAAATATCTCTCTGTATTAATCAATTTACTATAAAGGAAACTATAATGTCTGATAAAGTTACTTGTCTGCCTGCCTGTTGTTATCACTCACTGATTCAACTATGTGGTCCAAAAATGTTATTCAGGGTGCACTATTAAAAGAAGTTTCTCAAATACACTCATCATGTTTATAGTATATACGACTGCCAATATCGTCATTAAGATCAAAGTTTCATTTTTACATGTTGTCTTTATCTAAACTTCTAAGTATTTGGGAAAAGTTATAACTACCTTCTTTTGGCAGCAGCATTTTTACTTAATAAGGATAAATTGGCAAACATTGAAGTAAGTTACATAAAAGTAGTTGATACCACTTCTTCAAATCATGAGAGCTATTTCTTCTTATTATCTTCTTAATGCAATTATCACAGATCCTGAGGGACATTATTCTGGGAGCAGAATCAGATATTACTGATGTTGATAATTTAAGCAATGGTTTAGTTCTGTTTATATAAGTTGGGTAAAAACTATGAAGAAATATGGAGAGCAAGGAAATAATTTTGTACAGGTTAAATGAACTTGGATTCATCAATTTCTTTACAAGAAAGGATATAGATAATGTACTCATATATCACCTAATCTATAAATGGAACAGTTTAAAAATAATAAAGACATAGAACTAAAAAAATATATATCAGATTCCAGATATTGATTATTTTGATCTATTTTCCCCCCTGGGTACTCCATTGTACAGCTACAATATTTGGATCTGCGGCCAAACTCTTCAAACAAATGGTCAGTGCTCAGCATCTCTGCTTTCTCTACTCCTGTTCTCTTCATCACCAAATTTAGCACTGGTTTCCACTCTTACTACTCAAAAAGAATAATGACTCCTGATCATGTTTCCAATGAACTCCACATCACTAAATTTAATGGACATTTTAATTTTCATATCATAATTATTTCAGCATCATTGGATGCTGTTGAGCTTCTTGAAACTCTTTTCCTTTGCCTCTAAATCAACAGCAATCCTTCCCTTCCCTGGTGATCTCCCTTTCTTTGATTATACTGTTCTATGCAGACATTATTTGTTGTCGTTTTTCAATGGTCAGTTCTAGGCCCTCTTGTCTCTCCTTATTTTTTCCCTTAGGTGAGCTTCCCCATGCTGACAGCTGCAGTGATGACCACATATAAAGATGAAGCCCAAATTCAAGTCTTTAGCACAGACCTCTTTTTTTCTGACTCTAGAACTATACATTCACCTGCTTGCAGGATATCTTTTCAACGCTTCTTTAAATGTAACGTGTAAAGAAGGGGGCAGATAGCCATCCCCAGACCAATTCTACTTTTATCAATTTGTATCTGTGAATGTTCCCACCATTTTTAGGGTTATGTCAAGTCTAAGCATAATAGTCATCTTTCAGAGCCAAAGGCTTTCTAAAGTCTTTTTCATACGATTGCTTATTTTCATCTACACCACCAACATTCCTATTCAAACTACAATCCTCTTTCATTTGGATTATAATTCTTTCTATCCAAGAACATGATATACATTCCTATTTTAAGCCTTTTTTTCCCCCAGCACTTATATAATACATCCTATGTGCCAGGCTCTATTACTTACTTCGTCTTCAGAATGATTCTGTAAGGTATTTACAATTATTATCCCTACTTTATAGATAGAGAAAATGAGGCATGGAGAAGCCAAGTACCTTGCCAAAGCAGGCCACCAAACTAGTTTGGGTTAACACCCAGTCTTAACTAAAACCAGACGGTCTTACCTAATTCTTTATGTTGTTCTGTTCGCTAATGCTGAAAATTTAGTAATGTATTTTTTAAGTTTTCAATAAAAAAGACTTTAGTCATTCTTTAAAATTTTAAATAAGTAATTCCCACATCATTCCAGACGACTTGGGGGTTTAATATGTTCCCACTAGAAACTCCAATTATAATAGAGAAGTCCTTAGGATAGAGATCAACACTGTAATAGAGTCTATATATCTTTATTTCAGCCATTTAGCTGAATGGATAACCAGGCAATGATTATGACTCATAACTAGGACACATTTTTTTTAAGTATGTAATAGACTGTATATTTAGAACTGCAAGAGATTTTGAATGTGTTAGTATCCTGTTAAGTTGAAATAATTTCATAAATAACTGAAAATAATTGCATTTTTTCCTAATTTTCTTCCCATATCCTTATAATTAGCCAGCCAGAATAAGCTATATAAGCACATGAGCTATCCACCTGTTTATTTTTCATCTTTGAAAAAATAGAATATTTGTTTCCCTTTAGGAATATTCTAATGGAATAGAATTTTTTGCTTCCCCTTTTAACCCAACTTCTAAACAATTACTAAATTTTGCTGTGTACTTTATTGTTCAGTATGCAATATTATGATTGAAACATAGATCTCAGACACAATAAACTCAAAATATTGGCCAAGCCATTACAAAAATAAATCTGCCTTTTAATGAAAATATTTCCCTAAGTAAGAGGATAAGTAAGAAGACAATACTAGTATCTGTACCAGCATATTTAAGAGCAGATAAATATTTTCTTTAAGTCCAGAATCATGCAATAACATAGTGTTTCAGAACTGCTGTATTAACTATTGTTTGGGATAATGAGTTGACACATACACAGCTCAGTGCAGTGTAATCACAGATGAGCAGCTTTGACAGTATAACAAAGACTTTGAAACATCCATGGGAAAATAATAAAAGATTTGAAATGGGAATAGATTCAACAGGCTTTCTGCAGTTAACCTTTAAAAATGCCATTTGAAGCTATTGAAAAGAACCAATACAGTAGTTTAAGAAAAACGTGTCATTATGAAATGTTATTCTAAAAAATTGTCCTGATTGAACTAGTTTTTCCATCTAGTATATACATACACATTCATATCTTGAACAAGGTAGAAAAGTATTACTTTTCTCAAAATGAAAAACATGAGAAAAAGTTCATTGTTTATTCTAATGAAGAATAGAAATGACGTTGCAGCAATCACCTCTTCCATCACTATTTCTTTATTTGCATTTTATTTCAAATCTTTTTCTGAGTGCTATGTTTACTTACTTGGAGTGCCAAAATAAATTCACCTGATCAAGAATGCTAAGAAGCAACCACTGCAGATTGACCTGCTCTCTTATCTGGTCTTTGATGAATTAAAATGGTCCACTGCACTGTTTTAAAAAATTATCTATTTAAAAAAAAACTTGCAAAATAACAGAAAAAAAATATGTATGTATTTTCCCAAAGACTATAAATCCATACACCAAGTGTGATAATGACAGATATTTTCAACAGGAAGATTGGCTTAAAACTCTAGACGTTCTTAGTCGTCTTTCTCTTGAATGTCATCTGCCTCACAGCACTGGAGAGATCTAAGAGAAAACCAAAATATAAAGAATGAGAACGGACGTTATATATACATACATAATGTGTACGTATATATGTATACATATATAGGCATTATGTGTGTGTGTGTGTGTATAGGTTAAGTAAATTTTTATATATGTGTGTATATGTGTGTTTTCTTGAAACTTTAAAAAATTATATTTCCTCAATATTTGGCATTTAAAGAAAGCATGTATTGCTCTTTTCTCGACTGGTATTATACCTTATCATCTCTATGAAGAGCAAGAAACTTTGAGAGGGTGGTTATCTATGCCATAGCCTTGCTGTCACTGTTTCATTCTATTAAATCCTCCCGTACCCACAGGTGCAGCCTTATCATTTGAAACACTAACGCTATATGAAAAGTGAAAAGAACAGAGAGGTTTCCTAGCAACTCCTGGGATCCTTCTAAAGCGAGTCAGTTAAAACCATACAGTACGTGAAATGGGTGTAAATTAGAATATGAAGCACGATCAGAGGTTTTCAAATGCCCACTATAAAACACAGCAACCTATAATAGGAGCTGAATTGCTCCAGAAGGAAATCACATCAGAGTCTTGACAACTTAACAATCATTGGAATAATCCTGCTTAAATTCCACTGAAAATGTACAAATCCTCGTACCAGAACCAAAGTGACAGCATACAAAATTAGAGTCCTTAATGTCTAGTACCCTTACTCTTGGTGTGGACTTTGAAAGTGTTTCATCTTTGCCTGCTCCTACCCACTACACACCAAACACACACTCGCTCATTACTCTCACCTGAATAACTAGGGAAATATAGGCATATTGATATCTGATTAATTCATTTTCTGTTTTTGCACTGTATCCATTCACTTCACGAAAACAAAATATAGTTAAAATATATTTAAGTGGAACATGACGTTGCTGGAGAAACTTTTCCCCTCGAGCTCTTTAACGTACAATAAACATAAGTAGCATTTGTATGGTACATGACATTTGAAATAGTACTTTTGCTTATGCTTTCATTTTATATTTACTAAATTTCTCTGAAGTAGTGATTATTTCATAGCCCCATTTCAAGACAAGGGAACCAAGTTTAAGAGAGAGATTAAATGGTTCATTAAAGGCCATTTAGCTAATAAGTGGTTGAACAGGAATTCCAGATGAGATGTTCTAACTAGAAAGACTTTCTGCTTGTCTTTACATCAGTATCTCGCCAATTTTTATAGAAACACTTTAAATGAGGCTTTTAAAAAGACATGATCAATGAGTGGTTGACAAGTTGCAAGAAGAGTTCCCATTAAATAAAGACTGCCTTAGATAACATTGTGAAAAGTTTGCTCTCTTACTAAAGAAAGAGTCTTAGAAAGTAATTATCGGTAAATATCATTTTGTGCATTCACTAATCTATCCTCACCTACTTTAGACAAAAGAAAAAAATCACAAGGAGTCTTACTGAAAGCAGTAGAGCCAAGGTAGAGATAGCAGCAAGCAATTAGGTTAAGGGTAGTTGCTGCAAATAAATAGAGCACTGGCTTAACTTTGATTTCTCTAGCAACCCAAACAAAAAAAGTGAAAAAAAAAAAAAAAGGCTCATTTCGCAAATGCTTAGGTGCAATGCATAGAATACTCTTTCTAATACAGAAAGCAAATATATTAATTAGAAGAACCTGGAACTTATCTGTGTGAACTGAAACACTAATTTAGCTTCACTAATCATTTCTTGTTTGATAAAAAGCAGATAATAATACAATTTCTGCATGCTAAGAATTTTTTGGAGGGTAAAAGGATAATTATGAAAGTTATTTTATAAACAACCGAGCAAGGGTGACTGGGTGGCTCAGTCAGTTAAGCTTCTGCCTTCAGCTCAGTTCATGATCTCAGGGTCCTGAGATCAAGCCCCACATCGGGCTCCCTGCTCAGTGGGAAGCCTTCTTCCCCCTCTCCTCCACCCTTGTGCTATCTCTGTCTCTCTCTCTCAAACAAATAAATAAAATCTTAAAAAAATAAAAATAAACAAAGCTTTGATTAAAATATACTTTGATTAAATATACTTTGATTAAAATGACTGCTAATGGAGGTTTTTGATATTGGAAAAAATGGTTAATTTTCATTAATAGCTATCATATTTATCAAGTATTTACCTAGACTTCTTACATATTGACTCGTGAAAGTTGTTTGCCTCCAAAAATGAGAAATAAGAAAAAGACAACCATAGCAGAACCAAAATAAAACAAGCATTTTAAATAGTTCATTCTTCCATTTTTATGAAATGTGTTACACTCTATGGTCAAGGGTATTAATGCTGAGTGAAAGTGTGTGAGAGAACATATAGGGAGAACAAGAAGTGATAGCAAGTACTAGTACTTACAGTGATACATGCTTTCTTTGGTTTTGGTTTGGATAATAAATGTTAGAATGGAGATGACAATCTTCCCTTCCTTCCTTCCTTCCTTCCTTCCTTCCTTCCTTCCTTCCTTCCTTTTCTTCTTCCTCCTCCTCCTCCTTTTTTCTTTCTTTCTTTTCTTTCTTTCTTTCTTTCTTTCTTTCTTTCTTTCTTTCTTTCTTTCTTCTTTCTTTCTTTCTTTCTTTCTTTCTTTCTTTCTTTCTTTCATCTTTCTTCTCTGTTATCATTTAGTATTATCATCTCTTTACATTCATTTATTCATTCATTCCAAAATCAGGAACGACAAGGTTTTTTTTTCTCTTTTGTTTCCTTTTTTAAAAATTTAAATTCAAGTTAGTTAACATATAATGTATTATTAGTTTCAGGGTAGAGTTTACTGATTCATCAGTTGTATATAACACCCAGTGCTCATTGTTTCAAGTGCTCTACTTAATGTCCATCACCTAATTACCCCTTCCCCCATAACCCCCCACCCAGCTCCCCTCCAGCAACCCTGTTTGTTCCCTAGATTTAAAGAGCCTCTAATGGTTTGCCTTTCTCTCTGTTTTTATTTTATTTTTCCTTCCCTTCTCCTATGTTCATTTGTTTTGTTTCTCAAATTCCACATATGAGTGAAATTGTACAGAATGACAGGGGTTTATATATATCATATTTATTCTGAACTATGTCAAATAAAAAGCAAATCAGAATTTAGATCAGGAGAAACTTTATGTCAAACATTGTTGCCAAGAGGAGAAAATGGACTACCAAGTCGGGGGAGGAAGACTATTTCCATGGGGAGAAAGTACCAACCATTAGATCTGCGAGTGTCTCAGAAGTTATGCAGAAAGTAGCTTTTCTTTATAGGGAAAAGTAAACAAGACAAAAATAAACAAAAGAAAACAAAACAAGAAAGAGCAGGAAGTGGTGGAGTGGGATGAAAGAAAGAATAGATAGAGGTGGTAGTGATAGGACAGTAGATCAGAGTATGTTTTACCCTGATACCAGCCAATTCTTGGAGAAGCTGTTAAGAAGGGGGTGTATATTTACTTAGGTTGTGGGTGAGTCAATGTTCAGGGGACTGAGGGAAGCAGAGATGCATGTCCAAGGCTTGGTTAACAAGCTTTCTGGTTTCCATTAAGAAACCCGGACAAAAGGCTGAGCCAATCCTTTATAAGATAAAAAATGAGAGTTTGTAGGGTCTATATAAAGCCTTGTCATAGGGAGTATCTCTGAGTTTTAACTAATTCATATGGGGAAGGATATTTTTTTGCAATAAGTGGCTTTCTGGAACATAACGAATAAGACAATTTATTTATTGCTGTTTTACAGGATCACAAGAGTCAAGTAAAATTAAACATTGCCAAACACTTTCTCTGAGCTAGCTTAAAACTTGACTTTTTTTACATCATTTGTTTTCTAACATTAAAAAAGTATTATGAATATTCAGCTTTGGAGGCTCTTTTTTCATAGGAATTCAAAAATAACTTTCTAGGTACCACATCCTTGACTTGTGGCCTGTAGATGCTTGTACATTCTTTTTTGTTGTTGTTGAGGGAAATATAAGGAAAAGAAGGCTTTGAAAATGTTGCAGTATAGTTCAATAACCTGGCGATTTGCAGGTTCAATTCTGACCCTCTAGGTGCTTCAGGTATATAGCCCTAAAAGTTCACTAAATTCTTTGCTGCACATTTACAGTGTTTCTATCTGGAATAACTCAATTCTCCTGGGTCATAAAGCCACTTCATTAACACTTGTTGGTAATAAAAAGAAGCAGAAATTTGCTAAAAGCAAAATACGTGCTTCCCAGATACACACACATACACACACACACACACACACACACACACACACACTAAACTTTGTGAAGATTAGATATGGTTTATTTTCTCTGATTCTATCCTTATAAATAAGGCATTAGGCATCAATTGGTGCATAGAATGGCAAATGTATTCTATAAAATACCATATAAATCAAAATACCATGAAGACTGGATTTTTAAAAAATGTTGATAATGATAATATTTTGGTATCAAAACCCAATTCCCTAATAATTTCTATACCTTTAAAGTTACTCATTAGCATCTCTAACTTCGGCTACTTTCTTCTATCTGATGAGTTAAAAGTAATTTGCCCCATTTATATTCTCTGCATTTGTCCACCACCTTCATGAGGCTGGAATACCTTCTCTTGCCTATAATTTTTTTCTGTCACTCATTAGTCCAATGAAGAATAGAAGAACCCGAGTAAAATCAGTTATATCATAAGTCTAGTGTCTTCATTTCTTTTAGGAGTGAAAACCTAAGTCCTACTATACCTTTTGATGACTAATATATGTAAGTAATTTAGTGGAGCTTCACATGCATGGTAAGATCAATCAACAGTAGATGCTGTTATTCATATCACCACAAGCCTGGGACGTATTATCTGAATTTTATGTAGAGCAAAACTGAAGCAGACGAAATATGTGAGGTATCACTGGAGGTAAATGACAGAAGCAAGTTCTGCATCTGTGCCTGTAGATTCTCACAGACTAATGCCATAACCACTTTAAAACACTGCTCAGATAGCTCCTGCAAGCCCAGAAGGATTAGTGGCCAAAAGATGACTTTCACAGGTATTACACACCTGTTTAGTTGAGTTAATGTCATTGGTTACTAATGATGTCCATAGTTCCCATAGTGTGAATTTGATTAGACAAAATAATTTGTTTTACAAACTTCAATTAAAGAAGCTACTCAAAATAAAAATGTTGGTACCTATAAATACTATATTACCTTCATACATTTTCCATTGCTTTTTCAACTACATGTTATGTTACCTTGCAACAAGTGAAAGGAAAAAAGGGCTGTCTTCACAAAGACTGTATTTGTTAGACAACAAAAGAATACAAATATTAAATATCCTATATACTCAAAAATCAAAAGGCAGCCCCCAGAAAATCCTAGAACTTCATTGCTTTCTACACTCTCTCCGATTTACATGGCCAGATTCTCTTTCATGTACTTTTGAAATAACCTCTCATTCTAGTTAGTGTTCTCCATAATCTCCTCCATGAAAACATCCACCAATCATGATCATTCCAACCATTGTATATTTCTGTAATGTTTTCACCAGATTAGCTCTGTACTCCTTTGTAGATATTCTAACAAGTTAATAGTAATATCACTGTTCTATTACCAGAGGCGTTGAAAAATGTTACAAATTGTGAAGATTCTAACAGAGTAGTTGCTTCATGATAAAATATAAACTCTACATTTGCTTAAGTCTTTTTTTCTATTTGGGTTATATTTGACACTAAAAAGTTATTTAAAATTATCATAAAAAGATATCATGATCATACTTCAATAAATTTGAAATTTTAGATGAAATGGAAAATCTCCTAAAAAATGCAATTTATTAAAATTAAGCCAGAAAGAAATAGAACACTACACAGATTCTTATTTTTTGAAAATAGAAAATTAGAAACCTGCTCAATGAAAATAAATGGACAAACAGGTACTTTAGGACAGGATTTATTCACTGGTAAATTTAAACAAATAATACTAATTTTTCACAGATGTCATCAGAATATAGAAAAAGAGGGAACACTTTTAACTTATTGTATGAAACTACAATAGCCTTAATATCAAAATGTCAAGAAGATGAAAGTGCAAACCAATCTTATTCATAAACATTTTTTAAAATCCTTAACAAAATATTAACAAACTAAATCAGCTATATATCAAAAGAATAATAAAAAGTGAAAGATACATGGCAACTAAATTGAGTTTCTTCAGGGATATAGTTGATTTAATATTTCAATTAAATTATGCAATCCAAAATACCAATAAAGAATTTAAAAATGATCATTTAAAAGCAAACAAAACTTGTGATAAAATTTCAAAGAAAAAATTTAGATCAGTAGCTTGAACAAACTAAAAATTGCAAAGAATGTATAAAATCTGGTAAGTGTAGCTACAAACAAAACTATAAGAAATACAAACTTAGTTACAAAAAGTTGACAAAATTTAATTACACTCTAGGGAGTAAAATAAAAAAGATTTAAATTATGTGTAAAAATTGTAAAGGAAGAAATGAAAGTTGATTTTTGCATATATAATCATACACAAACATAACACAAAACAAATTTCAAATAAATTATTTATTCAGAAAGTCAATACAGCAAGTCAGGAATCATACAACTCAGTAATCAAAATGAACTTGTATTTTATATGTAACATGAAGAGTATAAAAATGTAAAATGTGTAAGGATGAACAAACTAAGTCTAATGACTATATACATTACAAGAATGTTTGAGAGAAACTAAAAGATGCCTAAATAAGTTGAGGAACACAAGATTTTCATTAACTGAAAAATTTAGCACAGTTAGGATGCCAAATCTCTCCAGATTAATGCATAATCTTAATTTAATCTGGATGAGTTTAAAATACATAATGAGGGGCGCCTAAGTGGCTCAGTTGGTTAAGTGTCTGCTCCTGCTCATGGTCCTGGGATCCAGCCCCATGTCATGTTGGGCTCCCTGCTCAGCGGGGAGCCTGCTTTTCCTTTTCCCTCTGCCCCTTCCCCACTCATGCTCTCTCTTTCTCTCTCTCTCAAATAAATAAATAAATAAATATATAAAATCTTCAAAAAAAACAAACAAATAATATATTGATACTCAAAGAAACCAAAAAAAATTAAATAAATAAATAAATAAATAAATAAATAAATAATAACAATGACACCCTTGAAGAATAATAAGATTGAGGAAATTATTCTACTAGTTATCAAATCTTGTAACACTACAATAATGAAGAGATGGTAATTCTGATGCAAAGAGAGATGAATAGAAGAGTGGAACAGGCTAACAAGGTACCTATTGTTGACTGTAAAGATCAAATGATACAGACACATTTTGCACAATGCCTAAATTCATAGGAAGTTTTTGAAACATCAGTTTTTATTATATGTGGCATTTTATACTACTTTTTTAAAGTTCCCACATCAGGAGACCTCAATTCACCCTAATGATTTCATCTTAACCAATTACATCTGCAATCACTATTTCTAAATGAGGTCACATTCTGAGGTAGTGGGTGTTAGAACTTCAACATGTGAATTTGGGGGAAACGCAATTCAACCCATAACATAGCCCTCCTAAAAATTGTTCTTTTACACCCAGTTCATCATGCTATGCTGAATTGAAATGTTGGAATTTAAGGAAACAGCAAAGATCATGGTAGGGTTTAGTTAGGCAATGACAAAATGAAGGTGATGATTTGGAAAGATGATTTGAAATGGAAAAATGGAAGACAAGAAAGGCTACCATCAGTGTGAGAATGAGAGCCAATGTAAGTTGGAAATCAGTTTTCCATTTTGACAGAAAATTAAAATGACAGAGAGTTTCTTTTATAACTAATGAAGTTATATTTTTTAAATACAAGGTTATAATAAAAGGGACTACTCATTTAATAAGCAAATCAGGAGTTGATTTCTTCTCCTCTCTTTGAGATTTTAAGTACAGAGGTAAGGTAATAGAATGAAAGTCAGAGCCCCATAGACTGGAACAAGTTTAGTGGAAGTTTAATAGGCAAATCTCTGGGAGTTTACATCATCAGAGCTGGTTCTGACAAGATTCCATTATTATATTTCATTGACACTCGTATTCCAATCATCTAGGAGAGCATCTACAAATTAGTAGATGTCCAGAGTATTTGTTAAAAAAGTGGCTTTTGCTGCACAGTAATGACTAGATTGTAAAGGAATGGACAAAAATCCAGATTTTTAAAATTTTCTCCTCCTTAGCTATATTCTTATTTCATATAGTCTCAACTCTTTATTTTTCTATTTTTTCTCTTATACATTCTTTATTTCCTTCTCCTTCATTCTTCTTTTCCCCTGTTTATCTATAATTTGATTCCACTCTGTACTGCTCTCTTTCATTTCCTTTTTTTGGGTAGTTTTATTATTTTTTTAACTTTATGAATTTCATAAATGTTTTAATACACATACCACATTTGTTGGTGAACTTGCCTTTGGAGGGTCACTTCATGACATGTGAATAAAGCCAGTTTAGCTCAGCAAGAGACAGAGCACATGCAATTAAGATAATACCCAATTTTATATTCTGGCTTATAGAAGCAGTGCAGCCTTTCAACAATGATTTTGCTACGTTGAGTATCAACTTACTCAAATATAGAGCAAAGATAATGTTGTTATCTTATAGAGTTGTTCTGAAGATTTTGAGCTAATGAATTCATGCTAAGTTTATGTATCAATTCTTGGTACCATATCAAGCTTTTGAATTATGTTAATTATAATTATTTTATTAAGATCTACACAGAATAGAGTGAGAAATTAACCAAATTCATAGCCCTTAATGAACTTGCTCAGAGGGCTGTCCTTTCAATAAACAGAAAAGAGAGTGGGTAATCGTGATCACAGTGGTGTCATGACAGCAGTGCCTATAGGGAAGTAATATTCAGCTCTGGCCATTATAAATATTTTCTGATCAACTGTTGGACATAAATTATCAAGTGCCCTTGCTTGGCTTAAATTTCTTAGGCTTGCTACTGGCTGATTCCACAGACATTTCCAAATCAGTCATTGAACTATTTAAGAGATATTGACTCGATCAAATATTGCATGCTTAATAGACATTTTTAAAAAAATAGTAAATCTTCCCTAAAATATTTTATATAAGCACAACGTATATAAACAAAGTTTATGAATATAAAATTTTCAATTATTAAATTAAAATGCATGAAATACACACTCAAACATTAAGTTTTGGTGATAAAATATAGAATATTTGTTAATAAATTGAAACTATACTTATTTAGGAAAAATACTATAGTATTGACCAACAGAAATTTCTGCAATGATGGAAATATTCTATATTTGCTCTGTCTAGCCTGGTACCCATTAGTCACATGTTACCATTGAGCACTCGAAATGTGATTAGTGTGACTGAGAAAGCAAACATTTGATTTAATTTAATTTACATTTAAATTTAAATAGCCACTTATGGCTAGTAGCTCCATATTGGACAGAGCACATTTATAATGTCAAATTTGTATGGAAAAATACCTTAAATGTTGGTAGCAGTTATTATTTTGTCAATAATTTTTCTTCCACAATATGAAAACTCTTGTAGAAATATGAGCTTTTTTTATAGTGATCTGCTGTTATTTGAAATAAGGAGACAATCTTAGTAATATTCAATTTGACAGTCTTTAAGTAAGCTACATAAATAAGTGAATTTCCTTATTACCACTAGTCCAATTTTACTTGATAAATAATATTAATTGTGATATTTGACTTACTATAGTGAAGCAAATCTTGAAAAATCTTGAAATTGTTGAAAATCTTATGTTGTTTCATCACAACCAAACATTACTTTTTAAGTTCCAACAATCTAATTGGACTGTGTTTTGCACTGAAAGTTCATGGGATCAGGGGAAATTGATAGTGAGCCAAATTTCTTTCAATCCATTTTAGCTCAATTGATTACTGAAAGAAAAAGTGACTACAACATGATTATTAGTATCTTTTTTATTCCTTTCACAGAATAATTTACAAAATAGGTTTCAGGAGTATTTACTTATTTCACCACAAAAGAATGTTTAAGAAGTGAACGTGTATCCTTCAAACACTTCACTAGCCTGTTGCTCAATAAGTCAATATCTATTCAGTATTTTTTCATGTTGTTATAAGTAAATACTTGTTGAATAAGTAGGAGGATATATTGCATTTATTTATTTAAAACAAAGATAAAGAAAAGAAATATAATATCTAAATTCATAACCATAGAAATTCTTTTAAAAAGATGGAATTGGATAAAGACTTTAGATTTAGAGATAGAAGTAACAATGCATGGAACAATATGATAAAATAAATATTTGTTGAACCACACCAAATAAAATTTATTCAGGATTTTAAGTTTATAGTCTCAAACCGAAAAAAAAAAAAAGATATTCGTATTTCCTTTTAAAATGTTTGTGTTTGGTTTGAAGATTAAAAAAATAATAGTATATTGTATTATCAATTATAATATTGATATTAATCTTAGTTGGAACTTTGTCGTTGAGATATAATCACATAAAACTTTGTTATGATTTCCTCTACAGAGTTTGGAAGATCATATGTTTTTATGAGGCAGTTCCACCTTTCTGGCAGTGTTATTTCTACCACCCAATAGGTTATTAAGGATGCCACCATTCCCCCAGGATAGGACTCTGCTGTTACTATGTAATGCTGCTGTGCACCACTTTGTTGTGTGAGCCGATGGATTGGTTTTTGAAAGTGTTTTAATTGGTAAAGTTTTTTAAAAAGTTTGCAAGAGGAAAGACATCTTGTTGTACTTTACTGCTCCTGGATATGTGTCAGTTCTATGAAAGCAGCAAACCAAATAATATTTAACCAGATTCTTGTTTGAGAGAACAACACAATTATAACCAAAATAGAAGAAACCAATAAAACAACCCAATTTTACTCTTCAGATATATTATTTGTGTTTGCTGCCTGAATATTATGTGTATAGAGAACTCTGACAGAATTAAAAATTTCAGCAGATAATTAATCAAAACCCCATTGTTTCCAGATTACTGTGCTAGATGCTTAGGGAGAGACAGAAATAAATTAAAAAACTGAGATCCATATTTTTTATACTTAATCTCATAGAAACATTTGAGTGATATAAGCTCATCATCCCAATAATCTGGATTCTGAAGGATGGTTTATGTTATTGAAAATTTTTAGTGATTCCAAACTACATTAATTAACCTCAGATTAAAATAGCAAAATAATGATAATCATAAAATAATAATAAAATGTGTGAAAATTATTCTGGATAAATTTACACAGAAATCTCTTTCTTTCACCAGTCAGATGCACACACATGCTCACACACACACACACACACATACACACACATGGAACTACTTTGAAGTATATAGTTAGAATTCCAGAGCTTCAGGGTTGACCAGTTGTGGGAGAAGTAACTTGATGACTAGAATATTATCAATATTCTTTTAAACACTTATCATGTATTAAGCATTATAATATGTGCTTTATGTGTATTGTTTTATTTAACATAACAATAATATATGATAACTTCTAATCTTCTTATTCTCACAGATAAGGAAATTGATAAAATTTACTTCAGAGTTATTGGGAAAAAGAATTCATTCTTAGGCTTCTTTGTGTTATATTCATTAGTTGCCAATGACTGGTCCTCAGACCTACAACACCAGAAACTGACAACACCAGAAAACTTTCAGAGAAGCAGATTCTTTTTTCACCTTATTAAAACATTGAGCTTATTTCACATGTATATTTTCATGTCCCCACCATTTCCATTTGTTGGACCACCACTACTACTATGTCCTATCATAACATTCCATATATACTTAAAACCAAGCAAAGGGTGGAATTCTATCTTTAAAAATGAAACAGGCAATTTGGTAAACACATTCTTGGCAATGGAACCTGGACAACATTTATCAGACACAGTACAGAAGTTCTCACTCTGTATTATAGAAAGGACAGCCAGATATCAACTGTTACAGAAATGAAATAAGATGGAAAATTTTAGCAACTTGTTTAAACTATTTCTTAAAACACTTGCTCCATTGCCAGAGACCTTGAATAGCCTCTCGGTCAATCATCTGGAAGTAATTCTTCACATAACTGATGAGCTTGGCTTCCACTTTGGGAAGAAAGGCAGATTTTTCTATGCTTGTTTGCATTTTTGCTTTAATGTCCTCTACAGGACTAGGTCCTTTCATTGTTTTGGTTATTTTTTCCTGCTTTTTTTTTTTTTTTTTAAGATTCTTGACCTTTTGATCTTGGTGTTGATGAGTCTTCCACTCTGGTTTGTTTTTTGTGCACTTTTGGCTGGAGAATCTCATACAGGTTTCTTTACTGGAGCCTTTTCTTCAGCTTCCTCATCATCCAAATCATCATCGTCATCTTCATCATCATCTTCATCGGCAGCAAGTTTTACTTTTTCTGTGGAAACTTGTTACCACTTCCAGGAGCAGAGTGCTTTTCCAGATATACTAAAGGGTTTCATATCCCCTTCCTCTGTATCCTCTGACTCTATGTTTTCCTCCATATTTACTAACTGCTGTCCACAAATATGTACAGACCATGAACCACATTTCAATGTAAGACCACAGATGGTGTTATTTCAAAGCCCCCAAGGGAAGCTGTTGGCTGTACTGACATTCCCAAAGTTGCCAGTGTGACTTTAATTGGACTGCCTTCGTAATTCATTTCCTCTGCTTCAACAATGTGCAATTCATCCTTTGCACCTGCCCTAAACTGACCTTTCTTAAAGATAACTGATGCTCATTTTCCTTGATATCCACCTTAAAGTGATAATCTCTCTCAGCCTTTAGTTCACAACTGAAAAGATAGTTCTGAGACCTCAGGGGGCTCAGGTCCATGTCCATCCAATCTTCCATGGGGTGGTGGCACAACTTGGGTGGGAAAGAAGGCAAACAGAAATAAACTACTACTGTTCTCCAGAACAGCTGTGTAGGACAGCATCACACCAGGGTTCAAGAAGCAAATTTTTGAACCCCAACCAAAAATCTACTAAATAAGAAACTTGGAGGCAAGTCCAGCAATCTGTTTTTGAAAGTCCTCTGGTAATTCTAATGCATGCTAATGTTTGAGTGTAGGCACCATAACTCATTCTCTTAAACATAGTACTACACTTAAAACAGATATTTGTGCTGGATATCTGTGCCTGAAATAATTAAAATTATTAGAGTACTATCATAGTCAGTTTGGGCTGCTGTTAAAACATTTATTTCCCATTGTTCTGGAGGTCGGTAAGTCCAAGATCAAGGTGCTGGCCAATTCAATGCTTTGGTGAGGGCCCTTTCTCCTGTTTGCAGATGGTAACCATCTTAGTGTGTGTTAACATGACCTCTTTTTTGTACATGATGCCATATTTAAATAGACTGTAAGAAAAAAATAAAGAAATAAACCAGATTTTCACTGTAGTTGAATGAACAATGTTTTTAGTTGTATTTAAAATTTCTCCACTTTTCTGGTAATGGAAATAATATATGGTTGTTTAAAAACTGTATACATTTTTCTCATGGTACTATTTATTTAGTAAAGATGAAAGTCAAATGCTGCCATTGTTTTAAAAAATGTAGTTGAACATTGTATTGGAAAACTGTAGATAGAAATGTTTGAACTCTGAAAACCTTCAAAAGCGTGGAATGATTTTCAATAGAAAAGTTCAAAATTATAGGAAAATTAATGTAGATAAAACATATCCTCAAAGGATTATGTGCTTGATAGGTATATTAGTTTCTTAGGACTACCACAATAATTACCATTGTTTGATGGTTTAAAGCAACAGAAATTTATTCCTTTTTAATTCTGGAAGCCATAAGTACAAAATGAGGTGTCAGCAGCCACACTAACTCCAAAGGATCTAGGGGAGAATTCTTCCTTGTCTTCTCTAGTTTTTGGTAGCTCTTAGAATTCCTTAGCTTTACAAATCTGTGCCCCTACCATCCTATGGCCTTCTTTTCTATGTGTGTCTGGGTGCCTTTTCTCTTTTCATTAAAGGATACCAATCACTGGATTTAGGGTCCATCTTAAATCCAGGATGATTTCATCCTAAAATCCTTTAAAAATTACATCTTCAAAGATGCTATTTCTAAATAAAGTCACATTCAGAAATACTAGGTGGACATGAGTTATTGCAGAACACTAATCTAATACAGCAGGCAAAAAGCTAAAAAATTAGATTTTAAAAGTTAAACTTGTTAACTATATGCTTTTTTATAAGAAATTGTTCAAAGAATTATAAAGTAGCATTGTTCATAGTACTTTGATTTATTTCATGTAAATCATTGAAATTCTAGCCTTTATAAACACTATTCTTCTGAAAAGCAAACATCATTCTGAATTTAAGCTGTTTTGATCCAATGTTATTGCAGCTCATTTATATAATCAGCAACATGGTTGGCCACAAAATATAGTTTAAATTTTATGGAATATTTTTGTTTTATTTGAGGTTATAGGCATTGTTAAGCAAGTTTCAGGAGGAAAAAACCTATTGCATTACTTTATATTCTCAAGATTTTCATGGGTGCCTGGGTGGCTCAATTGGTTAAGTGACTGTCTTTGGCTCAGGTCATGATTCTGGGGTCCTGGGATCAAGTCCCACATCTGGCTCCCCCTGCTCTGTGAGGAGCCTGCTTCTCCCTCTCCCTCTGCCTGCCACCCCCCTGCTTGTGTTCACTCTCTCTCTCTCTGTCAAATAAATAAATAAAATCTTAAAAAAAAAACTTCATAAGGATATTTATAAATTTTGAAACTCCTTTTTTCCCCACCCATAATAACATAAAGACTGTCTATTGTAAACTATTTGTGTGGGCAATGCTATAACTTATAATTATTGGTTAAGGAATTCACTTTATATCCACAATGAAAATTTAAACAGCACACGTAGGTCTAACAACTTCAGATAGGCTTATTTATTTGGCAATAAGCCACAGATACTGTGAATAAGTTGTGTATAACTCACACTGATGATAGGATTCATGTAATGTGTTTTGAGACACACTCAGCCATTATGCAAATTTTAGGAGATATAACTCTAAACAAAGGAAGGCACCAAAGAATTAACACGGCATACAGAAGTCACAAAATTAAATATCCCCAGAAGAAATGCAGGGTTCCTTACAATGTATAGAGCAGGTGTAGAAAAAAAAGACAATAATGAAGACTGGAAAATTGGCAATTCTATACTCTATCTAATAACATTGAAATGCAGAATATTTAAAATAAATTTGGGACCATACAATACATCTTTCCACTGCCTTCAACCTGAGACACCAGATTGTCTACAAATAAAAATAGGTTAGTAACACCAGCAATCCCAATACAGAATGATAAATGTTATATTAGGCACATCTACAGGAACAAATTCAGGAGGCAGATAAGACTTTTCTGTAACAGTGGCATCTAAGTTGAGGGTTAAAAGGAGCAGTTGGGTCTTCACAGAGTGAGAAGGCAGAAGAACATTCCATTCAAAGTGAACAGTGCGTTAAATTTCCTGAAGGCAAGTTCAGTTTATTGTATCACTGGGTTTGGGAAGAATAAGACTAAAAACTGAAGCTGGGAAGGTAAATAGGGCCCACATGAAAAGTCTAGTAAGCCATAAAGAGTTTCACTCTGGAAACATTGGGGAGCCAATAATACAGTTTACCAGAGATGTGACATGATCAGATTTGTACTTTAAAAATAATATTTTGGCTACAGTGTGGAAAATGGATTTGATTTGTAAACACGACTGGAGGCAGAGACTCTAGTTGGAGGCTATTAGAGTAATTCAAGCCAGAGATGCTGGTGGCATGGACTGAAGTACATCAGTGGAAATGGAAATGAAATAGACTGATGTGAATCATATTTAGAAGCAGACCTGACACAATCTGGTGATGGATTATATGTGGGAGACAGGAAAAAATGAGAAAGCAGAAGTCTGATGATACAGAGTTTCCTGGCTTGAATAGATGGGTAGATAGCAGCGTCACTTTCCCTTAAGGAGTAAGCAGAGTTGAACATGCTAATCAAGATTACCATTTATCTCTTATTTTCCCCCATTCAGTTTCTGTCACAGCATAATTCTCCAGCTCTAAATTCAGCTTGAGGACATAATGTGAAAGTTGTGACTCTACATAATACGTTGCCAAAGTCAAAGTAGCATATTTCTTACATTTTATTTTTCTGAAATCAAGATATCTTGTAATTGGTGCCAAAATAAATTTGCCAGGCACATGGCAGAGGATTACTGTGAGGAAACTACTAGAGGGTGTATTCTGGCAAAGTTACACCTGTGTGGGTTTGCAGTTCCTTTTCTTTAATGAAAGTGGTTAATAAGGATGCATACATAAACTGAAAGTCATCTTGGAATCACCAAGAGTGCCCTCCATGAGAAGAGGAAGTGAGGGAAGTTCCATTCAAGTTCCTTCATGAAGGCTACCACAGCAGGCCAAGTTTGGATCCACACAAATCACTGAGTGGTGCCCCCTGCAGAGGATGAGTCCCTGGAGAAGGGAAGGTATTAAACGCTTCTTATTTTAAGATTTGAAATAGATAAACAGCTTGACCTGTCTGGGGAATGGGGAAGATTTGTGGGAGAGCATTTATGGGTCTCTCAGGTAGAAGTTGCTGGAACAAATCCTATTGCTAGCAGCCAGAAAGGATAAATATATGTGAATCTGAAGGCAGAATATAATGACTACAATATCAAAGACAAATGTCAGACCTCAGCACCGAGAGAATGACTGTGGTCTTTGAAGAACGATGTGGCCTGACTAGGATGAAACCAGCAAGAAATCTTTAAATCAGAGAAACCAGATTACCAAAGTTTGGTACATGCGTCATGTGGCATTATGAAACAATAGCAAAAGTCAACTAGGCTGACTCTAGTATTCATTCAGTGTGTGAGAGTTAAATTGTGCTGTTTGAATGGCACGGGAATCCTAGGTTGTTGGAAAATGTACACAAAGATCCAAGCAAGCTGTACAGGACTTCTTCCTAATAAATTATTAAACAGCCATAATGAAAAATTCTTGTGTGTACACTTCAAATTTAAGTAGTTTATTTGTGTGTAATAAACTGTGGCATTCACACTGTCTGTACCAGAACGAAGTTAGCAGTACAAGAATGGATCTCTCCCACTGATTGTCATTGTACTTGACTTGCATAGGTAACACAATAAAATTGAAGTTTAATTTAAATGTTCAACCTTAATTCTTGATAACAAAACATTAAAATACCTTCTAAAAGAACATATTTTGATAATCTTAAAATGAAAATCTGAATCTAATTATAATTTATTAAAAGTCACATGCCAGACAATGCATTATAAACAAAGAAATTGCCAAATATCTTGGAAAATTTGGAATTTTCTCCCCTCATAGAACGACTGTCATTACTACTTCTTTAATTGTTAACCACTATTACTCTGGTTCATATATTTAAGGTAAAAATGTCTTAATATACACAAAAGATGCTTACCACTTAATGATTAACAGACAATGAAAATAGGAAAATACACTCTGAGTTTAAACAAATATTAATTAGGGGTGCCTGAAAAAGCTCAAATGCAAACATTTATTGTGATATGAATAAATGCAAGATTTTCCCCAGTTATAAAGTTTTTGTATGTATATATTCTATGTAATGTTAGCATTTCTCCTACTAAACTGTTATTAAAGTGATACTATGTCTACAAAAATAAATGCCATCCTAAAATGAAATTCTGGTCATATCTGTGTTTCATTTAAGAAACAACTACCTGAGGTTTCTTTTAGGCTAAAGTGGGTTTTATTTTTATTTATCACAGCAGAAACAGAATGTATTCTGTATTCAGGATTCTCCAGAGAAACAATATGAACAAGAAATTATATACATAAAGTTTTATTATAAAGTATTACCTCACATAATCATAGGGGCTAGAAAGTTCCACCATCTCCTGCCTACAAACTAAAGACTCAGGAAAGCTGTGGTGTAGTTCAAAGAACTGGGAGCCTAACAGCCAATCGTGTAGATTACTGTCTGGGTCCAAAGGCCCGACAACCAGGATAGCATAAGTTGTATATGTAAGTGTAATTCCCAGTTTGAGGGCAGAAGATTGATGGTTCAGCTCAAACATTCAGGCAGAGAATGAATTCAATCTTTCTCTACCATTTTGTTTTATTTAGACCCTCAGTGGATTGGATGATGTGAACACTGGGAAGAGCCATTTGCGTACTCAATTGGCCAATTCAAATGCTAATATTTTCCAGAAACATCCCTGCAGACACAATGAAATAATGTTTAACCAAACATCTGGGCATCTTGTTCCCCCCTCAATTTGACACATAAAATTAACCACCACCCTGAAACTCCAAAGGAGTTTCTTCTATCAAAAGCTCACAATACCCTGTACCTCTTAAGCAATCAGGTGTGCCTATAGATGCAAAAAGATACCAAAGTTCTGGATTAAGCTATAAACTTTACAAGGTATGCAACAAAATAGAATTATAGTATCTCAAAGCCTTATCCTGCTCAAATACTTTTAATTTTCTTTAAACAATTACACTGTTTTCAGTTTGCAAAAACCCAAATGGAGAAGGATAGTACCCACGCTAAGAATGCAGAGAACCCACCCTTTCACTTCACTCAAGCTTCCTATTCAAATGGTATATATCAAAGAAACTTTTCTTGACTTTCCAATTAAACACACACACACACACATGCATGCACACACATACACACACACACACATGCAGGCCCTCCCACCCTCAGCCACACCCTCACATATTATCTTACTTTATAAGAATTATTACTATTCAAGATTATTTTAAAGCCTATGTATTAACTTATTTATGATTTGTCCATTTATTAAGTCGTTGACAGAATGAGGGAACAGCAGTGACTTATCAACACAGTATCTAATATGTGTAGAACAGCACCAGGGGTACATTAAGTACTCAATGCAAATTCTGTTGCCTATGTGATTCATCAGCACGTCCTGTCAAAATGTCCTTGAAAATAACTACTGATTATAGTCCTTAAAGGAAGAGTTATCAAAAAGAAATATGGTCCTAGAAAAATACTTACTTATTTAGACAAGCAAATATTAGAAAGTATTGACCAATCTTGAAAAAAATCGGCAATAGCCATATGAATTTTACTAATGGTGATATTAAGCTCTGTTGTTGTCTCGTTTATTTTTGAGAGGGCATTTTCATATTTAGCTTTTCCATTTTAGTTCTAGATTTCAAGTTGCTTCTTTCCCCATTGTTGCTCTCAATTATTTGTTGGTCTTCATATCATTTCATTTTTTTTTAAGATTTACTTATTTTAGAGAGAGAGCAGGGGAGAGGGGCAAAGGGAGAGAGAGAGAATCTTAAGCAGACTCCCTGCTGAGTGTAGAGCCCAACACAGAGCTGGACCCCAGAACCCTCAGATCATGACCTGAGCTGAAATCAAGAGTAAGATGCTTAACTGACTGAGCCCCTATATCATTTCTTAGCAGGAAACTAAAATTTTCCCTGATGCTTAAAAATGTCACTGGCTAATTTAGAGAATGGGCCTCTAAAGAAAGCTATCATTTTCCTTTATAAGTATTTCCCTAGGTTTAAAGACTTTTTCTTTAGCTTCGGCTTCTTGGAGAGATTCTCTTTCCTTAACTTTGAAAGTGCAACATTCATATGCAAATTAATGATATGATTATGTACTTAGAGAAAAACAACTCCTGCAAATACAGAATAAAATATGAGAATAATGGGAAGAAGGAGACAGGGCTAAAATAACATCTGATTTTATAAATTAGCCTGAGCTAGAAAAACTCCATTAAATGGTTTGTTGAAGATGGAGACCTGAATATGGAGGAGATACTGAATAAATTATTGCATAATTGGATGTAACTGGGGGGAAAAGAAAGGTTTGTAAATTTTGTCAATGTAGCAGAAGATTAAAAATATCTCTTTTTTTGACTTATGCCACATGAATTCATGATAAATATAAAACTAAATATGGGTGATATTGTGTTAGGCGCAGTGGAGGATTTTAAAAAGTGCTAAGATATGTATCCTGCTTTCAATAATCATAGATGCATGGATGAGATCAAGAGTGGTGTGTAAAAGGAGAAAACTCAAATGTCATGGGGGGTTCAGAGACCAGAGATTACTTCTAACTGCAAAGATTAGGAGAGGTTTTATCAAGTAAACTACATTTGTTCTTGTCCAGAAAAGATAAATATGACTCAGACATTTGGCTGTGGGCTGTGTGTATTCTGGATAGTGGGAACAATATGAATAAGATACATAACTTGGTGTATATACGTACACTGATGAAAATTCTACTTGCTAAAATTTGAGAATTGGGAAAGAGAATAGTGAGGTGATACTAGGAATTCTGTATGCAATTAGATCATATAAACCTTGAGTGGGAGTAGAATTTTGATTGGTGATGGAAAGGCAGGGAATATTTTTCCACAAAGGTGTTGGATGATCATTGCTGTATTTTAGGAATATACGTCCAATATCAGTGGACATGGAACATAAGAACAGCAAGCTAGTTAAGAAATTATTTTTGAATTCCATAGAAAAGATAGTAGAATCTTCTGAAGCAGAAACTTAAAAATAAGCTTGGAACTAAAGTATAGATGTCAGAGATTCTTAATGGAGGAAGATGAAGCTTGACAAAGAAGAAAAAAATAAAGGGACTTGTAAGTGATTGAGAGCTATGATAACACTTAAAACTTTTCATAAAATGGCTACATATCCACAGCTTACATCACTACATACACGTATTGTCCCTTAGCTGGGATTTGTCTGATTTTTTTTTTTTTTTCATGATTAGAATGGGATTATGTTTTTTTTAGGAGAAAGACCACAGAAGCAACATGTTATTTTTATCACATCATATCAAGGGCACTGTTATGGATTGAATGGTGTCCCCCCCAAAAAAGATAAACTAAAATCCTAACTCTCAGTACCACAAGAATGAAAGCACCTCAAGGTCATGAAAAATAAGAAAAGTCTGAGATACTGTCACAGCAAAAAGGAGCCTAAGGAGATCTGTAACTCAGTGTAATGTGATGTCCTACACATAATCCGGGAACACAAAAGAACAGTAGATAAAACTAAGGAAATCTAAATAAAATAAGGACTTAAGTTAATATGATATATTAACATTAGCTTATTAATAGTAACAAATTATCGTAATTTATATAAGATGTTAATAATATTAGAAACTGTGGGACATATGAGAATTCTCTGTACTATGGAATTTTTTCTGTAAATCTAAAGCTGTTTTAACAGAAAATATTTATTTAAAATATACTTAATATTACAATTCAAAAAGGAGGTAGCAAATGTAAAATGCTTTGTACAGTGCAGTACATATAACAGATGTTATATAATAGCCATTATTTATGTAAGTTGCATTATATTTGCAAATATTAACATAAAAATTGAATAATGATTATTAACAACAAATTAAATAAATCCACATTTGCAATGCCAGCCTCCTTGTCCCTGTTTTTAATATAACATGCTAAATGTATATCTCCTGCTGGGATCTGCAATGAGTGAACATGGTTTAGCAAATTTATAATTTGTGCGAGTCTTTAGATTGCTATTGTCAAAGTTAATAGTTTAAGTAAAAGCTCTGTCTTCAATATAATGAAAATGATTTGAAATTATATGAATCCATTAAATTTACTAATGCTTTAAATGTCTGGATAAAGAGACAAACCCAATTTCCACATGCTGACAGATGGTTTGGATCAAGAAACTCAAAGTAATTATAGATCCTGGCATTCCTTTGGGATACTCATGGGTCTGTATGATCATGGTAGCATGAATCATGTAATTTAATGGAGATTCTTGAGTTTTCATAAAGAATGCTCTGCTTAAGTGATAGAGACTCCAAGCCTTTATTTTGGAAATACAGAGGATGATCTTGCGGTTTTAGGACTCTGATAAAATAAGAATTGAAGGTCCAGGGCAGGCCACTCATTGTAGTGGCCTACAGAATCTTACAACATCTGTCAGTCTGTCTTCAGAGAGTCCCTCCTCTCCCTCACTGAGTCCGTTCCAAAATCACAAAGCTTCTGTTTAATCCTCAAGCACTCCAAATCATCTCCTGCCTCAACTCAGGGCTTTTGTACTCTCTTTGAAATATTCTTTCTCAGCACTGGCTCTGTTCCCTCTTCCCTCTGCCTGGGTTGCTGTCAGCGAAGACTCCCTTTCCACTCTCTTTAAAATTGTGGTGCTACTCCCACCCTCATCCTCATCCCCTTCCCTTTCGGTTCTCCCTGGCAGTGATCTCCATTTGATGTCCTATAGTTTTCTAATTCTAATTTCTAGATTGTCTCCTTTCACTAGATTGAAAGCAGTAACTTTGGCCTGTTTTGTTTTCTCCTCCAATCTGGTGCACAAAACAGTGCCTGGCACATACAAAATATGTAGCACATACATGCAGAATAAAAGAATAACAACACAAAATTAATGCACTCATTATTTAATAAAGTTCTTTAATAATATTCTTTAGTCTAATTTTCAAACATAATTCACTATTAAGTTTTACATGGGATATATAAGTAGACTCAAAGTTCATGTAATATCATAGAAATTTCAAATATTCATGGAGTCATGATAAATGTTATAATTATAGTATTATAATATATTATATATAATTATATTTTTATAGTAACAAATTATATAAGTATAATTTGTTATATTTATAAATAATATAAGTGTATTTTATATTTTATAGATAATATAAAATATAATATATTATAATATAATACTATAATTATAATATTAAATACATAATGTAATCTACTAAATCTCAAGGATATGAAGCTCCTATAAGGACAATAAAATCATCTTATTGATCACTGAAATAAGATAATTAAATATTCTCTGCAATCTATTATTTATTTATTCTAGGTTATAGTCCATTACTTTCAGTTGAGGATTTTATATACCCTTGAGTTATTAACATAATAGGCTGTAAGGATTTCTCTGGCAACATGTTGGTAGGAGATTACCCATTTAAATAATAAAATAAAATGCTGTAATTTTTATTAACATGTCATGATTCCAGTAATGCACTAAAACCCTCATAAAAACATTAATTTTGATGTATGGCATAGATAAGGACTAGATAATAAACAAGGAATGAAACAGTGTAAGTGATTTAGGTCCATGGATAGCCTCTAAATTAGCCATCAACTCAGAAGGAAAAAAGTATAAAGACATCAGTATGATTAAACAAATGTGGATGTGTGTTCAGTGAACTAAATGAAACACATAAAAAGACTGTAAGAATGCATGCTGCATGAAAAAAGACAGTCTTACCACACACCTCTATAAATGTGTGGTATTTACTTTCAATAATATTGGTCATTACACAGTACAAATATAATTGCATAAATAAAAATAAGAAAAGTTTTAAAGCTGTTATACTTTGTTTGTTTGTTTTTTTCTTTTGGCACATTGTTTGCTACATTCCAGTTCCTTAAAATATATTTATTCTTTTCACTCTACCTTTTGAACTAGTTAAAACCCAATCATTTGTGCAATTTGCCTGCAGGCAAGGAAAAGAATACACAGACTTTCTCCCTGTATTTTATGCTTTGTTGATGGCATTTATCTTAATAACTAATATTTATTGTATTTTCATGTTTATAAAGATGGCATAAATTACTTAAGAAACTGTTTTTAATTAAAGAAAAGAATTAATACTGTAAAACACAACCACATATACACCCCCAGATTTAGCTTTTTATGACATCTTGTATTTTCTTCAAAAAATATTTTAATGACTACCTAACATTTAATAATGTTTACTCGGGCACTGTTTTAAATGCTGGCTTTATTTTTAACATAATAAATAATGTTAGGATTAAAATTCTTGGACTTTGTCTAATTTGAGTTCCTCACAAAACACAGCCAGGACAAAAGCCTGCGTGCCTGTACTTCTTGGGGTAAGTGAACCCAGGGAGCAGGGAAAGAGGGAGCAGGGAGAGAAGGGAGCTAGGGGATGGAAAAGGCAAATTCTTTATAGATTTAATTCCTGTGGACGGCTAGACTCCATGTCCCCCATCGATGGTGGAAGAACTGTGTAAAATATACTCCCAGTATTGTGTCTCCTGGGACAAGCGGAAGATTTATTCGTTTTGTCCCCCTGCCTCTCTCAGTTCCTAGCTGTCCTGGACCTGAGCTGAAGTAGCTGAGCTGCGGAGGTTCAGGAAGAGGCCTGGGGCAACAAAGCTGGGCCACTGTGAGCACTTGGGTTGTCAGCATCTAAGAGACCTCCTCCAGGTGCTGCAGCAAAAATGAAAAGCGGACCCTGGAGTGGCGGCAGGCAGGAACATTTTCTCCAGTTCTGGCCAAGAGGCAAGGAGAAGCCGGCGGGATTGGCCCTCCCACGGCCCTCCAGCCCACTGCCTCCACCCGGCTGGGCTACTGCAACTCCTCCCCGCGACCTGATGGTGGCAGTAGTCACTACTACTGGAGCCCTGATCAGCCCAGAACCAGGGGAGCCCCCGCCAGGACCCCCAGGTCTTACATTGGGATTTAACAAATAGGCCAGGTTCCAAGAATTCCTCTACTCAGATTTTCCTATTAGCATGCAGACATGGCATTATTCCTCCGATCTTAAGGGGGAAAAAAATCCCCCTTGACTCTCCTTACAGCTATCACTGCATTTCTCTCCTTTGCAACTGAACTGAAAGCTTTTTTCCCTCTCTGTCTCAAATTCCTCTCCCATTTTCTTTTGAAAATATTTCGTCAGGCTTTGGCTACTAATCCAGTGAAACCTCCATTGTCAAGTTCACCAATTACCTCCCTGCTGCTAAATCCAGTCTCAGACCTCATCTTATTTGACCTATTAGCAGCATTTGACACAACTGTCTCTTCTCTTCCCTTGAAAAATTCTTCAACTTGACTTAAAGGATTTTTTCCAGGGCATCACTGGCTGCTCTATCTCCGGCTGCTAGGGTGTTACCTTTCCTAATCTTAACGTTGGTGTAACTAAGGCCTCAAATCCTGGTCCACATATCTTTCCCACATAGAGTTTCTTTCTTGATCATCCCCTCCAGTAACCTGGATGCAAATACCATCAGCATGCTGATAATCCCTAAATTTATATTTTTAGCAGAACCCCTCTGCTGACTTCAGAAATCATACATTCAGCTAATAACTCACTTGGATATCTAATAAGCGTATGGCATTTGTCAAAAACCCTCTCTTACAACAAACAAACACATAAACAAAATACCTCCTACCCCCAATGTCTTCCACGGTTTAGTGTTTTCTCTATTCCTCCAATTGTTAGGTCATTTCCTCACTCGTTTTCTTTTGCCTGTACCCATAAGCCCTCCTACCTGCATCTCAAGACACCTTGGCCCAAGTCACCTTTCACTAAGATTGCTGCAAATCTCAGAAGTCGTTTTCCTTTTACTTTGTTTAATTCCCCTTTAATCTATTCAATACAAAACAATCACAATGATCCTGAAAAAACATTGAACAGAGTATGTTCTCCTGCTCTCCTCCTCCCTCCAGTGGCACCCTGCATCTGTCTAAGTGAAAGCCATTATCTTGCATGGCGAGGCTTATAAAGGTATACACAATCTCGCATCCTTTCTATCTAGGCACTCACAAACTATTACTCTCCTCATTTTCCTCACTGGAAACTCTAGCTCTTCCTCAAATAAGAGTGCGCAGGGTACATTCAGATCTTAAGTGGTCTTTGCATTTTTTTGTTCTCTCTTCCTAAAATGCCTTTTCACGGTTTACCTGCATGAGTCACTTTCTCACTATCTTTCATTACTTTGACATCCCTGTTTAAATTTCCAAAACCACTTTGCTGCAATTCCATCCTCCTTCCCTTTATTATTGTTCCCTGGTACCTGTCACCATTTAACATACTGTATGTTACACCTATTCTCTTTTATGGTTTCCCTCTTTACTTCACTGTAACCTTCTTGAAAAAAGAAATGGCTGGCCATTTTAATAACTGTTACATTTCAGTGATAAGAATAATACCTGGATTATGTTAGGCATTTAATTAATAGAGTAAATGTTGAATTAACATACAACTTATCATTTTATTCTACACAGATTCAAAATTTGTAGATAGCCCATAGTAAATATTCAGTGAATATATTTGTATTAAAGAATAAATAAAATTGATATTTTAACAAGTTTTTATGGGTAGATTACTATTAGCCAGAAACTCACTTTACAAATAAAAGTAAGTCATGGTTGACTTCTTTACAAATTGAGACATCACTAGGAGTCTGAGTTCTTTCACTTTCTGTGACTATCTCTCTACATGTCTTCTATGCCTCTACACTTTCTGTGGCGATATGGTGCCAACATTGATGCATAAAGCAAAATTATGCTTTATGAAAAGAAAAACACCCTTCTCCGACACATCTGCCATATTACTCCATGTTGTGAAAAGAATCCACAGAGCCAAAATGAAGTAATACAAATAATAAGATAGCATGCACAATTTTTTTCTCAATCTTCGCCTCCAAGGTAAATATGGAAATGGAGAAAAATCTGACTCCATGTTCTTTAAAATTTCACTGTAAAGTCATTATTGGATGCCAACGATATTCTTGGCCATGTTTTTGTAGTTTCCTTTCTCATTCTTTATATATTGAATGACTACTGCTTGTTAGATACTTATAAAAAAATCACTATTTGTTAAGGCTCTTCCTAAAACACCACTCAATTGCCTTGTAAGAGGCAACTATTACAACTGGAAAATGAGGGAACTGACAGTTTACTCATCCAGTGAGGAGGTGAAAACGTAATAATAGACAAGAGAATATGCAAATATGGCCCCTTTAAATCAATTTCTCAACATAATTCTATTTCATTGTTTATTAATTTATTCATATTTTAATAAAATGTGCCAAGAATCATTAATTAAATATTCCAGGTATTTTGAATTTTCAAATATTTTCTTTAGTGTTTTAGAGCAAGACAATTTGAATATATAGAATATCCAGAAACAAATGTTAAGCATAATTTCATCAAATGCTAAGTTGTCTCTATGGTAATATAAAAGCTATTCTCTTCAATAAGATTGTTCATTTAAAAAGTGGACATTCAAGATTTTTTTATTAAATATTTAACTGCCTAAGCCAAATTTGTCATTATATTCAGCAAGTTGGCTGCTTAAATCTGTCTTAGAAGAACTTGGAAACTAATCAATAACAGTAAAAATAAAAACATTCTAATGATTTAGCATTTCTTCCGAGTAAAACTGATAGAAATCGGATTATTCGAACTGTGATTTTCATTAAGCTGAAAATCCATTTATTTTTTAAAGGAAGAGCTAATGCTTTCCATACGAATCATCAAACTTTAGATAGTATTATAATGCAAAAATATAACCCAAAGCATATTAAGTTTTGAATTACAATTTGAAGGAAATTATTTCAAGATGTTTAGAAACTAATATGTTAAAATAATGAGTACCAGAATATTATCATTTACCAATCATATACTTAAATGAAAAATTCTTCTGTCTAATGTCATATGTCTAGTTTGCATAAATGAATTATGCATCAACTTTGAAAATATTGAATTTTGTAAAAGTAAAACTAATAACGTCCTTTTCAAAACATATGTCTTCTCTATAATTATTAATTTATTAAAGTTAATAATGTTAAATTCCATCATATTCCGGTTTAAATTAAATTTTACTTCTACTCTACTTCAAAACACAAGACCACTAAAAGATTGCCAAATATTTTAATGTGTTTAATTTATTTTGCTAATTAGGAAAATAATACTCCAATATGTCAAATGCTGACCTTCCAACTCTTAGTTAAATGATATACTACAAGTTATTTATTTACAATGAGATTTATTATAATCCTTTAAATGAATTGCTTACAATTTTTTCAACCTGAATTAGTTCAATTAATAAGAGGCTTAGGTTTAAACCATATACACGTATATAGATTAAAAAGGAATTGCAGTAAATAAAGCAATCAATTTTCTTCCTTTGAATCCAAGCAGTTTAAAAATAATCTCTTTCTAGCATCCTGCTGTTACTCGTCTGATTCATCAGATAAGCTGGTTAAAATAGTTACTACTTAGGTAGTGTTCAAGGAATTCTCACATATGTCCTTCTGTTTTCTCCTTTCACCTTACATCTGAGATAAGCAGAACGTGAGTTGTCTTATTATGACTTTTTGAGAGCAAACGCTAGATGCGCAGATATAATTTGCCAAATCCAATGTTAGAACCTGTGGGTGCTAACTAGTAACTAACTCCTGTGTTCTCTTCTGAATTCGAGTGCATAAATATCAACATAAATAGTTTATCAAATAGCATAAAGTTGATCACAGTTTACATATGTTCTCAAATGAGACACCATTTTACTGCTTACAAAAGTTTACCATCGTACTATGCTCCTTTTTGAAACTATTCACTATGATAGTGAATACCTGCAACTAGGTCTTATTCTAAATGAAAGAAAGAACCAAATTTGAAATTCCTTAGAATGAATACTTGGCTTTGGCGAGTTTTTCGTTATTGTTTATTTTATTTGATTAATGACTGAGACGGCTTTTCTAATTTTAAATACATTTCAACACAAATAATGTAACAGCATCCACTTATTGCTATCTTTCAGTACTAGGCTTTATAACACTTTCCAAAGTTCATCTTTTTAAAATTTTTTCTCAAAAATTTTGATTTACTTATTACTGACCCCAGAATTCAGATAAAGAAAATGAGTCAGAGTTAAGTAGATGGTTAAGATTACCTGTCAGTAGTGGAAACAGCAGAATGCCAGCCTTTGCTGGCCTTTTTTTTTTCATGCTAGGACTAAGTGCTAACCACTTGTGCTTGATACAATTTTCTTTGCTTTAAAACTTTGTTTGCTTATAGGCTTTTGCTTATTTGACTTTTTGACTTATGATACATGATATAAAAACAAGCTACAAAATGCAAAATTTTGTATAAACTGCAATTTACAAAAGGGTTCAAAGTAGGGTGTGAAATGATGCAAGTAATGTCTTCTACCAGTCCCCTCTTTTCCGTTACTCAGAGGCAAACACAATTTACTCAGCCTTTTGGTGAATCTTTTTAAAGATCACGCTTAAAACAAAACAAAACAAAAAACAAAACAAAACAAAACACTAATAGAAAAAAAATCACCTAATTGGTCTATACAATACTCTGATAAACTGTTCTTTATCTAAACTTTCACTGAACAATATATTTCAAAAAGATAGAAGGACTTATTAAATTTTTTTAGTTAATGGTTGAATGATAAGTCACAATTTTCCTTTTGGAAAAATTTCCAGGTCTCATCTGTCATGTGATTTTTTTGTCTTTTCTATTGTTCATACAGATTTTGTGTGTGTGTGTGTTAGATCCTTTACTGAAGAGTTGAGTCTCACTAGGTTCCACTAAAGCCGTTCTTTTCTGCCTGAGGGTGTAAGAATCAAAGCTTCTCCTAGGCCCCGAAGCACAAAAACAAAGATGGTGGTTCTGCATGTTTCTGTTTGCTTGTTTATCACAGAATACTTAGACAAAGAATGTGATAGAAAACTCCAAACACCCACCTCTATTATATTGATCTCCAAAGAGTGCCACCCAGTTTGTGGAAGCCTACTCCGAAAGAGCTGTTCAGGGGTCTTCTCTCATCTTTTACCTCTTGAATCTAATTTTCTGTACTTGGCTCTGTTCTTTGCTCACAAGACACAATGCCCATATATTGAAAATATTAAAGACAGCGGCATTTTAAGTCAGATATGTTTGCATGGGCAGTATGAGTCTTTGGCTGTATTGAGACTTCATTGGATGCTTTCACAGCTGCATCTGCACACACACGTAGGGGCTGAGCTCTATCAGTCGGTTGTATGTGTGAGGGGTCCAACTTGCTTTCTTCTGTTTTGTTTTGTAGTCATATGGTTATGGAAATCTGAAACATTTGTGTTACATAGGGCTATAGCCTTTTCGTAAAAACGAGAAGAATAAATGTTTTAAATTAATAAATTTGGCTGGACAACTTGAAAACAATCACTTGACTTTGTTCCTAGGGCACCTTAAGTTAGGAAAACACAAAAATGAAATTAATAGTCTTTACCTTCTCATTTCCCAGCTCTTATTCAAATAGCATTTCCTTAACTTTTGAATATTCTTATGCTACATTTGGTGTGGTAAGATTAATGTATATAATGTGAGAGGATTTCTTGCTTCTTGACTCCAGGGGAAATTCAAGCTGGTGTTCAGCAGTCCTACCCAAATATCAATACTAATGACATTCCCCTTTTCACTAAGTTTATACTTAAGAGCCAAGAACTCCATATTCGATTTATTTGTAATGAAGGGACTGGGTTTACAAGCATCCTAGTTATTGAAGAGTGTTCAGAGAGAGTGATTTGAATTGAGCAGGAATGGATAATTGTCACTAGGAGACCCACTGTTCATGGCAAAAAGAAGACATGTTGATAAAGTTATGTAAGTTCACTCCCACTTGTTTTTCTGCTGCTGATTTAGAAACTTGTACAATGCAGCTAGGCAATTTTTGTGCTGATTTTTCTTTTTTTCTCATACCATCCCTCCTGGTTAGGTTTCCCTATCATATGTCCTGTATATTGCCATCCCAAGTTCCAATGATTTGGTTTGACACCCAGTCTGGGCAAATTTCTGCCTCTTTATCCTTGTTCTTTCCAGAGTTTTGGATAGTATAAGTGTTATTTATTGCTTCCCTCATTATTTAGTGCTTAGGTCTCAAAATCCTTCTATTTTCCCAAAACCATCTTGGGAAAGGTGTTTTGGTTTCCACTGTCTCTCCCTGCCCCTCACATTGAAACTATCTATTGAGTTGCATTTTTTTTTAGTCAACCTAATCCCCTAGGGTATCTGAGTTCATAAAGGGCAAGTTTGGTGTAGGGGGAAACTTCCTTCTACCCTCTTAGTTTTTGTCATTGGGTCTGAGAATTAAACTGGTATAAGACAGATTAAAAGAGAAAAGCATACAAATTTTATTTAATAATTTTACGTGCATACAGAAATCTTCAGAAGGAAAATGAAGACCCAAAAGAGCCGTTAAGACTGAGAACTTATGTACTTTTTTTAAACAAAAAATTGATCCATTTTTGGAAAAGTGACAAGATAAAGGGGTTTGGGCTGGGGCAGTAAATTGTAGGAAAGGGACTAGGAAATATATGGGGAAAACGAATGGAAGATAAGAATTATTTTAGTAGGCCTGTTTGTACAGATATGTTTGGCATCAACTCAGTCTCCAGTGATAAGTTCTCTTCCTGGTACAGGAAGGGCATCTTTCTTATGGGAAATTTTATGTGTTTAGGTAGAAACCAGAGGTCAGAGAACCTTTCCTGCAACTGCTGTTTCTCAAGTAACATTAGCTCAACATAATCAATATACAAAGTGGCATTTTGGGATTGGCATGTTCTGATCCCCTTTGTGGGTGATAGGTAAAATCTTAGTGATTATGTTTAAATGTGCTTCAGTGGAAAGCAAATGGGGGGGGTGCATAGAAAAAAATAATAATTGGATTGTTTCCTAGACCCTTTCCTATCCATTTTACAAGACTTTTCCTGCCTTTCTTTATCTCATAACTAGACATGGTCTCTGGTGCAACCTTAAGGAAACTAGCAAATTGGAAAAACTTTTGAAACTCAAGTCTCCTTTTAGAGTATACTTCTTTAAATTAAAGATAATTCCCTGGCTCAATTAAAGGTGTTCTATAATACAATAGAAATGGTAATGACCATTAATTCTAACAACTGAATCCCTGCTATATATCATTCACTAAATTAATAACTTAAATACATTACGTAATATATTATATACCTTAATGTATGTATGTATTAATGAGATAGATATTATTAAATATATTTTAAAGATCATCAAAGTGATCGATTTATTTTTCTCAGGATAATAAACTAACAAGTATTATAATTAAAATTTGAACCAAGGCATTTCTTACTTCAAATCCTTTATGTAAATCACTAAATTATACTTTTTTCTCTCTTATTAGTCCTAAACCTGCTCATAACAACTTAACCTATACTCTAAGCAACATATAAAATAAGAAAGAAGACGAAGTCTTCCAACAAATTAAAGGTAAGATGTCTGTTCTTTCTTGACTGTTCAGTGAGAAATCCTCCTTCATTTTAAACAAATTTGCTACCCATACACCCAGATTACCTTCTTGATTTTAAGAATGTCTTATAGAATTTTGAACATGTTGGATTTAAATAGAATGTCTTTACATTTGTCAAAATCTTTTCCAAAAATTATTTTTCTGAAGAAGGTCTAGCATACAAAAGTTACAGGCCAGTTCACAGACTCTCCTTATTTTTAAAATTAACTGTTCTCCATATGGAGATATCTAAAAACATGCATTTACATGAGGTCTTGAGATAATCCAAGTAGTAAAATCTGAGAGTTGGCAGTGAGGTGAATGGAATTTTTTCATAACAGTTCTCAAGGAATAATTCTTCTCATGACTAATTTTAATTTTAAATCAGACAAGCTTGAATGACTATCAGAGTACATTGAGGAAAAGTCCAACATGGGTGTATTTTCGAAGATAAGAGAAGGTCATTTCAAAGATCTTGCTTTTAGGATAGTTACTAACTCTTTGGTTTTCATCCATAAAGAGGTTTCTTTCAAACATAGTACTAACTAATTTTGCAGGTATTATGAAAAAAAGTAGTGAAGACAATTCACATTGGGATTGTGTTATGGTCTATGTGAGATGAAATTTCAGTTCCAGTTTGTATTATCTTCTTCTAACTTTATTAGTCAAACACGAACCAAATATTATTTATCCTACTAATACTAATAATAACAATAATAATGAAGATCCAAAATGTATGATCCAAGTGAACACTGTATCAGAAATACAGTTAACCAAATATATTGTAACATTAAACTTCTGTCTTTTATGACGGTACATTTTGAATATCACGAATTTTTAAGACTTCTATATTTTTCCATAACCTTTAAAAATATTCAAATGTTAACATTGTATAAAACATACTGTCCACCTAATATTCCTAAATTTCTGTTATTTTATGACATTTACCATGTCAGAGTAATGTGAAAACAACCTACATTTTATACCCATACAGACATGTAAATTTTCAGTTTGTTTCCTTGATAAAATAAAAGATGTGAGCTCCAAGTGAGAAAAATGTTTATATAGGAAACCAGTAACTTAAATTCTTTGCAATTCATCAAAGTAAAATATAGATCAAGGTGTTAAAGTAACTAACGCACAACCTACATTTTTTAAGAAAAGGAAAGCCACTTTGAGAAAGAAAAGTGTTTTCTTAGAAGTTTCTTTAATAAATCCAGATTTAAAACATCTCAAAAATATTTGAAATTTAGAAATGCAAGAATATGGGTCACACATCCTTTCAATGTCACATAGGGGTGAAATCCATCCAAGGAATGTTAGGGAAAATGTACTTAGCTAAACTCACTGTTTCTTATTGCTTACAGTTTCCAGACCTGTTAAAGTTGCATGAGAATTTGTAGGTTTATGGTCCGTAGTGGTGCAGGATAATTCTCAGTGAAACAGATAACCCCAAAGGGTTATGCCCCTATTAGATATTAACCAGGTGTAGCTAATCCAGAAACCCCAATTTATAGTCTGTTAGTCAGTCATAAAATCTCACTGCTTCCCTCATTATATTCCCCCCAAATTATGAAATTACCTTTTTGTATTATACTTCAATAAAAGACATGCATATATGAGGGAATGGATACAAAATAAATTGTAACATGAGATCAAATGGTGTCTGAGATGTAGGAATATATGGAATGATGTCTATAGGTTAACATGAATAAAGTCTTTCAAAAATGCTTTGTAAAACCAAAAAGCTTTTGGAAAAATAACATGTATTTAATAAAGATGGTTGAGGAATGGAGAAACTGCTGCTCAAACTAAAACAAAAACAAAACCAACTCCTTATATTGCTCTCTTAATTTTTTTTTTCAAGATTTCATTTTTAAGCAATCTCTACAACCAACATGGGGCTTCAACTTAAAACCCGAGATCAAGAGTCACATACTCTACTGACTGAGCTAACGAGGTGCCCCCCCACCACTTACTTATGACTCTCTTAAAAAATAAGTAATAGACTTTGCTTTTAGAGAAATTTTAGGTTTATAGAAACAATGAGCAGTAAGTACAGATAGTTCTATATCTCTTCCACATACACACAGCTTTTCCTATTCTTAGATGCTCACATTAATGTGGCATATTCATTACAATTGAAGAACCAATATTGATACAATATTATTATTGAGGTATAATTAACATACAGGGTTATATTAGTTTCCGGTGTACAATATAGTGATTTAGTAATTTTACACATTACTCAGTGCTCATGTGACAAGCATAGTCACCAGGTTACCAAACTATGTTAGTAGCATCTTATTGCCCATATTCCTTATGCTGTACTTTTCATCTCTGTAACTTATTTATTTTGTGACTAGAAATTTGTACCTCTTAATCACTTCTATCTGTTTCACCCATCCCACTACCATCTGACCTCTGGCAACTGCTAGTTTGTTCCCTGTTTTTGAGTCTGTTTTTTGTCTCTTTGCTTTGCTTTGTTTTGTTTCTTAAATTCCACATATGAATGAAATTGTATATTGTCTTTCTCTGTCTGACTTATTTCACTAATTATTAAACCTTGTAAGTCCATCCATGTTGTTGCTAATGGCAAGAGTTTGTTCATTTTTATGGCTGAGTAATATTCCATTTTATATACATACATACCACATTTTCTTTATCCATTTATTCATGAATGGACGCTTGTTTTTTTTCTCATATCTTGGCTATTGTAAATAATACTGAAATAAACATAGGGGTGCACATATCTTTTCATTTTCTTTGGATTAAATACTCAGTAATGGAATTACTGGATCATATGGTAATTCCATTTTTAATTTTTTGAGAAAACTCCGTACTGTTTTCAACAGTGGCTGCACCAATTTGCATTCCCACCGACAATAAACAAGGATTCCTCTTTCTCCATGTCCTTGTCAACTCTTGTTATTCCCTGTTTTTTTGATTCTAGCTATTTGCTAGATGTAAGGTGATATCTCATTGTGATTTTAATTTGCATTTCCCTGATGATTAGTAATGTTGAGCATCTTTTCATGTGTTTATTGGCCATCCATATGTCCTCTTTGGGAAAAAAATGTCTATTCAGGTTTTCTATCTATTTTTCATTAGATTATTATTATTATTATTATTATTGGTGTTGAGTTGATTAAGTTCTTTATACATTTTGGATATTAACCCCTTAACAGATATATCATTTGCAAATATCTTTTCCCATTCAGTAGGCTGCCTTTTTGTTTTGTTGATGGTTTCCTTCACTGTGCAAAAGCTTTTTATTTTGGTGTAGTTCCAGTAGTTTATTTTTGCTTTTGTGTCCTTTGCCTGTGCAGACATATCTAGAAAAAATTTTCTGTGGCTGATGTCAAAGTAATTACTGCCTAAGCTTTCTTTTCACATAACCAGTTTTTCCAACACCATTTGTTGAAGAGCCTGTCTTTTCCTCATTAGATAATCTTGCCTCCTCTGTTGTAGGTTAATTGACCATGTAAGTTTGGGTCTATTTCTGGGCTCTGTATTCTGTTCTGGTGATCTGCGTATCTATTTGTGTGCCAATGCCATACATACTGTTTTTATACTGTAGCTTTGTGGTATATCTTGAAATACTACTGGGACTGTGATACCTCCAGCTTTGTTCTTTCTTAAGATTATTTTGGCTTGGTACATTATTATTAGCAAAAGTCCATAGTTTGTATTAGAGTTCATGCTTTGTGTTATACATTCCTATGGGTCTTGTCATATGTAAATGTCATGTATCTACAATTACGGTATCATAAAGAGTAGTTTCATTGACCTAAAAATCTCCTGTGGTGTACCTGTTTATTTCTTCCTCTTTCTTCCTCTGTAAACTTAGTAACCACTGATCTTTTTACTGTATGTATATTTTTACCTTTGCAAGAATGTCATATAGTTAGAATCACAATATGCAGCCTTTGCAGATTGGCTTCTTTCACTTAGCAATACATCTCTAAGATTCCTCCATGTCTTTTTGTGGCTTGATAGATTATTGTTCTTTTAGTCACTGAATTAATATTCCATGATGTATGATATACCATGTGGGTTTTTTTTCTTCATTCACCTATTGAAGGATACCTTAGTTGTTTCCATAAACATTATGTGAAGGTTTTTAGGTGGATGTAAAATTTCAAATCATTTTGATAAATGCCAAGGACTGTGATTACTTGATCATATTATAAGAATTGTAAGAGTAGGTTTAGCTTTGTAATAAATTGCTAAACTGTCTTTCAAAGTACCTTCCAAAGTACCAGTTTGCATCCCCACTAGCAATGAATGCAAGT